>NC_089983.1:6403750-7043876 GCF_036417845.1 Apteryx mantelli
AGTAACCTCCTTCACACACCTTGGCCACTACATTGTCATTTCTGAGCCCAGCACGAAGGAAAAGGAACAACAGCAAGGCTGAAGCAGGAAAGAAGGGTCACTTCAGTTCACACTCAGAACATGGTATAGATAGTAGAGAACAACTGCAGTAGCTATGTTGCAGTATTGGAAGAGTTGTCCCTCTCCATGCTAACAGTATGACCCTTTGGCAATACCCTTCACTTTTACAGAGCTCTGCACTCCATGAAGTGCTCCAGACCACACAGCACATAAACCTATGCTGCCACACCAGCTCAGCAATGTAGTTTGTCCTATGCAGTAGGAAAAAAAAAATCAGCTCCCTTGAAAGACTCCTGTGCTGCTTTGCAATACCTTTGAGTTCACAGCAAACTCCCTAAATACAAACAGGGATAGATTTTGACTCTTCAGGCAGACCTTGAAGGAAGGAGCATGCACTAGATACAGCCCTCCTCTTGCTCAGTGTCATGTTTGAGAGTTGTTCAGCAACAGGACAATTCTGGGGGAAAACTGTCCACAAGATCAGCTACAAAGCTATTAACTCTGACTCAGGAATCATGAATTCTTGACTATGGGAAATGTTTCAGAGAAGTCTTCCTATGTCCTTCTGTTCTCATATTCTTCTTTGGCCGTCAGCTGTTGACCACTTTGGAAACCAAAGTGAAACTTGGTTTCAGCATGGTACAGCCCTTTTCCCTGTTAAAGTATACATAGGAAAGCCTGCCAGGAGAGTGCTTTAATGGAACACACATGCTACATAAAGGCCCCCACAGAATACAAAACCATGCGACATGCAGTAATCATACGGTAGTTCAGAGGCACTGATATTAGAGCCATACAATATATATCAGTGGCCCAGAAGAGGCATGTGAGCTCCTAGTGAACATGTCTGAAAATGAAAAACTGTTTAGTTAAATCTAGCAAGGTATGCAAATAGGTGACTGTTCAACTTTCCACCTGCAACAGTAGGGGAAGATTTAGGTAATCAATTTGTGAACATGCAAGTCTTAAAAGACAGTACAAGGCACATGACTATTAAGAACACAAGGAGCTTGTGAGGAAACGGGCTACAGCTATTGGTTTCTTTCCACATGCTGTTGCTTACTCATACCCTTAGGGAGAAAGGAGAGTGTGCCTGAAGCACTGGGATGCTCCATGCACCTACCACCCAGTACAATCAGTTGCTTTCCTCTTGTACAGTACAAAATTTGCTGGCTTGACTTCCAGGTTATATTAAAACTCAGTAAAATGAGCAACTGCATGTGTTCTTCATTCCAAGAAATGCCAATGAAACTATGCAAACTACACCAAAGTCTTACCTAAATTGCAGGTGTAATACCCTGTTCCAGTACAACTTTGGCAAGAAAAACAGAAAACAGAGATTTTTGGGGTACTGGGTCTTTACAGATTCTGAAAAAGCATAAATGGCACTTCTCAGCAGAGAAAAGTGCTCAAAAGATACGGTTCTGTAAGAAGGCAACACTTTATGGTTACTCTTTTCTTCCTGTATTCAGCAAAGCAAGTGCACCACTGTAGATAATTAAAGTTGTATAAAAGATACCCAGCTCCAAAGATTCCTATTCCTTCTAAATGGAAAGCCTTGTAAAAATCTCATATTTCTGGCTGGCAAGCTGCTCAGGTCACAAGGATTTAATATTTATTACTGAAAACAATTCTGTTATTTTTAGCCATTTGTCTTTCCAAGATAAGTAACATTCTATCAAATCTACAATGAGTAGTGACTGAAGAGAACATAAGCTAATGCAAAACATTTACATTCTGGCAATTATAGAGATTTCAACTGTTTGAAAAGGAATCATTATCAGTGTCCAAATCTATTAGAACCACCTTTCATTGGTCTGAATGCCCTGCTCATCTCACTTAAAGGCGACAATATCCTGGACAAGTGTTACCTTGCAAGGATAGAAAGCTTTAGTGTTACAGGAGCCTTGATAGCCAGATTGTGACAGAACAGAAAGTTGTGGCCCTACCTTCTCCTATTTTCCATCCCACTCTCTATTTCACAAGCATTTAAAATCCTCTTTAACAATTTAAATTCCTGAATGCAAACACTTGTATTTATTTTTAGCATGAGAGTGCTTTGCATTTGGAGAGCAATGGGTGAAATCATTCTGATTTGCATGTTAGTCCAGAAAGCTTTAAAAGCGCATTTTGGTGTGAAATATTAATAGGTATGGATAGAACACTCTGTCAGATTCTTTCTGTAAAAGCCTTAAAAATAAAAGAAATCCACCAAAAATAATTATGTAATTTTCAGCTTATGAACATTCAGAGTGATTTTCAGCGATGACAAGAGATTGTGCGCCTCAGGCTTTTATGCACTTAATTTGATGGAAATGTTCTGAGAAAGTGTTGATCAAGCTTCAGAAAAAAAATAAGACATTTTAGATCACTTCAAAAAAAACCCCCAACCCCAAACACTATTCAATTAGAAAACCGAAACTCATTTCCACCAATTTCAATGCAGTAGGCTCACAACCTTAGTTTTGCTACAACTATATGAATTTCTCCAAATTTAACCAGGATCAAAATCAAAACGGGCATTAATCCAGAATAATCCATCTGACAACTAGCACTGAGAAACCTACAGATTTAAGTAGCAGTTCTTTAAGACACAATTCAGTAATGAAAGCTTTAGAAATTAAAGACCAAAATTAATAGTAGTAATAAGTTATGTTCACATTTGCATCAAAACTAAACCTACTCAAATGCACTTTGTTTAAAAGGAACCCCTCATACTTCAGTAATAGGGTACATATGAATATACTCAGGATAGCTACAAAAAACATTAAGCTCTTTTTTTGAGGCTTAGAGTAACATCATTGTAAGATTCATAAACTGTTCTTATTAATAACTGATACCACTCACTGTTGTAAAGTTTGTAACTTAGACATGCTAATCAGTATTGTTTTATAATTTGAGTTCTTTTAATGCATGATTCATACACATACTTTGTGTGCACTGAGATTGTATTCATAAACCAAAGCTATATGACAAAGACAAGTGGTAATACTGAAGAAAAACACGGTTATAAAAAAAGCTTTCACAAATTTTAATTTAATCAAAAGAAACTGCTCCTGTGAAGAAATACATCTATTTTTACTAAAATATGCTGTGAAACTGATCTATGCGTATTCAGTCAAAGTGAACATATGTTTGTGATTATTTCAGTCTCCATTCTCTACAAACTGAATGTAGCATGCATATCTCATACAACTATTCAAATTTCACAACACTACTCACCTAATAGTGTGCATCAGAAGTAGGCACTTGCTTATTCCCCCCTATAAAAGTCACCCCAGTCACATCTCCAATGAAATCTTCTAGGTAAGATGTCCTTAATCCATGGAAATCATAGAATCAGTCATGTAGGTAGGGAGCTATCTCTGGAGGTCTCTGGTTCAAAGAAGGTCCAGGTAGATTACTTCACTTTGGGCCATGTCTGGTTGAGTTTTGAGTATCTCAAAGAATACAGATTTTCAACTTCTCCGGGACCCTTTTCCAGTGTTTGACCACCCTAAGGGTGAAAATCTTTTCCTACTATCTAATTGCAATTTCCTACAGAAGTAAGTCGCTCTTTTCCCCTTCCCTAAAGACAAACTGAATAGGTTTAATTCATTCCTGACAGATGGTTCATGAAATTATCCTTAAAAACCTCTAGTGACTGAGATTCCATATGCTCCCAAGCAATCTAGAGTGCTTTCCATGCCAAACCTTTCTTCCTTACTGCAATTAACCCCATTACTATTTGGGCTTTTGGAATTCCATTTTTCTTTTTTCCTTCTAAAAAAGAAAAAAAGGGGGGGGGGACAAGAGCACACACCATTTAAATATATATGGATCAGCAAATGGAGACAACATTGTTTTCATACACTGCCTTGAGATGTTGGTCCCTCAGAATCAAATGAGAATGAAGCACTGCAGGGCTTTGCTTGCGGACCATACTCTCATGTGAAACAAGAATGGTTTAGCAGTATCCTCTGATGATTTTGTTTCGCTCAAAAGGTGTCACCAGTAGAAAAAATGAACAAGTTGTTCTCTCACAGAGAACTAAATTTGCTCCAAATCATAGTTAAATGTAAGTAATAATAATAAGCAATTGCAAGGGCAGAAGGGATAATATACATATTTTCTGGCCTTACCAGAGAATGTTAGGTCTTTACAAGCTGGATGAGAACTGACTCCACTTCTCTGATTTATCAATTATTGACTAATTATCAACTAATTATCAACACATTTCCTCTATTCTTCTGGGATGTCAACAAAATGCAGTCATCTGACCTACTGCTGGCTCCCTGTCAAATACAGTTAATGTTAATGACATTTGCATTAAGCTAGGATGGGATTTACCATGGAAAGAGCCAAATGCATATACAGTCAGTCATTTATATTTCCCCAGCAAACCGACATATAAATGCAAGTCTAGTTTGTGAATCCAGGAGGTCTATGGTAGGATGAATGAGGCCCTCCCTGCATTTTTGGATTCCCAAAGCTAACATTTCTGCTCATGGTCATTTCAGAGCACTGAACAGAGCCCAGTTTCAACACTTTCAAGCTTGGGTTCTGCCTTGAAAACTTCCAGACTCTGAATTAGATTTCATTAAATCTCCATGGGAATTACAAGTGCAGTAATTCTGGTGCACTTAGAACACATCAGACTCTGTACATGGAGAATTTCTCTTCCTCAAGGCAAAAGCAGTACCCTGAAATCAAAGGGTTTATATCAAAGATGTTACCAAAAGGGATGCTTTTAGAAACATGCTATCTACTGTCTACCCCTGTAGAGGTGACAGGTCAATCAGGGAGAACTTGTCCAAATCCTATTGCTATCTGTTTCTGTTCTTCTGCTACCATAAAACAAAAAGGAACAGCAGTGATCTATTGTGAAGGGAGTGCCAGGAATACTGTTTGGCTAGAAAGTATGGTCAAAAAATGCAGGTCATCTAGGGTGATACATTTAAGGTGCTCCAACTTTGTGGAAGCAGCACTTCTGGCAGCAGATACTGGACCATTGCTCTAACAGCACAGAACAGATATGGGCATGGGCTAAATTCTCATCATTCTGCAGCGCCTGTTCGAAATAGCACAGATGTGAATTTACAAAAGACAAAATAGGACTGTCAGAGACAGCATGGTATTTGTTACTCATTTTTCCTCAATCCAGCCACTGAATGTAGGAACTTTAATTGACATCCTTCCCAAACCATCTGAATAATAATGTAATTCCACAGTACCTTTTGTGGGAAGCTATTTACCTGCCACAGGGAGCTCTAGGACTCAGATAGTTGGAGAGACAACATGAAAAAGAAACGATTTACTTTTAACCCTGGCCTGATATGCACTGGAGAAAGAAAGAGAGAGGAACTTTAGGCAGTCTGAGGCTGACAAACCAAATTCCTAGCTACTGGCAAACACCAATTAAGGCTGCCCATATAACCACAGGTAGCCTCTTCCTGAACATCTGCATTGCAAGACAGTCTGACTACAGCATCACACCCTCTGCCCTGCCCCATTTTCTCACAGACTCCCTGTAACATTTCCCAGCAGGTAATCCAAGCACAATCAGTAACAGCTCGATTTCTGTAGTCCTTCTGTGCGAGTACTCCTGCATTGCATTTTGACACCTCACTTGCCAGTGTCTCCATTTGCAATACGATAACTCTTGAGCACATCTCATGAACAATAAACTCAGATGAACTCCCTGGTAATCAGCCTGCCAAGCCCTGCGCATCTCACCAGAAAAAAAAAGGAAAGAGACAACTTCACAAACTGCCATTCTCACTGGGTTAGTGAGCTCCTGCTTCAACAAGTACCTTACCTTGTACCTACCACGGCCTTTTGCTTAAAGAATTGGTCCCTGAAGCTACAGACTTCTCAGCTCAGGCTCTGCCACTCACCTCAGGTCACTCTGTCTCCCAAAAATAAGGTAGGAACAAGACACCAGAGATACCTTTCCCTCCTGTAACAGAGGATTTGGATTCACCCAAATTTTCTGAAACAGGAAGAACTCTTGCCAAGTCCACGAGAAAGCTAATAGCCCCCTCCAGCTTTGAGATAGGAGGAAGAGTGCAGATATGACCAACTGAATGATCCAGCTTGGGTGGCTGCACTGAGGACCAGACTCCTCCAGCCCTCTAAAGTACTCTGCATTACACAGCACCTTGTTGTCAGTACAGCTGCTACTGAAAAGTCATTTTGAAAAGAGTCAGAACAATTCTCCCTCTCCACTGATATAAGGAAAATGTTGCCAAGAAAATTTAGTTCAGGTCATACTCAGCAAGACCTCCTCACCAAGATGGGTATGTTCAGAAGAGTTTTCAGCTGAAAAGAGTCTTAAAGTGAGAAGCATTAGAGGCAACATTAATAGATAGAGCTATCAGCTCTGCCAAGAATTTCAGCACAAAGGGAGAGGCGAGGAGGAAGAGATACAGTCAAAGGAAAAAATTCCCCTGGAGACAGAGGTCAGACTGATCAATACAATGCTGTAGTCAATATCCCCGAAAACCATACTTGAAAACAAACACACACTAAATATACTTTTTCAGAATCCTACAAGGAAAAGATACTCATGGAAAATGTATGAGGAAGCTTCCAGTAATTATAGATTAGCAAAGGTATATTTCTTTCATTGACCATTAATTTATATTAATTATTAATCAGCGGCCGCTGTCAAGCCTATCGGCTTAAAAACACTAAGCGACAATTCAGTCTGGTTTTTACAGGAGTAGTTTATAGATTTGATTTTATGTCCATCACACAGCATAATAATGAAAGATAAGTGATCTAGAGTAAACCATGAATTTGATCCACTTACTTGTTTCATTGATTTCCCAAGACCATGAGGAGTTTGGGGTCTGGGGAGGTGACTGGCTTTGATAGACTCAAAGGAAAAAAAATGGAGTACAAGTCTAAAGTCAAGCACAAAGATGAAGCACACGACCTCTTTCTAGCCACACTTCTGAGGAGCTTCCACTTACAAAGACGCTGCTGCTTCCGGGAGATCTCCTAGACTTGACACACAGTAGCAGAGCAGAAGACAAAGAGACATCTCTTCCACCAAAACCAGAGCCTGTAGCTGTAGCCACAACCAGCAGCAAAAAGGGGGATGGAAGCTTTCTCAGCACACCTCTGCAACTCACATCTGACCAGAAACACCTCTATTTCTCTCTTTCTCTTCCTAATCTGATCAGATACCATCTATCCTGATAACACATGACAATACTCTCTTGCACACAGAGTATACATTTCTGTTAGCTTTTATAATTTCCCCGAGACTGGTCACGCTTGCCTCACATTCAGGATATCTTTAGCAATTCAGCAGTACAAAGCATTCACTCATTCCTTCTTCAAGATGCTATACGCACAAGCTTAAAAATGACTCAAAAGTCCCAGACCATCTGTTTCCTCCCAAGGGCAGCAATTAGGCGCAAACGTGCTATATTCTGGTGCTGTATCTATTCTGCGCTATATGTATTCTGGACACCTCCTCCCTGGGAAGAAAACTGGAGTCCCTGACCCATCACTAACCTGCAGCGACATTTCCCTGTGTTTTGTGCTCCCATCAACCTTGACCCCAGCTGGAAGTGTTCCCTAAAGAAAAGCCTCACAACACAGGCACAATACTGAAGGTAAACAGGGCTGACAGAGAAAATATTATCTTTGCCTCATCCCTATAGTTAAAAAAAAAATGTTGTCACTTGCCAGCTAAATTCTCAGGGACAATGCAGTTCCCTTCATTGTTCTCTTGATGTTTCTCATCATTGCACTTACTTTTACATCTGTAACAGACTTTAACAGAAAAGACCATAGCAGCTATCTCCCAAGGCCTCTACAAGTCTTTTTTGAATTTCCTGATGTGCCAGACTCTACTGCCACTGATCTTTAATCAAAAAGGTATCTTATCTAATAAGTTCTCCTGCTGAGAACAGCAGGCAAACTTCCATACTAAAAAACAAACAAACAAATGGTATGAGGTTAATCAGAACTCGCCCCCAAAAGAGTATTTTAGCTGTAATCTTACCATGCTGTTTTCAATCAACCAGTATGTTTCCCATCCTAGCTAAGGGCAGTACAAATCAATACAGGCAGCAAACTCTGAATCAAATCAACTATTAAACTGATAAGCACCCACGGCAATTCTGCAGGCAAAATGGAATGGATACAAAAAGATGTTTTATAAATTTTCAGTTACAGGCAATGCAAAGTTATAACTGCCCTAGTGTGCTAGTACATTGCTTAAGTGTCTTTGAGTGACTGCATGGAGGACTGTGCTGTGGATTTATTTCTACTCACATATATTACTTTCCCACAGAAGCAGAAAAGACATTTGCATCCATCCAAACACAAGCAAGCTAGGATTGTACTATGCAGTAAAAGAAAATAAGCTGAAAGCAAGTTCTGTTAAGATACCCAATAGGTCTCAACTGGGCCTCTTCTCCAAGATTTATTTTACATCATAGGCAGCATAAATAGTATCCAAGGTAAACCTAAATTGGCATCCCTTCAGGGAAGGCCCAAGAAAGATGAGGAAAAATACAAATATTATGCTGTTCATGACTGTCTTTTGCGTACAGTAAGGTCAAGTGATGTTCAGCAAAAGGGCGGGGGGGGGGGAAGGGACAAAAAAAACAAGCAAACTTGGCAGATGCTGCAACCAAGACAGATCAGTTTCAGTATCAGAAAACAGACTGAGAGGAACAGGCTATGAATGACAACACAAAACATGAAGGAAAAACATTTGCTGGAATTAACCTCCCTGCTTGCAACCCCAGGAACAATTGCTAATTACATTAACAGACCTGACCTTTAGGTAAATAAGTCATTTTATTTAAACTTACCTTCCAGAATAACTTCAAGCCATTAAACTATGCTGCAGAGGGACCTTGACAGGCTGGAGAGACGGACAGAGGGGAACCTCATGAAGTTCAAAGGCAAGTGCCAGGTCCTGCCTCTAGAGAGAAATAACTCCATGCATCAGGACAGGCTGGGGGCTGACCTGCCAGAAAGCAGCTCTGAGGAGAAGGACCTGGGAGTCCTGGTGGACAACAAGTTGACCATGAGGCAGCAATGTGTCCTTGTGGCCAAGAAGGCCAATGGTATCTTGGGGTGCATTAGGAAGAGCATTGCCAGCAGGTTGAGGGAGGTGATTCTCCCCCTCTCCTCAGCCCTGGTGAGGTCACATCTGGAGTACTGTGTCCAATTCTGGGCTTCTCAAGAGAGACATGGAGCTACTGGAGCAAGTCCAGCAGAGGGCCACAAAGATGATTCAGGGACTGCAGTATCTCTCCTATGAGCAGAGGCTGAGAGAGCTGGGCCTGTTTAGCCTGGAGAAGACTGAGAGGGGATCTTATCAATGCATACAAATATCTTAAGGGGGGGTGCCAAGAGGATGGGGCCAGACTACTTTCAGTGGTGCCCCATGATAGGATGCGAGGCAACGGGCACAAACTGAAACACAGGAAGGTGCATCTTAACATAAGGAAAAAACTTTTTGACTGTGATGGTGACTGAGCACTGAACAGGTTGCCCAGAGAGGTTGTGGAGTCTCCATCCTTGGGAGATATTCAAAAACCAAAGGTGCCTTCCAACCTCAACTGTTCTGTGATTCTGTGAAACTGTACAGTAAGTCTGTAAAATCAAAAATATTTTCAAACATAGGTAGGATGACACTGAAATTCTCTGAGCTCTTTCCAAGCCAGATAGAGAGATTTTAAATGTTTTTTTTCCAAATTCTACAGAAATTGCTGTGTTTCCTAATGCATAGCAAACATCAAGAACTTTAATATTATGCAGTGCAAAGTCCAGAGTAATTTTAGATAGCTATTTCTGAATAACAATATGTGTGTTACAATAGATTCGCCTTTATAGACTGCCAGTTTTACCAAGGCTCAATGGATTCTTGCCATTATACCAAGGCATCCCATTCTTCCCAGTACCCAGTTGACACTTTGGTGGTAACAGGGGTGAAATAAGCTAAGGAATAGATTTAGGCCAAATACTCTAGATCCCCCTCCACAAAATGCTAAATTAAGGAGAAAACATCCTAATGTGTTGAACAGTTTAAAATCACTTGTGCACGTAAAACAGCAGGATGGCTCATTTATTCAATCTCTAGGAGGTGACCGAGAGCATCACAAAATCTGCCAGCTGTATCAAAAGGTAGCAAACCCCAAGTCTTTCTTCTGAGTGTCCCGGTCAGAGAAGGCACCACAAAGCCTAGCAGTCCCTAGTGAAATTATCTATACCCATTACAGGACAAAGATGACCACAAACAAGCAAAGCACTCTTTCCAGTCTTAAAACAGCATCTCCAAAGAAGTAAAGAACCACCTAGCTTCAATAGCAAATGTCTGTTAGCTTTTCCCCCCCTTCTTCCCTCCATTTGTCTATTTGCCACTGACACTGTGGGCTCCAAGGGGAAGGTAGTAACTCCGCTAGTTCTTTGTTCCTCCCTGTTTGCAAAGTGCAAATTTCAGCAGAATGATAAGGAGATGAGTCACCTAGACCCGTGAATCAAACTCTTGGGAAAAAAAAAAACACTTCTCTGAGCAGCGCTAAGCCTTGGAGCAAGCAATAATTCTTCGAAGAATTTGAAAGCCTTTGGCTACTTGCACTGTTAACCCTTTTGGTCTCAGACTCTCACCAGAACATACTCGCTTCAATTTTACACATTAAAACATTATATAACATGAAATACATGCACCTCTCCTCAATAGCAGGCAGCCTGGCTTTCCAGGGGCTCTGACCAGGGGAAAGGGGCAAAGAAGCCACAACTCACTTTGCCCCCTACGTGAATCTGCTATCCTGAGCATATACCCAGTTTTCATATGCTTTGTCACACTCATTAGCACCCCTCCCGTGGCAAAATCATACAACGTCTATACATTATGTTTTAACATTTGCAGTATCTGACCAAGAACACATAAGAAGACTGAAAAAAATAAGTGTCTGCCCTCATACAAGCTTTCCTAGCATATACAACTCAGATAAAGCTAGCATCTGGAAGCTAAGCAGCTAGCCAAAGAAATCTTCCCCATAAGCCTCAAGCACAGGCTTAAATAAAGCAATAAGCCACTTCCTTGCCAAGCCCCAAGACTTTAATCATTCACTAACCTTGAAATCTCATATGAAAGACAAGAGGAAACGAGGAACTGCAAATAAGTGTGTCCTAACAGAATCTTACCTCCCAAGGTTAAGCATGTTTCCAGTCATGCAGATTTACATCCCTGTAAATTTGGTATGTGCCCTCAAACAACAAACTTTGCTTGGACCAAACTGGACTTGTTCTTTTTTTGTACTTCAGCCCAGACAGCACTACTGTTAACTAGAAGATGATGGCATCAAAACCAGAAGAGATTCCAGACAGCTGGGCCCTGGAAATATGTCCAAATTTGATGAGTAACTGAAATTATTGGTAATTAATGGGTCCCTAGGAAGCAGAGAAAGAGAAAGATTGCAGGTACACCGACAGACAAGGATCTCTACCTTGTTAGGACATCCGAACAGAACTGCGGAAATAAGGGCAGGGGGGAGGGAGAGGGAAAATTTTTTAAAACCTGGAAGTATATTAAAGATAACTTCAAATATCTGGATTATAAAAATATATGCCATCCGCTACCAATTTTTTTGCATCACTTAAAAAAAAATTACTCTGAATCAAGCCAGCATCATTCAGCTTTTCATATTGCAAATGGCAGTATTAGAAAGATCCGTTCTGAACTTTTACACCACCTTCAAATTTCCAGCTTCTCTGGTCTACCAGATGAGCAAAACCACAAAAATAAAGCATGTTTTTGGAGCTGCCGCTCCCTGATTTGTGAGAGCACTTTCTCGATCAATTGAAAAAATAATGAAAACATTTACGATTTCCATTTTTTCTGAAACTGCTGAGAAAGGTTTTCACTAAAGGAACTTGTACCAGCTAGCCTGGAATCTACAACCAATGACATTTAAAAATTAATTTAAAACTGAAAGGGTAATTTGGGGAAAGTGTCTCAAATGTCAGATGGATCTATTAAAACAGCTCTTGACAGACTAATCTATAAGCCCTCCTCTTTTAGTGTGATATTTGTATTGATTTTTAAGATAGCAATCCCATTACTACACATTAACAGCATGGATAAGCACCTCTCAGCAAGTATTTAGTATTATAACAGGGCAAAGCAAGAACATGAGGGCAATAATTTTCCATCACAGAAGGTAAGGTTAAATGGTGAAAGGAACAGCTTAACACTTGCTATCCTAAAATCAAATCTATCTCTAAAGCCAGTTTTCAGCACAGCAGCAGCTGTGCTGACCTTTCCTGGTCTCCAAATCCATTCCACGCATGCTAGTTTGCTCCCTTCCCAGCAGCTCTAACACCTACCTTATTCTCCCTACCCTGACTGGGCTGCCTCCCCAGCTGTCAGTCATGGAAATTCCCTTTTTAATTCTTCCAACTCTAAGCAGGTTCCTACCATCACAATTTCAGGGACCACGGAGGAAAGCCAGGAACAAGTGTACATACACATGGGGCTGAATCAGCATTAATGCAAAAGAGATGAGACACATTGGCAGAAGATAAATGGGTGAGACAGGTGTTCGCTTTTCACAGGATTTTGGATTTCCAGGGCTAGAAAGATGGGTTCCTCCTATCACAGAGCCCATAAGCTGCTCTACAGGCTCATTCCAGTCATCAGGGCTGTAGGACTGGCCAGATTCCCAACAGGGGAAGATAAGTTTATGCTATTGCATCAAATGCTGCTTTTTGCAGGCCCAAAGACTCCTTGAGCCAGCCCTGAGCATGTTTGTGTGTGTTAGCTTCCCAGAAGATACACACTCGTCTCCACCAGTTGCCGGAGGTGTGTAACAAGTTACACGTACTTACCCTGGATTCCAGATCTTTTTGCATGAATTTGACCTGTCACATGGACAGGTGACAAAACCAGTCCACTTAAGAGAAAACTTAAGAACTCAACTTTTGAGTTTTTAATTCAGAAACGTTTGCCTAAATTTTGCAAAAAACAAACAAGATCAAACAGACATATCAAGAAAAAAAAAAATTCAAGACAGCTCAGCTCCCACTCTCGCATTAGGAAGTCACTTCAGTTGTTAATTATTCCTTTCCAGTTAAGTAAGGAAACACCCAGGGAGTCCATCCCAGCCTTGACCTCAGTGCTTTCTCCTCCCTGACTGTACCCTTACAGCCTTGTGCTACCCTGAAGCGCAAGTGAGGCAGCTGCATAAATGACGGTGATACACTAGCAACATTAGCAGGATGCTTTAAGTTTCAGGGGACTAGACTACGCTTTTAAAGAAGATTCAGCAGACCAAACAGAGCTGCTAGTCAGAACCAAACTTCAAAAGGCAAATTCTGTCAGAACACTGTCTGGTGGCAAGGAGCAGATGCTGCCAGTAGAAATAGGCATATTAGTAGTGGTAAGCTACTGGCATTTCAAGGTTTCAAAAGCTTCCCTCTTAAAAAGTAGTGTTCAAATTATTATAACACCACCCACACAGGCCTTCCCCAATACCTATGCAACTAGAGCTCATTTTCAAACAAGTCTTCACAACTATAATTTGGATGATCTTAAAATACAGAATAGCATGTGGTCTGGGGAATACAACTCATCCACTCGCAGATGTTTCTGGGTATCAGCACACTGGACAATGGGAGGATGTTCAGAAAGGCATAACACACCTTAAAACTCATTCAAGTCCCGGTTTTTGGCCTTTCAACTTCCAGAGATGTGCCACACCAGTGCTACCTGCAGAACCTGAACCTGCCATCCTCTGCCACTATTGTGCACTGTCATAACAGAGCTGCAGTCATGGGCTATTATCCATTCAAACTGATAAACTACTGGGCAAAGGGATTATCAAAATACAAGAAACAGACAACTGATGATAGACAGTTTCCACATGATATATTTTCACACTCAGCCATCTGGAATGGTCAAGGTCTCATAAGCAAACAGCAAGACAGCTATAAGAAGGATCGGAAAGGCACCAAGCAGCAGCCTGATGAAGGCTTTCAAGGGACTTTTCAAAGACAAGGAGCAGCCGAGGAAAAGTGTAAGGAGCAGGTCTGCAAGCTTAAAGAACAGAGAGGAGGAAAAGAAAAAAGCAATTTGCCATCAGACTGAGGGGGGATCCTCTCTGTAGAAAGATGGCCATTAAAATATGAGCAATCTGGCAATTAAGGACCTCCACAGGAGGCTTCTAGCAGATACTTTTGCAGAGGAGTCCATGGATGGCTGTAGAGGAGGGATGCTGCTTTATTCAGGCAAATGCGTAACAAGATTGCCTCTGAAACGTCAAAGCAGAAGACAACTGAGAAATAACACAGCCCCTTCGGCTAAGCAGAAAGCTTTTATACTAGTTCTGCTACTGATAACACAGGGGCAAAAGCCTACTACAGGCTTATAAAGCAAAAACACTTGTTCCAAAGGAGTCCTCATGAAAAGCATTCACGCCTTGCAGTATCAGACGGTGCCACAGTAGCGTAGAGTAGCCTCCCAGATTGTACTTGTATGTGCAAAACCTGGTGTGGAGGGTGGGGGGATATAATGTGGAAAATACAGAGAAGTAGATAGTCTTCCCTGTAGCCAGTCTATCTAGTACATACAAAGCCGAGCATGTCTGTGAACACAGCAAAATGAAACGTTTGAAAAATGCCTGAAGCTATACTATAGTAATTTGCTGTTCATGACTAAAAAGTCTTACATTTCCTAGAGTGAGAAAGAACATGCATTTACAGCGCTAACTACAGAATCTCATACTCTGAGTGTCTCATACTCCCTTAGTCCAGAGAGAAAGGTATCTGCTGACCATCTTGCTGCTAACAGCAGTACTGCCATTAATTCCATAAGAGCAGAGGTCTGATTGATTTGAAGGGCCAGGAGTTTCTCCCATCTGCTTCCTTCCTCCCTTTGCTGGTAATATTAAAGTAACCCTAGTGACTGAAGGTACAAGAAGCCTCAGCTGTGTAAAAGCAGGGACAGTGTAGCTGAATCTAGGACTGGTCACACGTGTCATAACTTTGGATGCAAAAGGATGAAGTCAGAGATTTTTGGTGGGACTGCCTATACTATTCTTTGTTTTTAATACTGCATTCATCAAAAAAATCTAAAGGGCTTTTAAATTGGAAAAAATAGGTTTTATTAAAGTATGAGCTAGAACTGCTACCTGATCAACTAGAGGTAACAGGGTTGGATGGAATAGAAACAGGGTTTGTGAAGCAACCTCTTTCCTGGCTGGCCAAGTGGGTTATTACCTGTCCAGCAACTCCAATTTTCTGGGTTATAACAAATTCTACAGCCTTCTGATTCCCTACAAAACGTCTGCCTTCTCATGGCCTTAAGGCCTGGCTCTACATCTACCCTGGCTCCTCTCTGAAGCCTCCTAGTCTCTGTTCCTTCACAGGCACTCTCACGCCCAGGTACTGCATCTGTTCCCCTCTGTGCTCTGGAAGCTCCGGTCTCACATATGTCCTGAAGCTTCATCCTGGAGAGCAACGTCATCTCTCCAGAAGTCTTAGCCAAGACAGCCTTCCTCCCTGATGCCCAAACACAAACAGTAAGTGATACAACACATACATAAAACCTGCTCCAGATGCACTTGTGAGCTATGTGCAGGGATTGCATCAAGTAGGAGAGCGCAACCTGGCTCTTTCAGTACTGCCTCCTGAAACACAGGGCATCATGAAAGCCCAAAGCAGCTAAATCAGATGTTTACTGTCGACATGGAAGATATCTTGGCTCCATTTTCATGTAACAAACCTGAATTAAGGTCTGACAGTCTTGTTATGGGAGCATAAAGGTTCAGAACAACACACACGGGAGCTCCTTGGGCCCCCAAGTATGGTCTGCAGGGATTTACATCATCTTGAAGTCACAGCAGGTGATTCACAGGGTGCACCAGAACCACACGTTTCGGAGCTTGCATATCACAACAGAGGGGACACAAGCACGCCAGCTGGCCATGGAGCAGAATAGCTGTGCTGCAACCAAGTCCAAGTCACTCAGAAACAGCACCTACCTGCCACCACCAATTACAGTAACTGCAAGTCAACATTTTACCACTGGATGAAAAAAAGCTGCCATTACTCACATACATCCCTGAATATGGACCACTGCACAGCACGAGTACCAGGAAGACAACCTAGTCACGTAGTACTGCCTTGCATGGCTCCCTCATAACCTCAATTGTCTCCTGCTCCTACAAGCCTGCTCTCTCCCAGGCACACTTCTTCACTATATGCAGTGCCCTCCCTTTTCCCCTCAAACAACCTCTGTTGATTTCCTGCAATTGCTTTCTCCAAGTGCCCTCTCTTGGGACTGTGACAAAGAGCAACAAGAATGAATCAAAAACCTCCTTATTGCTCTAACTTCTCTTTGGTGACAAATACCCTTGAATAGCAAGCTGTGGACAGACAGCTTAACACATGGTCATGCTGCCTTACGTGGCTCCAGCACCTGCCACCTTGTTCCTGCACAGGTTAGTAACCAGTGATAGTAGCTCTGCTCACTACAGCAAGAGCGGTTACTGCACAGCCTCAGAGTTCCGCTGGGCTCCCAGGGCCTCCAACCCTTTGAAGATTATGCCTAACATCTAAGCGCACATCAGCCCATGCTCAGTGGTGTTAGCATGTGACATGCTCTGGTTGCAAAGGGAAGAACCATAACCCTGTTCAGACTTTCCAGCACAGAGACTTGCTAATAGAGCTCAGAAATGCTCAGAGATTTTGCAGCTAATCTTTCCATTACAGGGCCCTGTTACGTAAGCCCCCAAACCTTAAGGTCACAGGAATATCACCTTGCTTTCTAAATGGATTCTGCAACCTTAGGGCTACAGAACATAATAGAAAAAAAGAAAAGAAAAGGTCAAACAGTTCATATACCAGAAAGGAGATACAAACCACAACACCAAAGCAGGTATTTAAAGACAGCCACATTATTCTACAGATCTGATTCTGTTTTTGAAATACCTGAGGCTGCTATGGCATTGGAAGTTCAGATTGGTCCTTCCAACTCCAAAGGAGATGGTTTGCATTGGCTTTGCCAAGAAAATAAATATACAAATAAATAGAACAGCACAATAATGACGGAGAACATTCCACCGTTTCCACCATTCTTCTTGCAGAGCTAGAGGAAAGAACTGGAGCTGAAAGACACCTAGGAAACTTATTGCTGTGCAAGACTATTGCCCTCCAAAATACAGGGCTACCATCTTTTAGAAGGCACTCTTCTATCCACTATTTGGACTGCCCCACACCTTGACCCAGGGTCTCAAGCCTACACAGAGGAAAACATGATGGAGAGCCCAAGCTATGTTCATCCCATGTCACACTTGTTAAAAGGCTGAGCTTCTCTCTACAAAGTATCTTTTTCCAGCACAGCTTACCCAGCCATATATCAAACCATCCTGCATGTACAGTAAGACTTGTTGAACAAAAAATAAGCTTTTTCTGAACCCCACCTTGCTACTTGCCTGCATTCCCACAATACTTATAGCTACACCACACTCCACTCCAGGAGTTTACTAGCAGGTCAGTCATTGAAAAGCCCCATATCAGTTCCTAGACTTCTATAGCCAACAGTAGGACATAACAGTGGTATGGTTGATAACCAACTAGAAAATATCAGACCTAAGGAAGGAATCATTAAACTGTGCATTGTACTTATTCCATTCTGTGGCAATGGTGCAGTCTCACAGTCAGGCCGTTCCTCTGAACTGAAAACACACAAGGTGTCATTCTGCTGATTTAGATGACAAACTCTGCTGATTAATTTTCAACCAGCTTTTGGAGGCGGAAAGGCAAAAATAATGTTCCACTGTCATACAAGCCTAGGCAGCTTCCTGTGAAGAGATACAACATGATATCAAACAAGAGCTCATCTACTTTTAAAGATGAATGAACTTAAATGGATCATGAGTTGAACGCACAAGAGCCAGTGGGGGAAAATTCCATATTGCTGCCCAAAAAGAACACTCCAAACCAAATGAGTGCCTTTTTGGGGTTCAGTTTATCCAACTAAGAAATGAGATGGAGCTATTCTCTAACAAAGCAGCATTAAAAACAGTAAGTTACAATTTGTCCTTGCTGCTTCCAAACATACTCTTTTGGGGACTGAGAGCCAAAGCTGCTTTTAAATATCAGCATCCAAAACCCACAAAATTCGCTGTAATTTATAAACCAATATGTAGAGAAAAATCAGGTTTCAGCCCTCCCTTTTCTTGAGAGGAGTCACATTTCTAAATACTGCTTTGATTTCCCAGATACCAGCCTCCTTTTTGCTGCTAGATGTCCCACAAGTAAGAACTGAACCCATATAGAGCACGCTGTAAGCATAGATACTTAGCAAATAATTTCTATATCAGTGATAACCATGCAGGAAAACATGCTGCTCTATTTACATTACTTGAATCCTTAATGGTTCAGGCATTGCAGTAACAGTGCATATACCGAACACGTGATGTGAAATTCTTGTTTTCGAAATCCTCACAAGCACATGTACTTTTAAAGACAGTGTCAAACTGATCTTCCCAAATCTGTATCAAACCATGGCACACTCCCACGAGCAACATCCCTTTAAAACACAGACAGTAAAACAAATGCACTTTATCTGCATTGAATGCAGTGCATGTGTATGCACAGGCATGTGCGTGCATAAGTGTGTATATATATATATATACACATACACACATATAGTATGTTTAGGGAACTGTTTCTAAGGGAACATCAGAATGACTGAAGAGTAAGCTAATTGTAATTTGTTTTTTCAGTCAAGTGGCTTTATACTCAGACTCATTATTTAGCTCCGTAAAAGCTTCTTCAAATTTTGGTAAATGCAACAACATGAGAAACATTATTCATTATGTAAGTTTTAAACGTAATACAGTTCTAGCAGGGAAGCATTATAATGAAAATATTTCCTCTGTGGGAACACTGTGCCTTGTTGAAGTTTGCTTCATAAAAAATAAGTTATCAGGAACTAGATGGAGTTACAGCCTCGCTAATGCCAAGGACATGGACACAACCAAGCTGGGGAAGTCTGTCCAAAACACACCACATATCAGAGATGCTTTGAATTTAAGTGCTCTGCTATTCAAAAAGGCACGAAACAAACCAAAAGCAAAGACATCTCTTCTCCACAGTGATTACAACTGCTCTACTCTTGCTTGAAAAGCCTCTCCTGCACTCAGTCGTCCTGACACCACACACAGTATTAGGTTTTTGGGGGTTGCTTAGCAGACCACCCCTTGAAACAGGGACCCTGCAATGCTTAATGTCTTGCATCCAGTCTCCAGAAGATGCCAGCCTCTTCTAATCTTTTCAAAAAAACTGGGAAGGAGGAAGAAAGAGGAAGTTTTAAAATATTGCTTGTAATAGGGCTGCTTCTGACCACAGGGGACACAGGTGAGATGGTTCTATGCCTAATTTTGTCATTCTGATATGACTGGGTGTAGCCTCCCTCGCACTTCTTGACATGATTGACTTCAGAGGTCACACTAGTGAAAGACCTGGAAGAGAAGACTTGCTCTGGAGAGATAGTGCTGCACTCATTACTCAGAGAGAAAAACAGTTCTGAAGTCAAGATTAGGGCTCAATGCAAACTTGAAATGCAAAACACCACAGCAAGCTCCACTAACTCACCTGACTCAAATGGACTTTCTGCCAGGCCCTTGAGCAGCTTTTGCATCAGTATTTTCAAAACAGCAAAGCAAGACCATGTATACAGCCTCTGCATTTCAAAGCATATCACCAAATGACTGACCATAGGGGCCACACTATGGAGTCGATACGTTGAATACACACGTCCATCATAGGCTCTCAGTTTACATGGTCTTCTCCCCTAGAAACATCTTGAGATGCTGAGACTCCTGGATTATGGGAGTCAAAAACAAAATACTTTTCCCAGAGAGAACAGCTTGAAGGGTGTTGCAGTTTCAAACTCAAATAGCTTCTGGGGGCTTGGAAGATTATCTGAGAGAGTCTCCCATTGGAAAGGATGAGTAACAGCTGCCACAAAGCACTACCATCAAGACCTGTTCAGACAGCTCCTTTTCAGGTACCCAAGGCACCCCAAAATACCCAGCATCAGAGATCTTACAAGAAAAGCTTCTTCCAGAATCAGATACTGAAACCAGCTGACAGGTCTTAACTCATAAATGATGTGTAGACAGTCAAAGAACCCCCTGCTAAAACATGCCCCCACTCCTTGCTCTGCAAGAGTAATGAGAACAAGGAAAGACAGATCAGAAAACTGGAAATCCACCCTATGTGACTGCTAAGCAGTATCCCCTCATAGAGTTCAGTGGAGTTGCACCTCCCGCAACTGTACAACAGCATTTACTTCTATCACAAGGGCCTTGCCCATCTCCCAGTTACTTCCACATACCCTTCTTGCCATCCAGTGCCACAAGAACAATGCCAAACTTAAAAGCAAATGACTGCTCCAGCAAACCTCACAAATCAGGTCTACAGCTCAGACAGAACAGAGATCAAAACATAACCCACCAAGTAAGCTGTAAGACACAGCTTTGCTCCCAGGGCTGAGCAAGTCCCAGGGATTTCAACAGGACATTTGTGCTCCTCCAGCTTTTTCAAAAAGCAGAGGGATCTTAAACTGTGCATCTTGGCAAACTCACAGAGTGCAAAACAAACTGATCCTCTTCTCACCTCACATCTCTCCCATTCTAAGGAGCTTTCTGCAGTAGCACAAGAGGAACATGTGTGAATGCTGCATGTGATAGTCACAATAAATGGTTCAACTGTCCTCATTATTTCAAAAACATACCTAGAGCTAACTTGAACAAGAATTAGTTGTAAACAGCCACCTTAAGATTCAAGGCTCTGCTAAGCAGGCATTTCTGAACCCTGCTCCTACAGCCACTGCACTTCCTGGCAGTTGCAAGGCCCCTTGAACTATCAGCAAAGGAGGTCAGGAGTCACCTTCTGCATGCTTGACATCTACTCAGCAACACAGTACATTTCAGACCTTAGCATTTGCTGGGGTGGCAGCAACACAGCTGACACTTAACCAGACAAGGAGCAACCCTGGCAGACCTCACCTTTGCTTCTCTGACAGTAGAGCCCACTCCTTAAATTAGGTCACTAACTGCAGCCACCTGGTTGCAATTAATTGTTCACACACCACACAATTACCCAATTAACACACCAAAGTTAAGTAATCCAGTAAGAAAGTTTCTGATCTAGCCAACAGTTACAAATGCCAGCATCTATGCTCCACTGTGGACACGTCCTGGTGCAGATAGGAGGGGAGACAGTGACTTCTGGCGAATCTGCCACACCACCAACACTCATTGATTCTAAGCCCTGACTCATTTCTGCCATCTAGTTCTCACAAAAAGCCTGTTTAAGGTGTTTTTAGGCTGCACTTATGGTTGAACTGCTCACACTGAGAAGTAGCAAGCAGCACTGCCCTAAGCACATGCTTTTAGTTCATCAGCTGCTGGCTCATGCAGCTCCCAGGCTCTGACCACACCATTAGCCTCCTCAAGCTCCAAGGCACACTTGCATGTCAGCTCAGAGTTTGGAAATGCGATGACCACAGGTTCCTGGGGCACAGCTGGAACCCTGGACCCAATTCATCAATGAACATTCTGCATGTGCTTAGCTTTAAATAGCTATGTTGTTTGAGTGACCAGTTAAGTGTTGCCTTCAAGTGGAACCAAAGCACCTCGGCTTCTCTCTGATGTCCCTGTAGCAACAAGAGACTGCTGCTCAGTGACAGCTTCAGCAGTGGTTTTCCAGTTTCCATTCAGGAAGCTAGAGCAGACTGGGCCATACAGTCATTTTGCTAATTTGAGTCCTGGCACTACGAGGACCCATTCAGCAGAAAGCAATATACTGATTACAGCTTTCCTGCAGACAGCAGGTGCACCAGGCAGTCAACCCCACTCCCCTTCCCCTCCCCCACCCCACCCCACCCCACCCCCTTTTTTTCCCCCTTCAGTTACAGTTCTCTTGTCTCATAGTAAGGCTACTTTTCAACTAATTTGGGCTTGTCTGGGAAAACAGTGGTGTTCCCTCCAGGAACTTTAGCAGAGCAAAAGCTACACACCTATGAAATCTCTCTCTGCCATTATGAAGAAAAAAATGTTAACAGCAACATTAGCTCGAGTTACTTTATTGCACACGCAGGTGAACATTTCCTGTTGAAACATTGGCTTAAATGGCTCATTGGAAAATGTGTAGCAACTCATAAAGCACCTTCCTCTTGGTATGAAACTCATAAATTCATAGTGCTCTCCTAGTGAAAAAGCTTTCTTCCATCAAATATTATGCACAGACCTGGGGGGGGGGGCGGGGATAAGGCTGGGTCTTGTTAGGTAAATATGAGTAGTTAATTAATCATTGCAAGAGTTTGCCTGGATATTTTATAACAGAAATTAATTTTTCCACACCAACAATAGGATGCCATTGGACTGGCAGAAAAAATACCTGCTAGTCCTTCTTCACTGCTGAGAAGGACTCGGGAGCAGTCCGAGAAATAGCTGGGTGACATCCACCGAGACCTGACATACGAATGGCCTCTTAGGAGAGTTTCTGGAAACAAGCAGGGCTTCATTTAATGCCCATCTATTACTTACCAACGAGAGGTACACATTAATTTTTCCAAGCGTTTAGACTCAAAGCACAGCTTTACTTGAACGTCTCAAGATCTATTTCACCGTCCCAAGAAACCTGAAAGTAACCTAAGCCTAATAATCTAAAATAAGCTTTTTAGCACCTCCCAGGAAGCAACCCCCCCCCCCCACACACACACACTGAAAGCAAACCAGTGCTTAAACTGAATAAAAATGCTCCCATTTAAAAGCCCCCTCACGGGCCCTGCGAGGAAAAACTGTGCAAGAGAGCGGGAGGACGCTCCCACAAAGCAGGAGCCGGGGCGGGAAATGGCGGCGCTAACGGCCGCCGGGCGGGGGGGCGGGGCCGGGGGCGGGGCGGGGGGTGTCTCAGCAGCGCGGCGGGAGGGGGCGGGGCAGGGCCCGGCGGGGCGGGGCGGGGCGGGGCTGCGCTGCGCTGCGCTGCGCTGAGGGGGCGCGCGGAGCGTTGGCACGTGTGTCGCGCGCGCGTGGAGCGTTGGTGCTGGCAGCTTGTGCGGCGGGTGCCGGCCTCGCTTCAGGAGCTGCTGCCGGAGCCGGGCTGCTGGCGGGGAAGGAGGAGGGAGGCCGGGGCGGGGAGGGTTGGGGTGGCGGGGCGCAGCACACACGGGCGCCGCTGAGGGGTGTAGGCCTTTTGGCGGTTAGCAGAGGCCCAGGAGCTCCGCTGAGGCCTGTGTGGGGCTGTGCAGCTGCGGCCTTCCCGTGCTGTAAAGTGCAGTGTGCGGCACTGATGACCGCTAGCAGTGAAGCCTCAGCGCAGGGAGAAGGAGGATGCCGTGCAGGCTTGGGACTGCAGAGCGGGCCTGGGACTGAGGCAGCCTTTTGTGTGAGAGACGTGCTCTAGTTGAGGCACTGGGCTGCCAGGGGAAGGAGCTGAAGGAAGAGGTGAGCAGGCTGCACGCCATGAGGGAGGGTGAAGAGGAGCTTGATGGGGTCTTTGCAGGAAGTCTGCAGAGGCAGGAGCCTGAGCCACACAAAGCAAGGAAGGAGGGACGGCTGGAGGCACCAACCTGAGTCCTCCGCGGCAGAGCCCTCCCTGCGAGCCTGCCACAGACCGAGGCACCGATCTGCCACAGAGAAGGCTGCCAGCCCTGGGGATTGAAGAGCTCCATACAGCATCGGGGTGCTGCTTGACTGTGTTCCCCAGGGGGAAAACATATTTACGTACATACTGACAGACATATCTATCTGTGCATACACACATATTTAATTTGCCAAAAGACTTCTCCCTTTCAAATTACCATTTGATTCCAGAGAGGCCAGCGCTGCTGCAAGACCTCAGGCTGAGTCTCCCCAAGAGGCGAGGGAGGCGGGACACTGCCGTTCTGCAGGACGAACAAGGCAGCCTCAAAGGGGTTGTGAGGAATGGGAGAGCAAAGGCTGCTGAGCACATCCCTTCCTCTGACCCACTGACACATCCTGGTGCCAAAGCCTTGCGTGAGGGAGCGCTTTCTGCCCTGACATCAAATATGTTGGCTATGGATCAGAGGAGCCAAAACCTCTCAGGTCCCCCTGTCCTGCTGTGCTGCCAATTCACGCCTGTGTTGTGCTTTGCCCCAAGAAGCAGTGCTCTTTCTTCATGACACGTGGGTGTCTTTTCTTTAAGGAGACAAAGGCGAGGAGGAAAACAGCTTTCCCATCGCTTTGGGGTCACTGCCCTCAACATCTCCATGCCCATTTCTCCCAGGCTGGGCCCATGGCTCTTTATGTGGCCCTGCCAGTGCAAGTGCTCAAGGCAATGCCTGCATCCGCGCATCTTCACTTCCGCCCTCTTCTCTGCCACAGCTCCCTTCACTCCAGAAATGCCCGTGGACCCTAGCAGGGAACCGAGCAGGCCCACGCATAAGAGAAACACTCCATCTGCCAAGCTGAGTTTGAAGAGAACCACAGCTGCGATCCTTCTGGAGCTTCCTGAAACGCCAGCATTACTGCCAAGAGCCCCCTTTCACCCTGCCGCTGTGCCCTGGGTGCACAGTGCTGGGACGAGAAACCTCTGCAGAAGCTGGAGCAAAAGATGAGGTGGACAAAGAGCCACAGCAGGTGAGAGCATGGGCCGCACTTCAGAGCAGGGCACTGCAGGTGCTGTTGGTCATGGCAGCGCAGGGAAGAGATGAGGAGAGCCTGTGCCAAGGAAGAGGGCTGTCTGCCTGTGAGAAAGAGGCAGCTGCTCTGTCCCCAAGAGACTGTTATTTGGAAATAAAGCAGCTTCCAGAGACACAGGGCCAGCATGGTGACCCGATGTTGCAGCCGCTCCTGAAGGACTACTGGCAGTGTATTGATGGCCATGAGAAAAAAGAGGCAGCAAAGCCTTGCAGAGAAGAAAATGAAATAGAGTCAGTTCAGTTTTGTGCAGGAGGAAACTAAAATAACAAGGGACTTGCTTCTAGTCACATTGGAAAAGCAAGGCCAGGACATAAAAGAGTGCAGAACAGACTAACAGAGCTCCTTCCAGACGCTAGTTGAAAGACTATGGAGAGAAGGAGACTTCTCCGTGTCAGGAAATTGTTCCCCAAAAGGAAGGAAGAGAACCCCCCCCCACCACCACCACCACCTCTAGTTCGTCTTCCCGTGCAAGGGAACAGCCCCAGCACTCAGTGCTCGCCATCTCAGCTCAGCAAGTGCCCTTCTTGCCCAGGCCAGTCCTGGCACAATTGCAGCAGCAAATTCAGCTGCTGCAGATGGAGGAAGGGGCTGCTGCCTCCAGGCCCCGCAGCAGCAGCAGCACTGCTGTCTCCGTCCTGATGGCTGAATCTTCCATTTTCAGTCATCTGCCTGTCCACAAATAGACACGTTCATTTGTACTTAGGAATTTGCTTCACCTAAATTGCCATCTTTGAAAAATTAGGCTTTGAGTCCAAACTCAATGTGTAGGTTCCGCTAAGAGTAAGCTGAGACAGGCCTTTCTATCCTATCCTAAGAATCACCCATGAAGGGCCTCGCAGAGCTACCCTTAAGCAGATGCCCAAATTTCTTGCATTGAAACTGGGGTTGAGATGAACCTCTGCCCAAACGTGCCAGTCTAGTTTAGATGCTTCATGTCTCAAGAGCTACAAGACTGAAGTTAAAAGTGAGTTGTAAGTATAGAGATGGAATTTATTCTTTCCTTATTGTGGTACTGCTGGAGATCAAGGCTGTACATACAGGCAGCACACATCAGTCATTAGTTCCGTGGTGGAGCAGGGACTCCGTGGAACTTCTGAGAAAAGAGAGTGGCTGGAGACAAAGGACAGATGGCCTGACCCTTGACAATTAAGTAGTTGACTGCTTGTTACAAGAGCCATCTGGGTAGAAATTTCAGACAGTTTAAGAAATGTCCCCAGACAACTGCTGCCATGTCTAGCTCAATTTGTACTCTTAAATGTGTTGGTTACCGTGGTGGGTGGAGTGTCCTCAAGACTCCTGTGGGTAGGTCTTACTGCACAAGTGACCAAACTGGACACAGTTAAGCCATTTGTAAAGAGTCGGCAGAAATTGTTCTCGCAGAAATGGTCACTTAAGACGGGGTGCTCCCTGCATTGCTGGAAAGCAAGCAGGTGAATATTTTGCTTGAAGGAGCACTAGGATGAATGGCCTTTCTTTCCGCTGATCTTTTCTAAATCTCTTTCTTTCCTTGCCTGTTTTGGGGTTTGCTTCCTGATCTAAGGAGGGGGTCTCCTCATGATGCCTCTGTCTCTGCCCCTGTTCCCTAAGAAAGGCGAGGCAGGGAGAGCGGAAACACACTGGCCACCCCGCGGGAGAGGGCTGGGGGCTGCAGGGCTTTGCCCTGCAGCACAGCAGGAGGGCCCGGCTGCCTGGATCCTGTCACAGATGAGATCGGGGGTTGGGGGCAGTGGGCCCAGAGGGCAAAGGGCCCACAGTCGCACAGCGTGGGGGAGATGGGGGACACCTCGTGGAGGCCTGAGTGGTGTCAGGGTTTGGGAGGGCTCAAAGGCCCCAGGGGTGTGTGAGGGCCCTGGGGACTCCAGGCGGGCAGTAGGGACCGCTGAGTTTGGCCGTGCCCCCCAGGGGGTGGCTGGTGGTGGTGATGAAGCATCCGCCAGGGTGCCGCGTGGAGGAGAGGTTTCCTTCGGGGCTCATGCCCTTCACACCTCGTCCCACGTGTGTCCCCGTGGGGCGCTCATTAGGGTGGCTGAGGGCAGGGCCAGGGAAGAGTGGTCGGGGGGACCAGGCGAGGATGGGAGCGGCCCTGAGGGGCGCAGACGCCCATCGGGGCCCCGGGGCAGCCCGAGGGCAACCAAAGGTGTCCTGGGACGGGGGGGGCGAGCCGGCCCTGCACCCCCGAGGGGACACAGCCTGCCCCTCCCCTGGCCAGTGACAGGCCCCCCTAGGGTGACAGTGGGGCCCTTTGTGACTGTGCTCCTGTGACACCCCATGGCGTTGCCAGGCGCCGGCACGGCCTCGGCCCCGCAGTGTCCGGGAGGACGGCGACGGGAGCGGACGGGAGCGCGTGGGGCTGGCGAAGGAGCCCCCTGAGTGCGCCCAGGTCTTTCCCTGTTGGCCCCGGGCAGCCCCGCGGAGCCTTTGCCACGTGGCCAGGATGGCGGAGCGACCCCCCAGCCGCCCCAGGGTGGCCTGGCAGGAGGAGGCGAAGGACGACGGGGCCCTTGCAGAGGGCAGCTGCGAGCTGGAGCCCTGCGAGGGCTGGGTGCCCCAGGTGCTGCCAGCGGGTGAGTGCGGGGGCACCGCTGGGCTGGGCAGGGCTGGGGGCTGCGAGCCCTCCTGCTCTGCCCCGGGCTCCCGGCTGCCGTGGGGGCTGCCGTGGGGGCTGCCGTGGGGGTACCGGGGCCGCGGGGCCTGAAAGTGCTGTGCTGCAGCGCTGCGCCCCGTCCGCTGGGCACCTCGCAGGCCTGGCGAGCCCAGGGCAGCCGGGGTGTCCGTGGGCCAGTGCAGGTGCCTGGCCCGGGGCTGGCTGCGTGCATGGCAGCAGGCGTGCGGCGGGGCAGAGGGCTCGGCTGTCTGCTCTGCTCCCTCTGGCAGCCCTGCAGCTCTGCCTGCTCTCTTTCTGCATCAGCTCCCGGCCTGACTGTGCCCAGAGAGGAGGCGGAAGCCCTGGGGTACATGCGCGCCTTTTTGAGACGCCGAGGGAAGGTGAGTGTCGCCATTGCCTGCTGGGCTGAGCCTGCATCTCGTGGTGGGTGCCTGGGGGTGCGCCACGCTCAGAAGCCCCCGGAGGGCTCTTGGCCGAGGAGGGCTGCTCCCTTGCAGGCGCCGCACCTGTGGCTGCAGGCCCTGCAGTGCTGCGGTGCTGCTGGCCATGCCCCTGCCCCTCTCACACTCTCTGTTTGTCCCTCTGCTCCTGGTACCAGGAGGCGGCTGAGAAGCTGCGGTTTCTGGCCTGCATCCGCACCCTCTGCACAGCGGCCCCCTCCAATATCTTGTTATGGCAGGAGCTTTTGCTGTGCAAGCAGGAACTGGTGGAGTCGCTGGAGGTGAGGGGAGAGGGGACCACCATCAGGCGTGATGGAGGGAGGGGTCGGTGGCCCAGCAATAAGGGCAGGACGGGGGTGTCTGAGCACGGGGGGCTGTGGGGCCCTGGCTGGTGGGCAGAGCCGTTGCCAGTGTGGGGCTGCTGGAGCCTCTGAGGAGGCGGGGGAGCTGGGTCCTGGGCAAGGAGGGGGCTGCCTGGGTGTCAGTGGTGGCATGGGGCAGCTGGGCTCTGGCAGCCCTGCAGACTGCTCGCTGGGCCCTGGCAGCTGCCATGGCCCATCGTGGTTGTGCTCTGCAGGTGCTGCTGCAAGAGGAGCCCACCGACCAGCTGGGCACTGCAGTGCGGCAGCAAGTCATGCTTGCCATCAGCGCAATGAGGTAGCTGTCGCAGCCCCTGGCTTGGCCAGGGCCTCCGCAGCAGATGTGCCGGTGGCCCCAGTCCTAGCTGGGAGGCTTCCCCCATCCTGGAGGAGTCTGCCGGTGTCATCTGCTGGGCCTGCGCTGGGCCCCAGGGTGGTGGAGACGCGAGGGCAGAGAGGGCCCTGGGGCTCTCCCACGTCTCCTGAGCTTTCCCCAAGGGTGAGGCAGGAGATATGGGTCCCGATGCCCTGTGGCTGCCAGGCCTGTCCTCTGTCCCTGGCCAGCATCGTGGGGGGAAGAGGTGGCCTCCCCACGTAGTGCGGGTATCCCCCATGGGTCTCCCACGCCCGGGTCTGCATCCCCCTTGCCAGGGAACAAAGGTCCTGCTGCCAGCTGCAGGCACTGAAAGGCCCCTCTCTGTGCTTGCAGCCAAGTCGGGCTGCTTGCGAAGAGCAAAAGGAAGAGCCTGCTGCACGCCTGCTTCTGCAGCGTCTTCTGCCTGCCTCCAAGGGAGGAGCTGCAGAGCCGGGTTGCTGGCCTCTACTACCAGGTATGCGCTGGGTGGGTTAGGGAGGCGCGCCAGGCTGCCTGGGCTGGTCCCTGGCTCCCCTGTGCCGAGAGACAAGAGGGAGCTCCAAGGCAGGGCAGGCTCTCGGCTTGGCTTTGCCACCCCCATGCCTTCTTCGCCTTGCCCTGGGCAGGGCGCCGGGCAGAGCCACCAGGCTGGGCCCTGTGCAGCAGCTCTCCTGCCCTGGGGCCTCTCCGTGGGCTCCACAGGACCATGGGTGTCCCCCTCGGGCAGGAGGAATTCAAGGCCCTCTCGGGCAGGTAAGGGGCAATGGGGAAGAAGCACCTCAACCCTCTGTGCCCCTTGCAGACCCTGGACGCTCTGGACAGCATGCTGCAGGTGTTGGCGCTCGGCTGCCCTACCTCGGGCCTCCTGGAGATGCAGAACATCTTGCAGGTGTGGTATTTGCCAAGAGTGGGGTTCCCAGGACGAGTCCCTCATTTGTAAGGGAAGATCCCCCCTCAGGTGGACCCCTCCCTGCCCAGCAGCAGCTGCAGAGAGCACGCTGCCGGGAGGGGCCTGGCTCCCTCGTGGGAGCGGGCTTGCCCACGGTGCTCTGCTGTGAGCGCAGTGTCTCCTGGCAGAGCTGCCTGCCTTGGAGCAGCCGTCAGGGCCCAGGGCAGAGCAGCAGCTTTTCTCCTCCCAGGTGCTGCTGCCCTTCGCCGCGTGCCAGCCAGCAGCTGTGCATGAGAGGGCCGTGGGACGCATTGCGAGGCTGAGTGATCTGCTGATCGGCTCTTCCTTGCTGCCGGTAAGGAGTCTGTGGCGCAGGCAAGCTCCAGCCACCCCATGGCCCCTTGTCATCACCCCCGAGTGGCCTGCAGCTGCGGGATCCCTCCGAGGGCAGCCTGGGCAGAGGTTAGGGCCCTCGGCAAGAGCCTGCCCTGAAGCTGAGGTCTTGGCCTGTCTCTTTGGGCTTCCCCCTGTGGTCCCTGCTCTCTCAGGAGGCAGCTGTGCCACCAGCACCATGCAGGCCAGGCCTGCCCTGGGTGCATGCCGTGGGCGCAGCAGGTCTGGCAGCCGTCCCTGGCCTTGGCTGCTGCTGCGCAGCTGCTTTGGGAGCCAGGGCAGTCAGGAGCCACCAAAGCTCTGGCTCACCCGGGATCCAGGCCTGGATGGAGGGTAGGTTGAGGGCTTTGATGCTGAGCAGTGCCGCTCAGGCCTGGTGTCAGCGCTGCCTCCCTCCCCCAGGCCCGCGGCTGCTTTGAAGGAACTGATGCCCACTCTGCCAGCCTCAAGCAGAACTATGTCCCCATTGTGGGGCAGCTGGTGGGGCATCTCACCCTATGTTGTGCCTACAAGGACGAGGGGAGCAGTCACAGGGCAGCGGAAGCTCTTTGGCACCTGTACAGATTCCTGCAGCGGGAAGAGAGTAAGAAGCTGCGTCGGGTGGGTCCTTGCAGTCACAGGCAGCCAGACAGCAGGCACTCATCCCTGTGGTGCTGAGCGGTGGCCTGGGAAACCTTTGGCAGCACCTGCTGCTCCAAGGCCTCCTGTCTTGCCTCAGACCAGAGCATCCGCTCAGAGTCATTCTGCCTTTCTGTATTCTTGCAAGCAATTTGCCCTTCCCGCGCCTTGCAATAGGCCCAGACCCTCCCTGGGCGTCCTGCTGCCCAGCCTTTTCTGGCATGCCCTCTTCATCTGCCAGGGGAGACTTCTCCCTGCCACCTTAGTGGGCCATGTCCCCCTCTGGAGCCTTCCTGCTGACCGCCCTGCGTTTCCCCTCCTGTGCAGGCAGGGAGCTGTCGCAGGATAGCCCAGAGCCCAGAGCCCAGAACCTGCAGCTCCAACAGGCCTGGGAAGCTGCCAACACCTTCTGGCTTCAGGATGTCAGCGGAATGAGCAGGGTGAGGAGCGCCTCCCTGGTTGGGACTGCCAGGTGTGGTGTGAGCATGGGACTTGGACGAAGAGAGGGATGGCTAACGGGGGGGGCTGACGGGGCCTTGCGGTCACTGGGGAGAGGGCGCGCACTGTGTGTGGGCTGGGAGTAGCCAAAGGCTTCCCTGCTGCCGCCAGCAAGCTCTGGTTCCCTGCAGGAGCAGTGCACGGGGACCGTGACCCCAGCCATGCAGCTGCAGCCCAGTGCCGTCAGCCATCCTGGCAGAGCCCCTGCTCCTGGCCCTCTGGGGGTCGCCGTGCCAGCACTGCCGCCCGTCTCTCTGCAGGGCCGCTTGCTGCTCAGCCAGGCACCGCTGTTGGGACCCTGGGTGTGACGTATCTATCTTGGCTGCCCTCCTTTCTCCCGTAGCTGTTTGGGAAATACCTTTACCCCGCTGAGAGGACAGCCGTCATCCTCACAGCCATCGGGGGCATGAGAGCCGGCAGCACCTATGACACGCAGGCAGCTGCTGCCATGCTGGATGCGCTTGTGACAGACGATGCCTCCCTTTTGGAGCATGTAAGTAGCCTGTGGGTGGCGTGGCCGGGGCTGGAGGCCTTTGGGGAATTGCTTTTCCCCTGAGTGCAGGCGTGCCAGGTACCCGACCCCCTGTGAGGGCAGCACAGAGCGGTGGCAAGGGCAGCCGTTCTCGGTGGGAGCTGGGCGAATGGCTGCAGTGTGGCAGCAGCCCCAGTGTGAGCCGTGTCCCCCCAGGTGCCAGAGATGGTGAGGTGCATGTGGAGAAGCGTGCAGTCCATCGGGGAGGTGTCTGCGCGGCTCAGCCTGGACAGGGCTCTTCTCCTGCTGACATGCGCATCCCCCAAGGAGGTGGTTGTGAGCCTGTTGTGCTGCTCCCCATCATGTGACAGGTATGTGCCCAGCAGCCTTTAGTGCTTGGGGCCCCACAGCCTTTCGAGCTCATCGCATGTGGGTTGCGGGCCAGGTGAAGCTTTTCAGTACTCTGCTGAGGGGCTGGGCCCTCCCGTGTGGCAGCCCCGGTGCAGCAGGCAGGGCTGCAGCAGGCAGAGCTGACCAAGCCTGCCTGCCTTCAGCCCCTGAGCCCGCTCGCCTTGCTGCCTCCCTGCCCCACAAGGGACTTGAGCTTGGGCGTGTGGTGCCTGGTGGGGCAGGGCAGCAAGTGGCAGTGGGCAGAGGCAGGGCTGGTGGGCAGCCCAGGCCCTGTGGGACTGCCCAGGCCACAGCTCTGCGGCTGCGGCACCTGCTGACAGAGCGCTCTGGGCCTGCAGCGCTGCTGCGGCCATGTGGCGGGTGCTGGTCTCGAAGCCCGGAGGTGCGGAGCGGGTGCTGCGGGAGCTGGTCAGCGTGCTGGAGGACTGGCCGCTGCACAGGACAGTGACCTCGGATGGGGACGCCATGGACGTCTCTTCGCTGGCTGTGAGTTTGTGGAGGAAGCCTCGCTCTCCCCTAGGGCTGCGCTCGCCCCTGCAGGCGAGAGGCAGGGAGCCCTCTGCCCTTCCCCATCCACCGCCAAGCTGTGACCTCCCCCAGGGCTGCGGCTGGCAGGGCCCTGGCCAGCGCCCGACGTCGGCCGCGCCAGCACGCTGGGCTGCCGCGCCTGCTCTGGGCCCTCTGTGCACAGTGCCGGAGCTTGCCTGAGCGGCTGGCTCTCTGTCTTCCTCCCTGTCTGCATCTCCCTGCCTCGCTGGGCACGCTGGCAACATGGGTTGGGGGCAGGATGAGGGTGCGGGGCATGGTTAGGGGCAGGCAGGAGCAATGCAGAGGCCAGGCAGGCCACAAGGGCCGGGTCAGGGACGCCAGGGTGGCCTGCAGGCTACATGTGGCCCTCCAAGGTGATGTTCACACCATCCCAGGAAGCCTTGTTGTGGCCATGTGACAGAGAGGAGCTGAGTCCCAAGAGCTCCCATGGCTTTGCTCTGGCCAGACAGCCAGGGCAGGCACTGCTGCTTCTCCCAAGGCGCAGGGCAGTGCCTGAGCCTCACCCCCAAGCTCGGGCAGCGCAACAGGGACGTCTCAGCAGCGAGAGGTGTGTCTGTTTTTTTTCTGCAGGCCACCAGAGTGCTACAGGAGATCCTCCAGCAGCCGCCCTGCCTGCAGGTGCTAGAGGTGTTTTTCCCCCAGCTCTTCCTGGCGCTGCTCTTCCAGATTTCCTTCAGTGCAGAGCTGACGCTGGGAGAGGCTAGCATCTTCCGGAGGGAATGCCGAGGAGAAGAGTCTGCTCCCACCAGCCCCGCCAGGTGCTCCACCGCAGCCCCGCCGTCTCTGCCGTGGACCTATAGGCAGGGCCAGGGGTGCCAGCGTGACCTGGCCTTTGCTCCGCACGCAGGTTAACAGTGCGGACCATGAAATCACTGCTCTGCCATGCTGGCTACGAGAGCCAGGTGCTGGTCCTGGCGAGGAAGGGTGGCTGGGACCTGCTGCTCAGCGCTGAGACCTACCACAGGGGAGTGGGTTTGCTGGCCAGGTGAGAGCCCCCTTGTCCCCGCTCTGCCCCAGCGTTTCTCCCCTGCAGACAGGGTGCTCCCCAGAGCTCACAGGGGTGCCCAGCTCTCCAAGAAAGGGGCTGCAGCCTCAGGCCTTGTGACCAAGGCATGGCTGAGTAGAGCGGCCAAGGCAGCTCCTGCTCCAGAGCTGCTGCCCAGCTCTGCGCACTGCTGGGGGAGAGGCAGTGTTAGGAGGCCCAAGAGAGGGTGATGGGCAGCAGCAGTCCCCTCGCAAAGCCCTAGAGTGCCCTCCCGAGCGGCCTGGGCTCGTGCCACCCAGAGCCCCGGGGTGTGTGTGCAGGCAGCCCTGGCAAGGGCAGCGTAGCAGGGAAGGGGCAGGATGCCCAGAGGAACACTGGCAGAGCCCAGGGGGCATGACTGCGATGTGGGGAGGAGCAGATGGGTCGCCTTGGAGCTCTGACTTCAGGGCAGGGAGGGTGTTTTTCCAGTCTCCCCCACCAAAAGGAGCCTAATGATGCTGGGCAAGGGCTTTGTCATGGCGAGGTGTGGTGGGGAGTGACCATGCTCCCCTGTGCAAATGCTGCTGGCTGCCGGAGCTGAGTGCAAACATGGCCTTGCCCTGCCTGTCACGGCCCGTAGGGGAGTGTCTAGAGGGATGGGGCAATGCGATCGCAGAAGACGTTTGCCTGGGCTGCTCAGGCCCAACGGTGCCTTCTTCCCTGTGCCAGAGAGATGAGGAAGAGCTCAAGACGCCTGCGGGCTTTCTTCTTGTGCCGGCTGTCAGCGCTGCTGCAGCTGGAGGAGCCCTTGCGGGAGATCACCACCATGGCTTTCCTCGTGGAGGTGAGCGTGCTGCCAGGGGTGCCTCTGGGGTGCCTCTCACTCATCTGCTCTGCTGTGCCTGTGCTGCGGGGTGGGCGGCAGTGAGTGGAGCTGGGGTAGTGGGTGCACTGCGATTTGTCCCCTTGGCTTGGCCCCTCTGTGGTGGGCTAGCTCTTGTCTGCACGTGTATTTCGTGCCTTCTTTGTGGATGGTGGAGAGGAGTGGAGGAGCAGGCGAGGGATCTGTGCAGTGCTGCCTGAGGCCCAGGGCAGGGAGTGGGGCCCGTGGGGCTCTCGGCACTCACTGCTGCCTTGGGGCCAGGCTTTGTCTGCGCCTGGTGCCCTTCGCCTGCGCTGCTGGTGGGATCCAGCACTGCGTGACGCAGGGAGTGCTGCCGGCTCTGCCAGTTTCTGCCTGCAACGTGTGTTTCAGCTTCTGGCTTGCCCAGGCCTTTGCCGGAAGATGATTGATAATGTCCTGAACCTCTTTGTGAGATATCTGCGGAGTGACCGCCGGGTGATGCGTGGGCTGGTGCTCAGAGGCCTCGTCCTGCTCTGCAAGAGCCCGAGGATGGTGAGCAGAAGGCAGCGGGTGAAGCTGTGCGGGCAGCGTGGGGCTGGGCAGGGGGTGCTGGGGAACACACAGAAGGGGGCGACTGGTCAGGTGGAGAGGAGCCGGTGCTGTGCTCTCCCCCCTTCCTATGCCCCCAGACCCCCCCCACTGCCATGGCTGTGCTGGTAAGCCCTGCCTGGCAGCAGGCTGCTGCAGTAGTTGCCATGGCAGCTTCTTGGAAGCCAGAGGGCAAGCTGGTGTCTGATAACCCAGGCTTTTTTGCCAGGGCAGTGCTCTGTTTCTTCAGAAAATGATGTTGTGTTTCACACAGGTAAGAAAAATGCAGTTTCTGCTGCCAGTCGTCATGGAGCGACTGCGGGATGTGGACAGGGACGTCAGCACTAAGGCCCTGGTGGTGCTCAGTAACGTGGTGCGCATCATGGACAAAAAGACGGTTGCCCGCATCGCTCCAGTGCTGGTCGAGAAGCTCCTGCCACTCTTTGATGACGTAAGGCTGTGGGGAGAGCTGGGGGCGCTGCTGGTGTGCGTGTGAGGCTGTGTGCAGGGGTCACAGCTGTGGTGTGTTGCCCTGTGCGTGTGCCCCCAGCACGTGAATTTGTGCTTCCCACCACAGGCCCCGGGCGCTGCCAGGAGCCTTTTTGCCCGGTGGCTGTTGGGATCATTGCCCCGTGCTGCCCGTGGTGTGCTGTGCTGCAGGAGTGCGTTGAGCCAGTGCCTTCTCTGCCCTCGGCTGCTCCGTGTTGTGCTTGGCCCCGCAGTGCCAGGAGCAGGTGCGAGGGAGACCGTGGGCTTGGAGCCGGCAGTGCTGAGGTGCTCCCTCTTCCTTCCCCCCAGGAGTCTAGCCATGTGCGAGAGCTCTCCATCCACCTCTTCAAAGATGTGCTGAAGATTGTGGGGAACACCAAGGACCGTTGGCTGAAGAAGCAAGTGCACTGGAGCCTGCTCCCACTGCTCTTCCATGGGCCTGATGAGAGCCCAAGAGTGGGCCAGGTATGCATTTCTAACCAGGGGCATAGAAGTTTCTAAGCAGCGGATGAGAAGCTGGGCATGGTCCTTTCCCACACCTGCTCTCCGTGGTCCCACAGGGCTCAGCTGGAGTGCGTGGGCACAAATGTCTAAGCACTGGAGTCCCTAGGGGCTTTGCAGCTGGCCCCGCAGGTGTGCGAGGCCGGGCTTTGACCCCCAATCCCTGTTGCCCCTGTGCTCTGCCCCAGCAGGGGCCCTGGAGATGCCTCAGGGCCCTGGGCATGCCCAGCTGCCGAAGGCCTGAGCATGGCAGGAGGTGACACCCTGCTCACTAAGTTCAGTGTGTGCCCCCAGTGCCCTTGGTCTGTGCAGAGAGGGGCAGCACCCACAAAGGGTTTGGGGAGCCCACATGTTCCCCAGCCGCCGAGCCTGGGGAGGGGAGAGCCCTGGGGAGGGAGATGCAGTGCGGGGAGGGGCCTGGCCCTGCGTCCGGGGTAGCCAGCTCAGGAGCCAGGGGATAAGTCTGGGCAATGGAGCAGGCCAGGGAGCCAAGCACCCACATGGGGAACGCCTGTGGGAGGTAGTTCTGGCTGAGTCCTGCGCAGGCGTCTCTGCGACTGCAGCCCTTCAGCCTCCTCCTGGCCTTGGCGACAGCTCAGCAGCTCTTGGGGCTCTCTGCTGTGCTGCCCAGGCAGGACGAGGTGCCTGAGGTGCTGCTTGCTCTCTGTCTCTGCCCGGGACATTGAACCCTATGGCAGACCGAGGTCCCAGCTGCTGCCTCTTCCCATGGTGGGCCAGGAAAGGCCCTGAGGCTTGCTAAGAGGAGGGGGTCGCAGGGTCTTGTCCCCTGGGCTGCAGTGGCATCTCCCAGTCTCTGCTGCTGTGCAGGTCTCTCAGGAAGCCCTCGTTGGTGCTGCCAAGTTCCTCAAGTGGCAGGAGCTCAGGCACCTGGCTGAGACAGCGCAGACATGGAGGATCAGCGAGTGCCTGGTAAGGACGGCCACAAAGCGCCCAGCCCCAGCCCGGACAAGGCCTGTTCGCCTCCATGGCCGGCATGTGGGGCAGGCAGCTGTGCCCCTCACCACGGCTGCATCGCAGAGCCGCCAGCCTGGAGCAGCACTCACGCTGCCCTTCTCCAAGCACACTGCCCCGGCAGGCTCTTCTCCAGGCTCCTCTCCCCTTGCTGACCCATGGGATGCTAAAGCAGCCTCTGGCCCAGCTGGGCCCTACAGCGGGAGGGCACCTCAGCGTGCCTGGGGAGCAGCCCGCCCTCTGCTCCCTCCAAAGCTCGGCACTGCCCAGCTTGTGTGTGGGAGTGATGAGTGTCCGGGCAGGGGAAGGCTGGGGAAGCTGGTCCAGGGTGGAGGGACTGCCTGGCTACATGGGGGTGTGTGCGCCAAGGCCATGTCCTTGTGCTCTCCTCAGCTGGCGAGGGGCAGAAGAGTGGACGAATACCTGCGCCAGAGCCTGTGGTACTTGGAGAGCCCCCAAGAGTCCTTGCGAGAGGCGGCTGTGAGGTTCACTGGTGAGCCCCAACCGCTGCGGTCCCTCTCTGTCCCGGGACAGCTCAGCCCCAGCCCCGGCTGCTGCGCTGGCAGCAAGAAGCAGCCTTGCGACTGTGGCTGCTGCAGCCCCGAGTGCCTGATGCAGGGCCTGGGTGCCCGGGGGCTCCATGTCACCCTCTGCCATCTCTGCCCACACGTGTGGGGCTGGTGGGAGCCTTGTTCAGTGCCTCACAGCAAGGCCCTTGGGTGTTCCACTGGGAAAGCGCCCTGGGGTCAGCCCAGCCCAAGGGGAGGTGGGCACATGGCCAGGTGGGCAGGGCTGGGGGCCATGTTTGCTGCTGGGGGTGGGCTGTGGAGCAGGGCTTATGGGGGGCTGTGTGTGTGCCTAGGGCTCGTTGGGCAGCACATGAGGGGCCGGAGCAGGCAGAAGCTGGAGGCCATCTGCAAGGGTGAGTGAGGGCAGCAGGGTGTCAAGCAGGGCTGGTGGGAGGAAGACAGATGCTGGGCAGGGAGCTGCCATGCCTGCCCCAGGCGAGGAGGGCTCTGCTCGCCGTGCAGAGCAGGGGTGGTGTGGGTAGAGAGAAGATTTTAGGCACCTTTGGGACATTCCTGGCCAGTAACTGCCAGCTGATCCATTTGTCCCCCCTATTCCCTCCTGGCTGTGGGAAGAGCTGGGTGGGACTGGCTGTGTCAGAAGGGGGGGTGCCTGGGGCCTGTGCAGATACAGGGCCTTGATCTCTGCTCGCCTTCTTTCCCTCTCAGCCCTTCAAGGCTTGCAGGAGGACATCAGCCCGTCCATCCGTTCCCTGGCAGCGCAAACCATCCTGATGCTGAGAGCTCCAGGGAAGCAGTCTGCGTCTGGAGACACCAACGAAGGCCTGTGCTACCGGCTGAGGAGAGCATGGCAGCGGTGGCACTGTCCTCTGCGAGGAAGCTGCTGGTGCTCGGCCGCGTCCTGATGCCAGGGTGCTCTGCGCACAGGGGCCACCTGAGTGTGCGGGGAAGTCATGGGGTCCCTGGCCTCTCTCGCTGCCTGCAGGACAGCTCCAGCCCTCAGGCACAGCCCGTTGCAGACTTGTGCTGCCCGTCCACCCTCTGCTGGCCTTTCCCCAAAGAAGCAGCCCTGTCTCTTCACCACGTGTCAGTGTCTTTTCTTTGGGCAAACGAATTGGTGGAAAAGTCAGGCCGTGAAGGAATTGTTCTCACCCTGAGAGGGGAAGGACATGCCCTCCCTGCAGCAGTCTGTGGCAGCCACAACGTAACCCCCCCTCTTCCAGCAGTGAGGGAAGGCCCCGTTTCCCCTTACAAAAGGGTAGGCAATGGCTGGAAGATGGCAGCGGTCTTTCCGAGATTCTGCCTTGAAAAGCCATGACCTCTTGTGCCTGAGGAAGGGCCTGGCGCTGGGCCCTTGCCGGCGCAGGCTTCCCCTGGTGTGGCTGAGCCCAGGAGCTAGGAGGCTGCCCAGATGCTCTGGCTCCAGCAGCCAAGTCAGCTGCCGTGCTGGGAAAGTCTCCTTCGCCAGAAGGCAAGGCTGCACCCGTTGCTCTCCCCTGCAGCCTGCCCTCCTGTGCTCAGAGAGGAAGAACCGCTGGGCTCCCCTTTGAACACCAAAGGCGGTGAGTGCCTGTGGCCAGGCACCGCAGGATTTGCCCATGCAGGCCCCAGTGCATCAGCCCTCTGGGCCACTTGTGCAATCAAGGTGCTCAGTAAATGAGTGCTGCAGAGCGGACGCTTCACTATATCCCAGCTGCGGAACAGAGAATCAGGCCCTGAGCTCATCCTGACTTCCCCATCTCAATCCCAATGCCCCAGAGCAGGGGCCGTTGTCAGCAGCAGTGGCTCGGCACCCGAGGCTCAGCACCATGGCCTCAGTTCAGGCAGGTGGCAGCTTGCCCAGCTCTGTGCGGCCGCTGCCCTCAACTGCTCGGCTCTGGTTCTGCGCCAGGCTGTCCCCGCAGCCCTCGGGGAGGGCAGAGGCAGCACTGCCCGGGCGAGCACTCAAGTCGACACCTGCACCCCGCGCGCCTTCTCTTCCCGCCTTTGCCCTCTGCTTCCCTCTGCCTGCTTTTCAGGACACCCCAGCGCCTGCTGTGTCGGTGTCCCCAGAGCCCTCTGTTGCTCTGCCCTCGCTTGACCTCTGAGTCCTGGGAGAGACCCCTTGGCACAGGAGCATGGGCACGGGCACCTTGGAGGTGGGGGAACCCCCACTGGGTCCATGGGCCCCTGATGGCTGTGCACGTGGGTCCCTGCCAGCGCCCCAGGGGCCAGCGCCCCACGGCCCATCACCCCGGGAGGGAGATGGGGACTGAGGTAGCCCCTCGGGGCTGCTGTCATCTGCACACTCAGTGTGGGGCAGCCCCACGCCAGGGAGTGCAAGGGAAGGGGCTGGGGTGCAGGGAGCAGTTGAAAGTGTCCCTTTCCCGGGGAGGTGGAGGGAGCTGACACTAGCTCTTGTGGGAGCTGGTGGCAGAGCAAGGATAGCTGTGCTAGCAGGGTCCCTGGGATGGCTGGGAGAAGGGGGATGCTTTTGGCACAGCTGATGGGGTGCGCGTGCCCACGGTGGTGGGTGTCAGGAGACGTCTGTTTGCACGGCAAATTCCCCACAGGGCTGAGTGTTGAGCCCAGGCAGGGCAGCGTGGGGGGGGGGGGGGTTCCCACCCCTGCTCTTGCAGAAGGCAGAGCAAAGCCCCTGTGCTGCGTTGGCCAGGGCTGGGCAGAGTCCCAGCAGGGCTGAGCCTTGAGGAGTCTCCCCGGCACTGCCCCAGGCATGGCTGAAACACTGCCATGGCACCAGGGATTGCACAGGCCAGGACCAGTGCAAGGAAGAAGAGGGAGAAGTGCTCGTGTCCCATCCAAGCACTCTTGCCCTCCCGTTCAGGATGCACTACACCCAGTGTCCCAGGCGAGAGCTCAGCGCTGGCAGCAGGCAGCCAAGGGCACCCGCCCTGGCTCCAGCCCTCACTGCCGTGGCCCCAGCACCCTCTGTCCTGCCCAGCCTGGCCTCGTCCCTCCTAGCCTGGCCAGGGAGGATGCTCAGCAATGGCCAGAGCAGCTGGCCAGATCCTGCTCTCACTGCACAGGAGGTGCCGAGCCCAGCGCAGCCCGTGCTTGTGTTGGGGGCAATGAAGTGGTGTCTTAGTCCCTTTGTAGCACAGCCGGCGCTGTGGAAGCTGTAACATAGGTCAGTGAGATGGCCTGGACCTGCAACCAGCCCCACTTGGCCCCTGAGCACCCGAGAACTAGGAGCAGCCTCCTCTGCAGCACTCCTGCTAGGAGAAGAAGCTTTTCTAGCAATACCTGTCCAGTGGGTGCAGCAGGTGCTGGCTGCCAGAAGCCGAGGAGGTGGGTAAAGCAGCAAATACAGGGTGGCCCAAGGGCTCTCTGAATACTTCTCAGCATTCCCCAAATCACTTGCTTCGCCTTTCCCTCCACTGAGGGCCCTCCAAGTGCCTTATGGTGTGCCCCAGGGGCCTCCAGGTGACTTTCATTGCAACCCAGGAGCATCAACATGCCTTTCGGTGTGGTGCAGGGGCCTCTGCATGCCCTTGTTCCCCAGCCCCTCACCAGGTTGTCATGCTTAAAATGCTTAGCCTTTGGACAGATAACCTAACCCAGGGCTCCAGAAACCCCTGCTGGCTGCCCCAGGTTGCTCTATCTTTGCTTTGTCCTCTAACTTTTCTGGGAGGTAATGCAAACCCCACGACACCCAGCAGATAGACTCCTGGGCTGCCCATACACGGGCAGTCATGGCACCATGGGATGCCAGCAATGCTCTGAAAGTGTGGAGGTCCCATCAGACCCATGTCCTACCTGCCAGTCCCAAGTCGATGGGTCAGCCTGGGGGCTCACACAGCTGTCGAATCCCACCCCAGGAGGATGCTTCGCTATTGATGTTTCCTGCTCAAAGGCTGAGAGAAGTGGATTTTGCCTGCTGGGCATGAAGGTTTGTATTCCTCTTAGCACAGGCAGCATCTTAGTCCTGAAGGACGTTACGGCTCTATTTTGCAATCAGACTGAGGCCCAGGACTCACTTGCACTTCCCAGATTGCGGTGCAGAAGGGTCTGACCTTGCTCCTGGGTGCTTTGTGCCTCTGTTTGTGTGTCTCAGCTGTCTGGGGAAATGATGACAGCTGTTTTCAGAGAGAAGCAGGTGGCAGGCATCATTTTGCTGCTTTGCTACCTCCAGCTACCTGAATTATTAACACCTCCCTTCTCAAGCCCCCCTCCGCTCTTTCTGCTGACACAAAACTGCCTGGGCCCCAGCTGCGCCCGGTGCTTCCATGAAGCTTTCCAGCTAGCTCTTGTCCATGGATGGATGTCCCCAGAGGAAAGCAGAAGGGACAGAGGATATAGCAGCAAGACAGGTAAAAGACATTTTGAATTTCCAGCATATAGCTATGGAGGAAGCAAAAGGAGGCAATCCTGTAAAGGAAAAACGTTTGCGTGGGCAGCCGAAACGATGATGATTAATCTTTCCGTTCGCCAAAAGATCAATTTTGATCAAGTCCTGGAGTGGCCTGGGGAGTAGCACGGCTTGCCTAGGGCAGCTGGTGCTGCTCTGTCACCTGTGAAGTATGCTGAAAGGCAAACAAGTGTGAGACTAACACTTCTAGGATGTTTGCGGCTTTTCTTTAAGGGACCAGGGCTGTACTGTGGTGCTGGCTTAGGCAGAAAGCCAGCAATAGCCCCAGTAAGCCAGCAGTCCAAACCTACAGCCTTTCCCTCCTCTTTCTCATCCTGTTGCAACAGTTGGTGTGAGTGGAAACTTAGAGAAAAAAGCCTAGCTTTTCGTTTTGAAATACAGAGGTACTTTGAAACACCAGCTGTTATAATTGATCCCTGTCATGATGGATGCAAAGAGAGAGCACAAAAATAAGGGAAGGTTACCCAAAAGATCCTAAAAACTAGTGCACCTGAGAAAGTGGCTGCTAAGATATTTCTGCTTCAGAATTTGATGAAGAGGAATATCATTTAATGATGAGGATAACTGACCTTCCTTATGTGCCTTGATTTTTAGCCTCACTGATAAGGAAATAGGAGCGGTGTAACCTTATTCCTTTGTTTTTCCAGAGATTATAGAAATTAGAGATGGAAGAAAAGACCTCTCAGTGTCTCCTGTGGTCATGTTCTCATGCCATGTGGTACATCCCCTCTAGTGCCCTCTCAAGTTGAAGCTCAAATGCCCAAAGCACTGCTCTTTATGAGCCGCAGCCAGCCCTGGGCTGGGGGCACTGCCAGAGGTCTCTGCCCCAAACCCTGCCCCAAGCAAGGGCATCTCAAAGCTGGGACTGGGTGCTCAGAGCTGGGACCGGGTGAGAATGGGACACCGCTGAGGACAGAGCCCCCTCACCTCTCTGCACTCTGTCCCAGGATGGTCCCACTCTCAGGGGCGAGGAGAGTTTCCTTACACCCTGTCGGGATTTCCCTTGTTGCATCCTCTCCCATCACTGTGCATATGAGTCCAGCTCTGTCTCCTCTGCATTAGATAGCTGACAACAACAGTTAGTGAACCCCTCAGGCTGAGCAAGCCCCACTCCCCTGTACACTAGATGTTTCAGCCCCCAGCTTAGTTGATGGCCCCCACTGGACTCGCTCCAGTTTGTTGACATCTCTCAAGGTCTCTCCAACATCTCTCAAGCTTGAAAGCAGTATGGGCAGGCAGCCACCAAAGCAGGGCCAGGAGAGGAAAATCCAGGTGCTTGACCTTCTTAAACTGGTCCTTTGGTAAAACCACAGACAGCTCTGGCTGCACGGTGGTGGTGCAAAGTTATGAGAAAATGTATGGTCATTGTGTGGCACAGTAGAACAGCCTGGATTTAGCTGCACATGGATAAGGTGGATCACAGCAAGTGCAGCTCATGGGTGCTCATTCATTAAAAATTTAGAATGTCTTTTATGCCTTTGCCAAGTTTTGATGAACATGTCTTCCAGTGAGCAGAAGCAGCCAGAGGTCAGCAGGTGCACAGTGCTCCTGGCGGGATGGAGATGGCTCCAAGGTGAGTGATGAGAGGATGTGCTAGCGTCGAAGTGTGGCTGGCCCCAGCTTGAAAGCTGCCACTGTAAATTGAGCCATTCTGCGTATGGCTATAAAGCTGGTTCATTGTCCTTTCCCTGGGATGCTGTTGGCACCTCTTAGCTGTGAGGGTGAAATAGCTTGCAAGGTGACACTGCAAGATGGATCAGAAACTGATCTGGGTTAGCAACACTCCTTTCCAGGTCAAGTGATGGGAAGGAGCATCAGGCTGGGAGGCCCTTCGGCAGCATGGCCATGGAGAGAGAGACCTGTCCATGAAACATGGGTCAGGGCAGAGGAGTGGTGTGCTTCAAGTTGCATTGACTCTTCTCCTTGGAAAAGATGCTTTGTGAGAGAGAAGCTGACAAAGGCAGTCTTGCCTTGTATTTTATTGTAGAGCTATAACTCTGAGGCAGGCCAAAACATCCCGTCTCATCACCAGAAGTCCGTGGGCTCTTGGTGCAGGAAATGGCAGTGCCAACACAAACAGTGTTGCCAGTTAACAAAGCCCAGAAACAAGCACGAAAGCTACCAGACATGTACCTCTGCATTTGTTATCTCTCCTTAATTATTTCACAGGAGGAGCTGGCTGCCCAGGATGAAGCAGAAGATGCACATCCACTACTTATTCTGGATTTGGATTCTCTTCTTTGCAAATGCAGAATTTCTTCAGCCCTGCCCAAAAGTCTGCCTTTGCAAAGAGGGGGCCAGGTCTGTGAACTGTTCCGGAGTCGGTCTGAGTGGAAGCCTGATCTTTCCACCAGAGACAGAGCACTTGAACTTGTCTAGCAGTGGCTTGAGTGTTATGCCCAGCCTGGTGCTGAGATCCCTGTGGAAGCTCCAAGTTCTCCTTCTATGCAGGAACAACATTGCTGAGGTAGGAAGGGGAGCATTTCGCTCTTTGGAAAGACTCCAGAAGCTTGATATCAGTGGGAATGTGATCACAGTGCTAGGAAGCAGTTTTTCAGCTGGGCTCAGCTCTCTCCTTGAGCTCTCATTGTCCCACAACAGGATCCGGACGGCTCGTTTCAGGAGCTTCCAAAATTTTGAGAACCTGCAGAAACTCAACATCCAAAACAACAACATCTCTTCCATTGAAACCGGGCCCTTTCGAAGCTTAACCTGCCTGCGACAACTTCACCTCCAGAACAACCAGCTCCTGAGCCTTCACAATGGGGTTTTCTCCATGCTGCAGAATTTGGAGGTTTCGAACTTGGAAGGCAACAGGATCAAGACAATTGGCCCCGGTGTCTTCACACCCTTGAGTAGCCTCACCATCCTGAACCTGTAGCACAACGACATTGAGCACATCAGGTTCAAAACCTTCCTAACCATCCAGACCGCTGGGACACACATTCTGCTTTCCAACAACCCTTGGTTCTGTGACTGCGACCTGCAGAGGGTCTTTTCCAAGCTGCATAGTGTCTGGTGGCTGGTCCTGGACCACTATGAGAACATGACGTGTACAGACCCAGCAGTGCTGAGGAACGTCCTGCTGGCCTCTGTGGACACCCAGCTCTGTGCTGCAGAGACGGAGACAGTGCTTGTTATCACCTTCACGGTGTTTGTCACCATTGTGGCTGCCATCGTGATGGCAGAGCGGAACAGGAGGAGAAGGACAGGCAAGCACTGGAGTGAAGACATAGAGCTCTCTTACAGCATACATGGATGAGCTCAGCTACGGGGACCTGGGTTCTCTGGTGTGCGTATGACTTGGACATGAAACAAGGGCCTAACTCAGCTGTGCTGCCACTTTGGTGATATGAGAGGACACCAGTAGCAAGGCAGATGGAGCCAGGAATGCAACTTGGACATTTCTGTCCTTGCAGGGTGGAAACAAGCTGAGCAGGGCAGCTCTAGGCTCCTAGAAAACTGGCCTTAAAGCAAGGCAGTATGTGGTCTTTTGATTTTGTGTCCAAAAACCGGCTGAAGCCGTGGGGCAGGGTTTTCTTCAACACAACGGAATTTTTTCTTGCGAGTACCTTTTCAAAGCACAGTCCCCTTTAGGGCTTCAGTTTCCAGATAGTCTTCTCTGCAGACTCAGCCTGGGAGCAGACATCTTTTTAGTACATGGCTCCATTCAGAATGAGCTCACTTGATAAATCTTGCCTGTTGCAGCCTTGACGTAATTTCTAAAGGCTGCACACTGCCTGGGAAGCACAGTGAGATGGTGGGAAATGAGGAGCCATTGAACATTTCATCAGTCAAGACTCTTCATGTACTCTTAGATGGATGACCAAGAACAAAGGCTGCAAATAAAAGCAAGCTGACTTGGTAACCTCTGGCCACCCGTTTGCTCCAGCTGATGAAGACAGTCTTCCAGCAAGGACATGACAGGCGAGATGCTGCTTGCCCTACGGTGGGCACTGACTTGCCTGACAGACAGTGTTGAGGTCTGTCTGGTGAAGTCTTCTGCATCCCAATACAGAGCTGCAATAGGACCATAGCCCGCAGCTGGCTCAAAACACTTTTTCACACAGGTGTGCAAATAAAGAAGTTTCAGATAGAGGACGTGCAATTCCTTTACAAGCTCTTCTATGCATCTGCAGTCCTCTTTTACAAAAGGCATTAACAGTAACCTAGTTATAAATCTAGGGGCATCCTTGTTTTCAGTGGTTTCTTTGATGATAACCTTTCCTTTTGTTTTGATTTTGTGTTTATCTTTAAAAAAAATGTATACCTGCTCAGATACAGGTGCGTTTCTATTTTCTTATATTTCCCCCTCTTGCCCCCCTGAGCGTCATTGCACCTTGTCCACACTTCTGCTATGCCTGGGAGTAGTTTGGTGTTACAGATAGCCCCAGAGAACGATGGGTGTGGGGGGGGGGGATATGCTGCAAAATAGCATCTGGGTTATCTTTGATTGCAGGTGGAACATGAGGCTGTCTGGTTGTACTCTGGGAAGGAAGGCCTATGCCATCCTGGGATATACATGGAGCTGCCTCACCATGAAAAGCTTCATGGTGTTATCCCTCTGCTTAGCTCACAGGGAGTGAGTCTCAGCCACAGGAGCCAGGCCAGCTTCTGACATTGTAATTTTGAGAAGATGTGGATTATGTGAAATAGAGAAGAGCAGAATGCAGGGGTTAGAAATAAAAGGCATAGGAAATGGAATTGCTTAGTTTAGAGGTGACTGAGAAGAGTCTTATGAACAATCATAATATACACACAAAAATGTTAAAATCCAAAAAGTCACAGAGACTGGGGTGGAGGGGCACCTCAGAAGATCTATGCTCCAAGCCCTGCCCCATGCAGTGCCACTCCAAATCCAGCCAGGATTTCCCTTTTTGCAGCTTGTGCCCATGGCTTCTCATCCTTTTCCTGCAAAGCGGCTTGTCTCTGTCTTCTCTGTAACCCCTCTATGTAGTTGAAGGCTGTTAGGTCCCTCTTTGCCTTTTCCAGGTTGAAGAAGCTTGGCTTCCTCAGCCTCTCCCTGTATGACCCATGCTCCGTGGGTCCCCAGCCAGTACCGTTGCATGGAGTTATTCCAGACCCAAGTTACATTTGTCCGTGCTGAATGGAGTGAATCATGTAACATTCAGGTGTGCTTGGGGAGGAGGAGAAGTAGCATGACAAAGGGACAAGCACGGGTGTTGACTTTCAGTGCAATGGAAGTTACCAGCTAGGAAGGCTAATGAATGGATAAAATGCCCTGTCTGGCAAGGCAGGGAGAGCTGCTGCCCCAGACAGGGACCCTCCTGCAGGGGCAGACATGGCCATTGGCTCCAGGGGCTTTTACCCTCTGGGCAGGTGGGTCATGGACAGCTCTGTGTGCATCTGCCACAAGAGGGCAAGCTGAGATGCTAATATATCGCTGACAACAGGGCTGGAGCAGGCGGTGGTGAAACAGGATGGGGATGCCGGGCATGGGAGAAGGACTCCTTGTCTTTCCTTCCTGGACATCCATGCCAGGGGGCAGATGAGAAGAGCTCACCCCCTTGCCAGGTAGGTGTGATGAATCAGAGGTGTTACCCACAATCTCTGAGAGTTATGTCTGCACAGCACAGCACGGTGTGCATCCCCGGGCAGGGACAGTTGTCCCAGCTGTGCTGTCTCAGAGAAGGAGGTAAGCATTTCTGCTGTTCAGGGTCAGTCCCAATTTGTCTCCCTGAGACCAAGCCTGTTTGATGTTCCAGCAAGGCAACAATTCCCCAGGGGAAAGGGATGTTTGGCTGTTGAGACCCACTTCCATGCACACTTCATTGCACAATGTGTGCAAGAGAGGCTAGCAGCTGAACAGGCATCTTGCTTGCTTTCTTCCAAAATGTTTATCCCAGACATCTGTATAGTTTTCCTTCACTGAATTTATTGCATGGGAACCCAGCTAGGTTTCTGGCACCTGGCCCATTCCTCAGCTCTCAGCTTACTGCTGCAGGGATTGGCAGAGGGCAGAGCAATCATGACAAAGGTTGAATAAGGACATATTTTCTGTTCGGAAGTCAGCCCCCCCCAACTCCGGATGGTAGCACAACAGAGGGCAGTTTCCCGTGAAGAGGAGGCCATGATGTCTAGCAGACCTCCTCCTCGAGTGAGCGCATGGCCAGCTGGGCAAGGTCCCATCCCTTTTCCTGTCTCTTGTGAAGCTGTAGTCAGAAAACACGCAAGGTGCTAAAATCAAATTGCACTTGGAGGTGCCAGAGATCATACTCTAGGCTGCATTCTGAGGTGATGGGGAAGAAGAACAAGCACATCTGGGCTAGCAATCAGGCAGAACATCTGGGCTAGCAATCAGGCAGCACAGCCTTGCTCCAGCAACTGATCCAGCCCTTACAGGGGCTCTCCAGAGCAAGCGCAGGAGATCCTCTCACATTTCAGCCCCAGTCTGCCTCATGTGCTTCCAGGAGCTCACCCCCTCCTGTGTCAAAAGTAAATGGCAGGATGCAGCCTCACGCATGACTCATGTCTGAGAGCAGCAGGTCAAACCCTGCTAGGTTTAGCAGCAGTTCACACCTCTGCTTTTTTCCTGTTCTCTTCTTTTCCAGAGGACTCAATGAGGCCTGAAAAGAATGGGTTTTGCATGTTTTTCCTCTCATGGCCCCTTTAAGAGACAAAAAGATTTCTCTATATATGAAAGGGCAAGGTAGTCAACACCTGGTAGGTCTCAGGCTTGGTTTCTTCAGCTCTCAGGACTATGCACACCATAGCCTCTGAATGCATATGTAAGATGTGTTCAAATTGCATGGGTGTGGAAGGGGGGGATGCATGCAATTTTTAACAGGGAGTAACAACTTGTAAGAGCTGCCTAGCTTCCCAGCAATAACTGAGATACCAAAGCCTGTCCTGCAAGTGGCACTGTAGTACCTGTGTTACAAGACTTTCCTGTTCTTAGATACGGTGGGACCTGCTGGGAGAAGCAATGCAACAGCTCCATCAACAACCTCCTTGCTGTCCCCAGCTATAGAGCAAGGACTTGCTCCTAGAAGTGGGAATTAGCAAAGCCCTTGCAGGAGCAGAAGCAAAGAGAAGAGTGCACCTGGCCTGGCTGTGCTCCGGAAAAGGAGATGGAAGTGGCAGAAGGAGGTATCGATGTGTCTCCAGTGACTGGGCTTATCAAGGATGGAAGGAGCCCAGTGTCTGGGAGCAGCAAGAGCAGGGCTGACAAGCCAGGAGCCAAGGGGAACCCTGCTGCAGGGCCTGCACCAACATGGAACAGGGTCTGAACCTGGCAGGCAAAGCCAGGATCAGGTAACAGGCCCATCAAGAGCTGCAGATACAGCCAGGAGGTGGACTAGGGCCAGGAGCAGCAGATGAAGCTGGAGATTGGGGACAAGTTTACAACATGGGCCTGAGGCGTTCGTCCAGGAGATGGGGCCAGAGGCAATCTACTGGCAACATCAGTCCAAGGTCCATCTGGGAGGCAGGATTGGATACAAGCTACCTACCACCCAGGTCCATCCAGGAGATAGGCCAGAGACAAGCTACCTACAAAGTAGATCTAATGTCCATCCAGGTTACAGCATCTGAGACAAACTTTCTACTACATAGGTCCAAGGTCTGTGTAAGAGACATGGGCAGAAACAAGCACACCTTCACCAGAGCTCAGGACAGGACTAGGTGTCCAGGACTGAGCTTAAATGAGTCCCAGACCCATGGCTGGAGAGCGTGTGGGTAGAGGCCCCAGGTGAGGCTGCTCAGCACAATCGAGGGCCATTAGTGCCCTCAGGAGCACGACACCCAGACCAGCCCAAGGTTAGAGCACAAGGCCAGAACCACCCAGCGCCTCAAGGATTCAGCTCTGGTTTGATCTATGCTTCAAGACTGGGGTTGAAGGGAGCTCCAGGGTGGTGTTGCCCATCCCAGTGTGTGGTGGAATCCTTGTGACTGTACACATTGTGTTTCTTTCAGAACAACCCAAACTGGTCCCTGGGCTCCTGTGCTGTTTCCCTGTGCCTCTCTCCCAAATGTGGAGCTTGTGCCTGTTTTTCAGAGAGGATCTGCTCATTCAGGGAAGGAGGAAAAGTCTGATACTATGTTTGTAGAGATGCTCCGTTCGTGCCCAGATTAGATCTGCCACTTGGTATCCTTATTTGAGTAAAATTCCAAGTGCAGCTGAGTCACCAAATCCTGGAAAACATCACTGGGTGGCCAAGTCTAACTTATTTATAGGTGTTTGGCTTTCAAGGGCCCTTGTCCCTTTCCCAATGAATACACAGAGGGGCTGGGTCCCCTGGAAATGCTCTTTCACCTTTACAGCAGCTGGGCAGCAGAAAAAAGCCAACTTTCCTATCCCTAAATAGAGGTCAGAGAAATGAAACAGATGGGCATCCAGCTGTGCTACCGGGGCAGAAGGCAAAGCCCATGCTGACTGCAAGAGGCAGAGGCGAGAGCCCTGGGCTTTGGGTTTCACCCCTGAGCATCCTCCCCATAGCCTTGCACAGTTCCTTATGGCCTGGCTGTGGGAGGTCCCCCTCTAAGCCAAAATGTCTCCTGCAGGAACCAAGGGCTGGGCAGGGATGGCTGCGCCTTCGCCAAGAGGCCTTCAGGGAGGTTGGGGGAATGGGGAGGGTGAATTGCTCTGCACTTACAAAGGAGTTGTGAACCCAAAGTACAACACAAGATAAGGAGCCTTCTTTTGGCAACTGGCAACAACACTCATAAAGAAGAGGAAGTTTCAGGTACCAGGAAAAGTCGTTGCAAGATAAAACGGTTGATTTTGCTGCGTGGGGGGTTGATTTGGTATCCATACCCGGAGGGTGCGTTCCTCATCCAGCTGGCTGAGCTTGTCTTTCCTTCTGTAGGGCCAGTGCTGCTGAGCTGTTATCTTCAGGTGTCCTGGACTACTCATAGAGAGGCAAGGGAAGGTACACCTGAGGAGCAAGACCATTCTGGAGATGCTCACTGTGCTCTGAAGGGGTCTGTACCTTGCCTGGAAAAACTTTCTAGGACCCACAAAGTAGGAAAGGCTGGAAAGTGTGGCTCTAGAGATACATCTGCAAGGGAGAGCTGAAGACAGACTTTTAAAGGAAAGCCAATCACATGAATCCAGGAGCTGGAGCTTTTAGAGGTCTCCTGTGACTCAAGATGAAAAACATCACAGGAGGCAACAATGTCAATGAGTGCCGAGGATCACCCAGCCTGCATATCAGGGAGACTCCCCCTCCTGCTTGCCCAGTGCCCAGGGATGCCTGATGCTTTTTGAGAGACAACAAGGACATGCCAGGAGCTTCAAACCCAAACTTGTGGCTGCTTGCTGTGTCCCCAAAGCGCTGTGACAGCTAAGGGATCAGCTGCTTTTGGGAGAAACCCAGGGCAAGATCAGCCCCTTCCCTTGGGCAGTCACCCCGGGGCATGGGAGGGGAGAGGGCCCTTCCTCCCGCAGCCTCAGTGGATGCAAGGGCAGAAGTGGAAGTGCACGGCATGCCTTCAGGGTCCATGTTTGCACCTTGTTTCTCTGCTGGGGGGAAAAGGATGGAGGGGAGAGTGGGGGGGATTTGGCAGTTTGCAGGCTTTGGAAAGGGTCCAACTGCCTTAGGAGAAATTCCTCGCATAGTTTTGCCATTAAGAAAGTGCTGACCTGTTCGGGGGTGTTTGCTGAGCAGTAAAGACAAGCCAAAAGCAGTTTGCAAGTGCTGGGAGAAAATGGCCCATTTTCTCATCACTAGGGTCATGCAGCAGGTCAGGATCTATTGGGAAAGCAGTACCTGGTGGGCAGTTATTTTGAAAGCCATAAACAACTCCACCAGGATATTTTGATACTCACTGCCTTTACCTGCAGCCAGGGGAGATGCTCCAACTACAGCAGAGGAGCTGATGGTACCATACTGGTACCCATGACACAGGCGAGGGTCAGAGGGATGTCCTGCTGGCTACATCCAGGCTGCTTGGCTGGAAACTGGAGTCCAGGACCTCCCTGTGCTGCTCTCTGAAACCCTGCCAGTCCCACAGGTGACACCCGGGAGATGGGCAGAGAGCTGGAGTCTCAGGATGGGGACGAGAGGATGGTGGAAGGAGGGGGGCATTAGCTGTGGTAGGACCTGGGGAACATTTGGGGATGTGAGGGACATGCACAGGACAGAGAAGCTCTTCCTTATCATAACACAGCCAGGCTGCTGGTGCTGATAACTGAAATGTCAGAGAGGAGTATTCAAGCCAGAAGCAGGCAGGCGGAGGAGAGCACCTGGTTTGGGCTGGTGTGACTCACGCAGGGAATGTGGCTAATGTTCAATGAACCTCTGAAAGGCCAGAAGGTAAGTAAACAGCATAACTGCAATAAATAAGGAAGGCAAATCAGACCACCTACAGCACCAGGAGAGCAGCAAGTGCAGGTCTGAGCAATGGAGCAAGGGCAAACCTGCAATACACTGATGCCAGATGCCTAAAAACAAGAAGGGAGAACCAGAATGGTAGGTCAATAAAACCCAGGTTTGCAGCTTCACAGGACTGAGAAAGAAGGACCTACATGCAGGGGAGTGGCAATGTACCTGGAGGATAACATGAAATATATTAAGGGACAAGAGACCTCCTTGGGCATCCCTCAGGCTGGAAATCCCAGACTCTGCTAATAACAAATGTACTGTCTGCTCAGGACAGTGATAGTGATGGGGAAATCCCAAATGAAGCTAGGGGAGCTGCAATTCTAGGAGAGGCAATAACAGGGATGCTTTGACTCTCCACTTGCAGACAGGATCAAAGCATCAGGGAACAAGATGTAAAGATAAAATCTTTGAATGCAGTAAACGATGCCATCCCACCACAACTAGTCCGAGAACCCACAGGAAAAGATGCTTTTCTGGATCTGCTCTTGAGCAGCACATGAGACTTAGCTCAAGAGGATCCAATACAGCTGTGGTACAATGTGATTTAATTTTGTGTCAAGGAAGAGCAGGCTGAATAAATTTGGTACGTGGCTATTCATTGTTAGGACAAGAGACTATGTAAAAATGAGGCAACATGTCCAAAAAAGAGAAAAGCAGGCCAACACCAAAACTCTCAAAGCTGTGGTCCAAAAAGCCAGAGTTCTTCAAGCTGTCTGGAGGCTGAAGAAAAGTACAGTATTAGGAGTCCCTGAGAATGTGTACCAAAGTACAAAAAGCAAAAAGAGCAATCCAATAAAGCCTCTGCACAGCTGATGAGAAAGAGTGGGCAGCGTGGGGAAAAGGCTGATGCTGAAGAGCAGAAGGTTTGCCAAAAGGACAACAGGGAGGCTCAAAAAACACAGCAGGTCAGATGTAAATGGGAAAGCAAAAGGGCTAAAAGCAGACTTGAGGAAGATTTTGCCAGGTGTGCTCAAACCAGCAGTAAACAGCCCAGCAAATCTACATAATGCAGGGAGGCAGCTGGGGAGCTGCAGGGACAATGAGAAGAGCAAGGGGTGAGCACAGTGTGTGGGGATGGGGAGGCCATGGCAGAAAGGCCCAATGACTCCAATGTGTTTAGGGACATCCCCACCCCCAGCTCTTTTTTTTTGCCACAGGCAGGTGAGGGGGTCTAATAAATTTGAACAGAAGTCCTGGAAGGCTTGTCTCGGAGGGACAAGCTAAATGTCAGTCAGGTGCAGAAGTCGACAGTCCCAGAGGAACTCAAAGGTGGCCAGCAGGGAAGGAGCAGCAGGGAAACAGGCCCAAGCTGCAGCAGCAGAGAGATCTCCCAGCAGAGAAAAGTCTTGTTCCTTACAGGTCAGAGAGCCCAGTAGGGCAGAGGGTCCAGGACAGCCCAGGAGGTTTTCTTTCCCTGTTGAATTTGCAAGCAGATGCTGAAGATGATGGAGAAGCAGAAAGCTCTGCCCTGGCCTGCATGCTGTTTTAAAGGCTTCAGTCTGGGCTGTACCATAAAACTAGACTCCTCTGTCCTTGTCTAGCTCCTGGAGATGCTATTTCAGTGCTCTCCAGGGTATCCAGTGACATGCAGAAGCTGGCTGCAAGGATCCTCGAGGGCCAGGATCCTCATGGCTCTGACATTGTGTGGGAAACCCTCCCTGGGGGTCAGACCCTCTCAGGGTGTGCAGGAAGCCCAGTGGCTTGGCACAATCTTTCAGTGTTTCTGCATGTCCTGACATGGAAGAGCAGAGCAGAACCTCCACGTGTCCAGCCACTGGGCTTCTAGGAGTGTTCCTATCCTGCAGCACAAACCATCATGAGCTCCTCTGTGGGGAACTGAGAATTTCCTTTTTCCAGGGAGGAAGTATCTCCTATTTTGAGTTTGGCTGGGGCAAAGGACTTTGATTTTTTTTTTTTTTTCAGCTGATGCTAAGCCAAAGTTGACCATTGTTTTCCAGGGATGATGCTGACTGTAATCTGGGAAAGAGGAGGTGATAATCTCACGGCTGCTGGAAGCCACCCAGCAGTTCAGGGCCTGCTGAGCAGTCGGGGCAATTCATTGCCAGGCTGACATCTACACTGTATACCAACCTGCCTTGATACGGCACTAGGAGCAGGGCCAAAAGCCTCCTGCCAAGGAAGACTTGCAGCAGGTGTACTGGCTGCATTCTGGGTCTGTCTCCAAGAGATCAGCAGAGCCACATGCCCGGACCTCCTGTTTTAGGGCTGTTTCCTCTTGGTGTTATTTCCATGCAGGCAAAATGCAGCTATGAGCAGAGTGGTCATGCCCCCTCAAGCGAGCGGGACATGCAGTCCATACGACCATGCAGTGCACAGCATCCTGCTTGCCCCGTCAGGTCCTCCTCTTGCTGCCAGCCATGTGTGACCCATGTCTTCCCACCTGCATGCTGCTCACCCGCACCTAATCCAGAGAAAGCCACTGTAATTATAGTGGCCTGATACCGTTCTGCATGCAGGACCTGCTGCTTGCTAGGCAATGGTGTCACTTGCAGGAGGAGTCTCCTTTGAATTGCAGACTGGGCTTAGCCCCAGCTGCCAAAGGGTGCAGACTGGGCCATCATTGGGCTGGACCCAGCTCTCTCCTACCGAGACCATTTCATGCTTGGCCAGAGTTCAAGGCTCTCAGGATGTTCAGGCAAGCACTTGTCTGTCAATGAAGGAAGGATAAGGAACGTGCGTTTTTTTGTGTGTCAAAAATAAATAGCTTTTAAAGAGATCTCTTTGAAAGGGTTGGGAATGGGGAGCAGGAATTTGGCAGAGTTTGCCTGCTCTGTGGCTATCAGCCCTGACTCATGTCAAGCAGGGCTGATTTTGATTTGAACTGATTTGCAAGTCTCTGGAGAAAAAAGAGGAAGTGTGTGTTTGTGAGTGGAGCTTGTCAGGGGCACAGCACCCTTGGATAGGCCACCTAAGGGGGACGGGGCAGAAGGAAAAGCCTGGTGGGCCCAGGGAGTCCTCCAGGCAGGGAGCTCGTGGCTGTGGGTGGCCCCTATTGAGCCGAGCTGTGCCGAGCTGTGGGAGGGGATCCAGAGGGGCCAGAGACGGCAGCCAGGATGTCCTGACGTGGGAGGACTCCTCCCTTGCATGAGCAATTCGGGCCTCGTGGCTAAATTGGGAGTGCGGGGGAAGTCTGTGAGCTTTCCGGGCCCCGCTGGGTTTAACATAGCAGGGAACGTCTGGTGCTCTTGGCCCAGTGAGCCCCGAGCCTCACTGCAACAAGGGGAGGGGGGGCTTCAGGCAGGGCCCATGATGGAAGAGGGCAGCAGGGGACACAGTGACCTGGATCCCGTGCCCAGGAGAAGGGCTAGCACAGCGTGGTCCTTGCACAGATGGGCGATGGGAGCACAGGTTGGCTAGTGGCTCACCCAGCTCTACCTCCAAGGGCAGCACTAGGAAGGAGAAGAAACTTGTGCCTGGTTACTGTCTGTGGACTGTCTCCTTGTACTCCCATAGCATCTCCAGTCATTGGATTAGGGATATTGGAGGGGACATGCTTATGTAGGCCATTAGGACCTGTTCAGGGGCTTGTTGACCATGAATTTCCCTCCTTCCTTTCTGACCTGCTGATCCTACCCAGCTCCACATACTAACCTGGCAGCAGGCTCCAGAAGGGCCCTACCGCTGGGGACAGAAATGCTTTCTTGGATGTGCTTTCAGTCTGTCTTTGATGAGTGCCAGCTAGTGCCCGTAGTGCTGCTATTGTGGAATCTGGTGAACGACAGCTCTGCATTCACCTCATCCACCACCTTCATGGCTTGTAACCCTCCATCATGCCCCCTTCCACCTTCTCATCTCCTAATGAGAGCCCCTGCCATGATAGTCTCTCCTGTGAGCCAGCTGCTCCGTCCCCTGGATCATTTTATTTCCTCTTCTCTGGACCGACTCCAGCTCCACAAGGACCCTCTCAAGCTGTAGACACCAGACCTGCACACACACTTGTGGTGTGTGTGTGCGCACCAAGGTTTCATATGATGGCAAAGCTGTACCCTCTGTATTTCCCACAGGACTGTGAGGCAGGAAGGGAACCACGTGCTATTTTCCACACCCAACCAAGAGGCGGAGAAACCCATGTGCGAGCCAAATGGATGAGCCATGCAAGAAGCATCCGCCTTATCCCCTTTCCCATGAAATGCTTCTCTCAGCGTTTCTTTTGATGTGTGCAGAAGTATTGATTTTTCCCATGGAGTGGATGAGTCATGGAGGAGAAGGGAGGGAGCAGGGACAGCCAGGACACTCTGGATGCCTGTGCCAAGTGGGGAAGTGGGGAGGCTGTTTGAGGGAGCAGGTGTCACCCGAGGGTGCATGCGAAAGCCATGCAGCAGGAAGCAGGAGGGAGCTGGGCCAAGGATGCACAAGGCTCAGGGATCTGGGACTCACTCTCTCCCTGCTGACGCTGCACAGGGGCTCCCCCAGTCCTGCCGAGGCTTGGGATGGGAATAGGGGGGGTTGCTCTCTGGCTGCCCTCCTCCTTCCCTGGGGCAGAGGTTACTGTGCGCATGGGGGTGAGCTCTCAGCTACGACTGTGCCGAAATAGTAGTTGTGTATCTGCCGGCTCCAGAGCTAGTGCTCTTGCTTGGCCTTATCTCTGTGTGTTGCTCAGCTCTTTTATTGCTGATAACTGGCTTGGGATCAGGCCAGGCCATCTCCATTGAATCATGACTCAGCCAAATGAGAGCTCGCTGCAGCATGTGGTTGGGGGCAGATGGCAAGAGGCAGCGCCCCGTGAGAGGCAGCGCTCTGCTCAGCCTTGCCCTGTCCTGGTGCAGCCTGCCTTCCTCATGCTGGGGGACCCATGCCTTGTGGGGCTGCAGATTGGAGCCTGTCCTGTCCCTGCTGAGGCAGGAGCTGATGGTGCGTTGGTCCCCTGGGCTCTGTTCGCCTCCCTGCCAACTGCAGCAACCTGCACCATCCTGTCCCCTCCGCATCCTCAGGAGGCTTATGGGTGGGCTGCAGATCCTGGAGCATTTCTGCTCCTGACCAGGCCTCCGGCCACCCCCAGAATGACTCCTTCCTGCTCCTCTCCAGCCCCCTGCTAATGCATCTGCCAAAGCCAGCTGCTGTGGCTAGGTGTGGTGCCACTGTGGTTACAGCCTCCCCGGCCCCCCAGTCTGGATTAGCTCATCCCTTGTGCACATGGACGGGTAACGTGCTTCCCAACTTGGCCAAGATCTTGCGCTTGCCAGTTTCCCCCCTTTTGGGGAACATCTGGATTTCCAATTATTCCCACTCCCTGTCTGAGCAGCTTGGGTCCTTCCCAAACCCCCTCCCTCACTCCAGCATGGCCCACAGAACGGGACAGGGCCCAGGCTGCTAGCCGCGGGCTTTGCAAACCCCCCCCCCCCACATGCCCTACGCAGCCTGTGCCTTTACCTAGGTGAGCAGGGCTCTTTTCTTTCACTCCGAGATGTCTGCTCTAAGCTGTGCAGGAGGGAGTCACAGGCCCCCTGAGCCTTGCCTTTGAGGAGGGAGCATTTCCCATTTCTCAGCCTGGGGGTAATTGTTATCTGAGTGACTCAACCCCCAAGGCTTTGACCTCCTTGCTTTGATGCTTTGTGGGCATCCTCACATCAGCCAGGGCCTGAAAAAAATGAGGGAGAAAAGGCTAGGGGGGAGGGAGAAGGTGGGGGATTCAAAATTAGTGCAGCAGAGCCTGGAGCACTTTCACTACGCATTGGTGCTCTGGGATCAGCCTGGGGTCACTGTAACAGAAAGGAGACCGGCCGTGGCCAGCACCATGTCCCTCACTTGGCGGGAAGGAGGGTCTCAGATATCTCCTTTGGCTGGATTTCATGGACACCTCCTACAGGGAACACCTGGGCCCCCACACTGAAGAGGGTCTTCGACAGCTGCCAACTTTGGGGGTGAATTCTCCTGTTGGAAAACATAATCCTTCGTCATTTAACTCCCAACAACGGCAAGCAGCTCCATCCCTGACTACAGAGCTGTGACACAGATGATGCTTGGAGCGGGGGGAGGCCGCCAGGAAGGGTAGGAAACAGCCGATCTGTGCAGCATGGGTCTTTCCCCGACGGAGTTTACCGTGACGCATGGCCGGGTGGAAGGCAAACAGCTCCTGAACGATTTTTCACTGAGGGCTCGCAGCGCTGGGAATGTCGTTGTGGTATAGCTAAATGTCACGTCAAGGAGGCAGGTTACAAAGGCAGGCTCTGTCATGGACGCCGTGACTAAGGCAAGGGCTTAGTGACCGGCACAGACAGAAGAGCCTCCTGTCAATCGGGTGGTTTTCTGCTCCCTATGCTCGCTGCGGCCTTTGTTTTTCTGCCCGGCCGCTTGCCAAATATTGTCCTTTGTCTTCTCGTCCCTCGCTGCTCCCCCTGGGCCCCAGCCCTAGGGCTCCTGCTGCTCTGTTCGCCCGCTTTCCCCCCCCTCCCCTACAAAAGCAACAGGTTTTCGGGGGAGCCAACGGTCACGACTTGCAGGGCATCTTCCCGGCCGGCAGCCACGAGCGACCCGGGGCTGCTCCTTCTGCCTGCAAGCACTGCGGCCACCGCTCACGCCCTGAGCCCGTCCCTCGTCGCACCGATTAGGACTCCTCTGGCCGCCCGGCAGCCAAGGGACACACGGCCCTTTGCAGTGACTGTGCCGAGGCCACTTGGGGCTCAGGCCGGGGTGGTGGTGGGGGGGAAACGTGGCCAGGCGCCATGTGTGCCAGCCTGGCGGAGATGGCATTTGCAAACGCCCTCCCTCCGCCAAAAACGAGGGAAGAACAGGCGAGTCGTCCTGCGGGGTTGCCACGGTGACACTTCTTTTTTGGCAGCCGGGCTGTCCGTGCCGCGGTGCTGGCAGGGGCCGCGTGCTGCCTGCGCGGAGCTGGGCAGCAGCCCCCTCCGTCCCCACGCTCGGCAGCTTTGCCCAGGGCACCCGCTGCCCCCAGGACACCCATTAGCATGGGGGGAGGCCACAAGGAGGGAAAGGACGGGAGCCGGGCACGGGAGAGGAAAGTGGGACCCTGGGGAAGCTACGCAGGGCGCTGACACGCAGAGACAAAAATGCTAAAACTTTGCTGGAGTCTGAAGCCTGCAGGGCAGAAGGGCCTTTTGGAAGGAGCTTGGGAAAGCACGGCTGCAAGCAGCCGAGCCGCCAGGAGAGCACCGCTGGTTTCCATTTGGTCGGCTTTCGAAAGAGCAGCCTCCCTGGCAGCATCCCCCCCCCCCCCGGCCCCCCATGGTGGGTAGTGTTTGTTTGCTTGGGAAAGATGAGCCTCATTATCTGTCCGTTGTGGCTTTAAAACTTTAAAGCGCAGTGGGAGGACATTTTATTAGCATGGGAAACTGCTCTGGTGTCAGTGAGGCTGCAGCAAGACTTTTTGCATGGAGGTCCGCTGCATGGGGAAGATGCCTCCATGCCAGCGGGGCAGGCTATGGGGCCAGAGACCCACTAGCGCACGCAGAGCAGCGAGGAGGGCAGATGAACGGCCATGCAATTAAACGCCATCCTGTTCCTCCCCTAGAGAATATGCGATGCCAGAGCGTGGCAGGCGCAGGGCAATTTCCCGCGGCACGGTGCGGGAGGCGCTGCAAGAGGCAGAGGGAGTGCGGCTGGGCTGGGCAGAGCCAGGAGATGCAGCAAGGAGGAACGGCGGGGTGCAAGTCAGTGCAGCGTTCTCCTCGATCCTGGCGCTTCCCGCTCGCAGCGATAACATCTTTGCTCTCGCTGAACTGCTGCCCGCTTAATTGTGTGGGAAGGGCCAGGCGGGAGGTCAGGGTAGCCCTGCTGTGATTTATACCTGGGGAGGCTCTGGGCCCGAGCTGTGCCGATAAGGATAGGAGAGTGTTTCCTCTGCTGATTGAAAGCACTGCCCAAAGCAATAACTGCAGAGTTGCCCTGCAACCTCTCGCACTCTGCAAGAACGTTCACCCCGTCTGTTCATACCGAGCCCATTAAAGGCTGGCTCGCTTTGAAGACACCGCCACTATCAAGAGAATTATTTTCCGTTTTTAAGGAGTTTTTTCCAAGCACCATCCTTGCCCCAGGACTCTCTTCCCACTTGCTACACATTCCCCAGGCCCGGAGCCGCTGCGACTGCTCCTGTGTCCCATCCACCCCTCCGAAAACTGTGTGAGAAATGGCCTTGCAACAAGTCCGGGCTGCCACGTGTTGCCTTTTGTATGGTTTAGGTGCTCAGGCAATGCACATCAGCATCTACCTGGAAGAAAGGAAGCCAGCTGCAAAGGAAGAAAGGAGAAGTAAATCACTCAGCGTCCAACTGGGAAAGTGCAAATTTAACAGTTCTAGCCACGTAAAAGCATCCTGCACCCAAACAAAAAGCAGCTTTGGTGTCTACATATCACCTCTAGACCAAGGTTGTGCTAAGGAGCATTTGGCTCTGTGGCACAAGGCACAGTGTAAAGACACATAGTTAAAAGATGTATAGCAATAGCGATAGTGTGAGCTAGGAGTCGAGCAGCTGGATGTCATGGTTTATTCTGCTAGATCCCAGCCATTGCTTAGACTAAACATTGCCTCCGCCATCAGTGAATCACCGCTAGATCCGCTGGAAGTTTCCAGGGCTTGAATTTCAGAAACTTGCTGCCGCGGGGCACTAAAACACTGCAGAAGACAAAGCAAGGTGTGGCAGGTTTTGGAGGGATTATCTTGCCTTAGACAGAGGATAGAGCTGGAGGGAGATGAAAGCTGGGACAGGGGGAGGAGGTGAAAGCGGGAGGCAGCACAAGCTCTAAAGCATTTCCCTGCATGGAAAGGTGAGGCGAGGTGCGCTGAATCGCCTGGGGTCTGGCACCCCAGCATCCTGGCAAGGGCTGATGGTGCCCAGGGTCCCCTAGGGCCTCCTGTCCCATCGAGCTTGGCCAGGCGCGAGGTTCAGTGCATGGACAGCCAGGAGAAACCAGGGTGGCAGCGAAAGGCTCAGGGGTTTCCATGGCCCCCAAGCGCGCAGTGGGGAGGAGATGGCTTGCTCCTTCAAGGGCCGGGCCAGGCAGGGTAGGGCCAAGAGGGCATGGGGCTCCCCAAACACAGCACCCTTCCCTGCTGGGCAAAACCGGGCCAGCCGGTGCCTCCGGGGCTTGGTTATGGGGAGAGGAGGTGGAAGGGTGAGCTCTGCTCACTGATTCACTCGCTTGTTCAAGACCAGGCTTGGTTTGAGAGCCGAAATCCATTGGCTTGGCGGAGCAGGCAATGCCGGGGCACGTCTCCGGCACACGGGCCTGCCGGGCGGTGCAGTTGGCAGGGCAAGGGCATTCAGCCGCACGCCAGGGCCCTTCAGCCAGGTGCCCTTCATCCCCCAGCTCGTGGGTGCCGCTATGCTCCTCCGCGCCCACCGCGGGAAGGGAGCCGGTGGCGCGGGGCCGCCGCAGAGCCCCAGGGTGCCGGCGGACGGGCGGCCCTGCGCCCGCCGCCCGGCTGATGGGGGGCGCCACGGCGGTGCAGCCGCCGCTCCTCGGCCCCGGGGGGCGGGCGGCAGCCGGGGCCCCGCGCGGGGGGCGAGCTGCGCCCCCCGCCGCCGCGGCAGCCCCGGCCCCGCCGCCGCCGGCCCCGCCGCCGCCGCCGCCGCGCCCCCGCCTGCCCGGGGCGGGCCGCCGCCTCCCCGCCGCGCCGCGCTGCGCCCCGCCCCGCCCTGCCGAGCCGAGCCGGGCCGAGCCGCGCACAGCCGCGCTCCCGGCACCCGACGGGCACCATGCGCCCGCGGTGAGCACCGGCGCCCGAACGCGTCGCGGGGGAGTCGCGGGGCAGGGGAGCAGCGGGGTCGGAGCACGTCGCGGGGGGTGCAGGGGCAGCGGAGCACCGGGGGGCGGTCAGGGGCTGCTGCGCTGTACCGGAGTCTCGGGGGTCGTGGCCGCACCGTGCGTGGGTCCCGGGTCGCCAGGGGGCTGCCGGGATTGGGGCGCACCGCGGGTGCCCGGTGGGGGGGGGGAGTGCAGGGGCGCGCCGGGCTGCACCGAGGGTGCAGGGGGGCCCCGGAGCTGCGGGGAGGCGTAACCGCTTGGTCTCTGCTTCCCTTGCAGGTGTCCCCTGCGGCGGCTGCTGCTCGGGCTCTTTGTCCTGCTGGTCCCCGCCGCTTTCCAGGAGCCGGGTAATGTGAGCGGGACAGAGTGCCAGTGGGGTGCTGTGGGGTGGACAGGTCCCTCCTGCTATGCCTGGGGGGCGGTGGGCACCAGTTTTGACCCCCCTCCCCTCCTTCTCTTGCTGGCCTGTGGGGTGTGCTGCTCCGCAGGAGAAGTGGCTGCAAAATCTGCCCTGCTGCCGGTCAGGCACGGGTTGCATTTCCCACCAGGGATGAAACCCCAGGTGAAAAGTGCGGGTGTGCCTCCGGTCTGTGTGTTTGTGTGTGTAGCAGTCTCCAAAGTGAAGGGTAAAGGGGGATAGTCGCCCCCTGCCACTGAAGAAATGGCCATGTCCATCATAGACACAGAGGGTAGCAGGACAGGGCTCTTGTGCATCCTGTAGTCTTGATGGGATGCCAGGGAAGGATCCTGGAGAAGTGCTGTGCCAGGCAGTGCTTGAGAGAGGACCTTGGTTTGGTGCCCCTGAGGAAAGCATGCTTTGGGGGCTTGCTGTGATGAGAGCGAGCCCTGGGGCTCGTCAGGCCCATGCTGGACATGTGAAAGATGGGGTGACATTGCCCCAAAGCGGTCGTGCTCTGTTAATGGTTTCTGCCCTGTTGTTGAAGTCCTGTCTGTGGCTGCATATCCTTGGAAGCATTGCATGCCGCAGAAAGCCTCAGGCACGTGTCCCAGAGATGCAACACCTCCCATGCTGCTTATGGGCTTTCTCCGGTCTTTGGAGCTTGGAGAACGACCCGTTCCGGCTCTCAAGCCGCTTATACCCTCGAGACGGAGGGTGGAATTCAGCACTGACTCAGCTTTCCAGCCTTGCTTTGGCTACGGGTGGGGCGCAGGCCATTTTCCCACTGCCTGAGTGCACGAGCAGCCTGTTTGCGCGGTGAACTTTACCTCCCCTCCTGGGAAGCTTCCTCCCGGCTGCTGGGCTGGTTTAAAGCCCTCCACCCCTTCCAGCCACAGCCAGCATCTGTGAGTGCGTGCCAAATGCAAAGCAGGCAGAGAGCAGTGACTGACAAAGCAAGCCCTTGACCCGCTTGTGGCCCAGGAGCCTCCTGAGGATCTCCCTTACACAGTGTAGATAGCTGGGCTGGACTTGTGTGAGACTCGCACCGTGGAGCCCCAGGGCTGCTGTGCACTTCTGCCTCCCAGTGCGGCTTTGTCCTGGGGCCACGCTGACTCTGCTGGGTGAAGTGGGGGAGCATGTAGTGAGCTGGGGCATCTCTTGGCTCGTTAGGATTAATTTTGGTGCCTGATGGTGAGAGTCAATGGTAAAATGCCCCCAGGTGGAAGTGTGTTGAGAGGTTTGGTTCACCTGCACTCTGCTTGCAAAAGTGCTGAACTTCTGCAATTGCCTCAGCCCATCAGTGATCCAAAAAGCAGCAAGAATGACTTTTCTTCAGGGAGATGTTTCAGTTGGCTTCTGTTTGTGTTATGTACTGTAGCCTCTACAGCAAGCTAAGAGGTGTTGCTCATGCCCCTGTCTTTCATCTCTGTCCTAGGTTGTGTGTGACGCGTGTTGGCAAGTGGCTGCCCTGCTATAAATGAGCTGGAAGTCACAGGCATGCACTGGGCTGTGAAATTGGTGGATTATTTACAGGAGCAAGACTTTATGCCGTCTAGGAATAGCTCAGATAGCGCCATGCAGAGGCTGGTACTGCTTTTGGCTATGTCACGCTCTGCCTTACTGGGGTCACGCTCCAGCAGTGGGATTGTAGCCTGGAGCACGTGACAGCAGGAAAGAGCACGTGGCCCCCAGTCCTCCTCTGCCTCTCTGTGCAAGAGCCCAGCACACAGCAGGGAAGTCAAGGGTGGTAGCATGCACAGGCCTGACTTCACGTGAATCTGGCCTGGCTGTTTGCAGGTTAACAGGGATGCCCAGCACTCCCGGAGCATGTCTGGGAATATTTGGAGAAGTTGTAGAAATAGCCTGAGCTGGATTTATGACCCTGCTTTCTGTTGCATGGGTGCCTGCGGTAAAGACTCCCCAAGGACTGCTGAAACAAAGTGCCTCTTAGAGGTCTCCAGAGAGAAAAAAATTATTCCAATGTGAAATCCTGAATCAACTATTTTAAGTTCCTGGAGACTGTCCAGAACAGCAGACCAAGTCTGAGGGCCAGGAACTGTTTTAATAGTGGTTATTCAGAGCTGAAGTGGCTAGTCACTCACCGCCCCCTCCATCCGGTGCCTCTGCTCCCAGCATGGGCAATGCAGGGTTTGCCAGGATGATTTGTGAGCTAAAGGTGCATCCCGTGCTGTTTGAACAGCCTGTGCGGGCATCTGGGGAACTCCCTCCTGCTGCGTTGCTGAGCCTTAGCATGGTAAATGGAGGGATTAGGTGTTTGGGGAGCGCATTTTACGCTGGTGACACCTGCTAGCAGGGATGGAAACGCCTGAGCTAGTTTCCCCCTTTAAAGTCTTACGTGGAGCAAGAGATTTCCTGCCATGGTGCTCATGAGCACTGCGTATCACAAGGGATCGGGCTGTCTCTGGCCAGGAGCAGGTGATGGTGTGTTGTGGGGGAAGGTAGGGTTTGCTCCATGAAAATCCCTTTAAGTCCACACCAATTGCTCTTGGATGTTTCTCCTGTGGCATCTTGCACCAAGGGAAAGCAGGTCATGAACTGCTGCCTCCAGCTTTTTCTCTCTCCTTTTCGGCCACAAGCAGGGAAGTGCCTGTTTCGCCCAGATGACTTGGCCGTCTCCCAAAGGCAGGCTGCGAATCGGGTTTTAAAGAATTTGAAAGAGTTTTTTTTTCTCGGTTCAATGTCCAAGGACTGCCGGGCCTGTTCTGCCAGCCGTCCTTTGTGATGGGCTCCCTGGGAATGTTTGTTCTGAAGGCTATCCTGGCGTGGAGATAACCTTTCCATTTATCTGCCTTCCTTGCAAATTTGGGCACTTAGCTGTCTGGAGCTTGTCTTGGTTTTTATCGCCAGATCTCCAGGATCCTCCACCGAGAGCACGTAGCCCAGCAGGTGATCAGTGAAGGGCTGGGGTGGGGGGCATCTGCAGAGAAGGTGAGGTAGGTACGGTCCTGAGAGCACGTGGGAATCGGTGCATGTGTGGAAGGGCTGTGGGTGTCCCATGGGCCAGTGCGCTGACTGTGAGTGTGCACAGGGCAGTGGCCTGAGTTGGGGCGAGGGGGCTTGGGTCAGGCACCAGGGAAATCTCCTTCCCCAGGAGGAGGGCAACTCTGGGACAGGTCCCCAGAGATGGGAGATCTCCATCCTTGAGGTTTCCAGCCTCAGCTAGACATAGCTGGGGCCACCCTAATTGGATGTTGGGGATAGCCCATGTCTCTGAGTCTGTAAGGAGGCCTGATGTCATTAAGTGTCTCTTGCATTGGACTTTTCTGTGTTGTTTCTGGGTTTGGGAGGGGTTGGTACCTTGAGGTCTCAGCTAACAATGATTAGAAGGCCTAGCTGTGACAGGGCAGTCGCACCTGGAAAGCAGAGCTGCCTGCTCCCTTAATTATATATAGCAGTTGTCTGGACTTCTTTCTACGAGCATAAAGGCTTGAGCTTGATTTTATTTCCATCCTCGGTGGCTTGTTGGTTTTAATGGTTTGGATTCTTTGCAAACACGTGCTGTCAAAGATCAAACAGGTGTCGTGCAGAGAGATTTACAAAGTGTGACATAACTGCTTTGGCATCAGTGCTCAGGGATTTTTGACAGGTGGATCTGAGCTTTCACGAACATTATTTTAAGAAGTTTTCCTACCACTTAGGAGAAGCGCTGCAGGGGATATGTCATGGGCAGTGCTAGCAGATGCTGGTTTAGCTGGGGGAGAACTTCTCAGCCTGGCATCGGAAGTGAGGCACTTTCTGCTGCTGCTTCCTATTTTGGAGCTGACATGGAGGGCTGTGGATTTTGGCCTGCCTCTAATAGCACCAAGTGCATGCACCGTCCAGTACCCTTGGGCATCTCTCGGCTTTGAAAGTGTTGTTGGGCTGCCGTGGCCTTTGGGATGGGGTGAAACGGCTGGAGAGGGTGCTGTGCTTGGGAGACTTCATGAGCACTTCGTCTCCTTATCAGCGGGCAAGATGTCTGTTTGCAAAGCCTTATTTGGGACACCAGGCTGCTGCAGGAGCGGGTGGGCAGGGAGAACTGCTCTTGCCTGCGTGTGAGCCCTGGGCTGCAGGAAGCTGGAAGGGGCCAAACCCATGGACACCTCCCTCCAGCAAAGCTGGACGCCCCATTGCTCTCGCGTGTGGCTCCTAGTCCATCGCGGTTGCTGGCCTGCAGATAAAGCTTCCTCCTGCTCATTCTGGGGAGGAGGGAGCAGAGCTGAAGCACTGGGCAGGCTGTCACTTCCCTGCTGGGACACAGAGGCTAAGAATAGCTGCCTCTTGCCTCTCTTTGGATGGCTGGGATTAGGCAGAGCGGCGACTCTGCAACGGCCTTTTGGCAGGGTGGGGGTGGACAGGGGCAGCGCAGCCTGTTTGCTCTGTGCCAGTACCCTGGGGACAAGGGACAGTGCCAGCGGTTGGGCCCTGACTGTAGCATCCACATAATGCCAGGACCGCTGCAGTCCCTTGCATCTTCTTGGTGGACATCTAAGGGTGTTGTGAGCATGCAGAAATACAAGGCAAAGGAAGAGAGGCAGAAACAGTAGCAACATTTAGCAGGTGCTTGCAGTCAGCAGGTACTTAAATGTTGGGCTCTGCTCTGCCAGCCAGCTTGAAAGGCAAGGGGTGGCCCTTGGTCTCTTAGCCTGAGGGCAAAGATCTAGTGGGCGATGAAGCGGTAGGGTAGACTGTTTCCCTTGCTGTCATACTTTGATTTCACACTCCTCTTTCCACTGCGGTGTGCAGGGTTGCAGAGAGCAGCCCTGAGCCTGGACTGCGCCCAGGCCCAGGCTGAGGGTACAAGAGGAGTCTGCCTGCAGGCTGCAGCACAGCTCCAGTCGGAGGATGCTTTGGGGCTGGAAACTTGTTCCTTTAAAAGAAAAAGGAAACGGTGGTCCTGCAGAGCAGTTTCTCTCCCAGGCAGGAGTTTTCCCTTTGCTTCCTTGGAGGCAAGTGAACATTTCAAGCCCTGATCCCAGTCCTTGTGGTTTTGCAGCCTCGTGTCTGGGCTCAGTCTCTCCAAAGTATCTTTTGTCCCGAGTTCAGACTAGATTTCAGGTTTCCGTGTGGGCAAGGTGAGCTCTGCCCAGGTTTCTCTTGTGCCCTGCATGGCTGTGAGCACCTGGGAACTCCCTGCTGGTGCATGTTCACAGGTGAACAGAGAACTGGGCTGATTTTTTTCTGTGGCTGCTAGAAGATACTGTGCAGGCTGTATCAAATCCTGGGAGAAGTGGGGATTTCTGCTTTGAACAGCAGGCTCGTTGTGGTGTTCCTTATTATTTATTTTGTTCTGCAGCTGTAATAACCTCTTCTTAGACTGTTTATTTCAGCGCAATATGGGCTCTGTTGAAAGAGCAAGTCTGAGCACTTAGAGAAGACAGGGTGCTCAGAGGAACAAATTTTGCAGTTCTGTTTCAAGCATCATTGCAAGGTTAAAAACAGAGAACTGTGCTGCTGGAAAGTAAAAATAGTCTTTTCCCTTGTGGGGGGACATCACCACTTCTTTTTAAGGAGGCAAGAGTGTGCGCAGGTGGTATGGACCAGGGAGCAAGCCCAGAGGGTGAGGACTGATCTGCAGATGCATATGCCTGTGAGCTCAGAGCCCTAAAAGGATGCTGAGGACCCTGGTGCAAAGGCAACAGGGCTGCCACTGGTTGCAGATCAGCCTCCCATGAACACCTATGGGGTGCCTGGGAAAACATGATGGAGCTGAGGTCTGGCCTTATCCTTGGCTGTTCAGGATAGTGAGGGAGACCTGAGAAGGGATGTTGTCATCCCTGTCGTGTCCTGGAATGCTGGATTGAGAACTGGCTGAATGGCAGAGCTCAGAGGGATGTGATCAGCGGTGCAGAGTCTAGTTGGAGGCCTGTAGCTAGCGGTGTCCCCCAGGGGTCAGTACTGGGTCCAGTCTTGTTCAACTTCTTCATCAGTGACCTGGATGAAGGGACAGAGTGCACCCTCAGCAAGTTTGCTGACGATACAAAACTGGGAGGAGTGGCTGATACGCCAGAGGGCTGCGCTGCCATTCAGAGAGACGTGGACAGGCTGGAGAGGTGGGCAGAGAGGAACCTCATAAAGTTCAACAAAGGCAAGTGCAGGGTCCTGCACCTGGGGAGGAATAAGCCCATGCACCAGTACAGGTTGGGGGTTGACCTGCTGGAAAGCAGCTCTGCGGAGAAGGACCTGGGAGTGCTGGTGGACACCAAGTTAAGCATGAGGCAGCAATGTGCCCTTGTGGCCAAGAAGGCCAGTGGTATCCTGGGGTGCATCAGGAAGAGTGTTGCCAGCAGATCGAGGGAGGTGATTCTCCCCCTCTCCTCAGTCCTGGTGAGGCCCCATCTGGAGTACTGCGTCCAGTTCTGGGCTCCCCAGTACAAGAGGGATGTGGCACTACTGGAGCAAGTCCAGCAAAGGGCTACAAAGGTGATTAGGGGACTGGAGCATCTCTCTTATGAGGAACAGCTGAGAGAGCTGGGCTTTTTTAGCTTGGAGAAGAGAAGGCTGAGAGGAGATCTTATTAATGTGTGCAAGTATCTGAAGGGAGGGTGTCGAGAGGATGGGACCAGACTCTTTTCAGTGGTGCTGAGTGACAGGACGCGAGGCAACGGGCACAAACTGAAACACGGACAATTCCATCTGAACATGAGGAAATACTTTTTCACTGTGAGGGTGACAGAGCACTGGAACAGGCTGCCCAGAGTGATTGTGGAGTCTCCTTCTCTGGAGATATTCGAAACACGCCCGGATGCAATCCTGTGCAATATGCTCTAGTTGACCCTGCTTGAGCAGGGGGGTTGGACTAGATGATCTCCAGAGGTCCCTTCTAACCTCAGCGATTCTGTGATTCTGTGATTCACTGGCTGATGTGTCCTCCAGTGAGTCGGCGTCTTGTTGGCACAGCTATTTGAGCAAACCCAGCGCTGGCGCAGAGGCAGGTGGAATGACCCATTCTTTTAGGTGAGCCTGAGATGTTTCACCCTTGCATATGTGCAGTTTTACTAATTTACCAACTTCTCCTTTCCAGCTGCTGGGTCTCACTCTGGTTTGATGTCTTGGTTTAAGTTTCCCTCCACTGGAAATCATCTCCTTCTTCCAGAGCATTGAATAGAGGATAGCGAAGGGTTCCCTCTGCCCAGCTGTTTTGGGAGGCAAATGGTCTCTGCTGATGTGTGACTCTCTGTGGTGCATCTTTCCAGTGCTAAAGTTCTCATGTTTCTTCCCATGGCTCAGGGGTAACCTTGTCCTTGGTCCCACTGCCTAGGAGCCCTCCAGTCGCCGGTGGCTGCAGTAAGCAGGTGTCTGCTCCTGTTGGCTCTCTTTTTTGCCAGCTCTCTAGTGTCTGAGTGATTCTTTGCTTCAGGGAGGTCTGAGAGGAGCCCTATTCTGTTACGATCCTTGGAGTGGAGCTGGAGCCACCCTTTGTGGTTGGAAAAGATGTACAGAGAAATTGGGTTCAAGGAGGAGTACTTGCTCCAGGTCTGGAAAGCAGAGGAAGAAGAATCTCCTTGTGTACCCCTTGCACCCTGCAAGCAGCTACAGATGACCCTCCTGCATTCTAGCTAATGTTTCCCTGCATCTTGCCTTGAGAAATGCTCTGAGTTTGGGGCTGCTTTGCATGAGGCAAGGTCTCTCGGAGGGAGAGAGTTGAGAGGAGAAGTTAGAGCAATTGCCACTTCTGCTTTGGAGTTTTTCTGGGAGGGGTGTGCCCAAAGAAAGTTCCAGGGGTGGCAAATGGAGGTGGTAGGAGGACAATGGTCTGAATCATGCAGAAAATTGCTCGAGGGGTTGACATGGCCTGGCACAGAGTAGCAGAAGGGAACAGAGCTTGAAGATCCAAGAGATTGCCATGCCCTGCATGCTTGGGACAGGGGCTCAGCAGTTGCGCGGAGAAGCATTAGTGGGGATTTACAGGGTTTCATCCACCACCTAGTATTGAACCTGAGATGACCAAGGGAGGGAGACTTGGAGGCTGCTTGGTCATGAGTTGTGGGGCTGGCAGGGGCTGCTGTGCAGCTTTGCTAGCAAAGGCTTGCCTACGCCTCGTTTCTCCTGCTTTGTTCCCCCAACTGCTGTTTTCCTTTGTACGTGGTGCGTATTTCTCTCCTGCACTGATCTGGTTAATGGCAATTGCTACAGATGATAGTCTAAGTTCTGAAACAACAGTCCCAGTGAGTGCACTCTGTCTCTTCCAGAAGTTGGATAGTTTACCAAGAAAAGAATTAATTCTGGCATTTCAGTAGAGAGTTCAAAGCATTAAAGGAGACATCTGGGATTAAATATCGGATGTATATCAGCAGCTCAGAGGTACGGGATTAATAAAGCATTTTAATGATCTTCTAGCATATCTGATGACATTTGAGAATGTGCTGGGGAGGAGCAGTTTCCAAGAGCGTCCTGTGCATCTCTCTGACTGTGTGTACAGCTTGGGGGGGTTGTTTGGAGACAGCATCTCCTGCGATGAATGGGGAGCTTTTGCTGGGCTCCATTTCATCTCATAGCTTGATCTCTTCTCTCTGGATTGGGGGAGGGTGGGGCCCTCTCGCCAGTTTGGGTTCATCACCCACATATTTGTCAAGCTGGTTTGCTCTTCCTTTGGGTACCCAAGTGTGTTTGTTGTGGCTTTTCCTGGGATTCCTCAGTCCTGGGCAGCCAGCAGCAGTGGAGATGTAGCCACCCTCTGGAAAGATGGGCAAGGTCTTGCTGAGAGCTGGTGCTCAGAGGAGTTGCAGAGAGTTGGATGATGACATGGAAAATATCAGCCTCCGCAAAGGTGTTGGCTAGATCCAATATCCCCTGAATATCAAGGAGTGGGAGAAAGTCCCAGCCCCTGACTCTGTGGGTAGTGGAATGTGTGTAGTAGCCCAGTGCGTGTGCGTTTTTGGCTTTTAGCATCGTACTTGATTAACGTAGAGAGTGTTGCCAAAGATGTAATTGAAACAAAGAGCTGAACAGGATTTAAAAAAATGGTTTGGACATTTATACAGTTAACGAGGACTTCCGGGGTTGCATTAATGTGGATTCAAAGCTATTAGGAGAAATGTGAAAGCAAAGGGTGCAAAGCATGGGGAAAGGTGGAACAGGCTTAAGAGAGCAGAGGGCAAAAATGTATGGTGTTTTTTGGGAGCAGCCAAAGAGCACAGATGGAAGGACACCATGGTGGGAAAACCTTAAGAGCACACAGCCAGGATGACTTACCAAAGATTTCTGGGAAATTCCTGTGGCTAACACACTTGGTATGATACTTGCACAGATTTGGACTGAGTATTAAATTGTTTGGACACTAGTAAGTCTGTCCCCCCCGTGAAAGCTCAGCTCTGTTATTAAATCCTAATAACGAGTGAAAAGCCTTTGTTAAACAGAAAGCTTGTTGTGTTTAGATATGGGATGCAAGATTGCATTTTTTTGTTTGTTCGTTTGTTTTCCAGTCAGTGAGAGCAGGGTCACCTTTGGAGTGGGATGGGAGGTTAGTGGCAAAACCGAGGGGTTTCCCTTCCCGGTGCCCCATGCGTTTGCTAGGGTTTGCGTCTGCACTCGTTACTCTTCGGGTGTAATGAGATGTCAGCATATGTTCTGTTTCTTGGTTTGTTTTCCATCCCCTCCTGGGCACGCGAGAGACTGCAAGCCAGAAAACCTCGCAAGCAAAGGATTTTAGGCATGCGTGCAATTAATAAACTTGTTGGGCATTAGAGGACCGTTCCTGAGGGCTGGAGGCATGATGGCTTTTGCTCGCCCTACCAGCAGTTGGTCTGGGCTGAGGAAGGAGTCAGGAACCGGGGGCTGTTTTTTTTGAGAGTGGCAGGTAGGAACCAAGCTTGGGAGCTGGGCCGCCAAGGACTCGAGACCCTGCAGGTTATGGGGTTGTTTATCGAGCAATGCTCTTGAGAAGAGCCGTGCTCCCAGCTTTGACCAGAAACGCCATCTGGCAGGAGTGTCTTCCATGCTGAAGGCTTTCTCAGCAAGCAACATCTGGCCTGGAACATCTTGTGTCTGGTAGTTTTAAGTTAAAAAGGGTGCTTTTGTGGAGTTCTTAAATTGCTTTTTTTGGCATTGTGTCCCAGCTCTTTTTACAAGGAAATTGGTCATTACTGAGCTTTATTGTATTTTTATTTTATTCCCAAGCTTGATCTGCTCATTTCTTCTTCTCGGGCCGAGGGCTTTGAAGATCCTTCTCTTCCTATGACCGCTTCCCTGAGCAAAAGCATTGCCCTTGTCTGCAGGTTATGGGCAGCTCCTTGTACATAAGAACAGGCTGGGGTGCAAACAGCAGTGAGGGCACCTGGAAATATGCTCCACAGCTTGCGATTCTTGTGCTATCATCCCAGCATTCTTCACAGCATTGCTGTTGACATAAATCTTGAATTATTATTTTCTCTGTCAGCCCAACGGCCCTTAAAGCTATCTCTGATTTTATAATTGGTAAGTAAGCCACCTGTCTCCCCTCCAGTAAATGCTGTTGTTAAACAAGTTTTTTTTTTTTTTTCCCCTCCCCTTCTAGTTAGTCTGTAACTTAATTGAGTTGGGGCCTGTTGACTTTTGGATAAACTTCACCTTTTTGATAACCCCCGATAAGCACGCAGTGCTTGGTTACTGTGATAGTGCTGTGGATGTTGGCTTGAGACCTGTCTGCTGTCCTTACAGCCTTGTGACGTTCCCAGCCAAGGAAGCCAAGTGTGAAGGTATTTCTCCCAAGGAAGCAGGTTGTGTCTGATTTGCAGTCTGATGCTCAAGGTTTTAACTGGTTGTTGCTGCTGGCTGGTCCCAGACAGCTGATACGGTTGACGGTGTTGGATTAGGGAACTCTGTATTTGTTCTGGCTGGCAATAGGCTTTAATTATTAAACAGGTAGCAATGCGAGATCAGGGAATGCAAAGAGTGCCAGAAGATTTTTTTCCCCCCCTGCCAATGTGGGAACTGTGTGTTTGCCGAGATGGGTGTTGCTGGGGTGTTGTGCTTTCTGCTGCGTCTGCCCGGGTGGGGATTACTAGGGTCCTCCCTGATGGGGGAACGAGGCAACCTGCGCTCATTTATGCATATGCTTGGTCTGGCAGGCGGGTGAGGAGTGGATGCTGGGGTAGCGAGGCAGCTCTGGGGTCCTCTGCTCTCCTCCTCTAAACTTGCTTTGTCTTTGATTCTTGAACTCCCCAATCCCCAGATCCCTGCTGTCCAAAAATATTCCCATGTCCGATATGGAGTCTGTGAGACAGATACCCTCACCGTACCGCTGCCTTTGCCCACAGCACGCAGGGATGCCGTCTCTCCTGCTTGAAGCGAGCATGCAGACCTAAGCCTGCCTTCTGGTCTCTGTCCCAAACGTGGTCTCCCTTCCTCTTGGATGTTGTGGTTTAAGGATCTGGGGTTTGTTCGTTCCTGTCGGGATGGAGCAGGGCTTCCAAGCCCCATGTGTGTTATGCATCTTGGCAAGGTGAAACGACTGCTTGTCTTGTTCTAAGCCAGCTCCCCGGGGCCATTCCTGATGGGAAGGCATCTTTTCAGCATGTTCTTTCCCCTCTGGCCCCAAAACGCTCTCCAGAAAGGCCAGGGTCCACATCTTGGGAAAATGCAGGCTCAGAGGGAGTGCTGACTAAGAGACCCTGGGCTCAGCTTCAGTGCTGGGGCAGTGGGTACTCACTGCTTCTGGAAGAAATGCCCTGATTTGGGGAGTCTTTCTGGGTGGTACTGGGGACCCTGCATCCCAGAATATGCATTGCCAGTCAATCATAGCCACCAGAACAGCCACACAGTTTACCCCTCTCTTGAGCGGTTGTCTGGACTTTCCAATCCCCTTTTGCAGCCCTCGCTCCTGTTGATCCTGAGACATTTCCAAAGCTCTTTCCCAGGTGTGCTCTTCCAGCATAAAACAATGATGCTCCAGAAGCTAGAGGAAAGCTGTAATAACAGACATTGCCTGCAGGTTTTTGCTCCTCAACTCTGGAACAGCTCTGATGCTTGCTCTCATCCTAGGAATTGAGCTTCTGGTTACTCAGCTGCTTCCCAAGTGCCTTGGAGCCCCTCCTGGGGCAGCTAGGCCTTGCCCCAGCCCCAGAGCAGGGTGAGCCCCAGCCTCCGCAGGATTTTTAAAATGGATTCAGACATCGTGTCCCCCCTCACCCCAGTATGAGCCAGTGCCCCTGAGGTGTAATTCAGGCTTTGGCAGTGGAAGAAACATGCTGGTGGTCACTCTGGCCACAGTATGTTTTGTTAGGGCACTGCAAGACTGATTCATGTTGCAAGCCTGGTCTCCGAGAGGGAGCTGCTGCCAGGCATCTCTCCAAATCCAATCTTGCTTGCCAGCTTGAAGTCATCATCTCCCCTTTTGTGCGGGGGTCCCAGAGCAGGAGCCCCCCACTCCCTCCAACAGCCCCCTCTCTTATCTGTCCCCAGAGAGGTGGTGTCAGTAGCTGGTGTCCCTCCTTCCCTCCGTTAGGGACCCCTAAGGTACAGAAGCTGCGTGAAAGCAAGTATAAAATCATTCTTCAACCTTGAGATGAATGTGCCTGAGATGAAACAGTAAAGCACAAAGTCCAGCCTTGGTCCATTAGGTGGAACAAGATGAATGTCTCCGTTTCCCTGCCTTGGAAGGGGTCATGTCCTACCTGGAAAGATAAGTCCCGGTGTCAAGTGTGGCACCCGGACGGGAGGTGGGGTTGCCCAGACCTGGGACTCATGGATTACATGGAGCCCAAGGCAGCAGCATGGGTTGAGTTTCCCACTCGCTAATACCAGCATCTTCCCAAACTCGGTCCCGCGGCTGTCCTGCAGCAGAAGACATTGTAGTGTTTGTTCTTCTGCATGCTGAAACCATAAGACTCCAAATCCAGCATTCATTAGCACAGTGCTTGTGCTTAATAACCACTTGCATTGCTCACGAGATTAATTTGCGCTCCACTATTGAGCATGCGCAAAGCCCATGTGTGGAGTTATAACTCTGAGGCCACAACGGGGAGGGTCCCAGAGCCTGGAGGCCCTGCGTTTTGTAAGGACGTTACCACCCACTGTGTTGGGAGCGGGGTTTCGCCTTCCCAAAGCCCCCAAGCGCTGCACGTGGCATTGCGTTGCATTCCTCCTCTGCAACGGGTCAGGAGGTGTTAACATGAGAGAGTGTCTTTATGTCCAGAGGAGAGTGAGCACAGGACAGCGCTTGCCACAGACCCTGTGGACATGGACATCATTGGAGATGTCCCCAGTACATCCCAAATCACAGAGCAAATGAGGACGAATGCAGGAGAGGCCTGGGTAAAGCTTTCTGTGCATGGCTGGCTGATACTTTCCCAGTCCTTCCTCCTCCACTCGGTGCCTTCCTACCTGGGATATCATATTATCCTCCCAGGCAAATTCAGGGTGCAGATTTAATTCCCAGTCTAGGCAGCAGCCAGGCCAACCTAAAAGATGATGTCTGTGGCTGAATTTGGAGCAGCAATTTGGACACCCCAGGCAGTTCTCCAGCCTGTGGAGCCTGAGGTGGGTTTGGGTCTAGCTGGCAGTGCCCAGCCTGCAGCTAGGTTATCCCACTGGAGAGATGGAGGTTGGCTCGCCTGGGAGCTCGCTGAGCATTTTGGGCTGTAATGACGTGGTACCTGCATCATTTGAGCATGTGGCATGCTGTCTTCTCCTAGCAAGGCCTGCATCTGGTGTGCCTGCAGATCTGTTAGCCAGAGCTTGCTGCAGCCTTGTTCAAGGGAAATGGAGGTGAAAACTTGTATTTCTGCATATAGTTGTTCTTTCTGCTGCTTTTTGGGGTACTGCCACATATTAGGTTTGCTGTTAAATTTCTGTATCTGTGCTGGGACAAGCCAAATGCTACAGCCAGTCCCTGCGAGTGCAGATTTTAGGCATGGGGCCACCTTGGCTGACTTCTAAGCCAGCGAGTGCCTCCAGCCCCGTGGTGTGTCTGAAAAGCAATGGTCATGGGGCCTGTCCTGGCATAAGGATGAGCTGTCACCATGCATGCCTGTCCTGTGACGGTGTTCAGACTGGCCTTTTTCCTGATAAAGCTCCTAAATGGATGGCAGCCTGGCCAAAGGTTTGCTGTCTGGCCAGATTTTCGCTTGGGTGATTTACTTCAAGTAATCCCCTGAGCAGTGCTTTACCCCCAGTTGCTTTGGCTGTGCCCCGCAGCTCAGGGAACAACAGGCACCATTGGGACGAACCACTCCCAGCCAGGTTATTTGGCCTGAGTGCCCCCCAGATATCCTCGTGGCAAGCAGCGAAAGGGAAAGCTTTGCTGGAAATACTGAGGTTTTAGGTTTCGCCCCAGGTATTTGGAAGAGAAAAGCCCTGCTGTTTTCCTGGCGGAGTATCTCATGGCCGGCCGGCTGCTGGATTTGGCAGCCATCTGTGCATCTGGAGTATCAGTTGTGGGCAGCCCTGCTTTGGTTACAGGCTTATCAGTTTGTCACCCCTGCCATGAGATAAGCTCAAAGGTGCTATTGTCAGCCCCAGCGGAACAGCTGTAACCAGAGGATAGTGCTAGCATCTACAGAAACATTTGGAGGGAGTTTTCTAACCTTTTCTCACTGGTTAGTTGGGATGCTGTCAGATAAAATATTGTTTTATAACAAGGTACTGCGTTTTTTTGGTGGGGAGATGGAGATGTCGGGCTGCAGCAAGCTACAAAGGCTGATGGACTGGGGGATCTTGTGATGCTTCCAGCGTCCTCCCTGCATGTAGTGCCTGATGGGATGGGGCAGGCTGCCTGCAGCCCTGAACAGCCCTGTGTGTGCAGGTGGGTCCCTCACTTGGCTAAACAAGGCAGAAGAAGGCAGCAGCATGACTTGCAGCATCGCGTGCAGCCACTCAATGTCTTTAGTAAGGAAGTTTCTCATCCTACAGTCATGATCACTGAACGGTCCCATTTCCCACATTCAGCCAGGAGAAAGTCTCCAGCGCTGCCAGCTGCTTCCAAAAAGCTCTCTGCCTGAGTCAGTGGCTCTGTAGGTCACTTTGTGCTAGTGCTGAAGGCATAAGCCTGCGAGATGGAGTTGCATGCTGAAATACTCTTCCCCCTTTTGAAGAAAGTTCTGCTTTTTTTTTTTTTTCTGCCATGCCCTGCTGTACCTGGCACTGTGAGCCTTGTTGCTGCCTTGGGGCAGGCTTGTGCCTTTTGGTCAGCAAGCCAAGCAAAGACTCTGCTTCCTGTGCCTCTCTCTCTGATGCCCAGTTAGCACTTGATTTTGTAGGGAATCCTCGGGGTTTGTCTGGAGATTGTGGTAGCAAGAACATGGGCTTTGTGTCAGACGGAAACTCTTGCTTATCCCTTCTTGACAATTTGTCAAGAAAATTTCTGTGTCCTGCTTGGAGAACGTCAAAAACAAGGTATTGGCAACAGTGGTCAGAAGGCTGGGAGGAGACTGGATGCTTCAGAGTGAGACCTTGTCTTAGAAGGAGGAGATGGCCGTCAGGGAAAGCAGGGGAGGTCTGTTGGTGAAGGGTAAGGTGTGCAGAGGGTCATGTGTTGTGGGTTAGTCAGATGAAGTTCACCAGCAGAGGTGGTTTGTCAGGGAAAGGCGTGAGAAAGCAGCATTGCAGCATGAAGTATGCCCTCATGCAGTGGAGGGCATGGTAGCACTCTGTGGGCCCTCTCCATGGTCATGCAGGACATGGAGGGGGCAGCAGTGATGGTCCAGGTCCCTTCTGGTTCACTGTTATTCGCTGGGTTTGATTCAGCATTGGAGCTCAGGTGCAAAGTCATCAACTGCTGCCAAACTAACCCAAAAGTGCTCAAGGGAATGGGTGTCCTTTTTGTGTTCTGTGAGATTGCAAAACACCACCTTATATCCAGTGTTGGCTGGTCAGGCTTTGGTGAAGAGTTGGTTCAGAATGGAAATGTATGTCCTAAGCCTCTCCTAAATGCCTTTTTTTGTTTTTTTTGGAGGGCAAAGGAGAAGAGAAGTCTCTAGGCTGTTTTCTCTGAAGACACCAATATAGGTTTCTTCTCTTGTATGGGATTTAAAGTGGACTCTTCCAGAGTGGAGACCTGCTGAGATGCTTTGTGTGCAGTGACCATCTGTCTCCAGGGATTTTCCTGACCCCTCTGTCCAGCTAGATTTAAAGCCTCCCTCCACCCCCGAGATGCCTTTGCTCCTCTTCCACCAGTGTGAGGTCTTGTGAGCCCCTTGTGGGGACAGCTGCCCTTCCGGAAGACACAAGTTGGGATTTTTTCTCTGGTGGCCTCAGTGCTGGCCCCTCTGTCCTCTCTGGAGTACCAGCATGTGGCCATGGGAAGCTGCTGCCCCACAGAGCTTAGGAAGGAGCCTCCTCCACTGAACACCTCCCCAGGGCTTCAGGAGCTGAGCTGGGGCAGATGTTAGCAGCCAGCTCTAAAATGCCACAGTTGCTTCCCATGTTCCCTACTTGGACACAGCCTAAAGAGTTAATGAAAATGTTCGAGAGGGGCCCATCAGCCTCCAGTCCTCAAAGGCAACACTGGAGGTAATAATCTTCTTTCAGCTCTTTTTCTTTTCCACTGCTAATTGTAGAGTTGACATTGTCCCCTTTCGTGAAAGAGTCTTTTGTCAGGCTGGGTTGCTGGGCAAACCCTGGGCTTGGCAGTAGGTTGCAAGGCCTGAATTTCTCTTTTGCACATCCTTTTCCTGAAGCAGGTAGTTTAAATGGCTTTTTCAGCGGCAGGAATGTTCCTCCCTCCCACAGCTCAGATCTTTTAGGGACTACAAACAACTTTTACTGAGCATCACTATCAGCGCCTGAGGCCTAATTTTTGTCCCAGTCATACCTATCTAGAAAACCAAGAGAAAGGTCAGACAGCCTAGACGCTAATCCATAAGTATTGTATTTCTTTCCTAGCAGGTGTCCTAGCAACAGGGATTAAAACTGTGGTGTAGGAAGGGTGTTTGATGGGTCCTGCTCCATCACATGGTAATGGTTCATTGACTGAATGCCTGCTGTTTTGCACGGGCAGGCTTGATGCTTGTCCCCGGCTTGTCCCGGGAAGCCTGGGCAGGGTCAAGGCAGGGTTGTGCAGAGGCCACCTTAAACAGATGTCTCCAGGAGCTTGCACAGCCGTGTTATCTACGCCTGCTTAGATGCCCCGGAGCTCTGCAGGCATCTCCTGTGGTGGGAGGTTAGCTCTGCTCCAAGCAACAGGGAGATTTGGGAGACTCTTGCAAAGTTACTGGTGATAAAATGGGCTCCCAAATGTTTCGGCTAGCCTGCCTCTACCTGCTCTTGACAGGAGCTGGTCGCTAAGCATGCCTGCCCCCACCAAAACCAAGACTAGATCAGGTAGCATACGACTCCTACACGGCCTGGGAAGCACTCCAGAGTGTGGGAGGAGATGCTCTGCCTCCCGGTGAAGACAGGGGAGCAAAGTCCACTTGCTCTGCTAAGTCATGCCAGCTCAGACAAGACCCTGCTGGGACTTTGTGGGGAGTCGATGTCACTGTAAATCTGACTCTCACTGTGCCAAGACAAATACAACTGTGCAGTAGAAACAAATCTCTTAATACATTCCCTGCATCCTAATGTTCCAGCTGCTCTGGCAGTTTGATACGGTTGCATGGCTGCGTTAAGAGTTGGTGTGCAACAGCTTGCTGTTAACAACTTGTATCCCTCTTGCCTTGGGGTGTTGCTAATGTGGCATATCTTGATGAAACGTAGTTTTGCTAATACCAGTAAAAATTATGCCCGTGACTGTTAGCAGCTCCTAGTGTTTCAAGGTAACAGCTCTGCATTTATTGGGTTATGAACAATCAGGAAAAATGACTCCATTTTGCTGGTTAATCTTTTTTGCTGTTTAATCTCTTGATGACCCTGTTGTGCTTATGAGTTTTCCTGACGTTGCTTTACAGACCCAAGGAGTTCTAGCATCATGCCTGTGAGGGCTGGAGGCTTCTCTTTGAGGGGCATGTTCAGAGATGGCACTCAGTACCAGCCATAGCCAGTAAAAATAGCACCATGAGGAGGAGGTCCTGCGTTTTGGTGCCTTAGCAGTAGGTCCGTGGCCTTGTGGAGTGGCAGGTGGAGGTCAGCTGGATACCATTGGGTATTTCCAATCATGCAGGAGTCCCTGTGTGCAGAGTCAGGAGTCCGAGCACCCTGTGTGCACGGCGTAGGTGGAATCATGCGATCAGCAAAGCTCGGAGGTCCACCTGGCTCACCAAACATAGGCATCTCCTTTAGGGTGAGCCAAGTGGCTCTCCAGGTTCTGATAACTATAGTCATATCTCTGCTGAGGGTAGGAGTGGGTACAGCCACCGGGAGCATATGGAAACACCTGCATTCAGATGCCTACCACCTGGAGCTGAATCCCACCTTTCCTTGGAAATTAAAAACTGAATAGATGGTAGGGAAGCGTATTAGCACTTGTGCTGGCCCTATTGGTCTCTCCTAGCAATTTGAAGCCCCCTGGGAAGCCCTGCTCTAGGTCAGGGTGAGATGCCACACTTTTCTGCTTGGGACACCTGTGGGGCTGATGGACGGGGTCTTTTGTGGCAACAATATGTGTTTTAGGGCAGCTCTGGGCGTATGGCCAAATTTTGCTTATGTTGATCTGGGGGCTTGGGATCTCCTAGTGGATCCTGATGGATGTTTCTTGGTGGGTTTTCAGCATGGGGTGCTGGCCTGGCATCAGGAAAGGGCCTGATCCTGCAGCCTCCGCAGGTGGGATGTGTCTGGAGCAGCAACGCCCTCAAGCCATTCCTTGCCTTGGAGCCCCTCGTCCTTGGTGCGATTTCAGCATCAGCCGCGGGCGCTGCATCCTGCTCAATCTCCGGGCTGTTTTGGTGCTGAGTCCTTTCCAAATGCTCCCAAGAACCTCTCCCACCTTCTTTTCTCCAAAGTATTACCAGGATCTGCCTGGGAGAGCAGAAATTTTGTGTGCCGGGTGGTTCAGCCTGCTAGCCAGCACGGGTGCCTGCGCTCCCCTCGTGCGAGCCAGCCCCTGCAACTTAGAGGAGTAGAGCGGCAGTGTGCTGATAACATTGTCCCACTTTAATCTTTTAAGTACTTCCTTTGCTTTCCCTGCAGTCCCTTCTGGACTTTATCCTGCTTTCCTTCCTCACCTCCTTTTCGGAGGTGATGGTGTGTGCGAGCTGTGCAAGCTGGTCCCCTTTGTCCATTCTTTGCTTTTTCCTTTTGCCGTTTGGGCTCTGATATCCTGGAAAGCCCCCCTAGGGGAGGTTTGGGCCCCTGTTGCATGTGTGGTGCCACCTACCCTGGTCCCGGCTGAGCCAATGGGCTGCTCCGCAGAGAGGGTGGGAGAAAGTAGTAGCAGCAGGCAGCAGCACAGTCGGCTCTTAGTTCACCTGCTTGCATGGATCCGTAGCTGTAAGGCAGGGAAAAATGATCCAGCAGGACAAAAAAAAAGTTATAAATGCACACCAACCACCAGCGGGATTTTTTTTTTTTTTTTCTTCTTCCTTCTTCTCCTCTGCCCAAGTTTCTCATGGCAGTCAAAAGTTGGAGCCCAGTGCCTTGTCTTAACTTTTGTTGCTTCAGGGATCAGCCTGGATGCCGGCCCTGTCTCAGGTGGCTGCACATGGTTGTCAAGAAGCTGTGGGCTATGTGAGCTCCGCACAGGGGGGGAAGAGGGAAGTTTTGTGTAACGCTGCCGAAAGTGTGTAATTTGGTCACCGGAGCTAGAGGCAAAGCGAGCCGGACCTGCCAGAGCCCTCCGTCCGTCAGGCAGCGGGTCAGAGGAGTTGCGCTAAGTGACTCCCTCCGGCCAAAAACGGTTTAAAGGGAGAGAAATCTGGGTTTCGTGCTTCCAATGCTTCCCGCTCGCTTTTCCCCTTGCATGGAGCCAGGCCCCAGCTCGGTTCCCACGCTGCTCCTGTCACATGCAGGTGAACCCAAAATTGTGGTGCTTCCTTGCTGGTTCTCGGAGAAGGGGCTGATGCCAGCGTACTCCCAGCTCAGCCTTGCAAAGTGTTTTTGTTTTGTTTTGTTTTTTTTCCTGCTTTTCAATCTGTTCAGCATCCGGCGAGTGGTCTGCCGTGGGAGTGCGGCGGTGGTCCTTCAGGGGGTGGTGGTTTTTGATGGGGAACCTGTGTGCAGTAGAAGCGCTGAGGTCAGCGCTTCTGTGGCGGCCAGCTTTCCGTGCCGCCGGGGCGCCGCGCTGCAAGTGTCCACATGTTTTAATTAGAGCGCGGCTGCAGAAACTGCTGGCAGGGCTCCAGGGCCTGCAGAATGGATATTGTTCCCTGCAAAGTCTCGACGGGCTCGAACTTGTGTGGAGTCCCCTAGCTAGCTCCTCCCTCTTGCTTGCTTGCTTTTTTTTTTTCTCTTTTTTTCTTTCTTTTTTTTTGGGGGGGGAATTTTATTTAAGCATTTATTTAACTCAGCGGCTTCCCCGTCTTGCCGGGGAATGCTAATTCGGCTACCGAGGTGCACTTTGCCTGGTCCCGGCAGTGCGGATTAGCTACGCTCCGAATTGTGACATGCTTTGGAGCTGGAGTCTGGAAACGCGGGCCAGCGGGGCGACGGGGGGAGGCTTTACAAAACCTCTTGTGTTTTAGTGCCTGTGTCATGACAGCAGCCTCAGAGGGGACTTTTGGCCTTCGATGCTTTTGCTTTGGGGAGGGTGGCAGGCCATTTGCAACACCTGCTGATTTTTTTGGGGTGCGCGGCCCATGCGTGCTCGAGCATCTGTATTGCTGTCCTGCTACTGGACCGGAGCCGAGCTGCAGCACAGGGCCCCGATCCTGCCCCAGCTGCATGCAAGTGGCCACGGCAAAGGGCAGCCTGGCCCAGCACGAGCAAGCCGGCACTGTGGGCAGCCCAGCATTTGCAAGCCGCATAGTTGCCTGCAAGATGCTGTCTGGAGCAGCGCTGCTCCGGGTTGCACAACTGTTGGGATCAGGGACAGTTTATTGGGGTTTAAGGAGCCATTTCCTTTCTCTGATGCTTTTCCTACACTCAAAAAAAACCCCCAAAACAAGCAAAAAGCCTCGTGGAGCGGAATGGCAAGGCTTCAAGGGAGAAGATGTTGCCGTGCTCATTGATGGTGCTTTTCTCCTGGGCACCGATAGCGTTTGTGAAATTGGTGCCGCTGCAGGAGGAGTTGGTTTCCAAAGCTCCCGTTGGGAGGAAACTTATGTGCATTTACATGCATGAGATACAGTGCAAAAATCCCTAAACAGTTGCTAGTCCCACGCATTCATGGCATGCTCTGTAGGCCATTGAATTCATCCTCTGCCTTGCCGGATATGCTGGATCTGGACACACTGAAGTGAGATGCTGTTGCAGGCATGGGGCAGCAATACAAAGACCAGCGTTATAAAATGCCACGTCGCTCATCACCGTCTGTGCTTTGCCCATTTCCATCCAGCCCTGGCTTGTCCTCCCCCCTGTGTCACCCAAGGCTGCTTTGGAAAAACAAAACAAAAAAATCCGAGTTTCAATATCGGGGTTGTGTTTCTGTCTGCCCTGAAGCAATTTTCAGCCCTTTTTACCACCTTATCTCCCCAGTCTGAGCTGATGCTAGCATTGGGCTGGACTCTCAATGGATTGGGGAGTTTTTTAGACCATTAATCACCCCTGTCCCATGCAGGTATAAATGAGCTGCTGCAGGTCTGCTAAGACGGGTTTGTCCCGTCTGCTCTGTGCTGGTGGGGAGGGAGGCATGAAGCAAGAGTGAAACGGGCTGTTGCATCCTTGAAATGGGTGAGTGCTGTGCGCAGCAGGAGGACAGCCCAGCATCTGGGGACCAGAGGAGCCTTGGGGCTTTTGAGACGGGAGGGAGGGTTGTGGCTTTGTGCAACTTTGCGTTTTTCTTCTCTTTCTTGCCAGGCTGAGCAAGGACGTGTCATGTAAACTCAGACAATTTGGGAGGCAGCAGTTGAATTTTTTTTTTTTTTTTTTTTTTTTTTTGCCCCGCAGCTGTCTTTTTTTTCCTGACAGTGGAGGAGAGCTGGAGCCTTCGGGTATTGGGGCTGAAAATGGATCTTGTCCCTTTTTAGCAGGGCTGCAAGCTTATCGCTTTCTTTCCGCTCTTTTGGTCATCTTTGGGTTTCCTGCCCTCCCGCTCTGAGCTGCCAGGAGTAAAAATGAGGCCGTTGTGGCCTTTTATAGCCTTTGCCACTGATCCCTCCTCCCAAATAGCTACAGTCTGAGTTTGCTTGACCTGGCTGCCTGTTGCGCTGTGCTCAAGTGGGTCCCGGCTTCAGCCTTTGCCAGCTGCATTTTTGCTTCCCTTCTCCTCTGACGAACATGCATCCAGCCCTGTGCACCAATTGCAGCATGGGGAAGCTCCCCAGAGCTGCCTTTCGACGCTCCAGAGTTAAGATGGCATGTGCACACCGAGTTCAGAAATGCATTTTTGGGGTAGGCAGGGGCCAGCGCAAACCACTAGCGAAATGCAAAAAGGCTCTTTCCGGACGGCTTTCGGTCTCAAAGCAAATTCTCCTGGCCCGGAGAGAGGGAAACAAGAGGCACCGCTGCGCCCGTGGTTCCCAAGCTGCCCGCCTCCATCCAAGGGCACCGGGGGCCATCTTGGCAGGACGAGGACATCATGGGGTGGCAACCTCAGACGCAGGAGGGGAAGAGGGGACCGCAGTGTGCTGCATGCGGCCGAGCTTCTTGTAGGAGGACTTAGAAACTGGGGCTTGAGGTTGTAAGGAGGTTTGATGGATGCTGCGGGTACCTGTCGCTTGGGGAAAAGAAGCCCTTGGCATTCGGGGCGCTGGCCAGCTCTGAGACACAATCCTCCCAGCTGGTTGTAATGCTGTCCCGGGGATGGTCTGGTGAGGGCCGTAAAAATAAATAAATAAAATAAATAAAAGTAAGCGCCTGCACCCCACAACGCTTGCAGGCGTCCCTAAGCAAGCAGCCCATCCCAATGGAAGCGCACCCCATGGGAAGGAGACGTCCTCAAACCTCAAACCTGGCAGTTCAGAGCAAACCCAGCCCGAACAGCTTGGCTTTTAGGGGATGAATGAAGGGCGCTTCCCAAGCGAAGCGCCAGAGCAGTCCCCTGGCCTTTTCAGTCCCCCCCCCCCCAACTCCTTTGAACCTTGTGGTATGTGAATTGTGCTGGTGGCGGAGGGCTGGACGGGGCAAAATCCCCTTGGTTAAAGGGTGGGAATACCAGTGTATTTCAGCTCTGGGATAATTACCAGTTGTCAGCAAGACAATAGCCACATTGTAGGGCAAGAATGAATCGAAAGTGCTTCGTCTTGGGCATAATGTTACTTTTTCTATTTATGTTGCCATAGTCTTTGCTGAGAAATGGCCTTATTCTCTCTAATCCTTTGCCTCAGACATGCCTGCTTTTTTTTTTTCTCTTTTTTCTTTTTCTTTTTTTTCTTTTTCTTTTTTAACCCTTGCTGCTCTGAAAGCTGGTTTTGCCTTGACCGTGCCCCTTGCAGAAGGGTGTCTGTGTGGGCGGGTGCTGTAGGGCTGCGACGTGGTGCTATGCCCTGTGGCTCCGTACCCATCTCCCGCGCTTGCCCCAGCACCCATCCTCCTGTATTTGCATGCACCCCGGTGCCCAAATCACGGGTGCTGGATAGGAAGACACTGCGCATCCGAAGAGCGGTCTGCCGCCGTTGCAGACTGCAGTGCGGGAGGGCCCAGATGAAGCAGCTCCCTGTGGTTCCCGCGCCTGCTGGCTGGGCGTTTCAGGGGAAGCCTCGCTCCTGCTGTGCCGACACGATGCAGGAGGCCGTGAGCGAGGACTGGGGTTTCCTTTGCTGGTGGCAGCCTGCCCGGCCTCTCGCAGCAAGCTCGCTCGCTGGCTTGCTTGCTTTCCCCTCGGCAGGCTGCTGGGAGATGTTTGGGGGGGACAGACAGACGGTACTTGCTGATGCCAATATTTTTTGGGTTGTTCTCATGCTTCTGCCTATGGGAAACTTTCTCTCTGCTCGGTGACCATCCAAATATACTGATTTTTGTGACAAAATATAGTATTTAGGCTAAATTTGATTCTTTTCCCCCTCCCGGAGCAGGTACGTGCTCTACCTCATATTCATTTTTCTCCCCGCCACCCCCCCACACACACAATTACCTAAGTTATTATACACATTCCAGTTTCCCTTTCTGTTGCGCACAATGGTGATGGCTTCTTAACTGCTTCTTACCCTATTTCAAGAAAACTACGTTTCAATAGAAATTAGAATTTGACCCATGTGCAAATCAGCCTTTTAGATTTGTCTAGTTATATGCAGTTAAACTCTAGCATATTAAAGTAGTTTAGCAACATCATGTTTTGTCTTTAGAACCAAGTGATAAATTGAAGGAGGAAATATTTGGTAAACTGATTGCTTTTGGTCATCTGCTATGTGTGCTCAAAACTCTCTCATCCCTTGTATTACTTAGTAATTGAAAAAAGGAAGATATGTATTTTTTTGGCTTTTTCCAGGTGCTCTTGGACCTGGAACTTCAGGCTCCAGGTGTGAAGGAGCTGCACTAGCAAACATGAGGCAACCAGGATGTTGTCTTTCCCCTTGTAGATAACGTAGACGCCACCGAAATCAGCCCTTTTGACACCTTTCAATGCCTGTTCCCAGAAGCTAGTGGTTGCACTTCCTTAATGACTTGAGCTGATTTTTTTTTTCCTGCTTAAATACGCTTTGTGTGGCAGCAGAGAGATGGACCCTCATTCTAGTGGGGCATGGGGAATGCAGGCTTTGGCCAACGTCAAACTGTGATCAGTCAATTTAATTTCAGTGCGTTCGCCCGATTTTTAGCTTGAGGACAGAGCAGCAGGATAGGTTTAAGGGCCAGACGATGCCTTTCCCGGTCAAGTGGCTCATCATCCGGGTTGCTATTGAAGGAGTTAAGTAGTGTTGGCCCAGCAGCCACCTCCAAACGGCACTAGCGGTAACCAGCTTGCTGGTTTGAACTGCTGCCCGCTCACCTTTTGAGCCTGGTGGGCTGGCCAGTTTTTCATCCCCCTTGTAATCCCTGGTTTGGTTGCAGGGACCGGTGCTGAAAGCCTCGCCGAGGTCCGGTGTGACCTTTTGCTCAGTGGGCAGCCCTGGCGCGGGGCGCGCCGCCAAAAAGGGGACGTCAGAGCCCAGCTCTTTCACGCAGAGGAAACTTCTGAAAGAGCAGGCAAGAGATGCCAAAGTCGGTGCTACAGACCAAGTATTGTCTGAGGGGCGCAAAGAGGTGGAAAGACGACAAACTGGACAAGGAATCTTATTATGAGCAATGTGCTCACGAATTTTGTGAGGCTCCAAGATAAACAAAGTCCCCTGTGCTGCCGGAGGTCAGAGCTGATAAAACAGAGTACAGCTGAATCATTGGAAGATTAGATCCGAAGGCTTAAAAAAATAAAGAAAAGACACCACTATCCTCCTTTTTCTTTCCATTGCCTGGCAAAACAGTGTTTCTCACCGCCTGGTCTGCCAGCTGGATGTGTGAGGCTTGCCGGCAGTGCGACGTACTGGCGGCTGCAATTCTAGGGAACTGTCGCACTTGTTTTCGGCGCCGTTAAGATGACGAGGGCATGGAGGGCTCGGCTGGGTGGGTTGCCTTCACTAAGTACAAACCTTCCTGGAAGGGGGGAGGAGAAAAAATTTAAGGGTCCTCCCCGCCGTAAGTTTAATCGCTGTTTTGGCCGGGGTTAAGAGCAAGGTGTGAGATTTGGCTCATGGAGGACTGCAATGTGCCAGAAGAGCTAGTCCCTGAAGGAACCTATATAGGTGCCTGGGACTAGTGGTGGCCCGTTCGCGTCCTCCACCTGGCCTCCATCGCTCTTTCCCAGCTGCGGGGCTGCTAAATCCATTGCGGACGGTGATGAGAACCGATACCCCCTGCCCCAGCTCTGATGAACCAGCTGTGCCCCTGAATCCCTATGCGGAGGTTGGCTGCTGGCATTCCTGGCCACGGGAGCCCCTCGGTGCTGAATGCCGGAGCCGGGGGCCACGGCGGGGAAGGAATGCCTGGAACGCGATTAAAATTCGGGGGCTTCCCAGGAGGTCAGCGCCACTGCGGAGGCTCTTGGCCCCACGGCCAAGCGGCCCCAACGTCCCCTGGGCTGGTGGCAGGAGCAGGGTCCTGGAGAAGGGGTGGAGGCGGGATGTTTCGTGTCTGCTGCGGCTCCCGGCTCCGTCAGGAAGCAAGCGCAGCGTTGCCAACCGCCTGCTTTGAGCAGCAGCGGATGAAAACCCGGCACCGTGGGGCTGTTGGCAAGACAGAGATTAATGCCAGGGAGATGCCGGGAGCTGGCTCGAAACGGCTCGCGGCGCGGGCAGCTCCACGGCGCGTGGGAACCCGGCTCCCCGGCTGAACCGGGGGTGAGCAGCTGTGGCCGCGCGGTGATTTATTAACGCGCCGGGCTGCCTGCAAGGGGGTTGCATTCCTTCCTGCGCCTCCCAGCGCCTTATCTCCAAGCTGTCGCTCAGCCCCGACAGTGGGAGGGGGGGCTGAAGGAAAGCAGAGCCGGGGCCGGCAGGTTTATCCCCGGAGAAGGTTTCGGCACTGCCTGACCCTCTCTATGCTGCTCCCTGGGAGTCCGTTTCCCTCCCATATTTTTAGCCTTGCCTGGGAAAGAGGGAAGCGAGCTTGCTTGTTTTTGTGGCGCTTGCCGTGCCTGCTGCCATAGCCCACATATTTCCCGGGAGGGCGGCACGTTAAAAATACTCCCTAGACAAATATTTCTGGTGCCCTCTTGACGTTGGCTGGAGTCCCCGCGAGAGCAGTGGGCTGGGATTGGGGTGCGCCGAGTCCAGTGGGCATAAAAAGGCTGCAGGAGGGACGTGTGTCTGCCCTGGGCTGGGTAGTGCTGCACCCCCGAAGCGAAGGATAACTTAATTCCTGCCGTATTTGGGAGCATGAGGAGGGTGTGGGTGATCGGTGGGGTCTTGGCATGGCTGGGCAGGTGCTTGGTGCTCTCTCCTGGGCGAGTGTCTGGGCTGCTTGCCCGTTTTGGCTGAGGCGTTCGTTAGCCCCTGGATTATTTGCTCCCTTTCTGAGGCAGTCGTGACATTTTAAAGGTTTATCTTATTGAGGAATTTGCTGGGAGGATGTTTCTGTCCTGCGGTGAGTAAACGTCGAGGAACGCTGCGGGTCCCAGGGGCTCGGCAGTGTTGTGCAGTTGGGGGCGACACCGACCTGGAGGCAGGTCCTAGCAGAAGCGCCCGTGGAGAGCCAGCACCTGCTTCGCTGAGCCCTGTGTTTGGGGACCCTCGCTGCCATCGACGGGGACACGGACTAGCCCTGATGGATGCTGTCACTCACACTGGCCTGGAGACTCTGGGTGCAGCAGTGCAATGTCCCTTTCCCCCATATAAATCACTCATGTACTGAGTTTCTCAATATTTATGGAGCGTCTGCATGTGTTCATCTTGCATCAACTCTGACATCAAAGGAAGCAGTGTCCTACGCTTATTTAAGGGAAAATTAAAAGACTGTTTGTCATTGAATTGCTCTGGGTTTGTTCCCCCACCCCGTGCAAAGTTAAGGTTGACTTTCTGGATGGCATGGGTGGATGGTTAATGTTTCTTCAAATGAGGCATGGCCCAGGCAGGTTTTGCAAGGACCAGCTCTTCCTCCTGCACTTGGGGAGTTGGGAAAAATCTGCCTCTGTTGCAGTGCCTCCTAAGGGAGCAGCCGAATACAGGGCATCCTGCACGAGGGGCACGTGTTTTCTTCATCCCTCGCATGAGTAGCTCAACATCACCTTCCCCCAATCGTACGTTTCCGGCTGCTCGTCCCAATCTTTTTGCCAGCCAGGTCTGGCTGCAAGTCTCTGTTGGCTGGGTTCCCGCGGTCTGTCCCTGGGCTGCCTCCGCGTGCGAGGTCACTGGCCTGGGATGTGGCAATATCCTCGGGGCCTCTTCTACATACGTCTTGATGAGTGCCTTTTAACTGTTGTTTGTACTTTTAGATGAGGAACAGATTACAATCCCAAACACTGATAGGATTTAAGGATACCATCTGCTTCTGACAGTTGCCGAATGTTTCTGCTCGGGTAAATAAGTGCTCCCTGCCTCCAGCGTTTCTGTTTTGCCTTGCTGTGCTGGTGTCAAGGCTTTTTTTGTTCCCAGCAGCATTTATGGAAGGGGAGGTGTACAGATAGGGCATAGCTGCATGCATTTTCTAAGCAGCATTTTGCAGATCCCAAATTCCTCAGGAATTTGGTATTTCTCGTGCACTTCAGCCTCTCTAGGGCTGAACCAGCGTTGAACTTTAGCAGGAGGAAATACAGGCTCCTTCATGCTCCCGGTGATACTGGCCAGAGCCACATCTGGATGCCCGCTATCCAGACCTATACTGCTGTACATGATGCTTTATTGGCTCCAGGCCAACATCGCTGTGGGTTGGCAGAAGGGCTGGAGCATTGCTCAGGTCAGTTTTGCCTGTCTGCAGGTGGCTGTGGGACATGGTGGAGGGGACAGTCAGCTGGGTCCAGCCCACAGTCCCCTGTCCTGTTCCTCTGGAGCTGCCAGCGAAGAGCAGAGTCTGCAGGACAGGTCTCTGAGTCTGGATGGGGCCCACGCCACCCTTTTTGATTGCGACGGTGCTATCACACCTTCTGATATTAACTGGGCAAGTCTTCTAATAAGTCATCTTCTTCTAATAAAGGAACCTGGTGTAAAGCAACAACAGGTTTTGGAGAGGGCATAGGGCTGTGGCGTGTTTGCAGAGGGGAACCTTTGCCTCTTGGGGCTGAGCTGTGCAGGCAGCGTGCAGCACCATGCGCAGGGCGAGTGGAGGCCCCAGGGGAGCCTCGCAGCTCAGACATAACCCCGTGGACATCTCTGCAAGCCCTCACCATCAAACCCTTTTGCCACTGCAAAAAGGGAGATTTGTTAGGGGTGCATTGATGGAGGGAATTGGACTAAAATGAGCTTGTGTGCATGCGCATGGGAGAGAGGAGACTGTGTGGCAGGAAGTTAACTTCTCTCCTTCACCCAGAAGCAAGCTCAGATGTTCTTCCTGCCTGTCCTGGTGGGTCCCACAGAGCCAGGCAGCTGCAGGGACATTTGACAGAACATCTTGCAATACCGTGTGTGCGTGTGGGGGTTGCCTTGGCCGTTCAGAAGGGGCTAGGGACATTTTTAGCATTAGCCGAAAGCGAGAGGAAATTTCCAGCCTTCCTGGCTGTTGAGCTAATCTGGGGCAAAGGAAGTCCGTGCCAGACTAGAAAGCAAAAGAGTTGGTAAAAATAGCCTGGCAATGGTGTGCATGTGTTAGTTGAAACCCCTGGTTGTTAAGCCGGTCACTGGGGCTGGGTGCTTGATTCTCACCTGCGCCCTGTGCCAGGGCATGGGCTGAGTGTGGAAGCTGTGAGATCCCTCTCTTTCCCGTTCCAGCTCTGCATGGGTTGAATGGGATGCCCCTTTCTCAGCACATATGTGCTTTTCCCCTCTTTTGCTCTGTCTTTCAATGGTAGGCTCTGCTGCTGGTGCTAAAAAATTCTTTCCACAGCTGCATGTAATGTATTTAACACTTCTCCCCTGGGGTATCTTGCATCTGTGGTCTGTGCAATAGTGCCTGGCCCAATGGCTCTCACTGGACTGAAAAGACTGGTGAAACCAGAGTTTTCCCTTGAAATCCGGGTAGGGGAAGGAAGGAAACTGCAGGTGACAAGGGGATCAGATTGCCCTGCCAGCACTCTGTCCGGGCTTGCCCTGCTAAAAAACATTAATGGTCCCTGCTACCTGTGAGGCCCCTCGGTGGTAGTTGTGCTCGTGGTCTGCCAGGCCGGGGAGATATTACGTTCCACGGGTTGCCTGTGTGCTGCAGAAGGAGGGATTGCCTTTCCTTTGGCAGGGTTTTGTCTTCTGCTTCTTTGTCCGTCCCTTGCTAGGGGTGTCCATGAGAACACACGAATGGGGCGCTGCGGTCTGGCTGGGGCCGGCGCGTCTGGGAGGAGAGGTAACCTCCATCCTCCTCCAAGTATCTCCTAGGAGAGAGCTCTCTCCAGGCGGTGGGATTCAAACCTACTCATGGGTCACAGTAGCTTCGTCTTTAATCTTTGGGGAAGGGCAGAAGGACTGAGGCGGAGTCCCTGCGTTCCTAGAGCAGCCCTGAAGCAAATGGACATGCTTCCAGCAAAAAACACTGCCAGCCATAGCTTCCTTCTTTGGCCACATTCCCATTAGCAGCTTTATTGGGAAGTTCCCTGGTTTTAGAGCATCCTTAACCCACTCCCCCATCTGAACATAGCCCCCTGCTTCACTGGGCATCTTCTTCCCTGCTTGGACTTGCTATGAGCCCACATCCCTGGGGAGTTGGTTTAGATAGGAGAGGTCCCTGGTGTAACCAAGTTGGGATGGGTCAAGATGCTGCAGAGGTCTTGTCCCCCCCCCCCCCCCCACACACACACACAGGTCAGGCCACGCCAACTGAAGGGTATAGACCATAAGTGAAGGTTTGAGGTCTGCAAGAGCTCTTGGGATTCCCATCCTCCTTCCTAGTTGCCTGGTGTAAAGCGATGCTGGATGCTCATGTGCCAAGTGACTGTGCAATGACAAGTCCTGGTGTGGGTGGGGGAAACTGGAAGCACACCTTTAAAATACATATACCTCTCTAAGGGAGTATGTTAAAAGAAGACTATTAACATTGCAAAGCCAAGGGCTTTGGAATTTGGACTTGTTAGGTACCAGTGTGCAGGGACTGGACTTCCCTGGGGCCCAATCTTGGCAGCACTGAGTTACAGAGGCAGAACTTAATGGAGCCTGGCTTTGCCAATCCTGTTGCTGATGGTGCTGTGACTGCACAGAAAGAAGCTGTGGGTTAAAGGAGGTGCAGAGCCCTTGTGCTCATCTCTTCCAGGCATTTCCATCCATCTGCTGGACATGCTTTGCTTGAATCTGCAGCTCCCTCTGCTGTCTCTGCCTCCTCCTGGCCTTTGCGCTACTGGTGTGGTGCCGCTTTCCAACTTTCTGTCCTCCTTCCTAGTTGCCTAGAGTAAAGCGGTGCTGGATGCTCGTGTGCCAAGTGACTCTGCAGGCCGCAGCTTATTGCTGGCTCCTGTTCTCTCCAAAATCACCATCATCGTTGGCCCTGCGTGGGATCAGGCCTGGGCGCTGTGCGTCACTCCCTCCCTGTGTGTTTTCCTTCCCGTGTGGCTCCAGCCACGAGAGGGCACCCGCAGGCCTCACAAAGCCATCCTTGTCCCCAGCTGGTTGGCACAGGGACACGTCTGCTGGCTTGTGCCCTTACCTGGAACTTGCAAGGCTGGGGTTGCGCTCGCCAGCTCTCTTGAACACCCAGGGCTTCACATGCAGGCTGCCGCCATCCGGGATGGAAGTGGCACCTCAAAAATTCGCCCACTGGGATGATGCCAGCCAGCTTGCCTCCTGAAGCCATCCACCTTCCCTTCAACCCCAGAGAGGATGGGTGCCTCAGCCTGCACGAGAGGATTTGCTGAGCTGGTCTCATCCCCTCCACCCCAGGCCAGACTGAAGCGTTGTGCAGAGCCGCGTCTCTCGGCAGGCTCTTCTCCGCACCTGGGGATGCCCCACTCTCCCATCCCGTCCCCAAACACCTTGTCCCAAGTGCTTAGAGCTTTCCTCAGTGTGAGTCTGAAATGCAGCAAGCCATGGGAAGGATGAATGAACCCCGTGTCCCACGGAGCACTGGCACAGTCAAAACCAAATATTTTCTCGACCAGGCTTGTCCTCTGCTGCAAACACAAGCTCCTCCTGGTGCACTGGGGCGCACGTGGCTGGGACGTTTAAAACCCACTCGCTCAGCTCTGTGCCTGGGCAATCCCCTTTAAAAGCAGTTATTCTTTAACTACTGATAGGAAGCTGCAGTTTTGAAACCAGTGGGACAAGCTTTTTTCTTTGCTCTTTGGCTTTTCCTTCTTTTGAGGGATCGAGTTTTATTTTTCCCCCCTCTGTTTCCAAATAGGGGCTGAGCTCAGGGGAAGAGCGCAGGCTCCTGGTGCGGGAGCGTAGCCCTCTGTGGACACCAGGGCATGGCAGGAGACTGGCTTTGGGGGACTGAGAGGGCTCGGAGCCCCTCTATAACGCACTGCCTGGGTGCTGGTGGTGTTGGCTGTATCACTAGACTTTCCACCACCACTTTCCTAAGCTGAATCTCAAGGTTTCCTCATTCCTCACCTGCCTTGGTGTTCAAGGCTGACAACTCATTTTGACCACGGAGAGAAGTTGGGGAGGGGTGGCAAGTTGTCCCCCATTTGCTGTGCTAAGAGGGGATGTTTGTCCTTCGTGCCAGCTCCTGATGCCAAAGTCACAGGACACATCGCTTGAGTAGGGTGGAGGAAGAAGGAGTCGGGGTTTATCTCAGGCTCTTCTCTGTCTGGGCCACAGCCCAACTTTGTCCGTCCTTCTTGGTGAGCCCACAGGGATTTGAGCTCAGCATCTGGAAGTGGCTTTGCTGCCCGGCCGGCACCTGGTGAGGGAGATAGACGCCGCTTGATGCTTGCAAATGCTGTTCCTGCAGAGCGCAGCAGGCTTTTGCAGCCCACGGGGTCTGGGAAAAGACTAAATCCAGGGATAGCAGATCTGGTTAATCCTCCTTTTCCGGGGCAGTGTTGGGGGAAGGCTGACCCTCTCTCTGGGTTAAGCCCACTGCCACGCCTGATGCTGGGAAGTGGTGGGAAGATGGAGACTGACTATTCAGGAGGGAATTGGGAACAGACTGAGGGTCTGGTTTGACTTGTAAAAACACACAAGGGTTTGAGAAACTTTCGGGAGCATCCTCTCGAGCATGCAGAGTACCTTTTTAGAGCCTTGAACATAGAGGAGGCTAAAACAAGGCGTTTCCCTTGCTCCAACGGCATGCGAAGTACAGCAGTGCATGCTGGCCGGTGCTGCTGTGGCTCCATGTGTTCGGCAGCGCGAGGGTACTCCAAAACACTTCATCCGCTGGTCCTTACCCCATCCCTTCCTGGATGCTTGGTTAGCGTCGGGGTGGTGTAACTGAGCACGCCAAGACAGGACGTTGCAGCGCTGTGCGTGCCGTGGGGCACTGGGACGTCTTCTGAGCCACTTGGCTCCTGTGGTTGGCTTGGCACCTCCAGGGCCCTTCTTCTGTGGCTCTTTGAACCCAGTTTGTGCAACTGTCCCAGGTGGCTTTAAAGAGAAAGAAAAGAAAGAGAGAAAAGCCAAGGGAAAGAAGATAGCGCGTGTCCTGAGGTCGGTTTAAGCCTGGTGCGCGGTGCTGGCACGCTGTCTTTTGGAGCAGGTTGTCATGCTGTGCAAGGAATGCTGCCTGTCCTGCCTCCTTAAGGGAAATCCTTTTCATCTGGAGCATAGCATGCCTCCACATTACGCTGCCTAGCAAAGGTGTGTGCCAGGGAGAGGAAGGGCACCTGGACCACTCGCCCATGGAAGCGGGCTCTGCTGCGGCCCCTCTTGCAAGCGAGCTCAAAGCAAGCGCGTCTCGGTAGCACATGCCGCAGCAGTGTTGGGGGGGATCTGCAGCTACTTTGCCACTCGTCGTTTCAGAAATCCCGCCAACAGGGACGTCAGCGGCATACCTCGGAGATGCCTGAGCGTCGGCTTCTTGACCCTTGGAGCCGTGGTCCCAGCAGCGCCGAGGTGTGCAATGAAAGGAAGCTCATTGACTTAATGAGGGCCGGCAGTGATGGGCCCGGCGCTGGCGGCCCCCCTCCCACGGGCCTCCTGCTCCTTCTACTTCAGTTCTTGGCCCCTGCGCGTGATGAGCTGCCTAAGCTGAGCAGAAAGGAAAAGCACTTTTTAAATTTTTTATTTTATTATTTTTATTATTTTTTATTTTTTATTTTTTTTTCTATTTCTATTTTTTATTCTTTATTTTTATTTTATTATTTAAAATTTTTATTTTTTTAATTTTTAGGGGTTTTTATATATTTTTTTAAAAGTTTTTTTTTTTATGGGCTCAGCGTTGTATTTCCGTGCGCTCGGTGTGCCGCAGTGCGGTGCTGCCTGCCGCCACAATCCTCCCGGGTGAGGTTAGGAGGCTTGTCGGGGCTCGCGGTGCTCCCTCCCACGGGGTGCTTCACCCGCTGCCCGCGGGAATGGGCTGAGCAGCGCTCGCAGAGGCGGCTGCTGCCCCGGACGGGGCGGGGGATGGCGCTCTGAGGCTCTCGGCTGGCCCACTGGCCCTCAGCATGGTTGGAGTAGCATCATCCGCTGCCGTTATGGGGCCTCCGTAGCCATCTCCTTTCTCTGCTGGCATCGGGGGACCCCCATCCCGCGGGGGCCAGCTGTGGGAAACACCACCCCGGGGTCCCCTCCTCGCCCCGGGTGGCATGCGTGGCGCGAACGGGGCGGCATTCCTCAGCGGCGCCTTCAACAGCCGCTTTGTGCCAAAAATGAATCCGTCCATTGTCGGGGCATCTTAAAAGGGCTGTTTCTTGGTGTCGCTCAGCACGGGTGCCAGGGCTTTTCCTTCGTGCTCCACCGACCGCCCCTGAGCTTGGCAGGGCTCACATCTGCCTCTGACAAGCGCCCGCCCAAGGACGGGGCAGAAATGCTGCTGAATAGCGCTTTCCCGGCTAGCCCATCCGCCGGCCTTTGGTGAGGTGGGAGACGAGTGGTGGTAAGCATCTCAGCTGCGTTGAGATGCGGTCGCCCTCGCCTGCCCTGGCCTCCGTGCACCACGGTGGGGTGCCGGGGGTGGGAGGCCACCCCGTCCTCCCCACGGCACCCACGTGGCTCAGTGGGTCACAATTGTGCCCCACAGGGACGTGGTCGAGAGCTTGGCTCGGCAACCTCGAACGGCTTGCGATGCCTTGCTCTTTCTAAGGCTCTCTTCCAGCAACAGCTGGAGAGCTCTGTTAACTTCCATGACTGGCCTCTGCAAAACCACCCAGCTGTGAGTATTCAGGGCGGCAGTGGCCGCAGGTCGCCCTGACTCACCACCATGAGGAATCGATTTGGGCTCTGTCCAGGGAAAAAGTTTTGCTTCTCCATCCATCTGAATGGCCCGGGAACAAGCCCGTCAAATGCTGTGCCCCGTGGTCACGCTCTGCCTCCCTGGCCTCCTGCCCAGGTCGTTCACTGGGAGGGCTGATGGCATCCTGGGCGGGGGATGACTGTTACTGAGAAATACCCTGGTGACCCTGAGACACCTGGCTGGACACCCTGCCTTGGGGCATCTGTGCTTCTGCAAGGCTCTCTGGTGGCTGGGTGCAGCCCTTGAGAACAGCTAGGCTGAATTTTCTCATGTATGAACTACATGTTTTAAGTTGTTTGGGCTTTATGGATGGCCCTGGGATCCTGGGTCGGGGTTCTCATGCTGCCCATGTTTGGTCAGTGCTGGACCAAACTTCGTTTCTGTACAAAGCTCTGTTTGCCGAAGTCCTTTTGAGCAGATTTCACGGTACCTCCCAGCTCTTTTGGCCAGTGTGCTTGACCACAGCTTGCTTGGGGGCAAGGGGGAACTGCTCTTTTGACAGGGCCACTTTGGGTGAAGTTCATGACATAATAGATCAGTTGCAAGGAGGAACCATGGCATAATAGATCAGAAGGAGAAACCGTCCAGAACATGTCCTTAAGCAGGTGGGAAGCACCTTCAGGTCCTGGTTTTCCACCTTTAGCGGGGAGAAGGTGGCAGGGCTCGTCGCTGAAGGGCTGCTCGGCAGCGCTGGCAGGGATGGGGTTACCGGGGAGCGGCGTACGCCTGGAAGAGCAGCCCGGCGGCTGGGGTGGAGCAGCCTCGGAGAGTGGAGCAGGGCGCAGCGGGGACCTGTCCCAACACGAGGAGGCAGGTCGACAAGGCAATGCGCAGCGCCCAGGTCTGCCAAGCTGCTCCCTGCATGGTGGGGGCAGCCGGCCTGGCGGACAGTCGGAAAAGGAAACCCCCTGGGTCGCCTGCAAGCAAATTCCTGAACGGCGTTGCTTTGCTTTGGAGCTACTTTAAAGGCTGAAGAAAAAGGTTTTTTCCCTTCGGGGTGTCAGGAATGAAGCTCCAGGCCTTGGACTTTCTCACCCCTTGCGCAGTGCTCTGGAGGGGCAAGGCGGCGCATATGGAAACTTTGCCGTAAAGACAAAAATGCGTTTCGTATTAGATTAGTTGGAGGCCGTTTCATGGTTGGGGGAGATCTGTTCCACAAAATGCCCTTGTAATAACATCAGTTTTGGGGCCAATGGGCTGATGCAGCATCATTGCCACGTCAACTAGTATTTTAATCGAAACGCTTACCCATATCACACTTAAAAAAAACAGCGTGGAAAACATTGTATGTAGCTAAAAGCTATTTTAATCATCTTTTTTCACTTTTCTCATGAATATTTCTTGACTCTTTTTGTTGTTTTAAATGATAGTGAGCTTCATCGTACTTTTGATTCTGTTTTGTTTCCATTTATTCTTTAAAATCAGAGAAGAGAAAGAGTATAATCTCTTCCTGCAATATGCTGGCAGTGGAAATGCGGAATGGGTAGTCTACCTGAGACCCTGGCTTTCTCGGCCGTGCAGGTTGTGGAGTGGGGGGAGCCTGAGATTGCAGCATCCCCTGCGGTTCCCCATCTCCAGAGTACATCTCTGGCCTTTTAACGTGCTGTTTGGAGAGCACCTGAGCCATGAGTGTGAATTGTTGGGCAGGGAAGTTGTAGCCAAAGCCATCGCTGATGTTATCCCCAGGTGACTGGGGTGGGACACTGTGGACGGGCTGGCCGAGGCCACGGTGTGTTTCACTGGGGCCACAGCAGCCGGCGCGCTGCATCAAGGCTCGCGGTGGCTTTGTCACTGCCCGAGTGCGCGCCGGAGCGTGGCCCCAAGACCGTCTGCGGGAGAGAGGAGTGCTGGGGACGGGAGGGGAAGTCTCGAGGGTGGGGAAATGGGCCTGATAACTGGATTTTTGGCTATTTTTAACTGTGTGCGAAGAGCGAGGGACTTGGCTTTTGGCATGCGCCAGCCGGCTAATTGTGGGAACAAATCTGTAGAAAAGCCTGTAGCCTTCCTTATTGAAATTGATGCTTTCCCTCTTTTTTTTTTTTGAGGAGGACTCCTATGTCGGCACTGTGGCATTTGAAGAGGGCTCTGAGCGGACAAATGCTCACGCTTGGTACGGGAGGAACGTTTCCCTCGGCCAGATCTGTCCCCCTGGAGAGGTCCCTGGTGCTGGGGGAGCACTGAGTCACTGCGTGTCCCTGGGACAGCTCAGCCCCGCATTGCTGCCCCGGGGCTGGCAGCTCTGCAAACAGAGCAGCGTGCTTGGCGCCTTTCCTCTCTGTGGGAGGAACTGGTTTCAGTTAAATGTAGTGGTCTTTGAGTGCTAAAGGGTAAAATGCTCAGAAGTCCTGGCTTCCAAAGCTAGCTGGCATGTGATGTGAGCTGGGGAGGCTCACCTGTGCTCCCCTGCCAGCTCCTTGGTCTCTTGATAACATCTGGGGGATCCTGGACATGTAATGGAGCCAGGAAAGCATCTCAAAAGCTCTTGAGACTTGCTGTGTTTCCAGACAGCAGAAATCTTGGAAGCATTTTCTGTGATTTTGCTCTTTTCTTAATCCTGCTCTGACGTTATAACCCATGCGGGTTAGCCCGGAGCTTGGGGGCAGCGCTGCCAACAGGTGAAACCAGCAGACTGGGGGTCTGCCCAGCGGGCTTATCTGAGCAGTCACGCTGGAGCCACAGACCTTTGGGGAGAAGGGTGTTGCAGCCGAACGCTGACCTGCTGCCCCAGCTGCCGATGGCCAGGCGGGGAAGTCGTGCTGGAGCCCTGGCCAGCTGACAGCATAACTGTTCCTGCAGCCAGGTCTCCCGAGAAAATCCCACAGTGCAAGATTTTGGAGGGGAAGCCAGAGCACTGGCTGCCAGAGGGCTTTCTGGCAGGGCTGCTCCTGGAGCGGGGATGTCAGCTGAGGACAGGATCCGTCGGGGAGCGCGGACAGCCACAGCTGGAGGCTCCTTCACCATCTGGGAAGCTGGGCCTGACCTCTGAGAAGGGCAGCGCTGCCTGGTGCAGGGGAGCAGCCTTGCCCGCGGCAGCCTTGGTTTCTGCAGGCTGCCCCAAGCTGGGCAATGCAATGGAAACTGTGTCCTCAAGCAGCGCATGACCCCTTGCATACGTGAGATGGCTTTTCAATGTCAGTCATTTAACTAGAGCTGTGAGGGGGAGAAAGGAGGTCTCCAGGACATTTTGGGTAGGAAGGAGTTAAAAGCTGGAAGCAGCAGCTGGCTGGTGCAGTGCAGGGTGCATGAGAGGAGGGTGCGAGGAGGCTAGTGCACCGGCTGGCGTGGCTGAGAGACTTCCCTGGGGGGGGGTCAGGTGGGTCCCTGGCCTTAGACCCCATGTCGCCTGGGTGGGATGTGCCTGGTGCAGGGGGTGTTGAACGAGGGAGGCCAGCGGTTGGGAGAGGAGGGCTTGACTCAGCCGGCCCAGCGGAGCCACTCCTCCCGGCTGCTCCTGTTTGAAGGATTGTGCACGGAGAGCTGGGGAGGAGAGATCGATGTGAGCACTCCGGGCGTCCGTCTGGGGCAAAACTTCTGGTTTGCCCTTCCTTTTTTTACCCCGGTCCCCTCTGTTTTTCTTTCCAAAGCAAGGGGGCTTGTTTTTCTCTCCTCCAAATGGCTCCAGCCCCATGCTGCCTGGGATTTTTACTCTTTCTGACTTGCTGCTGCTTCTCCGAAGCACAGCTCCTGAACTGGCTTTGGGGTGGCTCAAAAGTCACGGGGACATCCGTAGCACCCGAAGGGAGAACCGCTGCATCCGAGCTGGCGACGGAGCCGCTCTCCTCTCCGGCAGCTCCCCGGCTGAGCGTGTCCCCGCAGATGATGGCGCAGGACGAGGAGGGGTCGGGGGACGTCACCAGCCTGCAGGGCTGGGAGCCGGGTCCCAGCGCAGCAGTGCCCACGGGCAACGAGAGTGTTGCCAGCACGGAGCTCCCGCGTGTGGCTGAAGGCACCCACAGCGGGCTCGAGCAGGGGGACGGGAACGTCACGGGGATGCCGGAGAGCACGGTACGACCGCCAACAAGCATCGCTTCGACGGCCACTCCTCCCATCGGCACGGCACCTGCCCGCAGCCAGGACACGACCAGCAGCTCCACCAAAGGCCCCCACCTTCTGACGACAGCAGGACCCGAGCTGGTGCTCCCCGAGCCAACAGAGTCGCTTGGCAAACGGAAGGGGACTCGGGTGTCCTTGCAGAGGCCGGTGGCACCCCGTCCAGGTAGTGCTCCTTTCCCTTTCTCACCAGGTGACGGTGCCCACGAGCAGGTGGTACCTCCCCAGGAGCCCTTCTCAGGAGAGGGCTTAGGAAGCCTTGCCAGCCCCAAAGCACAGCCAGCCCGCGTAGCGCCTTCCCGGGCCCGAGATGGAGCATCAGCTACGCCACATTCTGCAGACCACCCGGAGCTGTCCCCTCGCGCCAGCACGCGAGACAGGCGACCCTCCGCTGCCTTTGGGCTGCCTCATGCTGCTCTAAGTGCCACCCCTCCAGGTGACCGGAGCCCGAAACGTAGCAGCAGCAGCCAACTGTTGCAAGGCACTGGACGACCTGCTGGCCGCTGGGGGCTAGCGCTAGCCGGTGTAAATGGCAGCTGGAGCCCTTCTGCTCCTAACGTGAATGCAACTAATGATGTGGACTTTCCTCCTGCTGATAACTCTGATCCTCTCGAGTTTGATTTACTAACCTCCACTCTGCGACTTTATAGTAGTAACAGCGCAGGGTTTGCTTCCTTCTTTCCCGGACTGACGCCAGAGGCTGGTCGTTGCCTGCCCTTCCCAGCCCGCCTGCCCTACTGTACCACCTTGGGCACCAAACATTTCAGATTGCCAAATTATCTCAGCCACGGCAGCGAGGCGGAAATTCGGGCTGCTTTGCATGAGTGGGAGGGGCTGCTTAAATCCCGGTGTCACCGCTACTTGGAGTGGTTTCTCTGCTTGCTCCTGGTCCCTGGGTGTAACGCTTCTGTCCCCATAACTCCCCCGCCATGCCAGGGCTTCTGTGAGGCCGTGAGAGACCTGTGCTGGATGCACTTGGCCGCTGGGCACCTGCCTCTCCCGTGTGACTCTCTCCCTGCGGAGGACGGAGGGTATTCTTGTGTCTTTATTAATGTTTCTGCAGGTAATGTGGCTGGGTAATCTCTTTTTGTGTGTGTCTCCCCCTCCCCAAACTCCACCAGGTAAGGCACCCTATGTTTTCAGGGTGTTTTGGGGTATATGTCTGTTACGCACCCTTTCTTTTTTTGGAGCCTACTCCTTTCTCAGGGCTCTGCTCTCCTGGGTACGGGTCGGAGCTCATGGCATGGCAGGTACCTGTCCATCAGACAGAGCTGTGCCCCCAGGCAGACCTGGCTTCAGTGCCTGGCCAGCAGGTTAGGAGCTGGGAGCCACTTTAGCCTCTCGCGTCTGTCCTCTCTCACCCCATTCCTCATCCCGGCCTTGGGACATTGGAGGCAGCATTGCAGTGGGCAATTTGGTGGGGAGGGGGTCATCTCCCTATAGATGTGGCTTGGGGCTGGCTTGCCCCCGGTTCCTTCACGCAGTGGCAGGGCAGATGCACAGCCTTGGCTGCGTGACAGGAGAGGGCAACTGACCCTGATTTGGGGGAAAACCACCCTGCGATTTGCAGGGCTGCAGTGCTGCCAGGTAGCTGGTACCAATCGGAAAGCAACAGGAGATGCTTTTCCCTTGTCGCTATGAGATGCTGCTGAGACCCCTGTCCAAAATCTCTTTTCATCCAGCCTCAACTCTTCCACGTAGCTACTGCTGTTGGTTTTTGGCTCCCTCCCCAAGGCCAAGCATCCCTGTCCTGTCCTTGGGCTGTTGCAGCTCCTGCAAAATTCAGTGGCCAGGCTAAGAGGCAATGTCCCTGTGGCCATGATGAGATGCCCCTTGAGCGCACATGGCAGGGTTATGTCCATGCCTGTGTCCAGGGCCAGTTTGTAGACACCATTGCCCATCACAGTGCTGTTCCTAACTGTGACTTGAGCTATCGGCTGTCTGGAGGTCCAAGGAGCAGGAGAGCAGTGGTTCGCAGTGTACCGAGTCTCCTGTCCTCCTGGAGCAGGGCATTTGCAGAACTGGGCTTGGTTTGCTCCGGTGAGCTCCCCCCTGGGCATGGGGCTGGGGACAGCTCTTGCCTCCCCACAGCCAAGCTCAGGGGTCTGTCTCCTTGCACTGGGCTCTTCCCTGTGCCCACCTGATTGCTTCAGCATTTGGGGCTGGCTCGGTCTGACTGCAGAGTGGCCATGGCAGTGGGGATGCTTCAAGGTGACCTTCAGTGAATGCTGAAGGAAGCGCTGGAGTGTTGCTCCCCTGTGGGCTGGGGTGGGGGCTGTGACCCTGCATGCACATGCACATGTTTGCTCCTTTCTCTCCGAGCTGCCCAAGCACCTTTGCCTCGGGGTTAATGATTTACACGTGGCTAATGTTTGATCCCCTCTGTTTGGAAGGCAGGAGAGGCATTTTGTGTCCAGCTTTCATTGTTGGGTGGTTTCGACCCTTGCATCACTCAGATAAACTAAAATGCCCCCCTTCAAAGGGGAGAAAATAAAGGGAAAGACAGACTGAGGATGTTCTTCAGAGCAATAGAAATGTGCGTCTAGGTGTCAGAGCAGAAATGAAGTTTGTGAAGAAAGGAGAACGTGCTGGGGAAATAGGGCAGGAAAGGCATCGGGGTGGTAGGTATTACCTTCATTTTCCACCAGATGTGTCATTCTTTGTTCTCCCAGGACATCTGTGTTAACACCCACCACACTGACTCTTGGCTGTTGGCATGATAGTCCAGCTCTGAATGGTGCATAGCTGGACCAGCCGTTGTGTTCAGAGGGGCCTGGAACCTCCTTATTTAATGGATGTAGAGCATCTCTCTTGAAAGTTTGGGGGGAGGCATCTTGCTGTGCCTGACCTCTCTCTGCCACTCTCCCTGTGCATTTCTCCCTTCCAATGTCCTATCGCTGACATGCCGGGATGAACTTCTGAATGCGGCTGTGTTCCCGCACCAGACCCTGGACCCCCCTGGGTGAAATCCTGGGGGTGCCAAGCCAGAAATGGCCTTGAGGCTGTCTTGAAAGACACCCGCTGCCTTCAGAGAGGTGATTAGCAGAGACTGGCAAACAAGGGATGCACACATGGAGGGAGGATGACTCTCATGGGCTCTGACCCCTCTACCCTCAGTGTTAAAGCAGTACTGTTCGCTGGCTGTCCCTCAGGGTGATGTGAGAGGGTCGCCAAAACACTCGCCTTGAGTTCCCAGACAGTCGGCAGCAAAGAATCCAAGTGGCCCGTCAAGACTTGGCGGCTGTCAGCTGTCTCGAGGAAATGGGGCTGGGCAGTGAATGCAGGGGCTGTAGTGCACTCACTATGTGGTTCTGAGGGATTCAAGGTGCGATGGTGGACCAGAGTGGCTTGGGTTGAGAGGTATCTACTCCTGCTTGTGTGGGTCCCTCTGCAATCCCAGTGGGAGCTGATATGCTTGGGGTGAAGACAAGAAGGATGTGGAGCAGCAGGACAGCAGGTCAGAGCATCTCTGGGGCCTGGTGAAGGTTCTGCACTCTCCATGTCCAGCATGCAAGGGGAGATCTGTCTTGGGCCGGTGCCTTCCAAGGGCTGGCAGCTCAGAGCCGGGAACCATCACTGGGGAGGGTTTGCTGAAGACTGAGGTGAGTGCTCAATTCCCAGGTTCCTCTAGGGAAATAAGTGATGTGCTTTAGCCAAAGGCCGAGGGATGTGGCACAGGGTGCCTTATCCTGACACCTGATCCAGGCATCTTGGCTAGAGACATTCCTGCAGTGAAGCAGCTGCTGCATGTCCTGCAGATATCCCTACTGCTAAAGGGCTTTGCCTTCTCTTGGGTGCCAGCTCTGCAGTCACCCCACTGCCACAGCCCAGCTCCTTCCCACATTGAGACACCACTGGAAAAGGCCATGCTAGCTCCACCAAAAAGCACTGCAGCATCCAGCAACCCCTTAGGTTTGTGGTGGCTGCGACAAGGTCCAGGCTGGAGAACCCTGGAGGTGTTTCTTGTGGTCTGGGGCAGGTGCTGGTGGTTTGCCATGGGGACAAGGGCGACTGATGTGAGTGGGATATTTGGGCTGTGTTGCTTTCCGTGAGGCTCCGGGAGCCGTTCAGAAAAGGCAATAAAGGGGTGCTATGGCCTGAAGGGCTCTGGTTTAAAAAGGGGCTGGGGGTGGGTTTTCTCCCATGCACAGCTGGGAGTTTCAGCAAGTCAGGAACTTGCAGCAAGTCAGCCCTCGGATAATGGCACCAGCTCACGGGCAAAATAGCTGCGCCGTATCTCATTTCTTGCTGGTATTTGTTCTTGTAACACTTCCAGCTGCTAGAGGCGAGAGTACAATATCGTATTGTAGTCAACAGTGCTGGAAAATCTCGCGTTCAGGCCTGGATGAGGATTTCTCACTGGCAGAGGGCCCATCCCCACCCTCCAGCGGCAGGCGCACCCAGGCGTGCGTCCTGGTGTGCTGGCGCAGCCCCAGCGTGCTCAGCAGCGGGCTGCTCAGAGGCGTCTGGCCGGCATGAGGCTGTTGCCGCGACATAGCATCCTTTCCCCCCATGGGACGGGACCCAGAGGTGTCCCTGCATGGCTCAGGGAACAGCTCCGCTCTGTGGAGCCCTTTCCCGCAGGCTCTGGCACCCCTCGCTTTGCAGTGGGGGTGGTAGGGCACCCAAGGGGGCTGTGGGGGGCAGGCAAGGGGGATGGGGCCAGGCATTTGAGCAGGGATATCCTGGTCCTTGGCAGCTGTGTGTGGGGGAAAGCCAAGTTATATGGGGCAACAGGACACTCAATACGGAGCCCAGGGCAGCTCTGAGCTGTGGTCTCGTGCATGTGATAGGGACAGTGGTCCTCCACTGACCTTCCCAGTGCTGCTTGCTGAGGTTGGTTGTTCTCCTTATCTCTTTTGCTGGAAAGAGCACAGAGTTTTGATTTGAGGGATCTTGGGCCCTTGCGAAGCAGCAGCTCGCAGACCCATGTGTTTCTCTCCCACCGTACTCGAGCTGGCTAGGGGTCATGCAGCAGGACAGCTGACTGCTCTCTGAATGTGTGCAGGAGGCAAGTTTTGGCTCTGCTGCACGCAGAAATCTCCTGTTAGTGCAGCTTTTCAGCAAATTGGGTTGGGATCATTATGCCTCTGGGATCTGGTACTTGTTAGGAGCGTTTCTGTTTGTAAGGGGGCGTCCATTTGAAGGGGTGTCCCATTATTGCCTGCTCCCCAGGCTCCATCCAGCTTTGCATCTCTGGCTGTAGATTTGTTTGCATGTTGTGCATGGGAAAGATGCAACCCCATTTTCTTTGAGAAGCCTCCTTGTATTGTCACCCAGGTCCAACTCCAAGCCAGGGAACAAGTGGTACATTTGGAGAGGCAGGGAGATCCCTGAGCCAGTTAAAACACTAAGGAAAACATGATTGAAAATTGCATTGCTAACAAAAGCCTCTTTCAGCCTTCCCCACTGAGCCTCAAAGGCAGAGGATAGGTTGTCCGGATGCAGAAGTCGCAGCGATTGCTCTTACACCCATCCGAGCCTGCACAGACCCCTGGGAGGAAGCTCTGATTTCCTCTTAGCTTAAAGCTGTTCTGAATTTGGCTTCCTCCAACCCAAGATAAACTTCATCCTGGCATCCCCGCAGCCTCTCATAGGGCTAGCTTGGCTGGTGTTCCCTTCTGCGTGCCACAGGGGTGGCTTGTGTCATTGGGACAGTGAAGAGCTCGGTGGGAGCAGGGGGTTTCTTAGCAGCGGCAGCTTGCGTGGTGTCTCTGTGCGTGCTGTGTTTAAGGGATAGGGGCTGCAGGGAAGCACTGGGGTCCTTCCCCATGGAGCAGGATGGGGATGCTCCCCTAGGGAAGCCCAATCTCATTGCAGGATGTACGAGAGGGAGGGGCTGGATGCAAGATGAGGAAGGAGGTTTCCTCACACCTGGGTGCTCAATTTTGGGGTACCAATTTTGGAGTAAATCATTGATAACCTGTGGGAGATTTGAGGTAGCAGGGTGGATACGGAACGGTTTCAAAACAGTGAGTTCAGGAGGAGAGGATTGGAGGAACTGAACCTTTTATTTTCTGGAAAGGAGACCCTCCCCCCACCACCACTAATCCCTAATCCACAGTGTTTCTAGCGTCCCTCCCACTTCGTCATGGGGCGAGCCCCGGCCTTGGTGGCTCAGCAGCCGTGGAAGGGTGGGGATGCTCTGCGTGTGCTGGGTGGGCACCAGCCAGCTGTGCAGGTACCTCCAGGCTTTGGAAGAGGCACCAAGGTTTTTGTCTCCTCCCACCATCCCCAAAGACATGTTTCCCTTCTGGGTTGGGCAGGGTTGGGCTAATTTCTTCTTAAAATTTAAGAACTCTAGAGGAAAATGCTTGGATCCGGAGCAGTGTGTAGGTTCCTGGCCTCCTGTACCACTGCATGACTGGTTCTCACTGGGTTCAGCACGCATCTGCTCTGAAAGCCCCCTCACTTTTCATGCTAAAGAGCAGGGAAGATGTGGGGGGGCATTGAATTTTCTCAGCTCTTCCCAGAGGCTTCTCATGTTCCCAGCTTGGGATGGGGGGGCTGAAATCCACACCAAACTTCCCAACTGGTGAGGCTGCATTAGTCCAGGTCTTGACCTCTCTCCAGTTTCTGGGTTCATATACGCCCAGTTGGACTGCTCCTTTCCAGAAGAGGCAATGACCTTGGGAAGAAAACTAGCTGTAAGCCTGAGATGGGGACTATGCTGATCGCAGGGCAGCATACATGCAGGAAGAGTTGATGGGTTTCCTTGCTCCTGGGAAATCTGGAGTTAAAAAACACCAGAGTAGAACAACCCAGTTGGCACCAGCCCGAGAGGTTGACATAAGAAAGGAGGAATCCAGCACCCGTTGTGTGGGCGATGAGGATGTGCGTGCTGCCAAAACAACAGGAGTTTACATACAGAGGGCTGACTTGCATGGCCAGATGTTCAGCTGCGCCTGGTAGGAGAGACCGTTCTGACCAGAACTCCCCAAAGTGCCTTGAGAAAAAGAGTAAGAAAAGGAGCTGATCTTAAAATTGAGATCATCTGGGAAGCTGACTAGGCAGAGATGGGGAATGTCAATCTGAGATGCTTTCCCAGGCAGTGCAATGGGAGGCTTGCTAGTGGGAAGGCTGTGATTTATTCCCAGCAAGGGTGACCTGCAAGCTCTTCCGCAGCTGCACAGTCCGGAGCCTGCCACAGGGACAGGCTCACATGAGGGTCACTGTGACCCCAGGAGCAGGCATAGGCACATGTGCAACACACTTCCTCGCAGCTCTGCAGGCAGGAGCAGGGGGCCCGGTTGCCTCCTAGTGCTCTAGTTGCCTCCTAGTGCCTGGATGCCTCTGGGCTGGACGAGAGCTGGGGCCATGCATGTTCTCTTGCTCCACAGGCCCATATGGGCACGCACAAATTCTGTAACAGGAGATGCTCAGGGAGCACGGCTCCCTTGGGGAGTCTGCAGCACTGCACACCTGGCTCGGGGACCCCAATGCCTGCAGCTGGGTGGCTAACAGGCTGTCCGCACTGTACTGTCACCCTCCTGCTGGCCTGGCACCACATTCATGGTCGGGGAAGAGCTGTCCAACACAGCGGGACCAAGGGAGGGCTACAGCAGGGCTTTCTAGCCTCCTTGCAAGAGGAATTTGCATTTTCCATCCAACCCCCAAATCTCCGCAAAGTCTGTTTACTAGCTGCTTGTGTAAAGAAGCCCCCAAGACTGGGGGCGACCGGTGACTGGGGGGATGCTGGTGCAAGGGCATCTTCCTTGCCAACGGCTGGGCAGTGCTGGGAGAGGGTGAAGGGAGAAGCAAGTCCTGCTGTTTGACCTGCCTCAGGTTTGTTTGTAGCCCCTGGCTGATTAGGAACTTAGCCTCCACTGTTTTTAATAGCATCCTCATGAATGAGCCATGCTGGAACTCCAGGAAACTCATGTTATGGGCTTGAACCTGCCAAAAAATACAGCAACAGGCCATGCAGCATATTTGTGGGAGCATGGGAAGATGCCAATTCCCTCCCCTATCCCCCGGGATCATCCCACTGCTGTTCTCTTCCATTATGATGCACAGGCTCTCCCGAGGCATCATGTTCCCCAGGTTCACTCCCAGCCTGACTGGACGTATGTGCTGCTTGTGTCACTTCCGAACTGATGCAGGCAGAGGCTGGCAAGGAGCCATGACACCAGTCTATGCAGAGGCAGGATTGTCCAGCAGGCCCAGGAAGGGCTGCAATTTGGCTACAGCCCTCGGGAGACCTGAGTCTGCTCTCCTCCTCCCATTCCCACATGTAAAAATTCCCCTTGCTCCTTGGGGAAAATCCCTGCCTGTCATCAACTAGCTTTGGAAGCCAGCCGGTGGTGTGGCTCAGCTGAGCCGATGAGCCCTGGGGAGGTAGAGCAGAGGAAATTACTGAAAAGCATCATCTGGAGAGCGCAGGGTCAAAGCTGTCCAGGGAATGGGGCTGAAGTCGGGAATGGATTTAGCTGCAGGGGGAAAATATCAAAATGTTTCTTTAGGGATGATGAGCATTGGTGTCACCTCAGTGACAAGAAAAAAAAAGATAAAAAAGAAAAAAAGAAAAGAAAAGCTGTTATTTAATTGGTTTGAAAGGCTTGAAAGAGTGTGAAAATGAAATGATTAGTTGAATGAAATGTTTCCTTTGGCCAGATGGAGTTTTTGGGTTCAGCAGCTGATACGTAAAACAGAGTTCATCATGGCATCACATCTCTGATCTTGGGTCTGGCAGTTCCCTTCTCTCTCGCATCTCTGTGGAGCTGCAAAAGCAGGTCCCATAAGGAGGCGGCATTAGGGGAGCATGTTGCCTGGTGTGGGCAGAAGAAGGCCTTGAGTTGTCCCCCCAGAGGTGATGCTCTCTGGTCCAGAAACTCCTGTAACTGGTCTGCAGCCCTTGTCCAGTGGGTGAGCTGGCAAGCTGAAATACTGAGGACACTGGGAGAGAGGAGACCTGCTGAGGGATGGCCGGGTGAGGGTGTGTGGCACCACCAAGCTGGTTGTGACCATTCTCTTTCTCTTCTCTTGCAGAGAATTTGAGCACTGAGGTCAGCCTCCTGGAGCTGATCGGAGACCCCCCACCAGAGGAGATCCTCAAAATTTACGGCCCCGACAACAACCCAGGCTATGTCTTTGGACCCAGTGCCAACACAGGCCAGGTGGCCCGGTACCACCTGCCCAGCCCCTTTTACCGGGACTTTTCTCTCCTGTTCCACATCCAGCCCACCACCCCCCGGGCTGGTGTGCTCTTTGCTATCACGGACTCCTCGCAGAGCATCATCTATGTGGGCGTCAAGCTCTCGGACCTGCGGGCAGGTAAGCAGCAGATCATCTTCTACTACACAGAGCCAGACTCCCAGAGCTCCTATGCAGCGGCCACCTTCACCGTGCCCACCCTGCTGAACCGGTGGACACGCTTTGCCATCAGTGTGGAGGAGGATGAAGTTGTCCTCTACCTGGACTGCGAGGAGCACGAGCGGGTCCGCTTCGAGCGCTCCCCAGATGACATGGAGCTGGAAGATGGTTCTGGGCTCTTCGTTGCTCAGGCTGGAGGAGCTGACCCGGATAAATACCAGGTAAGGCTTCATATCGCCCCAAATCAGCATATCTGAGGGAAAACCTGTTTGAGACTGGAGGGATGTGACACCAGGCTGTGCTGATTTAACTAAGCCTCTGTACCCAGAGGATAAACCAGTGAATGTTCAATCTCTTGTGTTCATTCCCAAGGAAGCCTGGGGAGGGCATGATGGTTTATGATGCAATAAACTTTATTTTCTTGGGTCTTTCCAAGGCAAAGATTGCAAGGCAGGCTGGCAGGAGGGGTTGGGGTTGCATGGCTGCAGTCTCCATTGCCTGTACCTTCTCCAGCCACTGGTAGAGCAAACATGGGGGATAGCACAAAGAGTCTGTTTGAATCTCCACTTTGCTAAAAATACCCATCTCCTTTGATGCCTGTTGATTTGGCTGGTAAAATATGTCTCTTAGCTGGAAAAAATGTTTGGGCTGGGGCATATCTTTGCTGGCCGACTTTGGATGGTATCTGCAGGAAGACTTTTGAGAGCAGGCAGAGAAGGTGATAGCTGAATCCGTGATTTAAGAATGAGTTATGTTTTAGATAAGATTTATGGAAAGTGTGTGGAAAATGCACCACACTTGAACCAACATGGAAATCCCCCTACAATGCTTAAGGAGAGTAAAATTCAAGACTCCTCTATGACTTTTTCTTGGGTTGAATATATTTTGCCCAGTGAGAGAAACTCTGTTGTGGGGAGCTATGCATTTCCCATGGTTGCTGGGCTTTGCAAAGTGCATTTCTTAGCTTAAACATTGTCTTGACCAACGACCAGAACCGTTGCAGTTCTGACTCAGTTAAACCAGGGAGGTCAGGGAGGGCGGCTGCAGAAAGTTTCCTCAGGAAAGGGTTAATCATTGATGGGCTGGGGACCAGGATTACTGTCTCAGTGTGGCACTGGCTTCTGAAGGGTCTGGAGAGCAATCTTTCACTCTTTAACCTGCCAGGTCAGGCCATTGACACAGAGAAATGCTTTGCTCCCATATTGGAAGGGGTTTGGTACAACATCTGCCTGGTTTGGAAGGCAAATGCAGAGAAATAGCCCAGAGCAAAGGGCAAACACCCATGCATTTCTAACACATGGTGGGTCTGGGAGGAAGGTTGTGAGCAAGCGAGCACACAAAATACCCACTCCCAGCATTTGTTCCATTACAAACCAACACAAACTTACATTATCTGGAACTAACAGGGTGTAGAGCTGATTAAAACCTGGCCCCCGGACAAATCACAAATAGAGCTGCTAATGGGCAGTTTGACCGCTTCTGGCAGGGTCTCCCTGGGATCTGTTCTTCCTCTGGAGATGCCTTAGTGGTTTTATCAGTGGTGAAGGCAATGGGATAAAACCTGGAAGGGTGAAGTCTGCAGGCAATGCAGAGGCCGTTGTGATGGCAGATAAAAAGGAGGTTACTGTTAATTGGGTCTCAGCCATGGTCCGGCAGGAGGATTCGATTGCAGCTGAATGCAAGATAAGACCGATGGTACCAAGAATGTTGGCTGCCCCCTTTATCCGGGCTGCTGGGTCCTTATAACTATCCCTCAAGGGGATGTTTCGGTTCAGGGCTGGAACTGGGTTATTTCTGAAGCTTCCTGTGAACCCTGGGACCGGAAAAGCAAACCTTAAGTGTTGCGTTTATCAAAGCATGGGCTGAGAGGCAGCTAGGTTTGATACTGGTGCTTGGCAGAAAGGAGAGGATTTGATTAGAGCTGGTCACCAGGGTCGGGTAGCTGGAGGAGGCTCAAAACCCACCCGGGGAGCGCTTGCTTGTGGGCTAGTTCTGTAGCCCTAACTGCATTCCAGTAGGGATTTACATCCCAGAAGACTTTCCAAAGTAGTGTTTTTGGTGAAAGGGGCCGTTCTGGCTGAGCATGCTTTCTGAAAAGCCTTGCCCCAATGCTGTCAGAAGAGCAAGCCTGCCTGATCCTGCTACAAAGCAATGGGATGCCAGGCAACTTCCTTGGGGGCAGACTGTTTTCAGGAAGCGCGGTTGCAGAAACATGTCCATGGGGCTGTTTGTTCGCTGAGCAGATGCAAATAGGAGTGTGATACTGGGTGCTTGAAAGGCAAGGCAGAGCCACGTGGTTATTGCCTGAAGCTGCTGCGAGAGTGTTAGTCAGGCCTTGCTGCTTGCAGCCAGCATTGCTGGGCTCGTAACAGCCTCTCGCTTTTGTTTTCTTAATTAAATCGTGTTTCCCGAGCACAGATCTCTTTCCCGGACGTGGTGTGCTGTGCTTTCAAGCGAGTCCAAATATTATTTTAGGTGTCTCATCCAGAGAGAGAGAGCACAAGAAGGACGTTCCACGGGCAGATATCTTTCTTCTGCAAGCTCATTTGCGAGCACAATCTCCATTGTGGGCCGGGCGGTCCCCGGCAGGGTGGTTTGCTCTGCACCTCCCTGTGGCGATCAGATGGCCAGGCCATATCCCAACTCTGCAGCCTGGCCCGGGAGAAGCCCTGGGAAGGTGAGGGGCAGCGTGCTGTGTTCGTCCCTAAGCAATGGGGAGGACCTGAGGTGGGATGAGGGTTGCAGCCTTGCCCCATGATGCCCAGGATAACTCTCATACTTCATGGAAACCGTTGGGTTCAGTCTGGTACTTGAACATAGTCCTCTTATCCCCCTACCCTGCTCATCGAGCTGACTCAAGTGCTCCAGGGTTCATCGACAGTCCCTTGTTTCTGCTCACCTCTCATGTTCCCGGATGTCCTTTGCTCCTGGAGAGCTGTTAAATGTTCCCTCTATAGTCAAGATGGTTTAGCTGAGTTCTCCTTGAGGGCAGAGGGGGAATTAGAGATGAAATTTTGGTTGCACACAGAAAAGCTCTTGGGGTTCTTGCATTTCGGGAGAGGCTTTGTCTCCGCTGCCTGGGAACACTGTCCGGCTGCCACGGGGATGTGAGTCATTCCCCTGGCGGGACAGCCTTTGCACCTCTGTCATGGGTAAGCAGCCTTGCAGATCGCTCGGCGGATCGCTCGTGATCCTCAGAGCAGAGACATGGAGGCTGTCGCGGCTCGCCATTGCCAAGCCTGCCCTGCTGCCATTCTGCGGGCCAGGGGTAGCAGCAAGCATCACATGGTCCATCAGGGGTTTCTTCCCAGAGGGAAGAGGCGCTTATAGTGCACTTTGCTTTCAGCATGAGGTGAAGACCTTGCTGGACCTGAAGCCCTTAGGAAGGGCAGGAGTGGCGTTGCTGCTACTTTGCTGGTGCCAGGTTTGGCTGTTGTTGGGAACTGCCTGAGGCATGCCAAGAGGGGACACTCCTCTCCACATCGGCTTCGATAGCTCGGCTATGGGGCAGAGTGATTTTCCAGAAGCAGCTTTTTTACGAAAGAATTTGAATTGCTTTGTATAAAGAATCTGCATTGTATAAATGAGTGGTTGGACTGTAAAACCCAAAATAAATGGTAAGGAAGTGTGGATTAGCCTAAGAAATACAAAATCAGGGCTGCACTGGACCGCGGGGCTGGCCAGCAGCCCTTTCTTTGGAGCAGTGAGGTAGCGAGGAAGTGTTTTTCCCTGTGCCCTGGAGAAGGAGAAATGAGGACCATGTCCAAAAATTTCCTGCAAAAATGTTTCTGTCTGGCTGTCTTGATCCTGGCTGTGACCTCTGCTCGGCCTGCCCGGTTTTGGAGGAGGCAGAGGAATTTTTCTCATGGATTGCGCTCCACACTGGAGAGTCAAGCTCTGCCACCAGCCCCATAGCTGGACCTGGGGAGCTGGCTGGCGAGGGCTGAGCAGGAGATGGGTCCTTGCTTGGAGGGGAAGTGTTTTCCGAGCCAGGTGAACAAACCTTTGGACAGTCAAGTGGTTATGCAATGCAAGGCATGTGGCAGGCTGGATCTGGGTGTGAGAGGGTTTCATCCATTCCCTCTGTACCTGCATTGCATGCTATGCTGGATTGCAAGCTGGCTTCTTAAATTGGGAGGGGGGGAAACCCACGTTAGGAGCTGGCTGCTTAATCCAAGTCCATTTTCTTATGTGCAGCCCGCAGGGATGTGGTAATAGAGCCAGGAGGGCAATGTTGGCTTTGGGGGACACGGCACAGGTCACGCTGCAGAGTGGCCGGAAACAGCGGAGTTGTGGCCCGCATCTGTTGAGGGGCTGTATCCGTGACCCTCCTGGGTGTGCTTTGTCCCAGGGGGTGATTGCCGACTTGAAGCTGAAAGGGGATCCCCGGGCAGCCGAGCACCAGTGTGAGGAAGAGGAGGATGACGCTGAAGAGGTGAGCACCGGGCGGTTGCCAGCCCTGGTCAGTGTGCACTCCGGGTCATGGGAGGTGATTTTCTCATTCCTGTGTTGAATGACAATCTAATCCACCTTCTAAATGTTGCTGGGAGCTGAGTTTCCTCTGTGGGAGGAGAGGACCTGACGTCCCACTGGTTGACCCCGACTCTGTGGCACTGGCTGGATGTGTGGTGCGCTGACCCTTTCTGTTTCTTCCTGGACAAACGTAGGTATCCGGCGATTTTGGCAGCGGAGCAGAGGATGGACACCATCCCTTGGGAAAAGACAGGGTGAGTTGGTACCTGAGGACGTTGCCTTTAGCTGTGGGACGTTGGTTGGTGCATCCAGCTGGGTCCTCAACCCCTTCAGATGTGCAGCTACTGGGGACACCCCGCCAGGCCTGCCCACACATGGCAGGCAGTGAGTTTACCCCATGGGTAAAGCTCTCCTTTGCCAGCGATGTTGCAAGTGGATGGCTCTGTTAGACCTTTGCAGGGAGGTGATTTGTCGCCAGATCATCTGGTATCCCGTGGGCATGTTCCCATTTCGGTTGCCGAATCTGGATTGCCTCCTGCTCCCGGGTGTACGGAGGGAATTGCTAAGCCTCCCTTTTCCCAGCAGTGCATTAGGGCCTGGAAATGTGGTGCTTGCACATCAGGAGCGCAGATCCCAATCTAAACAGTGTCCGGCTGCCAAGGCAATGGTGTTTGAGGATGAGAGAGCAAGCTGGGCCGTCATGGTTTGGAACTGCGGCTCGGGGCGGGGCGGGGGGGGGGATTTGCAAGGGACGCTGTGTCCCACAGAGGGACAGGCTCATGGGGTGGCCGCGCCACGGCTTTCAGGAGACTGTCCGCTGTTTGCACGCCACCCTCCCAGCTTGGCAGTCTTTGCCTGGGTGCGTTTGCTTGAGTCCTGGGCTGCATCTTGCCGGTGTCACGGTCCTGGGGCTGACCCCGCTGGTTGCTCACGCCTGCCGTCACGGCCAGGCAGCAGCAGAGTTGTCGCTGTCCACGTAGGGAAGTGGCTAGCCCAGAGGTGATTCGCGATGGGTGCATCGGGGCAGATTTGCACCTTGAGTTGCCTGAGCTCTGCGTGCAGTTCAGGGCAGCTTGCACCCTTTGCAGTCTGCTGTGCCCCTGGCTAGGCAGTCCCTGTCACCTCTAACTGTGACTTTCGCTGACGTGGGTCTAGGGACAAAGATTTTTGGGAAGATGAGGGCTGTGTTCCCTCCCTAGCCCCAGAGCTGCGGTCCTAGAGCTCCCTATCGGGTCCTCGTGCCTGCGTTTTGAGAAGGGTGCAGAGAAATCCAGGGAGAGGAAGCGCTGGCTGTAAAATCTTCCCAACAGACTCTTTTCAGCTGAGCACCCGCTGGGCTGCAGTCTTGAAGGTGAAGGTGGGCCAATTCAGCCCGAGGCCAAGTGCAGAGTCGAACGGCTAGAGCAGTTAACTCTTAGGAGAAGGCTGTGGGTGCTTTTTGTTACTGGCACATTTTGTGCCAGGTTAGGATAGTTATCTTGGAGATCTGTCATCGTCCAAGGCCCCTCCAAGGCCGTCAGTCCCTGAAGCGGGGCCATACCTATGCTCTGCACCTCTGCTGCCGCGGGCTGGGATCCGTCCCGTGTCTCTTGGGCTGGCAGCTCTGCTCTCACGCGCTCTCCCGCTTCCCCCCTGTTGCCGGTGCAGGGCGTCCCGGGTCTGGCAGATGCCGTCCCCGTCACTTCTCCCCCTGTGGCCGAGGGCAGCGTGCCGAGGATCAGCGCGGGCTCCCCGACGCAGGCAGAGCGCGCCGGAGTGGAGGAGACGCTGCTGGTGTCCGCGGGAGGTAACGCAGGCCCCGTCCGGGTAGTTTTCCCCTGCTGTGCCGGCCGGTCCTGGGAGGACCCTGGCGGCGGCGGTGACGATGAAAGGATGGGTGTCCCCCGCTGCAGGGCCACCTGGCACAGCCCCATCTTCCCCGTGCGTGACAGCGTCCCTTCTCCCTTCCGGCAGGCACTGGCCCCAAAGAGGAAAGGGGGGAGAAGGGTGAACGCGGCCCCAAAGGGGACTTGGGGACTGGCGGCGTCTTGGGGACAGGCAGCGCCAAAGGTGAAAAGGTTGGTGAGAGAGGGGGCGTGTGGCTCCAGGGTGCTCGGCTGTGCCCGGCGCGGCTGCCTCTCCCGGCAGCCCCGGGGGCTCAAGCGTCCCGGTGACGCGTCTCCATTTGACATCTGTCCATCACCCTCTCTGTCCTGCAGGGAGAAAAAGGTGACGTGGGCATCAAGGTGAGCACTGGGGGGTGGGGGGGTCATTCGGGGCCACCCGCCAAACGTGGGGCGCACGGGGGCCGTGCCGCCATGCAGCCGGGCGCAGGAGGACGCCTTCCCCTTCCGTCTCCAGGGCAGCGCAGGATTTGGCTACCCCGGCTCCAAGGGCCAGAAAGGCGAACCGGGCGACCCCGGCCCCCCTGGGACTGTCGTGCAGCGCCCCGATGGCTCCGTTGCGGAGCAGGTCACTGGGCCGCCGGGGCCTGCCGGCCCACCAGGGCCGCCTGGGAAAGACGGAGCCCCCGGCAGAGACGGCGAGCCTGTGAGTAAAGCTGCCATGCCGCAACGCGGATCCCCGTCCGGGGCGGCGGGGCGATGGAGGGGCGGGGGGGCTGCCCTCCTCCTCCTCCTTTCCTCCTCTCCTCCTCCTCCTCCTCCTCCTCTCCTGCTGCATCCCCGTGTGTTAATTTTCCCTCCTCTCTGCTGTCCCTAGGGCGATCCCGGTGAAGACGGCAAACCTGTAAGTGCACAGGGCGGGCGGGAGCCCGGCGGGGCTGGGGGTGGCGATTGCCCCCCCCCCCCCGGCTGACGCCTGCCTCTGCGCTTCCCTTTGCAGGGTGACACGGGGCCCCAGGGGTTCCCCGGGACGCCAGGGGAGCCCGGGCTGAAGGGCGAGAAGGTGAGTGCTGGCACGGACGGCAGCGTGCCCCCACCACCACCCCGGTGTCTCGCCAGACCCGGCAGCCGGGCCGGCGGTCGCCAACTCCCCGCTCTCTCCTCTGTGCCAGGGCGATCCCGGCACGGGCCCCAGGGGCCCCCCCGGACCGCCGGGCCCCCCCGGACCGCCGGGCCCCTCCTTCCAACGTGACAAGCTGGTAGGTGGGGGGACAGCGGTGGCTTGGGGAGCGTGGCGTGGGGAAACGGGAGGCGGGAGGAGCTGGACGCCGCCGGCAGTGGCCCTGGCGGGCAGTGGCGTGGGGTGGCATCTCCGTGCTGCCCGGATCCCCGGCCCGGCCCCGACGTTTCCCCCTTGGGCTTCCTTCCCAGACGTTCATCGACATGGAGGGCTCTGGGTTCGGCAGTGACCTGGACAGCCTGCGGGTGAGTGCCTGTGCTCGCGGCCACGCTGTGGCTCATCACGGGGCAGTCCCGGGGCGCGGGACCCCCGTCCCACCGGCAAGAAGCCAGGGACGCCCTCGGCCATCAACACCTTCTTGTTTTGCAGGGCCCGCGCGGGCCGCCTGGGCCCCCGGGGCCTCCAGGCGTGCCCGGCTTGCCGGGGGAGCCGGGGCGATTCGGCATGAACCTCACAGACCTGCCAGGACCGCCGGGGCTGCCAGGCCGAGACGGGAGCCCTGGGCCCCCGGGGCCAGCGGTAGGTGTGCTGGGCAGCCAAGGGGACCCATCCCTAGGGCCACCCCGCGGCAGTGGGGCTGTAACGCTTCCCCAGAGCAACCAGGGGCCCTGTGCCCACGGGCAGCATGGGGTTAAGGAGAAACGGCGCCATAACTTTTCGCCACACTGAAGCCGGTCCCTCTTCCAGGGTCCTCCAGGTCCTCCTGGGAAAGACGGGATGGCTGGGCAGCCGGGGCCCAAAGGAGAGCGGGTGAGTGTCCCCTATCCCTGAGCTGCCAGCAGCACGTCTCCGCTCACCCCATGGGGTGGCTGGCACCCCAGCCACCTACTGCTCTGTCACCCCGGCACGTCTCCAGGCACTGGGCTGAGCTGAGCTGTTCCTGGAGCAGGGCAGCCTCTTCATGCCTTCTTTTCCCTTCTCCTCCTCCTCCCCAGGGTGACGTGGGGGACCTCGGCCTCCCTGGAGCACCTGGACCCAAGGTATAGTACCCAGGGCTTGTGGGGGGCTTCCCATTTGCAACACAGCCCTTTTTTCTTAGAGGCAGGGACGCTGCTCTGGAAGCATCAGGACGGAGACGGGTCCGCTTGCATTTGGGTTTCTCTTGGAGCAGAGCAGCGCTGTGGCTTCCCCTCACTCCCAGAAAGGGCTCGGCTTTTGCACGCGCCGCCCAGCCCTGCAAAAGGCACCTCTGCTGCCTGGAAAGAGGCTGCAGGGCCATGACACTTTGAACCCTCTCTGAGTGTGGCTACCAGGGCTCCTCTAGCCATGCTCCTCCCGCAGCGTTCGTTTTGCTTTGCCTAGGGCGCTACCCAATTGGAAAGCAGCTGGGAAAGCCGAGCATTGTGGTATAATCCCCAAAAGAGGACTCCCTGCGGGGCTTTTGGGGCACAGAAGGAGAGAAAAGAGACCTAGTGGAGCAGGGCATGCTTTCAAGTACCTGCTTGGGTCACGCTAGCAGTAGGAATCCATGGCTGGTGGATGAAAACTGAAAACACTTGTGCGTAGAGCAAGTATTTTGCCTCCTTAAAACAGCCACGGACCATCCTTGGCCACTTTTGCCCATTCTTTTTGGTTTAAAGGGGTGCCAAATTCAATGAGGAAGAGGTGCCTGCTTGCTCCTGGGGCACACAGGAGCTGAGGAGCTCTTCGGGTTGGGAGGAGGGCGTGTGGGGCAGAGCGAATTGCCTGCAGAGGGATGGTTGTAACGGGGATGGCCATGGTGACGTTGTTCTGTGTGAAAACGTGGCCCACGGGTGACCTGGTGGGTGCCTGTAGCCTGCTTGGAAACGGTCCGTCTTCTGCGCGTCACTCTTCTCTCTGTCTCCACTCCCTCTTCTCCTGTCTAACCAGAGCAAACTGCCTCCTCTCCCTTCCTACCTGTTAGAGCTTCTTTCTTTCCGCTCCACATCCCGGCCTCTGGGAGAGGCGAGGGTCGAGGTAAAGGCTTGCTGCCCCCGTGCAGGTGGCATGGCTGAGACATGCATGCTTGCCCTCCCCTCTCTTGAGGGCGACCGTGTCCCCCGTGCCACCCAAGGGTCCTGCATCTTGCACAGCTAGCATGTCTGCACCCTTACAGCTCCTGTGTCGCTGCCCAAGCAGAGCGCAGCCATTTAGTGCCAAGAGCCTTGCTAATGAATGTTTCTTAATGCCGTGAGCTCGCTGGCATTGCCGTCCCCCAGCAAGCGGATTGATCGGGTGGAGGTGGGTGTGAGGACCGATTATGCTGGTTCACATGATTTAGAAACCAGCAGTGAAACGAAGGGGTGCATGCGAGTCCTCCCCTTGGTGCTGTGCTGTCGCGCCTCTCTGCTTCTGGGTTTGCAGAGCCCCGTCTTCAGCTCCCCGCATCAAGGCGAAGTGCTCGATGAGCTGACCTTGTAATGCTGATTGCTGGCCTGGCTTAACAGCCCACGCCTGCCATGTGCTTAACTGTTACCAGTGTGTCCTTGCCGCCTGCATGGAGCCAGATGGTGATGTGCCGCTCACCCATGAGCTCTCAGGGAGAAGGCGAGACAGCACCCAAAGTGGCTCTGCATCCTGCTGCCTCCCTTCTGGGGATGGGGCAATTACAGCTGGCAGGGTGTCCAACCTTGGCTCTTGCTGCCTCCTTGCCTTTTTTGCAGGCAGATCTCACAGTCCGCTTGCTCTGCGAGGTTTGCACAGGAACTGCAAAAAGCTGCTTTTTTGATTTTAGACTAGCCTCTGGTGGCCACCTTGCACACTGCAAAGGAAGGAATAGGCAGGGACCCAGGGACCATGTGAGAACAGCCAGGGCATGCAGGACAGGGGCAATGCCCGGGCTGTCAGGACACTGTCTGAAGTGCCAGCACGTGGGAAGCTGGAGCTGTGCCCTACCCCTTCCCACAAAGCCCTTTTGCCCTGGAGAAGTGCCATCTAGGGGAGCATCCAGACCTTGCCCTGAGGGGTAGTTTGGGTCCACGGGCCCCTTTGCTTCTCTGTCTGGCCCGGACATAGCTTGGGCATTTGATTTGCGCTGAGAAGGATCTTTGCTCTGCACCCTTTCCCTCTGGCTAGGCATACTCCTGGTGCGGGAATGTCTCTGCAGGCTCTGAGCATGGGTCATGGCACCTTGTCCCATGCATTTCCTTTTGTTCTTTCCTCCTTTCAGGGCAGCAAAGGAGAAACAGGACCAGCAGGAGCTCCGGGAGAAATGGGGTTAGCTGGCCTTCCCGGACCCGTCGGACCTCGAGGGCAGCCAGGTCCCCCAGGCCCTCCTGGACCACCAGGGCCGGGGTATGAAGCTGGATTTGTAAGTGCCAAGCGTGGCCTTTCATCTGCAGCAGGCTGAGAGGGGAGGGTCATGGCGCGAGGTGGGAAGAGTAGGTGCAGATGTGGCTAAGCCTGTTCTCCTTTCCTAGGGCGACATGGAGGGCTCAGGGCTGCCATTCGCAGCTGGCTCCACTGGACCACGCGGGCCCGAAGGACCACAGGTAGCTCCTCTCTTGCCCCTTCCCTCGCCTCCTCCCTAGAAGAGCCAGTGCAGAGGTTAGAGGGTCCCAAACCCATGGGTATCCCAGCTGACATAGTGCCTGGGAGGGACCACGAGCAGGAGAAACCAAGTGCTGTGCCCCTGTCTTGGACAGCGCAGCCACATGAAGGGCCTTTTTCTACCTCCTCAGTCCCTGGTGACTGGTGTCTGGGCGTAACTCCTCTGCCCTGGCTTAAGGAAGTGGGGGGGACGAGAGGAGGGTGTCACCACGTCTCCATGGGGCAGGTGGGTGGGTGGGCATGGAGACCCCCCCCTCCGTGCTGGTGGCATCCCCGGATGCTTCAGTGTGCTGGCAGCAGTAAGGAGCTCTAAAGAGCCTGGTGGGATTGGGGTCCTTGTGAGGGATGTGCTCGGCTCCGGGCACCTCAGGCAGTTACTCTGCACTCACGGCCATGTTGTCCTTCTCGTTCATAGGGGCTGCCAGGACTGCCGGGAATCAAGGTTAGGAGCCATTCAAATGCCTTCCTAGCACTGTGCCATTGCAGAGCCAGCCTCCAAAGCTGGTTTTTATGCTCCCAGGGCCATTTCCTCTCCCGCTGCGTTCCTGAGATATCCTTCCCTTGGGTGTGAGGGCAGGGTTGGCCCACAGGGAGCGTGGGGGAGCAGCGCTGGGGGGCCAGGTGATGTGCACACTGTGGCAATCCATGCCCCTGTTCTCTAACACTGCTTTCCCTTGCAGGGAGATGCTGGCAGCCCTGGGCAGCCTGGCTTGCCAGGACTGAAGGTAGGATCGGTTTCTCCAGTACCACTGGGAGGCTGTGTGCAACCCTCTGGGATCTGCCAAGGACTGAGCAGGACCTCCAGTCTCATGGACCCTGGGCTCCTGGGGATGCCCTGTACTGCATCTCAGTCTGCCCCTCTGCATTTTACAGGGGGACCCAGGCATGCCTGGTGTGGATGGCCGCCCCGGCCTGGAGGGCTTCCCTGGACCACAGGTAGGAGCATCCTCCTCATCCCAACACACGTTCTCAGCATCCTCGCTTCCTGAAAGCCCCGCTCCTAGCTCCCAGGCAGGGCCTCTTTGCACACTGTGGGGTTATTTCCACCAGCTCTGCTCTCAGCAGCTGAAATGCCCCTGCATGTTCAGCTCTTCCCCTGCTCTGGGGCTTGGCTCTCTGTGTGCTAGGGGGGGTCCGTGTTGTCTGCGGTCCTGACCCCATTAGCATGTTGCCTTGCTCACAGCCAGTTCCTTGTGCCTTCAGCAGGCAGGCACTACTGAAAGCTCTGCCCACCCCCTCCAAGGCAATCCAAATGCATCCCCTGAGGGGTCTGGACATGTCCCTTTGGTTCACACTGGTTCATCCTGCTGCAGCCTGAACCTGGCAGGCAGGGGATCGCCTGAAAAGCTTTTACTAGGCTTTAGGCAGAAGCAGTCTCCATTCCTGCCAGTTTTCACCTGGACGATGCTGGGTTTAGCTATGCTTGCTCCAAACCCTTATGGAAGCTCCCCCACATGTGCTTCTTCTTCCAGGGACCCAAAGGTGACAGAGGCAGCCCTGGCGAGAAGGTAAGTGCTGGCTCAGTACATGCAGGGATGCTTCCCCTCCAGTGGATGTGGGATGTGGACGAAGCCAGCCCTGGGCTTACTGTTGGTGGACAACACAGGGGCTGAACTCTTGCATCTTCCAGGGCGAGCGAGGCCAAGATGGTGTTGGATTGCCTGGCCCCCCTGGTTTACCTGGCCCACCAGGACAGGTCATCTACATCTCAAATGAAGATGTAAGTGATAGCTCCCTCCTCAGAGCTCCCTTGGCCTGGCTAAGAAACGGCATGCTCGCTTCTGAACTGGGGAGGGCTGGGTCCCCCAAATAAAATTTTGATCACAGCCAACTTGTGTCAGCTGGGACTCAACAGTTGCCATGTGATGGGAGCTAAAATTGTGTCGGCGGGTTGCAAGCCAGCATTCATCCTGAGTAAAGATCAGCAAAACCCTGAGGGGGATCTCTCCAGTAGCTCTGCCTGTGCTCCAGGCTGGGGGACAGAGCACAGATTGGGTTTGAAGCCCCATTTTGTCTGTTTTTCCAGAAGTCTTTGGCAGCTTTTCCAGGTCCGGAAGTAAGTACCTTACCCCTTCCCATGTGCACCTTTGGCTATGCTTGGAGTGCATCCCATTTCTTGAAAAGACGTGGTTCATTCTTATGAGTGTCTTTGCTCCTTCCTGCAGGGCAGACCGGGCCATGCCGGCTTCCCGGTAAGTCAGCGGCTTGGCTTTTGTGGGGGCTGCAAGGGTGGCCAGGAGGGAGCCAGGTGCTGTGCAGTGAGGTGTGTAGCACAGGGGAGCTTTGGGTACCAGGCACAAGCTAGGAGAGTTCGAGGAACCAGAGAAAATAAAAGTATCCGAAGGACTTATTTGAAAAGCATCCAGCCAAATCATCTATTGGGGAATAGAGCAGATGAATGCTTGCCAGAAATAAATTAACAGCATGTAAAGAAGCTTAATGCTAAAATTCATGTGAGCTTGAAGATGTTATGAGGCATTGATGGTTGGCATGAGCCTGTCTAGCCTTCCTCGCTGGGAAGAGAGGTACAGGCATTTTTCATTTAAAGTGCCCGGTTACTGTCCCACATTTTGTGGCCTGACATCAGTTAAAATTCTGCTACAGAGGGGCTGCTGAAGCCTTTTAGCTTTGCAGTGCCCATCTGGTGCCCTCTATTTTCCTGCATGCTCTTGCAAGAGGGAGCCAGCCTTTGCCTTTGTATGGCACTGGTACGTTTTGGTGCATGATTTGGGCTGCTGGGTGAGACGTCTCTGGGACCTGTGTGGCTGAGCCCCGGCCTCCAGTGCTGGTGGGAAGGATGCATCTGGTTCTGGGGAGCCACAGGGCTAGCAGTGGAAATGGAAGGGGGAGAGGCAACCAATGCGGGGTCGGGGTCTGCTTTTGCTGGTGGGGCTGACACGGGACTCTGCAATTCTCCATGCAGGGCCCCATGGGACCAAAAGGAGACCAGGGGTCGCCTGGCTTCCAGGGCTCCCCAGGGCTGAAGGTAACTGCTCCTGGCCACTTCAGCTCTGTGGGGTGGCTGTGGTCCCATTCCTCTATCTTTCCTGGCTCCCAGGTCCAGGCAGTGATGCCAAACCTGCAGCACCAAGAGAGAGCACGTTCTCCATCCAATTCCTCTTTTGCTTCCTGCTTTCTCCCAGGGTGAGAAGGGAGAGCCTGGTGTCATCATTAGTCCGGACGGGACCATCATAGCTGCTAATGTGAAAGGAGAAAAGGTGGGTGCACTTGTGGGAAGGGTTGGCATGTCCCTGGGTGCACCGTGCCCACGGCTTCCTGGCCCAAAAGCCCCACCGGAAGAGGAATGTGGGGAGCACTGAGCCTGGTGCTGTGCATGGCAGCATGTTTTTGCACCAGGAACACTGGGCTCCCAGTCATTGCTGATTGTAAAGAGGGCTGCCTCATTTTCCAGACGATAATGATCTTTTCCTGTTCTCTGTCTGCAGGGGGAGCCAGGGCCGCGGGGACCGGTGGGTCCTTCTGTAAGTCAGAGACTCCGTTATCCTTGTAGTTCCACCAGAGGGAAAAGGCTTTTCCTGGGGGACAGAGTTAGGGAGAAATCAGGGAGGGCAGGATGCTTCTTGTGTCCCCATCTTCTTTCCCCTCCAGGGCCCCCACGGACGGTCTGGACAGAAGGGAGAAATCGGCTTTCCGGGCAGACCTGTAAGAACCGCTCATGGTTTGTTGTCCATCCCTGTCAGGCACATCTGCCTCGAGCTCCCGGTCTCCTCCTTTGTCCCGGCCAGAGCTGCCCTCCCGTTTGCCCATCTCTCACCTGCCTAACCCCCAAACCTTCTCCCTTTTATGTTGAAACTATGCCAGACGCATTTTGGGGCAGGGCTCTGAGGGGGGTCTCGGAAGTGATACCAGAGAGGCGCAAGCTTGGAGCTACCCACATGCCAGGAGGGGAGCATCCCTCATGCCCCGCATCCCAAGAGGTGGGGTGCTGGTGGGATGCTGGCCTTCCCCGGGATGAACAGAGATGCTCAGCACCGGCAGGCGTTTCAGCTGCTTTTGCTTCATGTCCATGCTGTGGCATCACCCTTCCTCCAGCGCTGGGGCTGGTGTGGAGATGGGGATGAGGCTTGTTTGTGCTCCACAGGGGCGTCCAGGCATGAACGGGCTGAAGGGCGAGAAGGGCGATCCCGCCAACGTCAGCGGCATGCCAGGCCCGCGGGTGAGTGGGTGCTACAGCCGGAGAGCTGCTGGCCCCATGGGTGAGGACACGAGGGAGGGAGGAAAGGGGACCAAGGGGCTTGCTTGGGGCCTGAATCCCTTCAGGGAAGGGCAAAATTGTGCCCAGCGGCAGCAGAAAGACCCATCTCCCCAGGACTACAGAGGGAGACAGCGCTCAATCCTGCCTGTTGCATTGCCTTCCTGGTAGGGGGGAGAGGGGGGGCAGGCGGCAGGGGAGGAATAGTCACATCTACAACCCTAGAGAGCAGCCACTGCGCCCAGGGCACCCCAGTGACTGCTGGGTGTCCCCTCTGGGGCAGGGCATGGCCCTGGCCTCCCTGCTGGGAGCTGTCACGCCGTCCCATTTGCCAGAACCCAACAGGTTTTCTCCTTCCACAGGGTCCCCCAGGTCCCCCAGGCCCTCCAGGGCCTCCTGGGCTGCCCGGCAGTGCAGTCTACGACAACAACAATGTAAGTAGCACCACAGTCACCTCTTCTCAGGGGCATAAGGCCAGAGACCGGCTCATCCCAATGCCACTGTCCTGGCCAAGGGTACCACATGGTGCCCATGGGCTCTGTGCTCCTGGTGTCATGGGTGCCGAGGACAGAGAGAGAGGGGGAAGGATGCCACTGGCAGTGTTTCTGCCGGGACCGGGATGTGGGGCTGTTGTCAGCATCGTGCCAACGGGCTCCCCATGCTGCTCAGGTAGTGGGAGAGATGCAAGAGTGATGGGACAGCACTTGGGGGCTGTGGGGAGGAGCACAGAGGTCGGTGTATGATGTGTCATCTGCCCAAAAGCTCTTTGGGTGTCCTGGAGGATTTGAAGCATAAGAGCAGATGGTGCCAGACTAGGTGGGTCCTACTGGCGATCACTCGTGCCCCTTTGGCAGAACATGGACAGTTTGGTGAGGGCTGCCACATCCCACACTGGCGGGGAAGGGTGTGAGCTCTAGTCTGAGCAAGCTCTCTCAAGGAGGAGACCCCTGCAGAGAGACAGCCGTCTTTAAAACTGCCTTCCTTGCATATTTGCAGGCCTTCGGTGACACCAGCCATCCTGCGCTGCCGGCCTTCCCTGGTAAGGGGGGATGTCTGTGTCCCAGCCCCATGGAGCAGTTTGGGGACCCTCAGGCAGGGTGGGAATTGGAAGTGGCCCCGGACAGAGTGGCTCTGCGTCTGTAGGACTCTTCAGACCTGCAAGCCCGGTGGAAACTGGGATGATGCAATGCTTTTTGCAAACGTGTCCTGACCTTTCTGGGAAAGACTGAACCGAGGGGGTTCAGTCTTGCAACCCATCTGCAAAAGCACCCCTGTGCAGTGGAAAGCACCGTCATTTCAGTGCTGTGTCAAAAGCCCAATTACCTTGACAGCAGGCACCCTAGGGAGATTTTTCTGTGTCCCATGTGTGGGCTGGCTCCTGTGTCCCCATCTCACCAGCAGTCCTCAGGTTCTGTCTGGGCTCATCTTGCTGCCCCCACTGTCATTCTTGCTAGTGTTCCCAGGCAACAGAAATGCTTTCTAAGCAGGTGACTCCCAATATTTTCCAGGGAAATGGGTCATGTACCTTGTGTAACAGGGGACCGGGCTCCTTGTACTGTTCAAAACCACGCTCTTTGCCTGAAACAAGCAAAGGAGTGAACCCCAACAGAACCCTGGCTCTTGCTACCTCTGTTAAAAAGAGCCGTTCCCCTTTGGCTGGGATACTGCAGCTCTAAGACAGCATCACTGCTTGCATTTCTTACAGGTTTCCACCAGTTTCCAGGACAAAAGGGAGAAAAAGGAGATGTTGGTGCTCCGGGTCCCCCAGGTGAGCAATTCCATCTCTGTAGGCTGAGAAGAGGTGAAGATGCATGGGAGGCATCTCATGCTCACATCAACACGTGTCCCACTGGCCTGTCTCCAAGCCCTCCTGAGGGCCGTGCTCTCGGGTGCTGTGGGGAGAGGCTGGCCAGGCAGCACAGCCCCTTTGCTGGGCATCCCGGTGGCTTTCTGCCTTCTGCATCCTCCTCATGATGGGGCAGAGCACATGCAGCAGGTCCTGACCCTGTTCGTGGCTTTGCTGGCTGGGAGGAGAGCACATCATCGTGTCTGCTCCCCAGCCCGGAGCCCAAGTGAGAGGCGATGGCAGTGTGGCAGCGAGCACTGGCTACCGTGACTCCTCTCCTTGTCCCTCCACAGGCCAGTTCCCATACGACCTGAGCCGATTCAGTGCCAACTTGCGGGTAAGCCCCTTTGCCCAGAGCTACTGCAAGCAGCATCTGGGGGGCAGTGAGGTGGCCAAAGCCCCTTGGTGGGCGACTTGGTGCACTTGGCTGCCGTGGGCTGGCTGCGACATGCTGGAGTGGTGTGGGGATATGCCCGGAGCCCAGCTGGGGTGCACTGGGCACTGGAGGCGCAGATGGCTCATGCTCATGTCACGCTGTCCCATAGGGTGAAAAAGGGGAGGCAGGCCTCAAGGGCGAGAAGGGCGAACCAGGCGGGACGGCGCTATATGGCTCCAGCGTCTCTGCGCTGCCAGGCCCACCGGGTCCCCAGGGCTACCCTGGCCTGCCGGTGAGTACACCAGGGGCACGGGGTGAATTGGGGGTATCTCCATGTTCCAAGCAGTGGAGGGTAGGCTGGGGAGGGCTGCGCTTGCAGTGGGATGGTGGGGAAGACTGGGGGGTATCTCCAGGGGGATGGGATGGCAGGCTGTGTGTTTTGCCTCAAGGATGCTCTCTTATTCTCCCTAGGGTCCCAAGGGGGACAGTATTGTTGGTCCACCGGGGCCTCCAGGACCACAGGGACCCCCTGGCATTGGATATGAAGGGCGACAGGGTCCTCCTGGCCCTCCTGGCCCCCCTGGTCCTCCCTCCTTCCCAGGCCCACACAGACAAAGTGAGTACCTGTCCAGAGGTTGCCCCGTCTCCCCTCCTGCCCCCCAATCCCTAGTTCATCCTCTCCCTGTCCCATGCACCGAGCTGGGGCAACCATTTTCATTTCAGCCTTCCCTTCCACCTAGCTATCAGCATTCCTGGCCCTCCCGGCCCACCAGGACCCCCTGGACCACCAGGTACCAGCGGGACATCTCCTGGGGTGAGTTGGGGCTGTGGGGAGGAGGGGAGGGTCATCCCTCTGCCTGCCCACCCCCATGTTTGCCCTCAGTGCAGAGCCCAGGGGGGACGCAGGGGCCATGCCCCGGCTGTCCTCCCCTTCCAGGCTTGCTGGCTGAGCCCTCAGCGCCCACCTGCCCTGTGCCTGCAGCTACGCACCCTGCCAACGTACCAGGCCATGCTGAGCACCACTCACGAGCTGCCCGAGGGCTGGCTCGTCTTCCTTGCTGACCGGCAGGAGCTCTACGTCCGCGTGCGCAACGGTTTCCGCAGGGTGCTGGTGAGTGTTGGGTGGGGATGGCTGCTTAGCCTGCACCCGTGTTGGGGTTTGCGTGCCCTACAGTTGTCACCCAGCATCAGAGGGACCCAATGGCACCCCTGCTGCTGGGCACCTGGAATTGCTGCACCTTGGCACCATCGGTTGGGGGATGCTGAGTTGCCTTCCTCTTGGTATAAGCGAGAGGAGAGGGGTTGCTCTGCTCTGCTTTAACATGCCCTGTTCTTCCAGCTTGAGGAGCACACCCTGATCTCCAGCTCTGCTCTGGTGAGTCCCCCATCCTGCTGGCAATGACAGCGCACAGGCAGGGGTGTCCTTGCCGGCCGCCACGGCCCAGCTCCCACGCAGGGCTCTGGGCAGCCCCAACCCTGAGCACGGCTCTCCCTCCTGTCCCAGGACAACGAGGTGTATGACAAGCCACCCAGTGTCCACTACTCCCACGGCGGCGCCGTCCCTTCAGGGTCCCAGCACCCCTTCCAGCCCCGTGGGCCCCTGCACCCTCTCCGCAACCACAGCCCCCCGCCCACCGCCCGACCGTGGCGAGGGGACGACATCGTGGCCAACCAGCACCGCCTTCCTGAGCAGCCCCTGCTCCATCATGGTGCCCAGCATCAGCAAGAGCTCCTGAACAGTTACTACATCAACCGCCGGCCAGATCCAGCCCCCGTAGCCACCCATGTTCACCAGGACTTCCAGCCTGCCGTGAGTTCCCAGCGGGCCGTGGAGATGTGCGCTGTGGCCAGCCAGGGAGACTGGCGTGTCCCTCATGTGCCAAGTGCTCCCTGGTTGCTGTCACATCCCATTCGGCCCGCCGGTCCCCATGCTCTGCAAGGTGCCTGGGGAGGCAGCACCTCGCGGTGCCCTGGTGGTGCCCAGCTGACCCTCCCCAGGCTTGGAGGGTCAGCTGGCACGGGAAGTGCAGCTGGCAGTAACAGCATGGGCTGGCCACTGCAGTTCTCATGCCTGTGTCTCCTTGACAGCTCCACCTCGTGGCCCTGAACACACCGCTGAGCGGCAGCATGCGTGGCATCCGAGGAGCCGACTTCCAGTGCTTCCAGCAAGCCCGCGAGGTTGGCCTCCTGGGCACTTTCCGGGCCTTCCTCTCCTCCCGCCTGCAGGACCTATACAGCATCGTGCGCAGGGCTGACCGCAGCACGGTGCCCATCGTTAACCTCCGGGTAGGTGTCCTCAGCCGGGGAGCGCTCGTGGGCTGGCTGGGATGACCTCGCGTGACGGTCCACGCTGCTTCGGGGAGCCAGCACCGAGCTGGGGACTTGGAGAGCTGCCAGCAGGACTTCTCCCTGAGCTTGCATCCTAGGAGAGATGCTACTGACATCCTCGGGGCTGTGAGCATCTCAGGGACATGCTCCAGTGGGGAGCAGGGATGGCGGCTGGGCTGACCTGCTTTTTTGCCTCCCCTCACGCCCCTGCCAGGACGAAGTGCTCTTCAATAACTGGGAGTCCCTCTTTGCGGGCAGCGAGGCCCCGATGCGGGCCGGTGCGCGCATCCTCTCCTTCGACGGCCGGGATGTCCTGCGGGACTCGGCATGGTGAGTGCAGGGTTCCCAGGGGCTCCCAGCGGCATGTGGGGGGTTAGGCAGTGCGGGCACACCGGACAGGGCCGTGGCTGCACCACGAAAAGCAGCAGGGACATGCGAGAGGGGCAGGGGTTGGATTCGCCGCGTCGCACCGCGGCTGCCGTCCGGTGAGCACCGGAGGGTCCTGCCACCCTCCAGGGAGCATTGCCTGCCACGGCAGCTGCGCACCCCTCCGCGTTTCAGGCCCCAGAAGAGCGTGTGGCACGGCTCGGATGCCAAGGGCCGGCGCCTCACCGAGAGCTACTGCGAAACGTGGCGGACGGAGGAGCGGGCCGCGGTGGGCCAGGCCTCCTCGTTGAGCTCGGGCAAGCTCCTGGAGCAGGCGGCCAGCAGCTGCCAGCACGCCTTCGTCGTCCTGTGCATCGAGAACAGCTTCATGACCGCCTCCAAAAAATAACCCCGCTTTCGGGACGCTGCACACCTTCCCAGGGAGGGCCGAGCCAGGCCAGCCGGCTTCCCTGGCTACGCTCCTGCCCTCACCCCGCAGGGTGTTTGTTTGTTTGTTTTTTTTCTCCTCCTCCAGACCTAAAGCCAAAGAGTTTCGCCATTGGTTTTTCGTGCCGGCCTGCCGGGGGGCTCGCAATGTCTCTCGCCCAGGCTGCGTGGGGTGAGCTGGCCCGGAGGCAGGGGCGCTGTCGGCTGGCGGGCTGCCCCGTGCCAACTCCTCCTCCTCCTCCTCCTCCTTTTGGACACAGCAGTTTCACTTCTCTTCTAACCCCTAATATTTAACCAGTTTAGCTGTATACGTGCATCAACCGCCTCTTCCTTGGCCTCCTCTCTGCTAGGATGCTCTTTGTGGGGAGGCTTGGTGGGGGCTAGCAGGGAGGGATGCTCCGCAGGAGGATTTTGGAGATGCTGTGTGGTGTGTCCTCCTGGAAAGCAGAGGCCTGGGGGGCCCCCTGACCCCCCTAGCCCGGCACCGTCCTCGCCGGGAGCCCGAGTCCTGACCCAAATCCATGCTGCTGGGGCCCTGGCGTACCTCCGGGCCACCCAAGGGAGGACAGCGCCCGCCCCAGATATCCTTGGTGTCGGCTGGAGAGCAACTGGCCCTGTGTGCAGCATCCCTATCCCAAGCGAGAGACCATCCCTCAGCAGTGACTGGGCTCTTGGGTGCTTGCCCCTCCGCTCTGCACCCAGCCGCCTCCACCCAACCAGGTAAGGTCCATCCTGGCCGGCACTGCTCCCCACGGCTCTTTGGCCTTGCCTCCCGTCCCACTACCTGCCCTTCCTCACCAGGCACGGCGCTTCCTTTGTGGGGATTGCCCTGGCGGTCCCGTCGTCTGCCCCCAAATCCCCACCTCCGGGTCACCCTCTCTCGCTGCCTTGCTGCCCCGGCGTGGGCTCGTCCCATCCTCTCCGCGCACCCTTGGGACCCCTGCGGCCCTGTCCAGGCGCCCTTCCCTGGGCTCCTGTGGAGGCTGGGGAGGGGGATTGCTGCCCAAAACCCAGCGTTTCCCCGCTGTGATATCAGCTCAGAGGCCAGGGGTACGGGGCAGGGTGATGGGACGGGAGATGGGGCCATTTCCCGGGGCTGCCACTGGGGAGGGCAGACCCCCCACACACACACCCTGGCTGTCTAGGGGCGGGAGCGGGGTCGCCCAGCTGGCCGTCGGCATGTGTTTACACGCATGTGCGTGTGTGTGTGTGTGTGCGTGTGGACCGCGTGGTACCTAGGCCAGAAACCACGAGCACCCTCCGTGCCACCTTTGTTGCGCTCTAAGGCCAAAGCGAAGCAAAGCTGGTTTGAATTGGTGTGGACAAATCCAAGGTGCTAAAAAAAAAAAAAAGAAAAAAAAAAAAGAAAAAAGATAAATCTGTAACTAGCTTTTCATTATTGTATGGAGATTCTTACCATAAAAGCTGTGCAAGTCACATGGCCTCTATTTCTTACCATCTACTGTATTTTGTGTAATTAATGCAATTTAAAGCCTGTGGAGCTTTATATTTTTTTGTCAGTTGTGTCCTATAAACCATTTTCTAAAGGCACTGAATAAAGAAATGTTATCCTCTTGTAGTGTGGCTCTGTGTGGCTGAGCAGGAGGATGGGGAGCCAGCAGCCAGGAGACCCACAGACCCCAACTGTCTCCCTCATACAGCACCTGGAGGTAGCTCTGGTTTAGGCTGTGACACTGCCTTGGGCATCCTGGCTCTGCTCTGGTTGTGTTTGGGGGCCCCCCCGGCTTCAAAAAGGGAGCGAAGGAACAAGCCCCAGTGCAGGTTGGTGGCTGTTAGATTTGCATGCTCAGAGGCCAGCCCAGCTCCTAGGAGACCCCCCAAAAGAGTGCTGGATGGGGACACTTCCCCAGCCCAAATGGAGGAGCTGGGGCAGAAAGGAGATCCCACTAGGTATCTTCTCAATGGGACAGTGCTGGGGCTGCTGGTGGGCTGGGCGGATGGGAGATGAAGCACATCACAGAGTGGTGATACTCATTTATTGAGAGCTGCAACCCACTTCGTGGGACAGCAGGTGCCCACAGAAGGGCAAGGAACCGGCCGTGGACTCTGCGCCCCGCTGCTGAGTGGGGCTGGGCTAGCAATGGGGCCACAGGCCCACTGCTGCTCCAAGGGAGCCAGCACAGTGCGTAGCTGTCCTCAGCACCAAGCCCGTCCAGGCACTGTGGGGATGCAGGGCTGGCGCTCAGGCTTGCACGGTGCCTGCCTCTGGGCTCTTCTCCTTCGCTGGCACATCCGCGGCAGGCTGGTGCAGCTCCTTGGAGAAGGCCAGCTCTGCAGGCTGCTTGTTGCGGCTGTGCCGGATGCCCACACCGACGGCTGCCAGCAGGTAGGCCACTGCCAGCAGTGTGAAGTAACCGAAGTACATGTAAAACTGCAAGGTGGGGACAGAGAGCGATGCCTACAGCAAGTCCCTGGCACCCACGTGTGGCAAGCCCACTTTACCTGCCTCCCACCACGGGACGTGGCATCCCCGCAAGCCTGCTAACGTTGGACACGCCCAAGGAGCAGCGGTCCCAGACACCATACCCCAATCTGGCTCCCTCTCACCCTTTTTCCCCCCCCCACGCTATTTCTGGGACCACCTCGGTCCTTGGTGCCCCCCGAGCTCTGGCCCATGTCCCCTCCCATCCCTACCTGAGGATGCACAGAGAGGCCCAAGCCCCTCTTGTCAGCCACAATAATGGTGATGATGGTCTTCAGCACAGTGGCGAAGAAGGTGTTGACCCCAAAAACCAGGGCGCAGAGCTCTTTGGAAAGGGAGGTAGCAATCCGGAAACTGGGAAAAAAGGGAAGACAGTGAATTCAGCCCCTCCAGCACTGCAAGCTCGGCCACTGCAGCAGGAGGCAGATAGGTTTGGCTTGTCTACCCCCTGAGGAGCAGGACTGGGGCACCACTCACATGGCGATGGGCACCAGGAACTGGTAGGAGCCACGGAAGAGCACGTAGGCAGCGTAGCACAGCCAGATATTGGCGGTGGTGTTCATGAGCAAGAGCAGCCCTGCCTGGAAGGCCGTCACAGCCCCAATCACCAGCTCCGACCACAGCGTCCAGCGGATCTTCATGTAGCCGGCTGCGAAGGAGGCAACGGCCCCTGAGGGAGGACGGGGGCACCGTGAGTGACACCCCTGCCACAGAAACATGGTGTTTTGCCTTTCTGCTGTCCCCGAGCCTGGCAGTAACCATGAGGCTAGTGATGCTTGCCTACCCAACCTCAAATCCACCTTGCGTCCCCCCTCCCCGCCCCCGCAAAAGCACTGCAAGGACTGCCATCAGGAAGGGACAGAGCAGGACAGGGCGGGTGCTCTGATCCCTTTCCATCGAGCTGTGGGAGGCTGAGGGAGCGTACCCAGCAACGTGGATGCGGCATCCACCCCTCCGTTGTACACCCTGCGGTCTTCTCTGGCAGGGTAGATCTTATTCCAGAGGATCTGCACGTAGTACAGGATCAGGTAGTAGCCAGCTGAGTTGAAGACCCACCAAAGGGACCAGAGCCGGAGCTGTGGCTGCTTGGTCGCCGTGCCCACCTCCCGCAACATGCGGCACAGGACTGCATCACGCCAGCGCCATGTCCCCTCACCACCCGCCTTGGCCATCTTGTCTAGTTCTGCAGGTGCAGCCCCGTTGCAAGCCGGCTCTGCCCGGTTGAAGAAGAGACTGCGCTTGGGCCGCTCCAGGAAGAGCGTGAGGATGAGGCCGAAGCTCATGAAGCCTAGGGAGACATAGTTGAGCGTGAGGAAGGGGACATTGCCCAGGGTGACACAGAGCTGCCCCAGCACTGAGCTGGCAAAGACACCCATGAGAACAGAGGAACGGGAGTAGCTGGCCATGCGCTGGTAGCGAGATGGGGCGACGAGGGAGAAGATGTAGGAGGAGTAGGCGATGCGGGCAGCCATAGTGATGCCGTAGAAGAACTCCATGAGCTGCATGGCCAGGACAGAGGTGCCCAGAATGAGGAGCAGCCAGATGGAGATGTGGCTCAGGCTCTGCAGCAGCAGCACCGGCTTGTAGCGCAGGTAGTCCGTCAGCAGGAAGATGGGCACCAGCACGGCCGTGTAGGAGTATGTCAGCACTGGTGTGATCGCGTTGGTCACCTGCCACGTGTGGAGACAGCCTAAGAGCTTGGCATGTGCTGCTGCCTGTGGGCTGCGTCCCCGCTGGATGCACCCAGCTGGGCCCTTTGGCCCGCAGCACGACAGCCGCAGCTGCCCCAACACGGCCTCTCCTTGGGGAGGAATTTGGCCTGACGTGTGCTCAGCCAGGGGCCCGGCTAAGCCCCAGCAGGCTCCCGCGCTGGGAATGCAGCGTTCCCACGGCCGCGGCAAGCCACCGGGACCGGGGCCAACAGCTCTTGATGGCAGCGGGAGGAGAGAGGCAGCCCCCTCCTTGCTTTACCCGGCTGTCGCCAGCAGCACAACCTTCCCTGTCGGTGCCCAGTGCTGCGCTGGCCCTGCCACGGCATGTGCAGCGCTGTGCACCGTGCCGGGGGCGTTGGGGAAAACTCCCCACCATCCCCACCAGGCAGCACCCCCCACCCCGCCGCTCTCACCCTGTCCCTGCAGGCTGCCCTGCTGTGCTCCCACCACCTTCCCCTCCACCCCGACCCTCGGCAACCAGCCCCAAAGCTCAACCCTCGCACTGCTAACCCGACATTTATTGGGCTTAAACATAAACCCAGGTGGGTCGGGGTCAGGCAGAGCCCCAGCTCCGCAGGGAGCGCGAGGCGGTGTTTGGGCCAGGCACCCTTTTGCAAAGCAAGCCAGACTTTAAACCCGTTTCAGCCCATTGCGCCCACCCCCCCCATCCCGAAAGCTGTTGCCGGCACCCAGGGGGCTGCTTCCAGCCCTGCGGGAGGAGGGTACCCGCCTGGCCGCTAGCACCTGAGGCAGGAAGGCACAAGGCGTTCAGCCACGCCGCGCTGTGCCAGCGAGCCTTGAGCGTGGGCGAAAGCTGCCAAGGGATGTCTTGCCAGCTCTGCTGGAGCAGGACGGTTGAGGTGACCCGCTTGGGCAACCCGGGCACAGGGAAGAGAGGGCCAGTTTGGCTGGGGCGAGGAGGGAAGCGGGTGGCGTGGGCATGGGGGCAGGCTGCCAGGGCATGGCAGGGCCAGCCCATGGGCTCACTGGACCCCGTCCAGGTTGCTCACTGGGGAAACCAGGCGCTGGAGAAAGGTGAGCTGAGGACTGTTTTTCCAGGACGGGGTTACCCGAGTTTAACCTGGCCACCTTGCGGCCGAGAGGGGCGGGAAAGCGCCGCTGGCAGTTGGCTCCGCTTGCACTACGCTGTCCTGGCACCCTCTCCCCGTGCACACGGGAATACCCCACCCCATCCCAAAAGGCAGTGCTATGATCTGCCACGTCTGGGACACGGCACGCCTGCACCCTTCTGCGCCCCGGCATGTCCCTTTGCACCCACACCACGCCGGGGCAGATTTGGGGCATGGGAAGGATTGCTGCTGCCCTCCCCAGCCCTAGAGGGGGGTGCTCCAGGCAAAGGTGCCCACGAGCTAGGTGCCTGCAGGAAGACCTTGGCCAAAAACCCTAGGTGAGGGGGATGCAGGCTGCTCACCTCCACCTCCGTGAAGTTCTTGTCAGGCCCCAGCAGGTAGGGGGTGATGAAGCTTTCCCCAGGCCGGATCTGCGTCATGAACCCATAGAAGCACAGGTAGAAGACCTGGAGCTTCCAGTGCTGGTCTGGCGCGTCCTCCGCGACAGCCTTCTTGGCGCCTTCATCCTTCTTGGACATGGCGCTGCCAGCTGCCCGAGCAGCTCTTCAGTGGGACAGCAGCTTTCTCCAGAGGACAGTCAGATAGACGGGTTCTGCCGGGCCGGGCAGCTCCTCTCCGGCTGCAAGCACTTGCCGACACATCGACGTCCGCGACGGCGCTGCAGTTTCTGGGGAGAAAGCCGCATTTGGCGTGAGACCAAATTCCTCCAGAATACTAACACAAATAAATACCACTACCTTCTCCCTAGGAGACATTCTTGCAACGGCGAGCTCATGCAGAGATCAAAAAAAAAAAAAAAAAAGCAGCCCTGCATTTTGCTTTGCAAAATGCTCCCCCCCCCCCCCAGCCCCTGCTCATTTCAGGCAGGATTTTCAAAGCACACATAAGATGGATACACAAGGCCATCTACTCTCCAGCGAGGTGGCTGTCTGTCCTGCTCAATTCACATAACTCCCCCCGTCTCACCTTATGAAAGGCAGCAGGACCTTCCCGCTGCTCCCCCCATCCCTGGTCCCCAAAGCAGAGCTTTCCTTTGAGCTGAGTTGCTCCGCTGCAGATGCAACAAGTTTTCCCAGGGGCAGAGAAACATCCGCAGGGCTCGGAGAGCTGCACGGACACTGGCTAACACCTCTCCAGGCAGCTCTAAACTTGGGGTGCCACTAATGCTCGCCCCAGGCAATGCACGGAGGCGAGCAGAGCCCTGCAGTGAGAGGTGCCTGGGGGCTCGCGCTCCCCTGAACCTCCGCCCCGCGAGACAGCTAAGGTTAGAGGGAGAAGGCAGGAGGCGATCGGAAAGCCGGAGCACACCTAACGGGGTCCTTTGCTGCCCGCGGTGCCGGTAAGGACACCCAGCGGGTCGTGCCAGCCCCGGGCGATTGTGAAAGCGAGTTAATGTGTACTCCCGCAGCGGGGCTGCCCACGTTATATATTAGCTGCACGGGCATTGGGACTTTAGACAAGCTAAAGGTGCGTGGTTTCCCCTGTGCGCTCCTCCTCCACCCTGAAGGATGGTACACATTGCCCGACTGCGTGCCTGGAGGATGATGCTCGGGCCCCAGCACCCACAAGGACAAGAAACGCAACAGGGCGCTCAAGTGGTGCAAAGCCTGAGAAAGGTTTAAATGCTCAACTCCCTTGACTTGGCTGCATGAAGGCAGGCAGCACCGGGGAGGTCTAATTAGCAGTCACGGGATGAAGCTCAGGAAGGGAAAAACTTGTGGGCGAGGCGTTGCATTTAAACTTCCTGAGAGCGTGTCTGGGGCTGCTGAAACGGCCCCGCGGGAGGTTCTGGGAGCTGCTTTCCCAGCGAGGCCACGGCAAAGCAATCGGATGAGATACCCCAGGGGAGAGCTGCGCACCAGGAAAGTCCTCTCTTCTCCACCGCTCCCCACCCCTACAGCTGCCATGCTCCAGTCGCGCACGGCAGGAAAGCTGGGAACATCCCTAGCCTCAGTCCTGGTCTAACATACCCTCTTCCCTCTCTGCCAGGCTGACTGCATTCATCCTGGGCAGGGCTGGCCCCAGTCAGTTTTTTTTGCAAAAACGAACAAAAATAGCTAAATGGGTTCCCTGAAATCCCCCTTTAAAATGCAATTGGAAGGTATATCGGGGGGGAGACAGAGAAGGGGTCTGCAGCTACTTGGGGAATTTAAATTCCTCTCCCCTTCTCAACCTCACAGCATGTACTTTAACCATTTGGAGTCAGACCCGCTCCCAGGCGTCTTCCACGTCCCCCTCACTCCCACAAGTCTCTGACAGCATTTTTTTAAAGAGATAAAAATCCACGCCTATAATTACATGCCACAGGGCCAAGGTCTGGAAACGTGATAACCCCGCTAATCACAGAACAACGGCGCACAGGCATTTAAAAAGCTCTGGCCCCGAGAAGCTGGCACCAAAGAAGTAGCGCCCGTGGCTCATAAGGACACGAGCTGGCACGGACACTCCTGGAAGAGGTTCCCGTCCCCATGCTCACGTACAGAGCCCAGGGGTGGGCACGGGGAGATCGGTTGCGATCGAAACCAAAAGCCGCAAGGCAAAACAGGCGGAAAGGTCGTGCCTGTTTTCCCCCGGGAATCTCGTCTTGGCAGGAGGCTCGCCTGTCCTGCTGCATTCCCATGGGGTTGCAGTGCCAGTGACTCAGGGTTGCCCAATGCACGCTCAAAAGCCCGCACCTGGGCACTCAGCTCCTACCCCTCCAAGACAGCTTCCTACAGAGTCCAGAGCCTGGGAAACCTTCCTCTGAGCTGAAGCGAACAAGCAGCTTGGAAAAAATTAAGCCATTGGCGCAACAAGCCCTAACTTGCTTTGACACACCAAGCTTAGCTTTCATCACCCGTCTTCGGGGGCTCACCAAAGCAGAATGCCTTTTGCAAGGCCTCCCCTTATATGCTGGGAATATAAATCCTCTGGAGAAGCAGTGATTTAGAAAGTGGCATATGCTTACCCGCAAGCCAGCTACCTCCTAAAGCTGGGACTCGGCATCATTAGCATAGACCTCCCTGCAGCTCGCAGCGGCACGACCGCCCCGGGCACGGCGTGGGTAAAAGAAAGGGCAAGCGGCAAGTAACGGGGGCTGAGCTCTCACCTCCAAGCTCCTACTGCTGCCAGGACTGAGCTGTTCCCTTACCTCCCATCCGGGGCTCTTGCCAGCTCCGACTGCCTGGACTATGACCCATTTCCCTCTTATCCCAGGCTTGGAGCACACCCAGGAGTTCCCAGCCAGGCCAGGGCCCTGGGATGTGACCGATTTTCCTCTCCGGCTCCCTGAGGGGCTGCATCGAAGGCGTTTGGAGCTGCCAAAAGCCAGTCTGATGCTGGGGGCTAAAATTCATCAAAACTCAAGTGGAAGCGCATATGTGGGGCCGGGGGGTCGCTCAGGCCAACCCCACTCCATCAGCGCCGCTTCCCCTGCCCTGGCCGCGAGCAATGGGGGTTCAGAGCCAAAGCAACTGGGTGTTTAATAAATCTCACATGCTCTTTGCAGGGCAGCCCCCCATCAGGTAGTGGGGCCAGCCCCACGGAATGCCTGCTTCTTGCATGGAGATCCCTCGATGGGCTGTTTCCCACCCTTTGCACCGAGCCAGTTTTTAAAGCAGACACTTCCCGCTTGCAGTTGAGAGCAGAGGATCTTCATCCAGAATGAAGGTACCTGCTTGTACTTGGCCCAAATGAACGAGTTTTTCCCTGGTTTAAACCCAAGGCAGGCTGCAGCTGCATGACAGCTGTCAAGATGAGGGCTATCCCAGTGCCACTATTTCCCCTGGGAGCACAGCGGCTCACCAGCTGGGATTTAAATCTGCTCCTGCTGTCTGGGCAGGTGCTACGTACCTCCTGTACCAGCTCAAGAGCAAGTCAAAGGCAGCTCTCCTGCCAAAAGCGAGCTGCTTTTCAGTTCAGACAGGCCCTCGTCACTCCAGGGTGGGCTGGGAATGACCCCAAGCAGAAGGGAGGGAAAGGGAGCAGCCCTGGCAGCAAGAGCAATGCACCTACTGAGAGCAAACCACACTAGCCCCAGGTCCTCAGCCCTGCCCCAGGTGCATCACCCTCAAAACATCACCCACACAGGCTGAGACCCACCAGCTGGCGATTTCTGCCTCCACTCCAGAAGGCAGGCACTCTGCAGCTTGGCTAGCTTCCCAGTTTCACCATGGGTCAAGGCAAGACTACCAGCACAAGAATGAAGAAAGAGGTGGAGAGGAGCCAGCTATGTCTCCAAGGACACCTACGTGCTGGACATCCACACCTTTGCTCCTGACTTCACCTATTCAGAGCCTCTATGGCTTGCAGAGCAACCCAGAAATCTCATTTTTAGCACACAACACTCAAAGAGGCTCGGAATGAAACGATTTTCTTGCAGGGGATGTGAGGGGATGAAAGGGATTGAGGAACTGAATTGGAACCAGCTCCTCCTTGCTTAGAGAAATGAAAATCCTACCAGTGGTTTGGGAAGTGCCTCCTCTCCCCTGGCTGGAGATACATGCATCACAGCACAGAAAGGCTCTGCACATCCACAGACCTGAGCACCAAACCCTTGTGGCCTGGCCTAACCCCCATCTCACCAGCTTAGGACAGAAAGCTCAGCCAGCTGTAGCCACTCAAGGTTAGCGGATGTGAGTTCCCATGGGATGCTCCCAGTAAGGGCAGCTCAGTGCTATCTTGCCTTGAGAAGTTTCCTGCCCTGCACCCCCAAAGCAACTCCACCGCTATTTAAACCACTCGTCCCCTGGAGGTGACTGGAGAAGTGACACAGATTTGCAGGTGCAAGCAAGACAGAGAAGAGAGAACACAGTACCGGCAGGTTATCACCCCATGAGCCTGGGTTGTTGCCAGGTTATTGCCATGTGAACCTGACATGGGACCGTGGTCACGCGAAGCATGGGCTGGCCAATGCAGGCATGGCCCAGGGTCACAGGTGATGTGGGTGGCTTAGCTCAGGCCCTCCTCCATGAGTCGCTGCCACCCCACGTGGCTAAGGGACCACACCTCAGTCCCAAGGTGATGGCCCAGGTGTGGGCCTCTCCCCACAGATGCCTGAGAACTAGGGGGGTCCCTGCAGGGCCATGACCACATCCGGACATTGGTGGCAAGTGGGAGCGAAGCTGCCACAAAAGCAATGACGGCAAAGCAGGACCCAGTTTGCAAGCTGCAGGGAGAAGCAGCCAAGCAAGCAGGAGTGGGAGCACCCAAGTGAAGAGTGTGAGCACCTCTTCTGCCTTGGGTGGGGGGCCCCTTCTGGGTGCCAGGGGGACGATTTGGGGTGCACCTGGGAGGGGGGTGCATGGCACTCACTCACCCTACACAGGGGCACCATGCGCACCCCACACCAGGACACCCTGAGCAGCCTGCACACTTTGCACTGGGACACCCTGCACACTCCAAACCTGGACACCATGGGCACCCTGTGCACTCCGCACTGGGGCACCCTGAGCAACCCCACAGCCCAAGCACTCCGTGTACTCCACACCTCAAGTACCCTGGCACTCTGCACCCTCGGCAACCTAAACCCTGAGCACCCTTGGTACCTTGCACCCTGGGAACCCAGCACCCCCAGTATCATGAGGGCCCTGCACACCCCACACCTGGGCATCTCATACCCCAGCCACCCTACACCCAGGGCACCCAGCACACCAGGAATCCCCCACCTTAGGCACCCTCGGCACCCCATGCATCCTGGCACCCCATACCACAGGCATCCCATGGACCCAGGCACCCCGCACCCTGGGCACCCAGCACCCTGGGCACTCCATGCACCCCGCACCATGGGCATCCTACGCACCCAGGCACTCTGCACATCGGGTGCACCCTGCACCCCTGGCATCGTGCATCCTGAGCACCCAGCACCCTGGACACCCAGCACCCTGGGCACCCCATGCACCCTGCAGCCCGGTCACCACGCACTCTGGGCACCTCGGGAGCCTTGCACCCTGGGCATCCTACAGCCAGGCACCCCGCATCCCCACCCCCGGGGCGCCCCCCGTCCCGGGCCGTAGGGCCGTACCTGCGGAGCCGGCGGGCATGGGGGCGGCGGGCCGGATCCTGCCCGGGCGCGGCTGGGCTCACGGCACCCCGCAGCCCCGATGCCACCGCGGATGCAGCCGCCGGTGCCGGAGCAGGAGGAGGAGGAGGAGGAGGAGGAGGAGGAAGGTGGCGGGGGCCCTCGGGTAATGTAGTCATTGTCCATGTGCAGGGAGGCGGGGGAACTACAAGCCCCACAGTGCAGCGGGCAGGAGGAAGAGGAAGAGGAGGAAGAGAAAGGAGGAAGGACGGAGGCTGGGACTCTGCTGCAGCTCCAGTTCTCTTCTGCTTGCCCTTCCCTTCCCCTCCCTTCCCCTTGTCCTGCAGTCGCCCCCCCCAAACTGCTGTAGGGACACATCCATCCAGCCCGTCACCCCGGCAGCCCGTCGCCTCTGACCTGGCTCGCTGCTGGCTGCGGCTTCCCCGCCTGGCCCAGGGGACCCCACGTGGGGCAAAACGAAAGTCCCGTCTGGCCCCCAACGTCACAGCCCGCACGCAAAGCGCTGGGCTCATCCCCTCCCGGCCTGCACGGTCACGGTCACAGCCGCATCTGGAGCAGTGCCCTCTGCCCCTGCAGCCTAAACTGTTGGACGATGCTGGCTAGTTAACTCATTCGGGGCCCAAGACACCGCAAACCCCGGATGCCTGCAGGATGTGTTTCGCAAGCAGGCCTCGCTTCTCCTCGCAGCAAGTTCAGACAGGAAAGTGTATCTCAGATGGAGGGCAATTCCTCCCCAAAAAACACTGGCTCCAAATCCTCCGTACTCCCAGCACAGGATTGCAGCTTGGGGACACCCCTCTTTGCATGCTCATAGCTAGGGGTGTCCAGGTAGCAAACGCTGCCGGGATCTGCTACCTGCCCATCTACGGTGGCCTCTGGGCTATGGGCTCCCTCTGCATGCCCTGCTTCCCACCAGGCTGGCAGTGAGCGTGGAGGATGTCCGGATCTGAGCCTCCTCCTGACGGGGGTCCGCAGACCCTAGCTCCCTACGGCACTGCTGGCTGCCCCATAAATCATGAGGTGCTGTGCCTTCGCCTCGGTTTCTCTAGGCACGGCGCGGCAGTCTCCCTGGGGAGAGGCTGCGTTTTGTGCAGGGCTGTCTCCTTGCCTCCCCTGTATTGATTTAATGCTGTGGTGCGCCCCGCAGTCCATTAGCTGATTGGATTTATTTCTGTCCCCCATTTGCTATAGGGGGCAGCTGCTGGCAAGGTTTCGCGTTAGAAACAGCGTCTCGTCCTTACAGTCTTTGTTCCTCTTGTAGCGAGACTTCCCCAGTGCTGTCTGAGCCCTCCCTATTCCTCCCAGTCACGCTCCTCCTCTTGCATCCCATGCAATTCCCTCCTCCCTGCAGCACACGGCCTCTGGAGTGACCCCCCTGATTGATGATGGGATGTTTAATCGCCTCCGTGGGGCTAGCTCAATAAATGGTCCTCTGCTGCAGCGTAACCCTGAGAAAGCTGAAAATCGGCGTTTCCTAAAACATTCCTCCTGAGGCCTCTCGGCTGCCAACCTCAAAGGGCAGCTCTGCCTCCTGCCATCGCTGCAGCCCCAGTGCCCCAGCCTGGATCACAGCCAGATGGGGCTGTGCTGTGTCCCAGAGCAGTCCTGGGTGTCCTGCTATGCACAAGGCTCAAAGCAAGCGTGCCAGACCCGTCTTTCCCCAGCACAGCCCGGCGGCAGTCCCTGAGATGAGCTAATGGAGTGAGACCCAGGCATCAGGACAACAGGGATCTGTCCCCAGTGCAGCCACTAGATTGTGTTGCTGAACTGCTCCCAGAGACAAGAGCATCCTAAGAGACGGTGGAGACCCTTGAGTTTTGGGGACCAGGGCTGGTGCGAATGCCTCCCTCTCCAAGGACTTTACTCTCAGGCCAGAGCTTCATCTTCCCTCCTTACCTTCCTCCCACCCTTCCTCCCCCTCTCCCAGCAGTTACCCTGCCAGAAACAAATGCAAGCTGACAGGCCTTAGCTACTCCACTTAAATATTTATACTCCCTGGGCCCAGCTGGAAGCCAGGAGCAGGGTTTAACATCCAGAGACTGCTATGGTGTCTTTGCAAGCAACCTTCCCACCCAGGGCTGTGCATCACCTCCTCCTGCACCTCATGCCCAGGCCCAAATGGCATCAAACAAATAATGAGGATGTGGTCGAGGATGAGATCAAAGGGATGCAGAAAGAGTAAAGAACGTGGCTAGGGACAAGCAAGCCCAGCATCCCACTTGCACCATGCAAGACGGAGCCCCATGCAGGCACCACCTCTGCTGGCCTGGCAGGAAACCCTGTGCTTCTCGTCCCTGGGGCTGGCCAGGGCCAAACCTGCTGCTGCAGGAGACACGGGGACCCCCGCACCTGCAAAAAGATCAGGAGGACGCTGGGTCAACTGCTGCCTCCCAGGCCGCTGTGAGCATGGAAAGGGCTGCTCCACTGGCTGCATCCCCTCCGAAATCCCCGAGCCACGGATTCACTTAGGAGCTCTGCACTGTGCTCCTGGAGCAAACGTGGTCTGTGGACACAGTGGAGAAATCAGCAGAGGAGACAGACACAGTGCGGCTCCCACTTGCTCATGGCTCCAGCAAGTCTGGTGCAGGCAGAGCCATGCACAGAGGAGCAACAGCGTAAACATCCTGCTAGCGCTGGGCAAGGCACTCGCACACAGAGCAGCGAGAGGTGCTGGCTCCATCAGGGAGCCACGCCAGATTTACTACCAGCATGGCTTTCCTGGCCCAGAACGGGAGACAATATAATTTTTAATTGAGCTCTGCAAGCCCCGATGCTCACTATAACGCTGCTTTTTCCTTCCAGCCTGACTTCTGCCCTGGGTGGTTGCAAATCTGGATGCTTTCCCTTCCAGGCGGGAAGCCCACAAGCATGACACAGGGGAGCATGGCTAGAGCAGAGCAGAGCCAGCCGGGGAAAGCCCCTCCTGCCTCTGGACTTGCAGAGAGCTACCAGGACAGTTTTGTTGCTGCAGAACGAGCTGGCTCCAGGGGGACCAGCAGACCCCTCCCAGGCGGGTGCTTTACCTTCCTGGCTGCTTCTGGTGGGGGAGACGGGAGATGGGACCCAGCCACCCTCAGCACCATGCACACGCTTATCTGCAGAAGGCATGTTACTCCCCAGGCCAGCCACATCCCTCCTTTGGGCTGTGTGGGTCGAGCAGATGCACAGCCAGTGGTGGGACCCACCTCTGGGTTGCTAGATTGCCAGGAGGATGGCTGAGCAAGGCCTCTTGCTTATGTGCCTTGGGGACACCAGCCGAACCTGGGAGCAAGGCCACCACAGGGCATGTGTCCCTTGTGTAAGTGACAGTGCAGGTCTGAATAGGAGATTGCAGAGTACTGCTGTGCCCTGGGGGCACTAATAAGCCTAAATTGCCCTGTGCAGCCTCAGCTGGGACCCCCACCCATCTACCCCCTGCCCATGGGCCTGATTTAGGCTCGGCCCTGGGCAACCAGTCCTGCCCTGGTCTATAGTGAAGTTGTGCCTGTATCCAGCCCTGTCACCTGCTGCTCCTGTCCCTGGGGCCATCCTTTTGCTGTTTCTGTGGCTGCTGATGGACCCTGCACCTGGCTCTGCCTGCCCAGTTTGGACCCCACAGGACTGTGCGCTGTTGGTGAGAGCCCTGCCTGCACTGGGGGTCCCCCTCGGCTCCTGGCTCATCCCACCCCATGGGGCAGCCCCACTCTTGCTGCTTCCTGCCAGTGAACTCCAGCCCTGAGCCATGTGTGGTGGGGTCTGGCCCTGTGGGTCCATCTGACTGTGCCCCCCCCATCCCCAGGCTCCTCAGTAATCCCCCCTGCCAAAACTACCTGCCCTGGGGCTCCTCTGGGGCAGCCTGACCTTGCCCCCACCCCAGCTCTGTGTCCCCCCTGCCATGTCCCTGCCCTGACTCCCCCCATGTACTCTCGGCCTATGGAGAATCTCTGCTGATGGTCCAGGGCTTTTGGCCCTCTCTTTAAACCCCATCCCAGGCATCTTTAATGTGAAGTGCAATGCAGGTATCTGTGTTGCCTCTGTCATCCTCACCCTTCATGGCTGAAGAGCAAACTTGGTTCCTGCCGCCTCCCCGCCCTGCGCCCCAGGATTTTTTTAGCATCCAGATGCCAAGATGCAGCAAGGGTGGGGTGACTGCTGCCCAACCTTGCCAAAATCACACTGCTGCTACCAGTCCCCCTGTCACTGGCTGGACTCCCCCCGGCCCACGATAGCACCCAGCAGAGCAGGACCAGCATGGCAGATGATGTTGTGCAAAGAGGATGGGGTGCTCACAGCATGGGGTGCCCCTGATTCCCATGGCACAGCTCAGACAGGGCGAGCATCCCTGCAGACCCACACGCTGCCCCGAGAACCAGCTTCGCTGTGGTCCCTTCCTGGCTCCCGGCCCTCGGCCCCCGTTCGGCTGCTTGTTGCTGTCCCTGCAGGGTACCCTGGCCGCTGGGGATTGGCTCCGGCTTGGGGCCGTGTGTTGGCTCCGGCACGGCGGGCTGTGCCTGTGCCCTGCACGCCGGGATGGGAAAGACTGGAGGATGGGGTGGGCTCTGCACGGCGGGGTGGGCAGGGCCTGCGGGATCCAGGGCAGGGAGCATCGGCTCGCCTCTGGCTGCTGGCTCATTCGGAGCAAGCCCTGCTGCGCCGAGGAGACGCGTTCCCCCTCCCCTCCCCGGCCCCTTCCCCAAACTCTCCCTGTTCTTTCCTCACTCACCCCTCTCCCTCCTCCCAGACGAACCTTCCCCTGCCTGGACCAGCCCTGATCCCTCCCCACCTCTTCAGAGCCCCGGCGTCTGTCACTCCGTCCATCCAGCCATCCGTCTGCGGGACAGGTAGGATTTTTCCTTTCCCGGGGCTTTGTTCTCTTCGTCGGACTCTCAGTGGGCTCCGTCCGCCTGGCGTGTCCCCTTCCCCAGCTCTCACACCTGTGGAGGGGCAGGTCTGGTGTTGCATGGGTGGGTGCTGTTCCTGCACGGGACGGCCGTGCCCTGCCATCGCACCCACTTCAGATGTGTGCTGGTCCGCCCAAGCTGGCCAGGACCTGTCACTGGGGCCAGGGTCACTTTGCAGCATGAAAATGCCTGCGAGCGGCACAGCATATCTCCCGTGTGGGGTTGCGCCCTGCTGAGGGACCTCGGGAAGAGAGTGGATGCAAACCATGTTTTGCTTCAGGTCCCTGTGCAGCATCAATCCTGCACAGCATCGGGAAACAGCTCATGAGTCAGACAGAAGCAGCTGCCACCGCGACGGGTTGCTTAAGAAGCCAGTCCCATCTCTTTCTAAAATCCTGGGCAGTTACTCCAGATGATGAGGTTTCTCTTGTCCCCGGCCCAAAAGGAGCCTTGACCTCGCTGCTGTGTTATGCCACCTCCCTGGGTGTGTGGCTTTGCAAGGCAGGGACTGCTGAGTTTTCTGCCCCGACTCCCATCCTAAGTTGCTGCTTTGCTTGGCAAGGGTTGGCCTCTAAGGAACCAAGGTGCAAAGTGCTGTCTCTTTGTCCCTGGAGGAAAAGACAGGGTTCCCAGGCCTGGCAGGTCTGGGGTGGCATGTGCAAAGTCCCCCTGCCTGCTGTTGCAGGGAGAGACATGGGTCCTGTGATGGGTGAGGATGGGGGACAGCAGGGGTGCTGCACAGGCGAGCCCTGTGCACTGGCTTTTGGGTGGTGGCTTTCAGGTGCGGGTCTCCCCCAGGTCCCTTCTGGCTGGAGGGAGATGGCTCCGTGCAGGATGCTCTTGCAACATGTCCGTTTGGTGGTTGTTTCTGAGCCCCAGGGCAGGGTGTGCTGCTCTCCAAGTGCCCACCAAGCTGTTCATCACAAATCGCTTCCAGCGAGGGTGAACGCAGCCCTGACCTCAGTGAGGAGGGAGGAAAGAGGCCCAAGCCTTTATTTTTTTTTTGGAGCACACATCTGCAAGCTTCCCTCACGGCTGAGCAAGTTATCTCCTGGGAGCACATCTCCCCACCCCTGGGGCCTTCCTGTCCTTCCCAAATTTGGCTGGCTTTTCAATGCATACTCCAGAGGGAGCACAGAGGTACCCTGCACTGTGGTGGCTGCCTGCTCTCCACCAGAGCTTGTCGCCTCTCCCTAGGACCAGGAGTCAGGTATGGAGTGATGTGTTTATTTGGGCATCACTGCCTGGGGCAGCTTGGCAGCATTCACTGTCTAGACCCTGCTGGTGAGCCCTCCAGGGTCTAGATAAGGCCTTGCTGACCTCTCCCATGGGATGATGGTGATGGGAGCTGCAGGGATCCTTGAGGCCATGCAGTGCTCCCCATAGTTGTTCAGCCCTGTGCAACCTCCTCCAGCAGCTGTTTTGCTGCAGAGCGTCCCCACCCTTGTGCAGATGATGCATGCCCCCCCGGGAATGGCACAGAGTCCTAGCATCACAGGGCATCCTCCCCCCAGCCCTGGCCATCCTGGGGCACAGCCTGTCCATGCAGAGGGGTAGATCTGGGCTGTGATGCCCCCAGGGATTCCCACATCTGCCCATCTGTGATCCCAGGGACGTAGAGCGAAGTTGGAGTCTTGTGGACAAGGGGCAGGCGTCCTGGGCTTTCCAGGTCTGCAGCCAGTGTCAGGCCCCGGAGGGTGTGCGCTCTCCATCCCCAGGTGAGGAGAGACCATCTCCAGGTCCTGTGGAGTCAAGGGGAATCCCCTCTGCCATGCTTGCTTCCTGGGGGAGGGATGCAGGAGGTACGTACTGGCTGGTCCCAGTGGGAGATGCAGCAGATGCTGCTCTGCACCAGGGTCTGGTGTATGTGTGTGTGTCAGGGGAAGCAGATGGGTCCCCAAGGATGGAGGGGATGGATAGCAGCTCCTAGTGCAGACCAGCTCTGGTTGTAAACAAGTTGACTGGCACTGCCCAAGGATGGAGATCCCCATGGGCAGGGGGGTGAGGAAGGCACCCAAAATCCCTGCAACCCAGTCCGTGCTTTTTAGGAGCATTTCCACTGCAGTCTCCAGGAGGATGTAACAGGGAACCCATACCTGAACCTGTTTTAAATGATGGCCTGGGAGGTGTAGCTCTGTCTCTCAAATCAAGGAAGTCCAGCATGGGCACCTAAATCAGTGCCAAATCCCACCAGGGTGGGTCTAGCAACACTTGCCCCCCCCCGTGCTACCTGGGCTGAGAGAGGACTGCACCTCTGGGTGCCTTAGGGCTCTGTAAGGGTGCTGTGGGCAAACACATCAAGTCAACGGGCATCTCAAACGCAGGTCTGTGCCTTGTGTGTAAAATCACAGCAGGTGCAAAAGTCCCCGGCTCATTTCCATTTTCTTGGCAATGGCCCTGAGAGGGCGTGTGCTTGTGTCAGGGCTCAAGCTCACTCCCAGCCTGGTTCATGTGCCTGCCCCGGGGACGTTGTGCGGGTATATTGGGGGATTGCCTAATAAGTCCTTGTGCACTGCGACATCTCTCCCTGGCTGCCACACCATGCCAAGCTGCCCTCTGTGCCCTGGCTCCTGCCATGCAGGAAGGGGACACTTCCCTGAAATCCCCACGGGGACAGGCTGGAAGCATGAGTCAGGCTGCTGACAGATGCTCGGCACAGCCCTTGCTGCTGGCACGCTCCAGCCCAGCAGCCGCCCTGCGCGGAGTGCATTAATGGAATTGTTTCCTCTTGGCTTCGTCGCTGTGCCGGAAACGATGCTTCACTCTGCTAACTGGACTGATGAATTAAACGCCCACTCTGTGAGGGAGTCCCCTCCCTGTTCACTCGGCCAGGTGCTTTGCACAGCTTTCTAGATGCTGCTCCCCAAGTCTGGTCCTCTCTGGTCCCTCCTTGCTCTTACAGCCCCTCTGCAGAGCATGGCATGGGCTGGCAGCAGGGCCACAGAAATGCAGGAGACAAGGTTGAAGGGCATCCTTCTGTCCCCTGAGTGGGCCCTTTGCTCCAAGCCCTGGCTTCACAGCCCCATATCATGCCAACATGTGCCTTGCACAACAGCGCAGCATGGAGACACAGCAACGTTTCCTGGGGAAGGGACTTGGGGCATCTCGGAGGTGCAGCGCCTTCTGTTTCCCTGCCCCAGGGCAACCTTGGCTCCCACCAGCACGGCAGCGACTTCAGGCCTGTGCCAAACCATGGTCCCACAAAGACTTCCAATGCTGCAAAAATAGGTCAACTTTTCATGACATTTGCATGCAAGCTGGGTTTTAACACTTTTTTGATCTGTGGAAAAATTCAGAGAAGGTGAACACTTTTTAACGCCCAGAGTCACTCCTTTGAACTTCCTCGCGGAAGTATGTTTTCTTTCTAAGAAGGAGCAAGTTGTCATAGGATTTTCCTCCTGATAATCCCAGTGGGCAATTTCCCCCTGATTTTTGGGGTTAACCTGTTAAGACTCACCACACCAATCAATATGGAGGTGCCCTTTGGCCAGACAGTGGTGCCCAGGATGCCTCCCTCTGCTGAGGTTTTGACCAACCTGCAAACTGCTCCCCAGCCATCCAGACTGCGCCAAGTGGCCTGGCAGCCCTTCCCAAATACCACTGGGAGGTGGCTGGGCCTGATATCCATGGTACGTGACTGAGAAAGAACAGACCAGTGCTGGGCATCATCAACAGTCTGCCAGCAAGGTGTCCTGCGAACTCTCATCCTGCTTCCCATGCCAGGGCGGACAGTACCAGGAAAAGGATGCCCCGAGGCTTGTAGACTCTCTGGGGGAATTTTCTCCCTCCTACATGCGCATGTAAGAGGCCCACATTTTGCTGCGGTGGAAAGGGAGGGCTGCAGGAAGGATGGACATGTGGGTGGAAGTTGCTCACCTCAGTCCTGGGCTCAGCACTGGGAGGAAGAGGCATCCAACAAGATTTCCCCTCTCAGGTGGACCTAGAGTTTTCCTGCAAGGACTTACCTTGGAGCTGAATGCAATGCAAGTTGGTTGTTTGGTTGGCTTGCGCCCTGGGAAAAGAAAGAATGACAATTTCTCACTCTGGATCCAATGAAATAATTGGTTTGAGCCAGCACAAAGTGTGATGTCTGGTTTACTTGCTCCTCTTTTAAAGGATTTACAGGAACTTTGGACAGTTGGTGATTTTCTAAATGAAAAAGGCACTTGGGAATGAAGGAGCCAAATATTTTTCTTAGGAAATGGCAAAATGGAGCCCTTTGAATTTTCCACTTGATTTTTATGTTTCTTCTTCCAAATGTCCAGCATTGCAGAAGTGGTTTTGGTCACCTTGCAAGTGCATTTCCCCTTTTGAAGTCTGTGTGGGCCGTGAGCTATGCTGCGAGCAGAGGTGGAACGCCTTGCCGTCAGCACAGCCAGGGCTGTGAGCTCTGCCTGCACATGCAGGCGCACCCAGCAGCACTCTGCATTTGTGAGAAACCCAGCATTTGAGGGGTTTCAGATAGGCCTGGGGATAGGAGCAGAGGCAGAACCTTCCCTGCAACAGTAAAAGAAGCTCAGAGGATGAGAGCCTGCAGACCATGTAGCAGCAAGCTGGTGGGATTTCTTCTTCATCCCCCTGGTGGGAATATGGAAGCTCAACTCCTGACTATGTCTCTGCTCCCTAATGTGCCCAGTTGTGGTAATTTCTGGGGATGGCAGTGAGGTTTAGGATTTATCCATGTTCCCATGAGAACCTTTGACAGGTTTCCTGGGCAGGATTTGTCATGACACCTTTGTGTAAAGAGATCCCTGACGTCTCCCTGCTAAAACCAGCAAGACTTTACACCAGTTGAAATGCAAAACACATTTCAAATGACAGACAGGAGCTGCTCTTTGAGATCCTCCAGCACAAACAGTCTCTCCTGAGGCAGGCCAGCCTGGGCCAGGGGCACTGCTACCCCAGCAGGCAGGACTCATCCCCCTCACAACATCGCATGTAAAGAAGATGGTCCTATTCCCAGGTCAGAGAACCACCTGCAAGACAGAAATCTCATTCCTGAGCTGGAAGGATATGTTTCCATCCCCATTTTATTTGACATCAGGCTCTTTCCAGGCCGATCACTGGACACCCCTGGGGGCAGCACGGTGTTTGCTACCTGGCCTTGCCCTCCCCAGCTCTCCGAGCTGCAGGTGGCAAGTGTGCAGGGTCTCCACAGTTTGTAATCCCGATGGTGACTGAAGGAGGAGGGTCCATGTGTGACAGCAGTGCCTTTCTGGAGAGCCAGCTGCTGTCTCCCAGGAAGGGGTTAATCCTGGAGGAGCACTCAGGCAATGAACCTCCAAGATCTGATATCCTATTGATGGCTGCTTTGCATCTGGGTTCAGTAAAAGCTTTTATGCCTTGGCTCCATTTCAAGGGCAGACACTTCAGGATGACTCATGCTCCCCTGCCATGAAGGAAAAAAACCTGTTATTCCAATTTCCCTGCACAAGGTGAAGGTTTCCTGAAAATTCAAGTGCTTGCAGGGTCCTGGTCTGCTGGCCCAACAGTGCCATGCCCATTTAGGAAACATTGCTGCTCATCAGATGCCCTGGGTACTAGAAGGACATTGTTCTTAAGGGATTTAGGCTGTGATGCCTGTCTGCAGGGTCCCTTCCTCTTTCACAGAGGCAGCACTATGGCGCCATCCGTCAGCCCAAGCTGCCAGGGATGTGCCAGTGTTAGGCACTGGGGAAACATCCACCCTCAGCCCTGCTCACCAGACTCAGGCAGAGGCACCAGTGTCCCTCCCTAAAGGACTGCTGGCTCGATCTGGCCAGGATAAGTAAAGGGGCCTAAAAGCAAAATCTTGATTCTCCTAAATGTGGTGAGAGCCCAGCTGAATGGCTGCTAAACCCCTTGGGAAGAGGAAGACCAGCTCCTCTCATACTAAGCTAGCATATCCCTGAGTCCATGCTCCTTGTGGCTGGCTGGTTGAAGCTGCAGGTATCCTGATTTTTAATGAGGGGCATTGGGCAGTCGTCATTCCTCCAAGCCACCAGGGAGGCTCCAGCCACCTCCTGGAACATTTCTTGAGGCTGTTTGCCCAGCAGGAATGCCTGACTTGATACCTTTCAGCCCCCAAGCCCTGTTGTCTGACATGCTCCAAGGCCTCTCCACACAGAGCGGAGAAATTCTGGCATTGGTGTTGGGTGCTGCTGAAGAGCCTGCATGCATGTCCTGGCACACGGTCCTGCGAGGACCCACCTGGGTCTACATCTGTGTCCCAGGAGGCCACTGCCACTCCAGATGAGACAGGCACCATGGCTTCACGTGGCAAATCCGGAGGGAAGTCTGTATCCCCTTGGAGATGTGATTTGAATCCGAGGGGCTGTTGGAACCATCCCTGTGGGAGAAGTCTTTGTGTCACATGGCAGTTGCTGGAGTGAGTCCCCATCCCTTCTGCCTGGTCAAGTGAATTGCTCTATCGAAGTGTCTTCTGGGCACCATGGGTCCCTTAGGGCCATTCCCACTTTTTGTAGTGCCTGGTTACTCTGCGCCCTCCCCAGTCTGGCCACCTTATGGCCCCCTCTGTCCCAGCTGGGACTCCTGGTATGCTCCTGCTAAGTGCTACGTGGGACATCTGCTTCCCAAACACCCAGGGGAGCTCAGGCACTCTGGTGAATTATCTGGTTTCCTCCCTCCTCTGATTTCACACGGGCTCAGGAAAGCCATAATTTGCAAGGCAAGCCTGGGGAGAGAAATCTGACCCGTGGCACCTGGAAAGCTTTGCACTTCTTAGCGGAGAATACACAGCTATACAATGCTCCTTGTTGTCAGCTTGCACAGGAAGAGCCATCCTAGGGTGGTGTGATGCAATGAGCTGGTGCGCAAGAACTTCATCTCACCCCGTTGTCTCACAGCATTTCTCAAAGGGCACAGTGATGCTCAAGACCTTGCGACAAGCAGTGCCCATCTGTGATTTGGGCACCATGCCTATGGCATGGGACCCGCTGCGTAGGGCATCTGGTGGCCAAGCACTGGTGTTACCTTTGAGCACCTCCAGCAAAGCCCTGCTGCGCTGGGCTGGAAAGGGTGTGGACCAGAGCCGTCCTGACCACCACAGGCTTTTTGTAAGAGATCTGAGATGCTGGGTAGCATCTATTGAAATGGAGACTTTCAAATAGAGCTCTGTTTATGACACTAATGACCAATTTATGGCCAGGTCCTTGTACATCCCAGCTCCTGTGATTAGGCATTAGTTTGCAAAAGCCCTGGCAGTCTATGCATTGCCCATGAGCACGGCTGCCTGAATTACAGGGTACTGCTGCATCTCTCTGGTTGAGTGAATAAAGCTTTTAGCAGCAGGAATAATAAATAATGCACCAGCATTTGGTCTCTCTCCAGTTGGTGAAGCTGCTGGGATTTGTAGGGGCTTTGCCCGCACACTGCAGGCCGTGGGCCTTGTGAGCTTCTGATTACTCCTGCAACAAACTCAGCACATTTGGTTGCACAAAAAGCTATTCATCCTCTGGTTTTACTGTGGCCTGAGCAGCTCTGCCTGTCTGTTATTATTATACAACCTGTTGATGTGCGAGGCAGGGACACGGACGATGGAGCCCCATCAATTAGACCCCCAGGCTCAGGGTGCTCAAAATCGAGCTTCTTGCTGCAGGGCATCAAAGCAGCCCATATGTTTCCCAGGGTCCTTCAAGCCAGGTTTGAAAGTGCAACCCATAGACATGCTGAAGGCCTCAAAAACTAAAGCAAAATAGCAGCAGTGACTCGAAAATCATAAATTTTTCAGGCCTGAGTTGTTTTTGCTTGAGGCTGTGAGACTGGCAGCAACAGAGACTTTTGGCATGTGGTTTCAGTTTGCTTCCCTGAGAAGGTGTGGGGCTAACCCTATAACTGTGGGGTGTGTGTATTTGATGCTGATGAATGCTATTTGGCTTAAAAGGTGGTTTCCCATCTGTTCTCACTTCTTCAACACCCCCAAAAGTTGGGCTTTTCTTAAAAGCTGTTTAAAAATATTAACTTAACCACTGCACTAGGAAACATGAGCACTATGTTGCTGCACATGGACATTATTGAAGACTCTGCTTATTTCTAATATTGTCAGTTAGGCTGCTGCTTGTAGAGGGGGAGTGAATAATTAGCAGAAGTTTCTTACTGTTACGTGCGTCTTTTCTACTTGCACAGTTTGCCGTTCCCCCATAAGTGTTCAAAAGTGGCCAGTGACTGGTACAACTTGAAATCTCAACTGCCGTTAAGTAAGATGGGCCCTTTCCACAGATTATTAGATGATGCTCATAGGAGGATCATTTCAAACGAACCTGATAATTTGATATTAACCTGCTTGATTTGAATCTGATGGCATAATATTAAATTAGAGAGAAGCTAACCAATGATAAGTCTCTGGGGGGGTCTCTGTTAGACGTTAGTTTAATTGTGGAAGCACACATCAGGAAGAGCTGCAGTTGTGGTTTCTTCCAGTAAAGCTGGGAATAGCTAACAGCTCATCTTTCCCTGGAGTAATGAAACCCCCAGCATGCAGACACAAGCCTCACTCATGGAAACACAGTCCTGCAGATTGCCCCAGGCTGGGGGCACCGCCAGAGGTCTCTGCCCCCACCCCTGCCCCAAGCAGGGGCACCCCAAAGCCAGGGCCGGGTTCTTGGGGCTGGGGCCAGGAAAGTCTCTGCGCCTGTCCCAGGGTGGTCCCGCGCTCGGGGGGAAGGGGGGAACAAAGCAGCCGCCTCTCATTTTAGATGAAACCCTGAGGGACTGTCCCATCCTCTGAGATGCCAGTAACGAGCCCTGATGGGGCAGGGAGCTCCGTGTCACCGTGGCCAAGAGGGTTTTAATAACATGGTCCTTAGACAGGCTGATGCCCCTTCCCTGCACCTCTCCCCGTCTCCGAGCAGGGTCTGCTAGTCTCTGCCATCGGTTGAGTGGTCGGATCCTCTTCATCAGTGATTGAAACTGCCACAATGGAGCAAACAGATGAAAGGTGTTTTTGCAGTGCACGCAGGCCTTTTCGCCAATCCTTGCTGACTAGCACCAGGCTGTGGGTATTTCCTCCCGCAAATGATGAAAGCAGTCATGGAAGGCATTTTAAGCTCGCTCTCAGCCTCTGTGGGCATGCACCCCTTTCTGCCCCTACGGGTGCCAGGACAGTCCAGTGCCAAGGTGAGATGTGTCCCTGCTCCTCCAGTGCCTGCAGGCAAAGCCCACGCTGCCCAGGCACACTCCAAGACAGCAGAGACAAAAGCACTCCTGTCTTCTCAGCTAAACGCTGGTTGCCCGGGGCCACCAACAGAGCAGTGTGTCCCAGCACACAGTCTGATTGCTGCGTCCTCTGTGTTAAAGCATTTTAGACTATCTGCTTGAAACCTCCTGCCTTGTGCAAATGTGGGCTCTGCCCCCTCTTACCTGCTCTGTAACCCAGATCCCCCTGCATCGTGGGCATGCATCTCTGTTCTTAGTATGGTGTCCTTCCAGGATTTGGGGGGGTTGCTGCTGGGCAGCAGAGCGCCTTGCATTGCATAGCGGCATTTTATTTAGAAGATGCTTTCAGTGACACCAGCTTGACCGCAACAAAGCCTGACTCTCATGCCTCTTTTTTCTGCAGGGCAAGAGCTGCCTGGTCAGCTGCACCGCAAACTTCCTAACGTCACCAAATGTGCCTCCGAGTTGCTCTGCCCAGGGGACCGGCTCCAAGGGTAAGGAGGCAGGGAAGACCTACAGCCCCTTGGCAGCTCCTGGCCTGCCAGGATGGCCCAGGGGACGCTGGGCTTGACAGTGGCAAAATCCCTCCCCGGCACAGGTCGGGGCCTGCTGGTGGGAAGCCCAGGATGGATGAGCTCCACACTGCTGAGTGATGGTGTGTGGCCGCTCGGTCCCTTCCCCTCCTACCCAGGTAATGTTAGGAAGCTGGTTGATTTGCAGGTGGAGATGTTCGTTGCAGGTCACTGTCGGGTGTTAAGCCTGCTGGTTGCGCAGCCACTTCAAAGGTGGTGCAGAGACAGAGCAGCCTGTTGCGCTCATGAAAGGAGAAATGGAAGGACTTAACATTTTTATATATGTCAGGGTAACACTTCAAGGCTCTGACTCATGCTCTTGCTTTATAAAACACGAGTGCTTCATCTATTTAATTATACGGGAGACTATTATTAAAGTCTAGCCTGTGAAAGGCTGTGGGGAAAATGCATCCTTCCCCAGAGTCCACAGGTCCCTCTGAGAAGCAGACAAGGTGCTGGGGGGTAACAGAGAGTCCCAGGACGGCAGGAGGGCAGTCATGGTGATCCTGTGTAAATGGGTAGGGGACACCCGAGAACACCCACAGCTCTGGGTGCAGATCGCGTTGCTCAGGTGAATTCCCCTGGTGCTAGGTGCAGAGAAGGGCTGTGGGGGTCCAGGGAAGAGAGGTTGGTCTTACATGGCACTTAGCACTTAAATGTCTCTTTTATACACTGGCAGCAAACTATGAGAGTTTTGCAGTGGTTCTTGTATACAACACATCTGGTTTTCCTACTCCCATGGGGTATAAAAGTGCCAATATTCAGAGATGCACCTTTTGGCCAGACTCTTTGGGGCAGTTCCTATAGAAAGTGTGATACTGGTGGGCAGGGTTTCCCTCCTCCTTGGGACCCCCCAGGCTGGCTGGCTCTTCAGCTGAACACTGTTGCGGTATACACATGTCGCCAGCCCCAGGGTCCAGCTCCTGGCCAGGCAGGTGCTTCCCAAGGCTGCAGGTGTCCAGCCGGTTCTTTCAGCTGGAGCTGGGATGTCCCCATGCCCCAGCACATGCCAGCTCCTGGGAAAGGGCTTTCTCCATGCTGGAAGTGGCTCCAGCAGGAGAGGAAACAGCTTCTCCAGCAACAGGCTGGGGGCTTTTTTTTGGAAATGGCAGGGGTATGCCGGGCATCCGAGTTTCAGTTCTTATGTCAGTCCTGCCGGCTTCTGTGCCCTTCTTATCTTTTTTTTCCTTCCATATGACCTGTCACCTTCCCTTTTCTCATCTCCAAGGCTGGTCTGGCTGCATCGCAGTGGCCAGTGCATCCACAGGCATTAGACATCAGTAAGAAACATCATCGTGGCAGAAAAAGTGCCAATGATGGGCTCTACTTAAGAAGAAACATATTCACATCTCGGGGAGCAGGGAAGGCATGACCCACCATTGCCTCTGTAAATGCCAGGAAAAGGAAAATTAAGGTTTGGCCCCTGGCAAGGACTGTGGCTCCTTCGGTGGGGAAAAGCTTCTGAAGCCGGAGGCGCTTTTGGTCCAGTCTTGGCCCTGTCTGGGGGGGAGCAGGGCTCTGCGGAGCCAGTCTGTGATGCGGGGTTGCCATCTAGCGCTGTTGCCGAGTCTTTCCTGCTTGCAGGAGCAGAGCTCTGAAGACTGAAAAGTAGCGTGCTTATGGGGCAAAATAAAACACAAGAGATGCACATAGTAATCATGCCGCCCTGCATCTCTTCATCTCGGGAAGTGGTGTGTCTCCCCTGAACTGGTCTGTCTGAATTTCCAGTACAGTAGGATGCAATGGGCAGGTCTGAATAGCTAAACCTAAACTCGCCTCCCTTTTTTATGTCTTTGGGAGAATCACATTCACTGCAGCCATCCTCATATGTGGGACTTCCCGCAAGAGACCTCTCCCCCAACATACAGGCAAAGACCTGAGGGACGTGGGAAAAAAGTTTGAGTTTTCAGGGCGAAATAATTGCCACTGGGCAAAGCCTCAGGCAAACTAATCTGGCTCTGGAGTTACTCTCCTTGGGGCAGGGGTGGAACGGGGGACCTCCAGAGATGCCTTGCAGCCTGAATCTCTCTGATTCTCTGTTCTTTGTTCAAATATTGAAATGACTCACTATTTAAAGACATTTATTTTATCGATAACATGAAGCCAATGTTTTGGGGAGCTATGGAAATAAGACCTCATGGTATCCCTGAAATGAAACTCTTCTTTGTGAAGATGATGCTGGCCTCTTGGCAGTCCAGATGATACTCTCCACAGCCCCAGCTCCTGGAGCCCATGGCCATTTTGTGAAAGCATCTGTACCCTGCGGCATGGAGAAAGCTTGGCAAGCTGCAATGCTGAAAGCTGGCAGGCAAAATCATTAAGTTTCCGAAATCTCATAGCTTTGGGGAAGATCATCCTGATCCGGCTATTTTGGATGCTTTGTATCAGGGACTCTGGGGTCTTAGAAGGGGCTATGAGAGAGAAGGAATGAAATGCAGGGTCCGGGGACCTGCACCATCTCTGCAACGTAGAACACAGACAGTGCTTTTTCCTCCAAATGAACTTTTGAAGTTGTGCTTGACAGCCTCCCATGGGAAATTAAAGCTGAGACATGTCCTCTTGCAGAGCAGAGAGCAGAGACAGTCACAGGGGTCCTCTAGTGGGGACAGCGAGTACAGAGACAGGCTGGCTGACGAGCAAAAACAGAGAAGGAGGAGGATATTTTGGAGACTGCTCAGGATTGGGATCCCTGCTCCTTCCTCCCCTAGCCTTGCAGCAAGACACACTCCTTCCACTTCCCTGAGCGCCCACCTCACTGCCCTGCATGGACATCTTCACAACCTGGCACAGCCAGGATCTCCCTACAGGTCCTCTCAGAGGAACCCAGGTGTCCAGCCCACTGTGCTGGCACCGTCCAGGCGGCTCTGTCCCCAGAGGTGCGTGAAGCTGGGCAGCCTTTAGGCAATCGTCAGAGGACTGAAGCAGAAACACAGAGAGGGATCTTGCAGGGTGGCCAGGGCCAGGTGCAAGCATCTGATGGGAAGGATGGTACGTGTGTGGCGAGGTGCAGAAAAACAGCCCTGTGGATCCTTGGCACCTCCAAGGAGGTCCCACTCCGACACCACTGCCTTTCCTGGATGACATTAAGCTGTGGCGGGAGGCCACCTGGCACATCAGTGCTAAGTGCCAGCTGAATTTCCAAGATGAACTGCACTAGAAATGCCTCCCCTCTCCCCTCGAGTGGTGACCTACATTCGATACTTGGATAATTCCCTCTCCTCTGGGCTGCTGGCAGCTGCTAGCCCAGGAATAATGTACAGGCATGGTCGCCCTCTCCTCCACACACTGCTCTTTCCCCTGGCTGCATCCCTTTCCCATGCCTAAATCCTTGTCCATCAGGAGCAGATGATTCCCACTCCCTCCGCCTGTAGATGCAATGGTTAGGACATGGCTCTGGCAGGAAGTGGGTGCTGCATCTGTAGGTGGGAATTCTGCATTCAGAGAGGCGCTGGTGTTCAACATCAGCCCTGCTCTGCTTATGTCCTCCGCTAAACCGAACTCTGAGTCTAGCAGTGTTCAGCCTGGAAAAATCTCTTGCTTTTGCAAGAGCCGTGCTGGTGTGAGTTAACTCTGCCTAGTCCTTCTCCATCCCTGCATCCTCTGATTCTGGGCCAGGATGGTCCTGCCCTGGTCTGAGATAAACCCCAGCTGTGCAGGGCCAAAGGAGAGGCACTTTCCTTAATCCCACGGTATCCCTGCAGGTCAGGTGGCAGCATTTTGCTAGAAACTGTGTTGAAATGACCTTTTTAATTCCTGGAGAGAAAAAAAAAAAATCCCTCCCCCGCAACATTTGCTCTTTACAAATGACTGCCCTGGGTTCACACGAGGCATGTTAATGCCACATGGATGAGCAGCGCCCACTGCATAGACTGGGAGAGGAGTGGGTCCAGGATTTTAGCAGCAGGTTTTCCCACTGAAGGGCTGCTCTGTGTGTCCAGGACAGGCCTGGCAAGCACCTCACCTCTCTTTAGGTCTGGGCTTTTTTGCAGGAGGCTTGCATAAATGTGGCCTGGGTTTTTGGTGATGCTGTGTTTTTTTGTCCCTGATGAAAAATCCACATGGCATGATCTCTTTATACGCCTTGCTTGTCTGGACCACTCCATGACTCAGTTTCCCCATCTGGAAAATGTGCTACTCCTCCAGAGGATTTTGGGAACCCTCACATATATGCTTAGTTCCTCAATGAGAGCCATGGAAAGCGCTGCCAGCAAGGATCCCAGCTCTGTTCGCAGTGAAGCCAGTGGCAGGACAGCTGGCTCTGCCGTTGGAAGGGTTGCTGATGGGATAACAGCAGCTGGCACGGCTCCACACATGGACCGAGCACCCAAGCCCAGTAAAGTCTAACAGATCCAGGCTCCAGCTAGCGAAGCAGCTCTATTTTCCACCCAGTGTAGATGGACGGAGAAGGTACTGGTCCCTGTCTCTGCCAGTGGGCAGCAGAATCACAGATATGCATAGGGAGGGGTGCAGGGAGCACACATAGCACAAGCCTTCCCTTAATCTCCTTCCTTGGTCCCAGCAGCAATCTCCAGTTTCTGCGTTCCCAGGAGCCAAACCATGTCTGGATGGTTAGGTTTAGTGTCCGTGGATGGATGTAAGCCCATTTGGAGCCCAAGCATATTTTTGGCCTCTGCAGCATGTGGTGGGAGCAAGTTCCTCTGTCACCAGCTGCAGTGTGAAAAAGCAATTTTGTATGTGGGGGACCCCCATGCTCTGATGTCTGTTTTTTGCAATCACCGCTCCTGCCTAGATGCACAGAGAGAGCTGGGTTAGGAGCACTTCTGGAGGTCTCTAGTCCAATGCTTGGGCTAATGTCAAAGTGAGGGCAGGTTGCTCAAGGTGAGTGACCAAATGAGTTCTGATTAAATCAAGAGTTGCTGCTTCTTGGTGAATTTTCTGACCTCTTTCTCCAAGCTGACCTTGCACCTGGCCCTGCTCTGCCTTACATTTGGCGCATGGTGGAGGACAGGTAAGTCAGGTACCTGAAGTTGCCTATTTTTACTGCACATCCTTTGGTGGTTGTGGTCCTGGTGGAGTGACTGATAGCTCAGCCCTCATACCGTACTCTTCCAGGACATTTCATTGCACGCACTGATTCGGTTATATGTCTGGCTTCCAAGTAAGCTCCATTGTCTTTGTTCTCCCTCCTTTTATTGCCGATACAGACATTATCCATGTGTTTAACACTCATGGTTTCACATTTTTATCTCCCTTTGGTCCAAGTGCTCAGCTCATTCCTGCAGACCCCTCCGGGGAGCAAACATCAGCCCTGAGTGACACTGCTTTGGAGCCAGCCAGCTCTCAGTCCCTGTAACACGGTCCTTGGTGGTGGTCCAGCGTGATGGTGTAGTGGATGCTGTGCCATGCAGAAGCATATCATGCCTTGGCCAGGACTTTACCAACCTCCATGGTTACTCTGGCTAGTTAGCTGCTGGACTATTTGGTGCCTGTGTTCCTCCTTCAGGGGACTAGGGTGCAAACCGTACCTGAATGCTATATGTCCCAATCCATATGGTCTCAGTTCAGCCCTTGCTCTTGTCCTCTGGATTGCAGCCTTCTTCTTTCAAGTGATTATGAGAGCTAAAATGCATGTCGTCAGCAACTCTCCCTGATACTGCTAGAAAACACCCCAGAGTTTTGGGAGCAAAACTGGCAATATTTGGCAAGTTGTTTTTCTTTTGCAAGCAGGCAGGAGTAATTTTGTCAGCCCTTAAGCAAGGGAAGAGGGACAATGATAAAAAAGGATGGAAAGAAAAAAGAAAAAGAAAGAAAGAAAGAAAGAAAGAAAGAAAACTGGAGAAAGGCAACAAATTTGCTGACTTCCTTGTTCTCAATTTCTCCCAGAGCAGAAGGAAAATGAACCAGGTGGGGTTTGCTTCTTGCAAATGGCCCAGAGAACAGGGCTGGGCTGTGTACCCAAAACTAGGCTCAAAGAGCCTTCTGTCACGATGCCCTCCACTTCAAAGCCACCCCAGCGCGAGCTTGGACATCCTGCAGCACCAAAACCCCTGTTAGATCCTCGGGCTGATCTTCGCTTTCAGGTATTTTGGAAAGAAATGTCTCCCAGTTCTTCTCAAAAGTGGCTCTCCACCGGCATGAGGTGGGTCTGGCTGCAGGTGATAAAGCTACATGCTGTCTCCCAGTGATCTGCCAGTGACTTTTTCCAGCTAGAGCTCAGCTCTACTAATGCCTTGACTAGGTGTTATTAGAGCTGGTACATAACTGTGGTTTGAAATCAGCTTGTTACATCACTCCTAATCCTTTTAGTAATTTCCATGATTTGGAGAGTGCATCAGCATGTTTGACTCTCCAAATCCCCTCCCAATGACCCAAAATAGCCTGATCTAATGGGCCTAAGCCTTGTCCTTCCATAAAGGCAAAAAAGGATTTTGGATTTTTTTATATACTGTACTTTTTATCCTGGGGCTGTTCCTAATGCTTCCTAATCTCACCAAGGATTTCTCAAGTACAGCAAAACCGCAGAGCTTTGTGGCCAGAGGCATGGGCTGGGGAATGCTCTGGAAGTTTTAAAAACTTGCCAGATGTGGTTCTCCTCAAGTAGAAAAGCATCTGCCTTATCTCCCTGTGTAGGGCACTTATTGCTTAGCTTGCTGTGACCTAGAAGCAGTATCTGCTTGTCTCAAAATGAGAAACAATCAGAGCTCCACCAGCTCTGCCAGGAACTCAGATGCCCATGGCAGGGCACAAGACCCCAGAGCTTCCTCTTCTATCCTTTGTAGCATGAATGTTTGTGCTTCATCTGTAGTGTCTCATGACCCCTGCCCTGCAGGCCACGGCAGTGGGGGCCCTCCGGGAGACACTGAAAGCTGGTGGCAGGCAGGGTTGCCAGCAAGAAGAGCAGAGCGTGGCAGCTGTCCCCAGCTCGCTTTGCTCAGTCCTCCACCGTGGCGTAGCGGGCTGGATCCCAAGTGCTTGTGATGAGCTAAACTGTTCTCAGCTCTGGGCTTTGCCTCAAGCCTGTCTGCTCATTGCCGTTTGGCCAGCCTTTCCTTCAACTCCTCTGGAGACCTCTTGGCTCACTTCCAAGAGCCCTGTTTTCCTGTTATCGTCTTGATCTAGCCACACATGTGCTGTTTTCGTCTGTTCCCCCAGATGAAAAATAGGACTGTGTGGGTCAAGCGGAGCCAGTCTGTGTGATGTGATTGTCGTGGTTTTGGTGTAGGCATTTGGAGCCCATAGGATAACTGTTACCATGATCTGGCTTTGGGGTGCATTTCCTGGGCTGGCACTTGACTAAACAGAAAGAAATAGCAAGGAAACCGTTACACAAAAGCCTTTGGAGCAAGAGGAGGAGAAAGCTGAGGATCCTCTCAGAACAGCCTGCAGAGACGTCTTTCGCCACAGAGTGTTCTTCTTGAACTTCCAGGTAAAACGAGATTAACAGTGGTCAGAAATCAGATGTTCTTAAGGAGCTCCTGGCCTTGCTGAATATCTGCAGGTCAAGGGATGCAGCATGTCTTTCTCCAATGTGCTGACAGTGACTGTGACATTTTGAGGCCCAGAAGGAGTAAAAGCCCTGACCAGGCATTGCTAGCATTACTTTTAGTTCACAGGAAAAAAAAGCATTGCTCTGAAACCATCTGAAAAGCACCATCAGTTTTTGCTTGAAGAAGGAGAAAAAGCCAAATGCTGAGCTCCCCCTTTGCCAACCTATTTGTCCTCTAAAAGATTAGTTCCCTTGCCTGGCTTACAGGAGGATTTGAGGTCGCTCCATCTGCTTGCGTCTAGCACGTCACGACGAACCGGTGCCCTGCATCTCCCGGGAAGAGCAGCAGCCACCGTCTGCAGGGCCCAGATCACAGTGTGCTTACACACATGCACCCCGGCTCCATGGCTGCATTTCCTCCCTAGCGCTGTGCTGCTTATGTCAGTGGTGGCCTGGGACTGACCACGGCTTGCTCTCTCCCTGCTGCTGAAATCAGTCCCAATGCTGGTGGTGGTATGGCCTCCCAAGCCCTTGGTCTGCTCCACCGGTTGCTTCCTCAGTTAGGGACAGACCGTGCTGTTTTATCGGGCTGTCTCTCTCCTTCCTGGACTCACTCAGCACCCCTTTGGCACTGGGAAGGTGAAGGGCAGTGCAGCCCTATCCATCTGTGCTTATGTCAGTGGCAGCTGAAGGCAGCACATGTCGTTTAGCTGTCAAGTTGGGGCAGACCCTTAGGCATGGACTGTGAGATCCTTCCAAACCTGGCCCCTTTGCACTGGCCCTGCTGTCCCCGGCGTGCTGTTCCTGCACCCCAGGTGAAGCTGCGGGTGGGTTTGCGCCCAACTTCCCCCAAAAGTGTGGCTTGGCAGGGGACAGCACAGCCCCCCTGGGGCTGCAGGCACGTACTTCTTGCACGGGTCGCCGGCATTTGTGAGCACCGCCTCCATCCCCAGGGCCAGCTCTGCCTTTCTCCCGTGCTCTGCCTGCTCTCGCTGAGGCCTGCCAGCCCCTCTCCTGTCCCAGGGCTTTCCTCGCCGCGCCTTGCCATGCTGCGAGCCACCCCGGCAGCCGCCCACGTGGCCCCGGGCGGCCAGCGCTTCCGGGGAGCAAGGGCTCAGGAAGAATCAAAGTGACAAGCAAAGCCCTCACCAAAGGAGAGGGAACGAAAGCTTGGCAGAAGAAAGCCAGCAGCTACAATCTATTTCAGGTACTCAGTGAAAAGCCCTCCCTGAGCTCACGCAGTGGAAGAGCACACACATCGCAGAGATGCTCTGTGATAAGGACTGTGGTGGCCCTGCAAGTGGCCCATGCACCAGGGCCTTCAGAGAGGCTGTGTCTCGCCTCCTGTTCCCTGCTGATTGAAGCTCAGCAGGGTTGTGGATCATGACCACAGGTTTGCTGTGCATCCATATGGCTGCACACAAGGTTTTGGACCTGCAGACGCACCTCCTCTCCAAGGGCATTACCTTCACTTCATGCACATCTCCTGCACTGTGCATGGGGATGAGATACTTCTTTGGCCCTGAGCACGATCTCCTGCTTGCTGGCTGCAGGCAGGCATTTTCATGGCTAATGTCCTAAAGATGGGACAAGATACAACACAGCAAAATCCACCATGCCTGCACTGAGGGATCAAAGTGCAAGCAAAGTGCCAGATCGAAGTGATCCCAGGGAGAGTGTGTGTTTTGGGAGGCTGCTTCCAGGCCTACCCTCATTCAGAGTTTTCTGCAATGGTTTCAGAGCTCTAATAAACCAGAGCTGCTCCAGTTTGCAGGTGATGCATGCTTTGCCATGGCAGTTAGAGACCGCAGAAAGCAAATGGGGCTGTTTGTGGAGCTCCAACCCAATGAAATGTGACCCACACCAAAAGAAAGAGCAAATCCTGCAAGCTGTGCCCACATGGCAGGGCAGTCACATTGTAAGGAAAGAGGCTGAAAAGTTGGGGGGGGGTGGAGAAAAGCATCTCTGTCTTACAGACAGGGGTTCAAATATCTCACCTTGTTGAAAGGCACATTCAGGAGATGATTGCCCTGAGCAAGGCAGGGACAGGACATCCCTGGCTACATGTTTAGGAAGGCAGCAAACAATCCCATACCTATATGGATAAAAATCCTGATAGTGATGTTTTATACCCTAGATTTACTGCAGGTGTTTATTTGTTGATGGAGTTGATGAAAACTATGCAAAGAACTGACAAAGATGGCAATTTTTTTTAAGCTTGTGTTAGCTGGTAGAAAGCATTGCAGATGCTAGAGGCTCCCCCCCGGGCTGGTAAGGGCTAAGAGAGAGCATTTCCCTGGAAAAATTCCTCAATCTTTGGTAGAGTAGGCTGATAGTCGAGGAGAGGCTTAAGAAGGGAAAGCACCTTCACGGGGTGTGAAAGAAATGGGCTTACCCAAACAAACCCAGGATGGGCCTGCAAGGACTTTGGGGGTAAATTGGAGGGGGGAGTTATTAGCCGATGTTCACAAGTGTTTTAATGTCAGTGTTTTTTGGAGCTCTTGCTGAGAGAAATGATACTGAAGACAAGGGACCTCTCCCCCTTTCCTTGTGCTCCACTCCGTCAATCCCATCTTGTCACCAGATGCTGTTTAAGGTGCTAGCTAATAAAGAGGCTGGAGGTAAGTTAAAGAAGAGCTAATGACAAGTGAGCTTACGGAGGGTGGATTTATACGGCCTGACTGAACTAGGTTTGCGGAAGCGGCAGAGGCAGAGGAGGAGGGAGCACGCTCTGGGGTGATGCCGGGGGGTTGGCACTTCCCCGCACGCCTATGTTGGCCTCCATGGCACGGAGACAGAGGTGCACTGAGCACCGTCCCACTCCCGCGCTGTTCTAGCAGGGGTGTGGGTCGGCCGAGGTTGCTGGACAGGGTTGGTGCTGAAGGGCATGCTGGTGCCGGCAGATCCTGAGGGACATGAGAGCCTTTGCCTGTGCTCAGACCTGAGCAGAGACTGGATTCATGAGTCCCCTGGGCCAGGTGGGCCCTGGGAATGCTCTCTCCTGGTGCCATTGCCTTTTCAGCAGACATGCGACTGTGCTGGATTCCCACCAGACTCCCGTGAGGACGCTCCCAATGCGTTCCTGGGGCAGCTTGCACAGAGCACTGGTTTCTCTTCCAGCTCAGTAAGGTGGCAGAAAATTGCAGCAGGGAGTTCCTGGCAGGGGGATGCAGCGATGAGATGCTGAGCTAGCTAGCTGATAGCTCTGCATCCCTTTGCACCGGCCTGCTTACCCACTATGCTGCGGAGCTTGGGGGAAGGCTGCGTTTCTATTCCCCCATGTCCATTTGCCTTACAGTGCTGTTTCCGACAGGAATACTGTTGGAGACTACAAGGTGTCAGCTTGGAAATCTTTTAACTTTACTTCATTTCCCCAAATGGACAATGTCTCCATTCATTAGGTACCCACCCATGGGGCAGATGTCAGCTCTGCTCATGTAGCTCATGGCTTTTCTCAGCTTATCTCTGCAGAGACTCTGATGGCTTCAGAGCACTCATTTCCTATCATGTCACGCTGGCTTCTCTGTGTGGGGCTGCCTTTCTCCCTTTCTCGCAGCAGCACATCCACAGGAGAAGCTCACCTACATGCCCCATGCATTTGGCTCCCCTCCATTCCCATCTTGAGGAACTGGGTTTTGAAGGATGTTTCGTTAAAAAGTTGGAAAAAAATGGGTAGTGGTGGTGCGCACGCACGTGTGCGTGTGCAGCGCTTGAATCAGTTTTCCTTGGCCAGGCTGTGCCTAGGAGGAGAAACCATCACTGAAGTCTGCCCTTTGAGGCTGATTCATTCTGGCAGCTTTTTCACTGGGACATTAAAATCATTGCCTCTGTCTGTGTAAAACATAAAGTAAGTTGAATGATGGGAACACAGGTCAGGAAAGGATTGTTCTCTCTCTTTCGCGATGAGCAGTGTCACTAAAAACCCAAACAGCAAAACAAAACAGATCCCACCAGCCCAGCACACAAGAGCTGCTGCACCTCATCTTAACTGGAGCACGGCACGGGGTCCCCTCCAACCCAGAGGGGAAGCTGGCAGCCTGAGAGAGCAACGCAGATGGAGCTGTCTCACTGAGATTTCCATCTGTAACATCTGCAAAGTGTATCATAGCTCATGAATTTGGTGATATGGAGGAAGAACACCCCTTCCTCTCCAGTGCGTCCATTGCAAGCTGCAGTGCATGCTCTCCATCAGATAAATAAAGAAGCTTGTGTTTTCCCTGTGGACTTGCAATAGAGTAAGAGGGTATCTGTGAGCTTTTATAGCTCCCTGCATGCCTTTGGAGGAACTCTAACCCCATGTGGGAGCCTTGGGTTTCCCTTAATTCCCAAACTCCGCACACAGGACCAAGCAAGCTCTATTAGAGGCGCAAAGAGCCAAGTGCTCACAAGTGAGGATAGGCTAAAATTAAGCTCTATTGGCTGATTTTATTTGGGGCACCTCTGCAGGCAGGTTGCAATAGAGTCTTTAAATATATGGGCACAGCCTGCTTTTTGAGTCTTCAGTATGCAGGGAAGGCAGGCTGAGTGCTGGAGCTGGCTTTTCGGTACTGCTTCCCCACAGCAGAGGTGTGTGAAATGAGGTAGGCGACATCAGAAGGTCTGCTGGTACTTGGGGTGCTGGGGTTGTGGTATGGGGCAGCTTGCCAGGGCCTTGCAGGGAGGCTGCTTCTGCATCTCCAGCCCTGAGTAAGCGCAGTGATGGGGAAACTCTGGGTAGGAAATCCTTTTTTTTGCCTGAGCAAGCTTTGTCTGAGAGCTACTAAAAGTGCCTCCCTGTGTGATCTATTGGCTTGGGCCAGGGACACCCCAGCTATTGCTGAGCTGAGCAGCAGGGGAATGTGTGGGCCTGGATGATGCCCTGTGTGGTGTAGGGCCCTGCTGTGAGGCTGAGCAGGAAGCTGTGGTGCTCTTTTTGGTGCATCCCTGTGCAATGCTGCTGTGACCACCTCGTGCTACAGCTGATATATATGGTATGTCATCCGTTTTCTTGTTCAGAGGGGTTTGTCCCCCTATCTGCCTATGGGGGCTGATGGACTTGCATCTGTGTGCAGGTGCTGGATATGTGGGGAGGTTGCAGCCTTTTACAGTGACAGGAGGGGAAATGGGGATAGTGGAGGGGAAGAGGGAGTTCAAACCCTGCCTGGCTGCATGATGCAGTGATGGCAGCCAAGGGTCCTAGGGCTGTAGAGAGAACAAGGCAAACCTCTCATTTCTGCCCTGGAGCTCCCCAGCACTCAGTCTGGCCCCTTCTCCTCTGTTTGTTGTGCAGGGTGGATGTGCTGCCTGCAGGGACCATGCTCTTGGCTGGGGTTTAACCTTTGGGGGAGCAGGCTGGTGATGGTGGTGGGAAGGCCCATCTGCTGGTACTCATCCCTCCCTCTCTTTCTTCAGCTGAGGCCAGGCAGGGCTCTTATCCAACTCTTTTTAGTAGAGAAGAAACCTTGCACTGCCATCTTCTAGATTCATCTGAGCATAAAATCTAGCAAAAGCTACAGCCTGAACCCCTATTCCCATGTTGCAGAGCTGCAGTAGTTATACTGCCGTGGTGAAGTTTCTGATGCCTTTCAGAAAGGGAAACTCTTAAGTGCCTGCATGGTTATTTTTAAACAGTAACTTTCCCAGGTTTGTCCTTGCTATTCCCAAGCAAGGCTGGAAGCCAATGTGTGGTGCTCCAGGTGGATGTGGCTCTGCCTCCATCCATTGCCCAAAAGCATACAGGCCTGAGGTACTTTTGGAAAACCCACAAACACAGTGCCAGATGTAGCTTTGGCTTCCAGATGTCACTTTGGATGCCTGCAAATGTCCTCAGGAGCATCACTTACTGTCTCTATTCCAGCCAGAATGGAAGCAGGAGAGCTTTCACAGCCTCAAAGGCTGCCTCACGGAAACATGCACAGGACCAGCTCATGCGTGGAAATACTTGTCAGTGCACCTCAAAATAGCTACATGCACAAGGAGGGGTAAGCAGCAGCTCTTGTCTCAGATTCATTCAAGTGGATGATCTCTGAAGGCTCATCCTTCTTGGGGAAAAGAGCAGTTGTGACTCCGCAGTGAAGCAGGGTTTGTGCCTTGCCCATGAAACTGTGGTTTTGCTGCTTTGTGTGTTCCAGTAAGACCCAGTTTCAGCGCTTTGTCTTAGGATGCAGATCTTGTTTTCTGAGAGTTTGCAAGTACACCAGTTGTTGTGAGTATATATAGACTCTCTGGTCCCTGAATAATTTTAACAACTGGGGTCAGACAGGATTTTTGTTTCCACTGAACTTAATGGAATAGCATGGACTCATCAGGCTGCCTTCAAAAGCTACTGAAGGCTTTCATATAATGTACTGTAGAATGAAAATCCCAAAGCATTCCCTGTGCCTGCCCATGGCTCAGAGTTGGACATGCATAGTGATCAGCACACACCTTTGCCTGCTGTTGATGCCATGCTGGCAAACCCATCTTTAAAGAATGCTTGGTCACATCAATATGATTTTTCCCTTAACTGTGCAAGACAAAATCTTGCAAAACTTTCAACAGTTTGAAGTGAGGTGGCCAAGTCTTTCAGCATGTGCAGGATGCTTCAAGCAAGGAAACAGTCCTGCTGAGCTCCATGGGAGTCAGCATGTGTTTTTTAGGCTGAGCCCACTGGGAAGTACTTTCCTAGGCTGGGTCTGTGCTGCTCAGGGTAGGAAGCAGTCATAAGTGTCAGTTGGTGCTTCTCGGGGTGGAGTTAAGGATGTGAAAATGTCTGTCTACTCTGGCTTTTTCTGGAGTACGCTGCTCTGAGGGACTGGCTGTGTCAATGCTGCAGCATCTCCTACTTCTGATTATGGATACATGCAGTAGGATTAATTGCATCTTCATATGCTTTTATCTGGGAGTAACAGAGATGTGATTTTTGCAGAGACCTGGACATCTTTGCCTCTACACGGTTCATAAAGGAATCCTTATCCATCCTGAGTGACTCCACTTGAATACTGTTCAGGAGGTCAGGGCTGTTTAATGTTTATTGTTCTAATTAACTTTCATGGGAAACAGCTGAATCAAGAGAGGATTGTCCACAAGACCATCCTATTAATGGAGATGGGGGCGGTGGGTGAAGGGTTAGGGAATGAGGCAGACAGAGATTAATACACTGTTAGTTTTTTCTGGATTTATATCCAAACTGGCCTGAGCATCCTGGAGCAGAGAAGCAGTTCTGGAGGCAGAGCACAGGAAAGGACATCTTTCCTCTTCCCTCCTTTGTCGGGTGTAGCTGCCACACACAGCTGAACTTTCCTCTTGGAGACAGAGGCTGAATTTGGGAATGGTACCTGTGTACTTAGTAAATGAGAGCTAATGGGCAAGCTGGCAATGCAGGAAGGGAGCCATGCTTTCCATCTCCTCTACTGTATGAGGAAAGAGCAAAAGCAGAAAAGCAGGTTTCATGTCCGTGGTTTTGATGTTTTCCTCTGATCTCCCTGCCTCACATTTGCAAGTCAGAGCTGAGTTGTGCATAGAGTAGAAATGAGCAGGCTGAAGTGAGACAGTTTCTGCTGTGTCCCCTGCTTTCTTGGGTCTCTCCCGTGAGACCTTTCTTTCCTGGGTGCTGCAAAAAGCTAGATGTAACGGTTTTGACACCTTTGTGCCTCAGAGCAGACAGGGATTATTTCATCCATCTCGGAGCCCTTCAGTGAGTGCTGCTTGCCTCTCTGCAGCTTGTTTGTCTACATGCCCATGGTGTGTTGCACAGGAAGGCAGTGCTGGGTAGCAGGGAGGCAGGGTGCTGGATGCTGTGCAGGATGTGACCTTGGGGCTGGGAGAGAGGTGTTGTCTGGACTGAGTGCAGGGCACTGGGGGGTGATGGCCCAGTGCAGATGGTGGGAAGTAGGAGCAGGGTTTCTTTGCAGCCTCTTTTCCTCCTGCAGGCTGAATCCTCATCTGAGCTTCCTCCTTTGCATGTGTTTTGATGAAGCTCAGATGAGGTTGGGAGCAATCCCTGGGGAGCGATGTGGTGGGGACTGGTGCAGGAGGAGGCCTTGGGCTGCAGTGTACTGCTCGTACCTCGTCATCGTTGGCCCTGAAACCAGAAGAAAACCCAAAACTTTGACTGGCTGAAGCTTCAGCACTGAAAGGCAGAGGAGCATATGGTGCCCCTGCTCTAATATATTTAAGAAAAGCCAGTAGTTGAGGGGGGTTGCTAAAAGGAGGTACGGATGCCCCTGAGAGACTGTGACCATTATGAAAATATAGAAATTTGACCTAGGAAAGAGGGAGGATAGATGTTTAAGAGTTTGGGTTTTTTTTCTTCTTTTTTCTCAATATCTGAATCAGCGACCAGCAATTTGTTCTGACTGGCAAAATTACTGAAATTACCAACATTTTTTCACAAAATTGCCAAAGTAATTACCCCAAATTTGCTGACTTGAGGCTGTTTTCCCTGCAACAGACCCTGACTCCTGACTACCTTTTTGCTTCCCCCAAGCTGTCCCCTCCCTGGCCTCCCCAGAGACGTGGCCACGGCAGTGGGATGCTGTTTGGCTGCAGGTCCCCCTGCCTGTGCAGGGGAGAGGGCAGTTTGCTGGGCCCACGCTGGGGTGCTGAGGTCTCGCTCTCTCTTCCAGGTTTTCCCCCATCGTCTCCACTGCTGACCACAGAGCCCTCTGCCCCCGCTGGCCTCCCTGATCTGCTGCCGCCTGCTCCTCCAACGGTGAGCCTGCAGTTATCTGGGGAGAGGCTGGGAGGATAGCGTAAATCAGGCAGGAGAAGGCATCCTGCACGCGTAGCCAGGGCTGAGAAGTCTCCTGGCTTTTGCCTGGGATGTGTAACCCCTGCTCGTGGTGAAAGAGGACGTCCCCAGCACAGCATCTTTCTCACCTCTCTGCTTGGGGGAGAGTAAATATTTGCTGCCAGTTGCAAGGAAATGTGTTTGGAAGCTGTCCCATTCCCCATCACATCGCTGTGCTTTCCCAAAGGGTTGGAAAGTTCCTTCCATTTTTTGGTGATTTGTTTGGATTTCTTTTTCCCCTTCCTCTGTCTTCTGGCAGTCTGTGGGGGAGGGTGTTCCAATTTTTTGACACTTTGTGTTTGCGGGATTTCAAATTTAGTTTAGTTATTTAGGCTCAGAAGGTAGTAGTTAGTGGTTTGTACTTCACATGGAGATTGATTACAAGTGGAGTTCCTCACGGTCTATCCTGGGACTTGTCCTGTTTGCAGATGACACCAATTGGAGATGCAGTCCTTATGCTGGAAGGCAGGGCTGCTGTTCAGAGGGACCTAGATAACTGGATATCAGGGTGAAAGAAATGACATGGTGAGGGCAGTTGGGCACTGAAGCACAGGCTGTCCAGAGAACTTGTGCAGTCTCTGTCCTTGGAGATTTTTCAAGGCCCAACTGGATAAAGCCCTGAGCAACCTGGTCTGACTTCAGAGCTAACCCCGCTCTGAGCAGCAGGTTGGACCAGAGACCTCCTGAGATTCTTTCAAGCCTTGGGAGTCCTGTGGGCTCTCTTCCCACCAACAGGCTCTTTCCCACGGCAGCTGCATTAGCATCTCACGTTCAGTTTATGGGAGGCAAATCTGGGGACCCTAGATTTTGCAGAGGCTCCTTACACCAGTGGTGGCTGAGTCATTGGAAGGTGAAAGACTTCCACTTAACATGTTGTGGCAGCTTATGTTTTTTAAGAGCAGTGCTAAGTGCAAGCAGTGAGCAGGGCCTGCAGCTCTCCCATCCTGATGCTCAAAGAAAGTTTTGGGTAATGGAGACGTTTTTCTGCCCTTTGGCACCCAGCTTATTAACAGCCCAGGCTGCTCAATTGATTTTATTGATGGGTAATGCATGCCCCAGTTAACTTATCAGGAGCAGCAGCAAAAATAAAGTGATAAAAATAACCCTTCACCCATGCAACTTAAATGTGCTGGATTATTTCCATTGCCTTTGTAATTTGATGTCTGGACAAAGCAGAGCCAGAGTTTGTGCTCTGGTTCTCCCTGTGGGGGCAGTTCTTTGCAGCCAGACCACCTGGCTGTGGGTTATCTGGGGGGGGTCTTGCTAAGGTCATGTCCCATGTGTCCCGATGTTACCATGTGTGGTGGCATTTTGATGAGAGAGGAATCAATCCCAAATATGTGGGGCTTATATATTGTGGCTTTTTTACAGTCAGCTGAAAGGCTGTTGTGGAGAACAGCTGGTAACAGAGGAGGGATCCCGTGGGCTCAGTAGTGAAATGACAATAACACCTGGATTCTGGCTAGTGATGTACAAATGATATTTTAGCCCTCTGAAAGAAGAAAATAAAGTCCTCAAGCCATTTTATTCTTCTCTCAGAAATCCGCTTCCGTGGGGGTGTTTTTAAACAGCTGTCACAGAGCCGGGAAGGGTGACTGAGCTGAGCCCCAGCTCCATTAGCAGCAACCCTGCAAGAAACCCATCCCATGAGGGTGATTTTTGCCTGCAGAGTTAGAGGAACTGAGCTGGCAATGCTGTGCTGGCCTGTGTTTAAAGGGGTTATACTGCCTAGCACTGCCTGGAATTTGCCTCCAGCAAAAGAGCAGGGGCTGAGAAATGTTGCAAGTGATCAACGATCAGCCTTCAAAACTCCCCTGGGTGAGTTCTTGCCAGCTCTGCCTGCTCAGGGCTTCGAGCAGGGCTCCTCAGTCCCATGTTAGCCGGATTGAGCTGCTGTTGGGCTTGGTTTGCCCTGTGACTAACCTGTCCCTTGCCCTGGTCTGCAGGCCCGTGTCATCCGGTCGTGCTGTGGACTGCGGGTTTTGGCTCCGTGCAGCGCTCAGCATGCCCTATTCTGGTGAAACCAGACTTTCTAAGGAATCACTCTGGAGCTTGAGGCCAGCCTGCAGGGTAAGGTAAGGCAAGCCCAGTTCCTTTATAAATGTTGGGGGTGGGGGACAGCGGTCTTTGCAGCTGCAGTACAGTCTTAGGCTATAACATGCTTGCAAAGAGGCTGTGGCTGGGCTCTCCAGTAGAAAGATAGTGCTGCCACATGGGGACCTGGCACTGCATGAGGGGACAGTGCTGTGGCATGGTGGAAAACAGAAGGGGGACTGGCAGCCTGCATAGTGCAATCCTGGTAAAGGAGCTTCTATTAAAATGGCAAATCAAAGCACTGGGAAGTGTTTAATGTCTTTAGGTGTGTTTTGCTGCCAGGGCCTTTTTTTTGCAAAGAGGGCAGTGTTGCCCTGCTGTCACAAAGGTTTTCCATCCTGCCACCTCTGCCCTCTGTTGTACTCTGCTCTTCACTTTCCACCACACTGGTCACAGGGGTCCATTATAACCAGTGAAAGAGCTAAGCTGGGAAGTGCAGAGATGGGGTCATTTTCATCAGCTGCTCTGCTTTTGTTACTAAAATAGATCTGCTTTGGCCTTAAGCCATCATGTTGTCCCAGGCATTGACTGTTGCAAATGGATGGCAGGGCAACATTTTCCATTAGCAAAGAAGGGAACATGCATCTCGGTGAGAAGACAGCTCCATAAAGCAGAAATGCTATGGTGGCAGACAAATCCACCTCTCTTTTCTTTTACTTTTAAAAGTGCCAAGGTTGCTAATCCCTGTTTTCTAAGCATAAAGTATTGGGAGAGAGCTGCCAGAGCAAATCTTTATACCTGTGAAAAGAAGATGCAATTTGGATAAGTGGATAAAATTTTACAAGGATTTCTTAGAGGAAATGCAGGGTGACCCACTAAGACTTAGCAGGGGTAGAATTTGCCTGAAGAACTGTGAAGAAGTCTACACAAAGTCACTGGTTATGGGGTGGGTGCTGTTTGTGTCAGGCCTCAAGCACTCATGGCCTGAGCTGCCACTCTGCCTCCCTTGGCTCATAAGCGAGCACCTGTTTGTGAAGTTGGGAGGGGATTGGCTTTTCCAAGTTGGCTTTTTGCACTGTATCTGGGACTCCAGGCAGGGAGTTTGGGAAAGGTCAGAGAGCACAGAGCAAGAAATTTGTTTCCTCATCTGTAAAAACACACTCCTCTGAAGGACAGCTAAAATTTTGCTGCTTTATGAAGGCCCCAGGCTCCTGTGGCTCTCTGCAGCTTGCCCTCCCTCTGTTGTCCCTGGAGAGGGCTGCCTAGGGCTGTGTATACCTTGACCCACAGGCCAAACTGGAAGATGCTGCTCCAAATCTCATCCATGACCTTGGTTCAGAGGCCCCCTTGTGCCTTGCAGAAATCCTGTCTGAGCAGGGAACCCATGTGCTCATGTTCACCCTTTGGGGAAGTATGGAAAGAACTGGGAAATAAGCAGATGTGTGCAGGGCATGATGTTGCAGCCTAAGTGACGCAGGTATGGGATCTGCTGCCACCATTAGCTGCATGATGCAGGAGTCTCTGAAGGGCTTACCATTGTCCAGCTGCTACAGGCTGGGCCCTGTTGTGCCAGGACCTATATTGCCTCTGCTGTCATGGGCCACTGCTCCTACGTGCTGTGAGCAGTCTCTCCTACAAACGTGTTCATCTGTAGCTTTTCCAGGAGGTCATGACTTTCCTGCCAGTAGCTTGGAGGTTCAAGGTAATTCAAGGAAGGGCCTGTTTGGTAATGGTGTTTTGGGGTACATCCGTTGAGTGCTCTGCCTCTTCTCTGCTTGCTGGCTTCCTGCCTGTGCAAGGCAGGTCTCAGGTGGGGGCATCTCATAGGCAAATACCAGGAAAACTTGGGGACATCCTTGCTGTGGGAAGCTGAGTGTAGTGAGGACCAGCTTGGGATCAAGTCCCCAAGCTGACTTCCCACGTGCTACCATAACTCTGCAGTCTGTCTGGCACATGCATTTTATTCTCTAGCTTTAATGAAGGCACTTTTCTGCAAATAAATTATTAAAGCATCATCTGTACAAACACCATGACGCCCTGCAACTCCCATCTTCCTCTGGGCAGGTCTCCAACCTCATTCTTCTACCTTCCCATGCTCCCCTGTCAAAAGTACAATCATTTCTCTTAAGACTGTGCCCCAGCCCCACTCCTGCATGCCCAGTCGGACAGGAGAGATGCACATGGTTGTGGGAGCTGCCACTTTGTATGGATTAACACTGATCCCTGGTACCCTGGCTCTGTGGAAGCCAGCAGCTTCTGGCTCCTCAACCTCAAAATGCAAGGCAAGTTGTGGTGTTTTTTTTCTTCCTTAGGACACCAACAGCAGCTAAACACAGTGGTTATCTTTGACTGCCCCTTCTTATTCTGTCCAAAGATCCTTGCAGAGGCGATTGGCCAAGGGCTGTTCAGTGACCTGTGGAGCTGTTCAGCTGGTGGTAACATAGGGATGTGGTTTGGAGCCTGGCTGGTGCCGGGGTTGGATCACATGAGCACTGTGGGATGGCTTTGCCCTGCTTACCTGCAGATATCTACCTGATGATAGAGGTTGCAGGCTACTTGAGCCCATCTTAAGGGGAAGTGTGGCTCAGCCCTTGCTGTCTGTAGCTTGAAGCACAGCTGTAATGGAGGGACTGTGGCGTACCCAGGTTGTACATGGCCTGGTGAATATCATCCCCCGGTTTGTCAGGAAGCATTGCCCTTAAGGGCGCATAACAGTTCCTTCACACGACACTGAAAAAACCAGCGTGGTAGTGAAATCACAGCTTTGTTCTGCAAAAGTGCTTTGTTCTTTCTAGCCTGGCAGCTTCCTGCTACTACGGATAAAAGCCATCTTATGGGGGGGGGGGGGCTGTTAAAATGAGTCTGCTTTAGCTCTCTTTTCTTTTAAATGCTAAGTCTTCTTCAAGACTGTCTCAGATCTGTTTTCCCGTGGGACCCTTAGGAACAACAGATTAGAGCCCTGCAGTGACAGTCTCTGGTGATGGTGGTTTGTTCCTGTGACCTTGAGCATGTCTTTAATGCCTCTTCTCTTCCCTTCCGTCCCCCACCATTATTTGTGACCTCTGTGTTGGGATTTCCTAAGGAGCAACATGATTTAGGACCTGCTACTCTGCCTAGAGCTATCTGTGGCATCAGAACTGTGCATTTTGTTTCTTTAAAGCTGGTTGTTGCTGAAAAGCAAGGAAACATGGGACTGTGTTTCATCCTTTGAACTCAGAGCTGATCCTATGTATGCAATACAGTGATTTACTTATTGCATGCTGATTACTTTGTAGCAAAACTACAGGTACTAGAGAAACCTGAAAAAGAATTCCTTTTTTTCAGACCACTTGGCATCAGGAAAATGCTGCTCTTCCTCCTTATGTCTAAAGCAGTCATTGTTCGTGCTGAAGGTTGGGGCTGTTATTGGGCGAGCAAGGTGCTGGCCACGATGCTGGCAAGGGGAAATGTTGACTGTGGTGTTGGATGAGTCTGTGGAGGGAACATCCCTGTCAATTACAAATGATTTTAGTTTGACCCTTCTGTTTAATCTGAACTTGAAGGTGAACTAGCAAAGTTAACATCGATCTGGGATGTGAATTATCAGTGCTGTGCGCTGCCCTGCCCTGCGGAGAGCATGGCCAAGAGCATTTGGTCCCTTTCCCACCGTTTTTTCCAGCCTCCCCTTCACGCCCTTCCAAAGCAATTAGTCAAAGCGGACGCCCCAGCGCAGCACCCCCGTGCTGTGAGCACCACTGACCTTGCTGGGGGCCAGGGGGAGACGGCATATAGGCGCATGCAAAGAGCTGCCCATGGTTTTTGATGGCCCTTCTCCCATCCACTGTCGCATCTCCAGCACTGGTAAGCTTGATGTTTGCCTGGTGTTGGCTTGGGGGTTTGTGGGTTTATGTTTTAAAAGCAAAGACTTTGGTATTGATAAAGCACAAGTCCTGTTTGGCTACTGGAAAAATGAATTTGCTTGGCACTTAGCCAATTTAAACTGTGTGCCAGGAAGCATGTTTCTTGTAGGTAACGATATTTTGCGTTAAACTCCATGGTGATTATTATGACTCAGGGGAACTGATGTCTTAACAAGCAATGAAAAATCAGTTGTGTTTAATCCAGTCTCAGTTTGCAGAGTGAAATAACTTGAAGCATTTTTCTATTGCTCTTAGAGAAGTCTTTAGATAAAATGCCATATCATCTGGCAAATTAGTTTTCTTTGACCTATTGGGAAATAAAGCAGATAAAACCTGAATATAACCTGGAAATCTAGAACTTGCCTTAGCTAATACGTAAAGCTCTTTCTTGGGGAATAAAAAGATGTTTTATGCTCTCCCAACACTTTTCTTGCCTTAGCCACAGATTTTCTGCTGTTGAAAATAACCAACCATTTTAATCTCAGTATTGTTCTGATCTTTTAATCCAGCTTGCTTTCTACTGACAGAGCAGCCTAAAATTATTTCTCTATCTGCCTATTATATAATTATTCGGAAGATTACTCTGGAGCCAGATTTAGCTGGACATTGCCTGTGAAGGATGAGGGGGCTATGAATGGAGAGTGATGGTGCTAAAGGTGGAGTGTTTTTCATACTACTTCTTTGGATGCTGTCCATTGCAAAATACAGGAGGGAAAAGCAGTTAGCTGGCTGGTTTGGACTGTATGAAAAACTTGCATTTGAGTATGCAATAGCGAGGAAGCTTGTCCCTCAGCTTGTGTTAGTTAAAATGACCCAGCATCTGGCTGGTGGCTGGAAAAGTGTGGCCCTCCAGTCCAGATAGGATTTCAGTTGAAATGTGAAGTGGATTAACGCTCTGACTGCCTGTCCACAGGGGAGTTTGCCCCAGATGGGCCATGGTCACCTGACCCCCTTCCCCATAGGACCGGGGGACCCTACAGTGGGGCCAGCTGTTTCCATGCTTTTAGGGCAGAGCACCTTCCCTGCCTCTGGGAACCCATGTCCTGTGTGATGTTCCTGAAATATTTCCTAGAATAGCTTCCATGTGGACATTGCCATGTAACATCAATTGCTTTTGGCCCACATGCTGCTCCTGCACCTACCCTTCTGCACTTCTCTGCACTGTTCTGGTCACTTTATTGCTTTATTTCCATCTTTGATAACACCACAGTGAGATAATCCAGTCTCAGGAAGGAACTGGAAAAATAGGCTGTGCATTGCACTTACAGAAGCATCTGACTTCTCCTGTCCCATGAAGAGCCACATGCTTGGAAAGAACCATGATGAAGAATTAACAGGTGTGCTGAGCACTGGATTTGGACATGGTGGTGATGCTTAGAAGGCATAGAGGTGGTTCTTTCTCACTGAAATCAAAGTTCAGCTGATTCTTCAAGCCCTTAGATAATAGTGTGGATTGGAACAGCTGCTTTGCAGAAATAAGTTCACTGAAATTCAGGACCACATGCCAGAGGTAGGTTCACTTGAGACCTTCCATTTGTCTGAGTGATAAACAAGCATATCATTGGCATGACAAGATGGCACAGTTGAGAGATTTTCCAGGTGGAGACTTAAATTGCCAGAAAATGCAGCTTCTGACCTATGCAAACTATGAACATGAACTTTGGGGAAAAATAAGAGGATATCTTGGGCTCCAAAAAGCTGAAATTCCTTTTTTCCTCCCCACATTGAGCATTCTGACTCTAATTTAATGTGCTAGTACAAAAGAACTATGTTTAACTTAAAAAATAAATAAATCCAAGAAAATCAAAACCTAGAAGCAAAGTGAGCTCAAACACATTTCCTCTTTAGTCACCTAAAAGAAAAAGGAGCAAACTCCAGCTCTTTGCTCCATCAGCTTCCAGACCTCAGGATACTCCTGGGGCTTGCGTTCCTGTTGAGCATTGGTGTGTGAGGCTGCCAGGACCTGCTGTTACCAAGGGAAGGCCAAAAGCTGCTTGGCCTGTGGACCATTGCTAGCTCAGATTTGGTATTGTCTCTTTGAACTGAATCTTGAAAGATAAGAGCTAGGTGAACTGGGAAAGGGGCCTTTCTCCTAAAAACCCTGCGTGAGCTCCTCTGCCCTATGAAATGCTGCATGCTGAGCCTGGGTGAGGGGGGCCCACAGCTGCTCTCTGGTTTTTAGGTTCCCAGCTTCTGCATGTTTAGAAGGTATCTATGGGGGAGACTTTGAAATGTCCTCCAAGCCTGCTATGGCCATGTAGTAGGAGCAGATGATACCTGCCCTGAGTATGCCACAATCCCTCCACTGTTGCCTGTGTGCAGTGCTTCTTGGTTCTTCTCCCAAGAAAACTATTTTATGCCCCCTCTGCCTGCAAAGCAGAAGACTTACTGGCTCTTGGAGCAATTGGCTGGTGTAATCATCGAGTGTTACCCAGGACGGCAGCAGAAAATGTGATCAGTTCAGGAAGGGTCAGGGGAAATGCAGGGGTGAGGTTGTTTTTTTGTTTTTTGGGGGTTTTTTTTTGCAAAGAGATTGTTGAAACAGTTACCTTCTTTGTCCCCTTCCTACTGGGCTCAGCAGGTGGGACGTGCCAGCTGAGTGCTAGGGTTTACAGTTAGGGCTTCAAATAGATGCTTTCACTGGTTGCAATCTGCCCTCAAGATAAGTATTTTAACGTACCTGTCAACAGCAGCCTCACCAGCAGTTAAATGTGCGTGCTACTGTACAAACTCTTCCTCCCAGAGGTCCCTTTCCTTGGAGCTCATGGACAGACAGTATTCTGCTGATACCCTGGCAAAGCAGCTCCAAATTTCCCCATATAAGCAGGCAGCGCCCCAGTGCTTGTCTCATGCCGGAGCTCCTTTCTCTTTCATGTTGAAAGCATTGGCTGGTTCGTCCTCATTGCCTTGAGGCAACCTGATTTGCTCAGTGGCCTTTAAAAAAAGAAAAAAAAATCAAAACCCACTGAAATGGCAAACATCAGCGGTGGGAGCATCCCCCTTTCCAGCAAACCAGGAGATATGGGAGAAAATAGGTCACATGCTCTTCATCCTGTGCCACGTGGTTGCCATCCCAGGGCCAATGAGGTTTTGAGCCCTCTGCGCTTTACAGCAAAAGATCACTGGGATTTTTTTCCCCGTTGCATTTTTCATCTTTTCCAAACGTGAAGAGTGGCCATCTGTCCAAAACCCATCTCACGGAATCGCTGTTAACGCGGCTCTTTGGGGAAGGTAAGAAGATTTAAAAGATTGTATTGGTGGAAGACCACCTGCTGCATATAACTTTTTGTACAGATGAAAAATAGTGAGGAATGAAGAAGTCAGTCAGGGCTGGGACTCCAATAAGGGTTAAAAGAGCTTTGAACACTTAAGAGCCTTCTTAAGTGAATCCCTCAGTCTCTTGAGTTGAGAAAATTTAAGTCTGCATTAGGTGGAAGTGGAATTATGGGAAAAATAGTCAGGTGCTTGAATAATGTAGTTAATGGCTACTCTTTGAGTCTCTCCTATAAAATATTTGAATTTGAAAAATCTTGGTTGCAGTGTGTGCTTTATTTTCATGAAATTCATTTTTACCCTATAATTAGCGGCTAATGCTAAAGATAATACCATTGAGTAGTGAAGCCTTTGTTTCTGTGTTAAACTAGGAGAGGTTAAATATTCTACTTATGTATAACTTCTGGTGCATGCTTTGGATATTGTTGTTTATATACAAGCACAGAGTGTCAATACCACAATTTGAATTGGATTAAAGAAAATGCAACTGAAATAGATTTTAATCACTTCTTTGTGCAGCAACATAGTAAACCCCCAAACCAAGATGTTTTTAGGATGCAAGCATGTAAAACCTATTTGATTTAACTTTTACCCTTTGATTCTGTTTCCTTTTTTTTCCTCCCTTTTCATGCACTGAGGAAATGGACTGAAATTTGATTTTTGGAAAGAGGAGTATCTTTTGAGGCTCGCTTTTTCTTCTCAGTTTGCCATTTTTTTGATAATTTTTTAGCATGGCTAAATTCTTTCTGATACCATTATGTTTCTGTTATATTCTTTGGTTAAACCATTGCTTTATACATGTAAAAGCAAAATATTAGTTTCAAATGTTTTGGAGGACTTAAATGCTGTTGAAATCAATACCAAAATATCAGCATCTTATTATAAAGGGAAAATGCTCTCTGACATTTTTCTTGAAATTTGAATTTTCTGGGCTAATATAACTTTAATTTGAGCCATACTAGAAAATCTTATTGTGTTATTCAAAAGTCATGTCTAGCTTAAAAATAAGTCAGACACATTGGATTAAGGGCATTGTGTTTAAGTTTCCATAAAATGATTGATCTTTGTTTTGACAGATGCAAAGACAGATGCTAGCCTGCATTTTGATACAGAAACCAAACCCCGAAAAAACAATTTTGCATAATATCTGAGATTTCATTTTTAATACAGAATTCCCAAACAATTAAATAATATTTTTGAAGCCCTTAATCACAGACTCTTCTCTTATGGATTAATTTATATGAAGATTTTTAGTGTTCACAGATATAAGGGGGAATTTTTAAATTCTTTCTCCCTGAAAAATAATGATTAGAAATGTTCTTAGTCTACCTAAATTAAAAGGATATTTCTTTCTGAACAAAATAAATTGTTTCAGGGGAGGGGGGAAAAAAGACTTGATGAAGATCAAGGGAAAAATCTTTTAAAACAAATTTAATATTATTTTAATGGTTGTATTGCAATGGGTGTAAGCTGTCTTCAAAATGCATTGAAGACGCTATGGGATTTTAGTGCAAAGAATTGGAAAATATGAATGCTCTCATGACCAGTGTTAGTTTGTGTGGAAGGGACCTAGCAAGCTGCCTTTTGCAGGATACAGTGATTTCGGATGGAAGTGAAGGATTCCTGTGTATCCATCTAGAAAGACAGCATTTGTCACACTGTAGGAAGTTCCTTTAGATAATTTACAAATGATGCTTTCATTCCTCACATTTTTGCGTCCTTATTTGTCTCCTTGTGATGTTGAACTGCTTTTCTAAGATGACCGAATAATTGTTTTTTTCCATCAAGTATGACATCTACCTAAGAAATAAAATTTCCCACAGTTAGAGGAAGTAGTTTGGTCTGTGGTAGAAAAAAATGTGGCCCCTTGCACCTCTGATAGCCCAATCTTGAGCCCGCAGAGGGCTACCTGGAGAAGCTGAGACTCTGGCAGCATGTTCATGGTTAGAAGCGTTTCTGTGGTTGTCATTGCAGCGCTAGCTCATTCTCCATGGCAGGGGGACAAAGAAATTGGAATTCTATTAGAAATGAAGCAATTGTAGTCCTGAGTCTGCTGGAAACCTGTACCAAAACATGTCTGCTTTTTCCCTTGGTGTTGCAGAGCATTACGCTCTGTGGGGTAGGGGTGGTCCCCACGGTTGTCTGCGGGGATGATGAAGGGGTTTATGGCTGTGCAGCGCTGGGTCTGGCATGTGGCAGTTGTGTCTCGCTGTCTGGATCCCCAGCAAGCGAAACAAAGGATGCTTCCTCAGCACTGATGTTGCGGCTGAAGCCCAGGGATACGTTGCGTCGCCATGACTGGGGTGGTTGCACAGGGTTGTGTGTCTGGCATAATGCCCCCTTCCCTGCGGCACAAGGGTGGGTGACAGGGGTGAGCTGTAGCCTGTACAGCTTGAATTTACCAGGCGTCCACGGGCACCTTTTGATTAGTGGAAATAGAAAGTGAATTTAAACAAGGCTTTTCCTGGGAGTGAGAGCTGTCCTTATCCCTGTAGCAAGCTTCTTTCTGCTTTTCACTGTAATGCATTCATTGTGGTGCTGCAATTCTGTGTTTGTGTATATGTCTATGCATACATATATATATATATGTTACTCAAGCTTCACTAAAAGAGTTGGTAATGTGCAATGGGTGCCAGTGTAGGGCATCTTGCTAACACCAACCTGGTCAAGCCCTTGAACATACCTTTTGTCAGAGCTGCTGTTTGGGTACAACTCAGCATAGGGCAGAGGTAGGTCAGTGTGGGTTGCTCAGCCTGCCGTTTTTTGGCAGGCACCTTCAGGGAGGTGGGAAGGCATAGCTGCACCTTGGCCCTCCCCAGCATGCTGCAGGGAGGTAGGAGGAACAGCCCAGGTCTGGACTGCTAGATGCAGAGCATCCTTCCCCTGACTGCCTGCAGGCTGGGAACAGCAGTGGGTCCCAGCCCCATGTTGCTGGGACCGTTGCAGTGGCAGTCCCCTTGCAGCCAGGGGAAGGGAGGAACAATGTGGACACAGCCGTGCTCAGAGTTGTGGGTGGGAATAGCCCCTTCTCCGATAGCTGGCAGCCTGGATTCCTGGTGAATCCTGGGCTAGCAGATTTTTACAAGCAGACTAATTTACTCATTGGTATATTTTGCTTACTGTTTAGACCTGAGGTTATAGAGGACCTACTACAGGGAGAAGTAGAGAGGAAAACACAACTCTCCCCTTGATTTTAATCGAGGTTGAGATTTAGCTGAAGTGAAAATAGATAGGGAGTGACAGTTTTGGAGCCTGCTGTCAGGGTCTGAACATAGCGCGGCCGGCGATCCACCCTCAGCCGTGGAGAGCCGCATAATGACTTCCCCCATACCTTGTCCTTGCCAGCCAAACCCGGGTGTGATGGTGGCCTGGAGATCCACCACCACCTTGCTGGCGTCAGGCTGCCCAGTGAGCTAACCTGTGCACGGGGTGCCTGCCAAGTGGGATGGAGAGGGGCAGTATGGCCTGGCTCCACCTCCTGCATTGCAGGTGTCATGGCCCACGGGCTGCTTGTGCAGCCTAGCCACCAGTGGGCTTTGTTTCACGTACCATCCTTGCATCCTTGTTCCTCACAGTGCTTTCAGCTAGGGGGTCACACCACTGGGGCATAGCTTTAGGTGAGCTCTGTGCATGTCATGCTCTTTGAGCTTGTCTTCACCCTGCTTCATTTTTCTGACTCTCTGTATATAGATGCTTAAAGTAGGAAAGACTTCAAGTGCTGCATCCCAGCAGATTTGTGCTCCCCAGAGCTGCTCTGTCTTAACTGAGCAGTGCCAGGTTGCTTCTCTAAGGGTTGGGAGAGACCCCTGCTCCAAGGATCTCCTTCCCTATGCTTCCCATGAGATGCCCTTTCCCAAAGAGTATCTCCCAGGACCCCTGCTTGGCAGCTCCTCATCCAGCCTAGATACTAAGGAGTCTCTGACTGTCGGTGGAAAACATGGGCTTGGGTTTGCAGAGACCCAGCACAAATGGGAGAAATGCTGCAGGCAGAGCACGTGTTTGGATCCTGATCTGAACCCACAGGCACTGGAAGATAGGGTTTATAACACAAGACTGGACCAAGCAGGATAGGGCAGCTTGCCTTGCCACCCTATCAGTCTTGCTTTGTTCCCATGCATTTTTGTCAATTGCAGAGCTGTTAGGCAGAATAATGGCTTCCAAGCTGCATCTGGTCTGTCTCTTCTGCACACAGCCCATGGTGGGGAAAATGGGAAGGCCTGCCCATTTCCTTCTCCTCCAGCTTCTGCTGTACTTGGAGCAGGAGGCATCTGGGCCCAGCCTTGAGGTGCTTTGAAAAATTCAGTAACATTCATGAGATCAGCCCCAAACCCCTGCCCTTTCATGCACAGCTTGACATTGGACTGTCTAACAAAAAAAAAAAAAAAAGCATGCAATTGGAAATTGGTCAAATCATGTATGTTTTGTAGAGACTGGAGAACGGTCAAAATAATCCCTGAGCACATCTGAGGACACCTAGCAGTGACAGAAGAAAATCCTTCCTCAGCTATCAAGGAGACACTATGCCAGGGCATTGGGTCTGGCCCAGTCTGGCTACCACCCAGTCACTTGCGATGTGCTTGAAAGGCCAAATCTGGCAGCTTGCTGCTTAAATCAGTCCCATTGTCTGCAAGAAGGCCATAGGCACCTTGCAGCTGCCCCTGTTGTACGTTAGAGTGGCTTGCGGAAACAGAGAGGCTGAGGGGTTGCTGTAGCATCGAGGCTACCTGCCTGACCATCAACAGTGAGTAGCTGCATGGTCTGCCAGCTTTTTTGCAATGGCTAGGACAGCTAGGCTGTGCCACGGCTCGATTGCCAACCATGTCCTGGCAGACTGAGGCATGGGGAGTGTTAGTGGCAGCAGGGATATCTGTGCAAGTCCCCTGTATGGTGCATCTCCAAGTCGCCAAACAACTTTAAACCACTGTAACTGAGGAGCAAGTCCTGATTTTTTTTTTTTAATTTTTTCTTCCCTCCCTTCCCCCCAAATTGTTTGTTCTCTTCAGTCTTTCTCTCCTCTCATCTCTGAAAACTGTGTAGGTGAGATGCTCTTGGAGGAGGCTGGATGGATCCAGTCCTCAGACCAGGTCCCTGATCTCAGGGACCTGGGTGCTTTCCTAGCTGAGTTTGTTGGTCTTGCCAATAATGGGTTAAAATCTCGTGGGTGATTTGGAGAGCAGTGAACTAGATTTTCTTTTCTCCTCCTACCCAGGGAATGTCCATTCAGCTATAATCATGGGAAACCTGATTTTACTGAGTGAGGGATAGAAAATAATCTCATGTCTGTTTTATTCAGACCCTCCCCAGCCCATCAAATGGAATTTTGCCCTTCTTGTGGCTCTCCCTGCTGGTCTTGACCTGGTGCGTCCTGTTTGTTTCTCCATGTTTCCCTCTCTGTGTCTGTCCACCGGCTCCTGGCCAGACCGCTCTAGGGCAGCCCACCCTCTGCATGGCTCATTCCTGTTTCCGGGGATTAGAGACAAAAAATGAGATGGGATGAGATGAAGCAGTAAAGATTGCTTTGCTCTCAGGATGAGAGGATTTGTGGGCTGCCCCCAGATCAGTAGGTTGAAAACTGAGGGAGATTATTGGGATGATACTGCCTGTGGGATTAAAAGCAGGGCTGTCAATAGGCTCTGGTGGAGGGGGCTAAGGGGGGGTCCCAGATGGGAGCTTGTGGGATGCCTGCTTTGTGTGCAACTATAAGCTGTGGGAAAATGATCCTGGCTGCCTCTTTATCTGTTTCAAAGGTGAATGGCAGGGAGGAAGGGAGAGTGGTATGTCTTGGAAGGGGAATGTAAAGACCTTTCATTTTGGGGAATCCATGCAATGTAGATTTTTTCAAATGGACCTTCAACTTGGCAGGTTGGGTTGTGAGAAATGTAGCTCTGGGAATATGGACTGGCTTTAGTCTTCCCTGCTGCCTAGCCAAGCCTTTGCTCAGTTCTTCATCTCCTTTGTCCTCCTGTAGCATCTGTAGTGTGAGAGGCTTGAAGCACACAGTGTAGCAAGCTAGAAATGTTTGGGTGGCTGAACACCTTCCTTTGGGGAGAGACCTGTGGCTGCCTACCTTCTCCAAGGAAGACTTCAGCATGTCCACATTAGGCTGAGGGGTAGTGCTTCTGGGAAACAGAGCTATCAAAGGAGGGGGAGATCTTGTTGCAGTGTGCCAAGGAGAGTGAAGGCTGCAGAGGCAAGGCCGCTCACAGCACTTGCTGTTTGGCCCTGCGCCATGCTCCAAGCAGGCAGACACAGGAGCATCAGCCATCTCCAAGGCTGCTCTGTCAGGAGATTTGAAGTGACATCTTCTGCTTTGCAGATGTGAGCTCAGCTCTCCAGGATGCCTGGAATGATTTGCAGCCTGGCAGGTGGAGGTGTGGAGAGGGAGAAGGAGGGGTAGAGACCATACCCCAGGGTCAGGGGTGGGAAGTTATAGTCAAGGATGTGGTAGGCTGTGGCATGGGAACGAGATGAACGTGCCTGTTGCTCTCTGAAGTCCTTTTGGGGGCTTTGTTTGGGGTAGTTCCTCTTTCTGAGACCCCAAAGGTGCTCTCTTCTAAGCTGTGCTGCTGTTTAATAGGATGCCAGTAATGTACTTGGAGATCTCTTTTCAGAAGCTGTGACTTTGCATTTCCAGGCTGCTGGAGGTCAAATAGCTTGTCCTCTGAGGCCTTCTCTTTTCCACGTGGTCCAGCAGTGGCTTTTCCTGCTTTGTGAGCAGCTGTCACAGACCTGTAGCTGTGAGGTTCCTTTTTTTGGGTGTCTTGGCCTTCCCCTGAAAAATTACATGTAAAAGATGGCATACAGGGGACAGTAGATGATGGCAATTTGATAATCCTTGCTTCTCCATCTCTGAGGGACAATCCAGCATATAGCTAATGTTGGCTGCCCTAGCATCCTTTGACTTGAGTGAGAAGCAGGTCCTTCAGAGCTCCCTGTGGTGTCTGTGCCTGACAGTGCTCTCAGGCAGTAGGATCACTGATAAATGTGCATGTTGAACAAAGTGAAGTGTCTGAATAGTGTTGCTGGGAATATATACTTTTTATTAGTTTCACACTGAATATAATCATAAATTTACTGTTTTAGGCCAGTTTCTGCTCGGTGGTGCATAGGCATGAGGCAATTCTTTCTCCTCAGTAGTAAATATTTGCTGTGCTGCTTTATTATTACCCAGTGCTAGGCCCAGGGCAGTGTAAGGTCTCTGTAGGCTGTGCGTGACTGGAGGACTGCCACTGCAGGCCTTCCAGCATGTGTGATGTGGATCAAATGCAAGTGGAGGGGATGAATGTGGCTTGACAGTGGGGCTGGCAACCTGTGGGGAGGTAGAGATGAATAAAGAGCTCTTCCAGAGCTGAGCTATGGCTTCCTGCAAGAAACAGCCTTAAGATGCAGCAGTATGCACCTCCACTGAGTTGAGAGCCAGGAACCACACCTCTGCAAGATGCTGCTGGGCAGCCTGTTTGTGGTGTCTCTTGGTGTAAGGAAGCATCCCTTGGCTCCAGTTCCGTAGCCTTTGACTGGGGAAAGAAGACTAAATCTGATGTATACCCTGAAGTATGACTGACCCTGGGCATAGCCTAATGTCAAGGTTACGTGCATCGGTGTCCTTCATAGAGGACCTTTGTTTGCAAATGAATAACCATTTGTAAGATTTAAACAAATATGACTGGAGAATAACATTGTCACTGACAGCATGTGGGTGTCCTTTCTGTTAGCAAGCTGTTTTCGAGCATCTGACCTGGATCATCTTTGCTGCAGTTCAAGCCCCTGATTCAAGACCATTGCCCAAAACCTTAGTTCCTCCAGCCTTTCCCCATGGGTTGTGTTTCCTGGCCCTTGGGGACTTTGGGTTGTTCCCCTCTGGTTTGTTGTCTTTAGTCTGCATCTTCCCTGAAGAAACACCTCTTCGTTTTTGCTTTTCTTTTGTAGATCCTGAACTTTCATATTGAGATGGTGTCAGCCCCCCAGCCCTTTTGAGGTGAATGGGGAACTCTCGTTCTGTTTCTGTGCACTTAATTACATGCAACCAAGCTCAATTCTCTTCCTTGCTGAGCTGCTTATTTTCTCCCTTTTGTCAAGCTCCTTTGGGCTTCTTACTCTGTTCTGCAGTATATTGGCTTCCCTCTCCTGGGTTTTCAGCTGGCAGGTTAACAGGAGTATCACTAATAAATGTCTTCAGAGTGCCAGTTTTCCAGCCACCTTCCTATAGTCCCATCTACACCAGGCTTCTTCAGCTTATTTAGGACAATGATGTCACATAGGACAGTATTAACGATCTCACTACTATACTACCAACTAGGGCTTTTCCTCTCTTTGCCAGGGCTCATCTCAGGGGACATGTTTATTACTGTTTCTTGCTGAAATGCCAGATGACTACCTTGACTCGCTTCATCTCAAACGAGTTGTTCTGTTCTCCAGTGGCTCAGCCCAGCTGCTGTCTGCGGCCTAGTTAGTAGTGTTTCCACAGATCCCTTGACATGTTAAAGGGTGCAAGCATGGAGCATGGCATTGGACCAGTTTAATCCAAGACAGTGCAAGGTGGTTCCACTGAGCTGTTAAAGCTTTAGGAGGGTTTCTGTCACTCAGATGCTGCTCTAGAATCTGCCCTGCTGCACAGTACCATGCCCTGTAGCAGGATTCAAGCCTGGCTGTGCAATGCAGTGCTTGCAGCTCTCCCTACTTGAGATGTCCAGGGCACGTACAGTAAGTGGAGACCAAGCAAATGTTTGGTCCTAGCTGCCTGCACATCAGCAGCTCTTCTTCCTGGTGCTCAGATAGGGCCCTTGCCACCCAGCATCTACAGAAAGTTGGTTCAGGAATGGAGGGACAGGCATATAATCTCAGGGAAATCTTTAATGGATTGGTTTTATGTATTCTTTAATCTGCTGGCAGAGCCAAAAACTGTAATTAAGGAGATGGAGTTGCTTTCCTTGTCCTAGGAAATGTTATTTCTCAGTGCATGGGCTCTTGAGTCTACCTGGCACTTGCTAAAGGCTCAGACATCTGCAGATCTGAGGATGCTCTTGATCACTGAGCAATAATAGTAGTGCAAACAGCATTGGCTCTCACTTTTGTTGGCTAAACACATAATGGGTTGAATCCTCAATCTCTGAGGTACTTAAGCAGTTTAACATTCACTGAAAGTATTATTTATATTGGCAAATTGTTCCAAAATTAAATAACAGGGTGAATTGGAAGTAACTGAATTAAACTGCATTGCGAACCCCCTTACCCCAACCCAAGTAGACAACCTTCCAAAAATCGTTTTAATTCACCACAAAATAGAACAACTTAAATTCAGTGACGATCCATTATTATTCCAAGCAGGATTATCTAAGCTTGGTGAGATGCTGCTTTAAGAGGTTCAACTCACTGATTTTGCTCATAGTCCCAGTGTTGTTGAGCACTGAAGCCAGCCCAGTTAGGGAAGGTTTTCTAGGCTGCACAAGGGCACGTATTTGTTTGGTCCCACTAAACTTAATTTTGCTTCCTGTTCTGTCTAGACTCTGTTTTCAACCCAGCAGTGGTTTATGTGAATGAATGGAAATTCTGTATCCTATAGATATGTCCAGATATATTTAGGTAGGAGTGCCTGAGATATTTCACCTAAACCTGGTAATTAACATGAGCCTCTGAGTTTTATGTCTTCTATTGATGCATCAGGGAAAAAAGAAGGTACTATAATCATGCTGGCCTGTCATATCAAATGAAGTTATTGTTCTCTCCTCATTGCAGGCAAGACTTCTTCATCCTGTGGTGATCAATAAGAAGAATTGCAGTTTCAGTCACTAGCCTTCACATGAAAGATCACTATAATGGCACAGCTATTGCAACAAAAACAGCTCTTTTTAGATGGGGCTTACATTAGAGATCAGGGATACTAACACTATCTGACAATAAGGGCCTAATTCTGATTTCACTTGTTACAGAAGCCCTTGAATCAGTAGGACGCAGGCAATACCCTGCAATTGAGTTATGCGCACCATTAATGTCAGGACAATGCTGTTCTTCCAACATTTTCTGTGCTGTCTTCTGGACCAGACCTTGATATCACCACCCATATTCCCACCATATCTGATGCAAGTTTCCTGTCTTGGACAAACACGCATCAGCTGTGCCAGGTTTACACCTCTTCTGGAGACTGCTGCTGGTTTTCATTAGCTTTTGAGGTGCAGTAGGTTGTGAGGAATGACATGACTCTCGATGGATTAGTGGAGACTCTTACCGGAAATTCCCCCACCTGGGGTGTCCGGTGGCTGGATCCAGGGGTCTGTGCTGTTCTTCAGTGCAGAGACTTGCTAACTTTCATTGCCTCGTGGGTCAGGTCTGTGCTGGAGGTATGTGATGCTGTGTTTCTGTTCCTTTTGGTTTATCGATCAGGCCAGAAATCACTCTGAAATACATGAAATCTTGAGTAAAAATCAGTAAGGTGTTCAGCTACCCAGTGATTTTAAAATTGCTATGGAAGGTTTGCAGTTTGTACAGACCTTTTCCTCTTCCTCCTCTTTCTCTAGAAAAGGAAAGAGAAGGCATTCAAGAGCTGAGCTCTGCTTCAAAGACTAACTCAACATTCCCACTGAACACATACATATTTAAAGTGGGTTCAGGAGAAGAAAAACTGGTCTACTATGCCTTACACCCACAGCAAGGTGCACAGCCTGTTGCTAGCCGAAAACAAATTCAAGTGGCAGTTGGTTGTTTAAACCAGCTTATGGATGTGCTGTATAAAAGAGGAAAATTGGGTGAGCAGCAGGGATTTTTCCTGAAGGGAAGAGTAGATTTAGTACAGCTTTCTTCCAAGTTCAGAGTGGAGATGTGCATTTGGCTTGGATGTAGCTGAATCTATGGTGGTTTCACAGGGCTGGACCCATGGGCCACCATTCAGAGGTATCTGTATCAGCTGCTGCTAATATCTAGGTAATAATATCTAGAGCAAATATCTCTCCATGCAGGGCCATCCAGTATAAAAAAGAAAAGAAAACAAAAAAAACACCCTGCTGTCAAGAGGGCAAGGGTGGGGAAGGATGGGAGGGATCAACAGAGCTGGGGAGAAAATCATGCTGACTTAAACAGTGCTAGGAAATGATTATTTATAAAACAGGAGACAAGCGTTCCCAAGGGCTGCAGCTAGGAAAGTGGTTGGTGGGAGAAGCAGGAATTAATAGGCAACATGAGTAAAGGAGGTAGCAACCAAGAGAGTGGGGGAGGCACTGACAGCAGTCAGAAGGGCTGCTGGCAGTCATGGTCCTGGCTCTGAATTTGCCAGCCAAGGAGTTGGCAAAACAGACAGGGTAAAGGAGGGAGCAAAGCAGGGCTCTCGGCAGACATGTTGGCCGGCCCTGGGCCAGAGGAAGTCATGTTTGGAAACCCATGGTAGAAATTGTAGTAATTAGTTTTTGATCAATTGAGTGTAGAGGTGAGTGGAGCTGAAAGAGCTCTGCGGTGTACACAACCAAGGAGAGGGAGGCAGGTTATAACTGCTCATCAGCAGCCAACGAGTGACATCCTAGGCCATGAGTGGTGACACATTGCCCGGAGGAGAGCAGGAAAATGTGAGCAGGTGACCAAGAATGAAGATTCCGGACATGCCTGCAGTGAGGGCAAGAGCGGGAAGATTTGTCTCCTGTGACACTTTGAAAAATCAGGCAGATGAGAAACAGGAATACCACTGATGTACTGAGGCAGTGTGGAGTTTTCTTCTTGGGTTAGAGGTTTCTAAAATAGTTGGAATTGGAGACCAAGTGGAAGAAATGTGAGCCAAAATAGCTGCAGTTTGCCAAAATGAGCAGCAGCTGGAAATGCAGCTTAGTTGTGAAATAGTAGTTGGCATCACTCATGTAGATTTTGCTAGTGCTCTCTCCTTATAGCTTCAGACCTTCTGACAACTTAATTCTGTTGATGGCTGATGCATTTCCACATGGAGTCTGTGTTTAAGGGAATACTAGACTTTGTTTTCTGCCGTAGCAATTTATCTTCTTGCTCCTTCCATCTCCAACCTGATCTGGGCAGACTGTATTGACGTCATAATTCTGAATTTGTTGCACTGCACTGCTTCCCAGCTGCTAAAACACAATGCTGAAAATCACCAGATTAGGTCTTAATGGCAGGATCAAGCTACAGGGAGATGAGTGGGGAGAAAGCTCCTACTTAAGCAAGCTAACAGGCAACTCTTGTCAGGAGAACAAACTAGAAAGTGTAAAATAGAGGAAAAACAGGTGGTTTCCCTTCTGTGTACTTTTTTGTGTATTTAGCACAGGGCTTTCAGTCTCTAAGGATCAGAAAATGTTGGTCTGAATTTTGTGCAGGGAGTGTTGAGAAGTCAGAGGTGTTTAAACATTTCCTCCCTCACAGAGAAAAATGCATTCTTGAGTTATGGACTTTCTGGCCAAGATATTAATCCCCAGCAGGAAACTAAGCCAACCACATTAGAAATTTGGGCCTTGCTGTTACATATCATGGTGTGCTGAAGGACACTGAAATTTTGCAGTTGTCTTTAATGTCTGGATTTCTGATGGTGGGACTCCTGAAGCACCAAAGAGCCCACAAAACATACTGGATGTTTTTAATGGTGATAGTGCCTTTAAAAAACAGGCAAGATGATCCTAGGCAGGATCCCAGGGGAAGGCCCCCTGGACAGGCTGCACAGCCTTCCCATAGAGGAGGGAGACTAGATAAAGCCCAGTAGCTTTGCATGCAAAAATACTCACAAAAGTACTAACCATAGCTTCTGCTTAATGCAAGAGTAGTCAACATGCTCTCCCTTTACACTTTCAGTTCAGGGAAGTCTCATGATTGTACTTGCTAGTTCCTCCTTGCCCAGTGCTGATGCCTGATGCATGTTCTTACAAACCTTTGAGGCTTTACAAAAACTGGAAATTATATACACTGATTGTAAAGCGTTTGGTATCTAGCAGGGTCTCAGGCTTTCATGGTTTCATCAGCACCAGATCAGCAGAGTACACAGACCTAGAGCAAAGCACATTAACTGCATGGATCTACAAGAGTCCTTGGTAAAAGGGACTCAAGGGTGTTGTGGTTTAAGTGCAATCTTGGATTGACAAAACCTATCAAAAAGTGTGATTTTTATTTTTAAAGGCTAGATAATGGGTGATGTGGGCTACAAAGACATTCTTCCTTGAGTCTGATTTGGCAGTGCCCGTAAATTTCCATCCAAACTTTTCAGAGAGGGGAGCTAGTCGTGCTTGTGGAATGTTTTTGCAACAAGTTTTCCTCTCTGTTTGTTTTCAGACAGCTTGAACAAAATGTTTCCATCCCCCAAAATAAATATCTAGTTAAATCCATAAAATTTGGGTTCCATAATACTGATGAGAACATTCCATGATGAAATCTGCAACAGAAAATCTACCTTGTGTCCAGCTTCTGGCATGACTGTACCTCCCAGATGCAACAGGGTGACTTAGTGAAGTTAACACAAGCATATTTTCTGCCTGTCTTGTATTTTTCTAACTTTGCTTTGAAGAAGGGTTTGAGGATGGACTTGAAAAATGCTATCAGCTTAGGGCAAGGGTAATTTTACTTTACTGTGGCTTTCACAGATCTCTGGGAAAGAAATAAGAAACACCTTGCCATAAACAAAGTATAGGAAGGAAAACACCTGCTAAACACCTGTGCCAACCCATGGCATGAGGAAAGGAGTTAGTGCCAGGAAGCACGTGCCCTTGCTGGAGCAGTGACCCCAGCCCTGAAAAGATGAGAGGAGAGACCCTCGCTCTGGATTTAGGGTCTGCGGGAAGTAGCAATGTTAGTGCCAAAGCAAAGGGAACAGCTTTGTGATTGAACCTTATTTATGGGAGGAGAATCAGAGCCAGCTCCTCTAAAATGTGTGCTGATGTTTCCGTGTCCCAGGAGAGGAGGCAGTTATCACTGGGGAGCTGATCCCAGGTGTGCCCACCGGTATCAGCAGCAGATGCCTTGGCTCTCCACTGAACATTTGCAGAGTGGGTGCATGCAATGTTTGTTGTAGCTGTGCCGCAGGACTCATTCGCGCATGGCTAATGTGCCCAGGGAGTGGAAGTGGATGCACCAGAGGAGGAGGGCTGGCATGGCAAAGCAGGGTGGTGGGGGTGTTTCTGCTTGATGCAGGCTTTGTTTCCTGCTTTTGCATGAGGCAGAGGACAGGGAAGGCACCTGCACCCATGGTGTAGCATGACTTCAGGGACAGAGGCACAAACTACAGGACAGCCAGGAAGAGCCTTTTTCTCAACTTTGCAGGGGGGAAAAAAAGAGTTAAAATTCATTCTGTGAAGAACTGGGAATCGCAGGCTAATTCAGGTGGGCTGGGACCTCTTGAGGTCTCTAGTCCAGCCTCCTGCTCCCATGGGGGCTGGATTTGAACTTAGGGCAAAGCGTTTGAGACAAAGAAACAAAGCATTTAAGAGGGAAAAGAGCCATTTGAGATTTTTTTTTTAAATCTCCCCAATGACTGGAGGCAAATGAAATGGCATTTTAATGAAAAGCAAAATACTCTTAACTGCTATATAGCTGTGTAGGCATTTGGATGCTGTTCCAGGGAGGCATTTCCAAGACAAATGTGTCACAAGCTCAGCTGCTGCAATGACAGGAGCTAGCTCTCCTTTTAAGGTGTCTTGCTGCTGTCTGCCCTCTGACACGACGCGAATGCATGCACTCAACTCCGTCAGCAACCACAGAGCCAGGCAGTGCCCCCAGGCCCCCATGGGGACCCATGGTCTGCAGGGGCTCAGATGAACATGCCCCACAAAAAGCTGCTTGTTGCCCCCCCCGCCATTTGATGAGGGCTGTGGGGTGCAGGAACCTAATGGGTGTCTATTGAGCTCTCATATGGAAACCTGTCTGGATAATATAGTCTGGCCCAGAGCTCAGTTTCCCTCTCCTCTATCCTGCTTCATATGCCTTCTCAGGAGTGGCCAGTATGGGAAATAACTGTGAAGATAGTCATAGTCTTTAACTAATTTAATACATAATATTCAGCATTCTTTTAATAAGAAGGTTTTACTTGATCTTCAGGAGCATCTCAGTACTTCTGGGGTGTTAGCAAGCCTAAAACTAAGAGCACTAAATTAACTGATCAATCTAGCCTACACAAAACTGATGTGGAAAAAAAGCAGTGTGTGTGTGGGAGAGTCCTTCCGTTGTTCTCATTTTCCATTTTCTCTCTTCTTTTTCCTCCTCTCATGTCAATTGTAATCGAGCTGCCTTTTCAGACACAGGAAATTCCTGAAAGATTAAGAAAATTTCCCAGAATTTAATATATATATTTTTTAATCTTAAAGCTGAGGGAGGGGAAGAATGGGATTGTTCTGAATATTGGCGATATCTCTGAGAATTCTCCCAAAAGACAACTGGAGTTAAAAGGCTTGTTTTTTCTGCAATAGTCACTGCTTGTAAAATGTTCCCCAGCTGTTTTGGGCCAAATTAGTGTCAAGCACCACATTCTCTGCCCTGGAGAGCTTTCCTTGCTGCAATAAAGACCTATTCCAAAGACCAATAAAGGCTGTTCCCCAAGATGGTCATGCTTGGGAAGATGTTGCTCTGGTCCTCAGTATGTGTTTGCCCGGGCATTACACTTGTCAAAGCCTTGCTTGTCTAGCGTGCTTTTTCCATCTCATGGCCAAACTCGAATCTTCTGTCTCCTAATGCAGCATCTTTGACTTCAGTGGGGCTGTACCTGCTTTGCACTGGGATGGAATTGGACCTCTTATCTATTTTATCCATTGAACTGGACATAATGGTATCTTCAGGGCTTTCAAGTAGAAAGACAAAGAAGCACTTTCAAAGCTTCTTTGAAATAAGCAGAATGTGATGGCCCTGTGAAGAGGAAGAGCCCTAGATGGGTCTCTCTTCTGGCAGGAAATGCTCTGAAATGCTTAAAATGGTGTTTTGGGGAGAATCGTTCTTTGTCCATGAAGAATTAACTATGTGAGAGGAGGCACATATATAGAGTAAATGCCTCTGCCCTATTGTTCCCATCATTTTCACTGAGTTTATGAACTTCCATATAAAAGACATACCTTTCACCAGTATGATTAAGAAAAGGCCAATGTAGCTTTCCTGCTCACTGGAGCATGAAGCGTGTTTAATTTAATAATGCTGATAAATCTTAAAGCCAGGAGCATTTGGCTAACACATGACCCACTTTTTCAATCAATTGGAAACATTTACATAACGACCTGATTCAGAGTTCATCATGTGAGGGATATGGAGCAAGGGATGATAGAAATTGCAGCAGTAAGTGATTATGCTAGAGTCCATTTGGTGAAAGCAAAACAGCAAATCTGGCCAGTCCTTAGAAGGCAAGTTGTAACCCATCTATTTGGGACTACTATCTCTTGTGCTGAGCAAAGGGGCAGGCGTCGTGGATGTCCTGTTGCTGCAGGGGGGTGTCTCTGTTTTTATAGCACCTCTGCCAACCAGCTGAGTTTTGGGGTCTTTTGCCCTGGTGGCAAAACCCATATTGTTCCTGGATCTCACCCTTACCTGCCTGTCTGCTCCTAGCTGTTGGGCTGACACTCTGGGTCATCACTGCCCAGGCTGTTGTCATCAGGCAACTTGCACAAGGAAGCCCTGGGCATAGTATGCGTGGCAGGATGGCCTTGCAATTACTGCCTCTGGAAGTCAGGACAGTCTCTGCTTGAGTATATGCCTTCTTTGTAGACAGCCTCTACCTTCCTCTGTTTGTGTTATCAGTCAGAGAGATGTGTACCAGCTGGGAAAGGGAGCTGTGCATCTGTTTTGACGTGCATTGGGCTTGTGGGTGGCTGTAGGGGAGTTATGCCACTGTGTCTTCCCCTGTGGCAGGGCTAGATTGCTCCGTGTGCAGGACATCCCTGTGGAAGGGCCATGCTGCACTGGAACATGGGGCAGGGCTGGGCTTCACAGGGGGTATCTCTTTGGTACAGGCACTGTCTCCTGCCACATCGCTTCAGCTTCACATACAGCAAATAGCAGTGCAGATCTTCATGAATCAGCCCAGAAATTTCTGCCTTTCCCACTGCATTTGTCCTTTTTCTGGTTGCCTCCCATACATGGGAGCCAGCCTGGGGTTGACTAATACAACGAGGTATTTATTTACCTTTATTGTTTGCTTGCAATGAACTCAGTCTTGAAACTGAAAGTTTTTGATCTTGCATTTTGTACTATTGCATTTCATCCCATTTCCATTATTCTGGTCCCCAAGGTCATCAACTTGTTTCTCTGTGATATTCTCCTTCTCCCCACCCTTATTAATATCTTAACAATACATTAACTTGATATCTTCAGCATGTTTCTTTTCTTGTGAGGATGCTACAAATGAAAAACTTAAAAATCAGTGGCCTCATGACTGGCTTTCAGAAATAGGTTACAAGCAGTCTCCTTACCAGTGAATTGTTCTCCTGTTAGCTCAGTGGGACTATCTCCCTGCTAACCACATGGTTTTTATCTACTTTGGGTTTTTTGTAAGAATCTATTGGAAGAGGAAGCTTTATATCAACCCCACTTTCCAGCCATGCTTTGTGTACTGCTGACTATTTATACATCCCATATGCCTCTTTGCATTAAAGTAATGCTTGAGCACCGGTTTAGCTCCCAAAGCAGCTCTCCTGAGGTTCTTTTCTTTCTTTTTTTTTTTTCTTTTAGGCCACATAAGTCCCCATCTGAGCAAAGGAAAATGCCAGATGCCATCACATAACTGTGATGAAAAAGCTCCCATCAGTAATATTCTGAGGGATTAAGTAACATGGAACAGAATGCTGCAAATCTCATGGCATTGCACATAGGAACGTGGCACCTTTCTCTGAGACAGGACCACATACACAGTATCTTCATGCAGTAGGCTGCAGAGACATTTCATATATGTCATCCTTGTGCAGGTATGAAGTAAGGTGTCAGGAAAGAAGAGGGGGCATCTGTTGCTTTGCTATGATTTTTCTCCTGCCTCCAAAATACCAGTGATGTTTTTCCCTATAGAGGTCAGAGGAGGAAAGAGAGGGAATGGAAAGGGAAAGGACAACACCTGGAAAAACTTACAGATGTTTCATTAAATAGCATGCAAAACATGTATGGTTGGAAATGGCATCTATTCCTCAGACACAGTGCCCTAGCTGGGGCACTTAAAAATCTGGATGGAAACACAGGAATTTAGTAATCGGGACACCAGCTTGGTCCTTCCTGCTCCTTGCTCTTTGGGTCTGGTATATATTTTCCAGTTACTGAAGAATCAGCTTTTCCAAAACTCACCAGTCTGTTTTTTCTGAGTGCCCATTCACACTTGAAATTGTGAGTTTGGGTTTGCTAGATATGTGTCCTGGGTCTTTAAAAGTCGTAATTCAGCAGCCAGTTTTTGGCCAGGCTGCTCCCCTGACTCCCTGCTCCTGCTTCCATGTCCTCAACTGAGACACAGCTTCTTTTAGGTTCAGATGGATTTGGGCTAGCTCTCTGGCTATTTCACTTCAGACGCTTGAATCTTTGTTCCTGCTTTGGCTTTTATGTAAAGCTGGTGACAAACCGTGGCAGAGTTTTGCAGTGTTTCTGGATTTGCACCTAGCATTATCCCTGCAGTAAATGACCAGCCTGATTTGCACCGATGAATGCTCTCAGGCAATAACATCTCCCCTGCAACTCCTCCCGCCACTGCTTTCGTGTGCCCGCTGCTGCTCCACAGGGTCCATCCCGCATCAAGAAAACAAACTGTTTTGAGAGAAAACCTCTTGGGCTCATTTCACCCTCCCTGCTGTAGTGAGAGGGACAGCAAAGGGAGGAAAGGTTGTTATTTTTCCACTAGGGTCAACATTTTCATGTCTGGGTCAGCAGAGAAAGGGGTGGAAAAGCCACGAAGAGGGACTGGGGGAGAGTTCGTAGAGGTGGTACCGAGCCTTTCTCCCTTTTTGTCCTCGCAGGTGATACTGTTCTGGTGCTGTGTCGTTCTGCGCCAGGGCTCCCCTCCCAGCTAACACACGTCTCCCGTCCCTCATTAGGAAATGGACTCGAAGGTCTCTGAAGGTGGCCTGAACGTTACCCTCACCATCCGGCTGCTGATGCACGGCAAGGTAACGGGGGTATGGCGCATAGCTGCCTGCATTTCACCTGCTGCAGGCCACCTTGGGGAGGGTGTTTTCCTTACAGGAGTCAAGGAGGCAGCAGCTTCCTCTCCTGCTTCCAGTTCGGCTGTGCTCAGGTCCTGCCAGCCTGCTCAGCATCTCTGAAGCCTCAGGCTGGGCCTGTCAGCAGAGGAGCAGATATAGGGAGCTATTTCCACATGCAGAAGGGTTGAGCCATGCTGGCCTTGGCTTTTTGCAGACAACTCCCCTCTCTCCCATGCATCTGCGCTTCGCCCGATCCCATTCCTCTTGCTTCCTCACCACATCTGGTGGGCTGCTGTGGGCCTGAGGAGGCACCAGGACAGCCTGTGTATGCGAGCTGCTGTTGAGTTGCTGTTTCCTCTGCCTATGAGGCCTCTTGACAAGTCACTTGGACTGCTCCAAAGCCACCTGCCCAAATGGCTTTGCATCCCCACAGTCTCATGTACCTGTCAAGGTTCCAGTGCCTGCCCAGACAGGCACCACAGCAGCCCCAGCCATAGGTTCTCACTGCCCAGGCAGGACCAGGAGACACCTTCATTGAGGTCCCAACACCCCCGTAGAGCTCAGCTGAGATGGGGCTGGTTGGACATACTTTCCTTGCGATCTCAGCACTGGACTCCTGCTTGGGAGTGGTGGTTTTCCACCATCCCAGCGGAGGGGCACTATCTCAGTCGGTATTTTGGGTACTCTTCTCCTCTGCAAAACAAGAACTGGGGAGATGGGGACAAGGACAAACCCTTAACAGGGCTTTTGTAGAAGGTTGCATCTCTCTCCCCCTTTCCAGCCACTGTTGCAGCATGCACTTTTCTTGCATTTGCCGCAGGAGCTGTGGCTGTGCTGACAGTCTCCACAGCATAGTGCTCATGGGCCTTCTCAGATACTTCCCCATCCGCCCTCCTGCTGTCCTTTAGCTAGGGACAGCACACATCAGTGACACTTAGTGTGTGCACCAGGTGTCTATTTTATAATGAGATTTGATTGGATTATCTTCACATCTTGTAATGTCATTCCCTTTGTGTCTGGCTTTTTTTCTAGGAAGTTGGGAGCATCATTGGAAAGGTAATGATATCTTTAAATGTGTATTTAGATGCTCCTTGAATTGCCTGCACTGTTTACTACCTGTGTTCTGATAGATGCTAATTATCTTTTTCCAAGATGTCCCTTCAAATGTTCCCTGTGCATGAGCTTATTGCTGTGTTTTCATGATGGAAATGTTAGGAGACCAACGGAGAGATCAAGGAGTGTTTCCCTTAAAAAAAAAAAAAACTTACCTAGTGCCATTTTTAGCTGCTTCACTGTGGCTGCTAAGGCAGATGTTTATGATCATGTTGCCCCAATATGTTAATTACATACATTCATTAAGACAGATTAAGAAACATTACGGGAAACGGTTTAAACTCCATGGCACTTGCCTCTAAATGCCACCAAACAGCATTTAGCTTGTGCAGAAAGCTTCAGGGGAGGCTCTGTTCTGTGGTGCCATTGATACTTGCTGCAGTATTTTGGAAAATCCTGACTGTATAGGACTGGTTTCCTAGTGTTTTTAAAAAGCAGGTTTATGGTGGCAAAGATTTGCTGCAAGAACACCTTCTTTTTTTTATGCTTGTGCCTAATTTTTCTTTTAGCCTGTCAGACCTGGAAAGATTCATAGTTTTACCTGCTTTATATCTGAATATAAAGATACTAGATCACTCCAGATACTAGATGAAAAACAGGCCTTCCAAAGCACTCTGACGTGTCAGCTTTTCTGAACATTTGGCAGGTTTCTGAGGTTTTTCCGTGCTGTTTTTCTCCTAATAGGAAATTTAGAAAGGAAGATTGAAGCTACAGTTGTGCATTGCTAGCTATTTTGTCTATACAGTATCTTAAAGATATTGGAGCAGATCCCAAAGAGATGGGTTTATACTGTCAACTCTTGAGCCTACCTAGAAAATGCATCACGTGGGAATGGAGGGCTGTCCAAATGTTTGGTTGTGTGCTTCCAAGTCTGAGAGAAAGGTCTGAACATGTTCAGAAAGGTTGCTTTGAAGGTGAAACTTGACTTTTTACAATTGTATGTGTTTCTGTCTCTTTTCAGAAAGGCGAGACTGTGAAAAAGATGCGTGAGGAGGTGAGCAACCTTGACCTGTAAAACAATTTCTAAGACAAGCAGAGAGGAGTTGGAAGGACGGTGGGACTGTCCTGTCTGGGGAAGGTGCAGCATGGACAATTATTTGCCCCATAAAAGAATGTGTAGTAACTCACGGGTTCAGTCTTAATGTAAGGAAAAGAAAGCAGGCTGCACAGCAGTAAAATTTCAGCTGTCCCCAGAGCTCTTTTGTCCATTTTTCTGCTCTCCATGCTCTAGCAAACTTCTACTACGTTTAATGGGAATTTTCCAGAGCTAAGAACTCGATATTAATGAAACAGTAAAATGAACTTACTTGCAAGATACATGAGTTTGTCTAAGACTGTTGTGTCTTTAGATACTAAAGGGTTTTCATACCAGTGGGAAACACTCTTTTTAAAAGCAGCGCTCCCATGAGCCAATCTTGTCTTGATTTTGTGGTTTTGCCTTGCAGTAAGAGAGATCCAAAGCAGGTATTTGGAAATCCTTTCTGAGGGTTAGGATAAGGCAGCACTGGAATGTATCTTTGGGGGCAGGTGTGGGATCTAAATTGCTGGAAGTTTTTAAGATTAGACAGGATATTGTGAGACTGGCACTGGTGATGCCCACAGAACAACAGAACAACTTGCTCCCAGGCCTTCTGGGGCTCTCTGAGCTTCTGCTTTTGTGCGCTGAGCCTTCCCAGGCCTGGGCAGGATCAGACCCAATGAAATAACTGTACATTCCTGATGGTTGCTTGGCTGTGAATGTTTGAGGGCTCCTCTTTTCTTTCTAGAGTGGAGCAAGAATCAACATCTCAGAGGGGAACTGCCCAGAGCGAATTGTGACCATCACAGGCCCCACTGATGCCATCTTCAAGGCTTTTGCCATGATTGCTTACAAATTTGAGGAGGTGAGAAATGTGAGCCCTCTCCCCCAGGAGAGCAGAGGAAAAGGAGCAAAGGTCTGCATCCAGCTGAGATGGCCTACTGGGCTAGCAGAGCTAAAGTGTGCCTGCTGCAGTGGTCAGCCATGCAGACACACCTGGTTACCTCCAGCCCATCTGTGCCTGGTTGGACTAGGTTACAACCTCACAAACAACCTCAGTGCAAAACCTTTTACTTAGTCCAGGCATCTCTAGCTAAGCAAGACCTGAGCTTCAAGGCACTGTCCCAGAGATCTTGCAGTTAATTTCAGGCGATCCAGAAAGACAGAGGGAAAACGTGTCCTAAACGTTTGTAGGCTCAAAATAACTTAGTTCATCATCACAGTGATGGCTGACTGTTTCCTGGCTGGAACATATTTGCACAAGGGAGAATATATCAAAATGGCTGTGGATTTGCAGATGCTCTTTAACTGCTTCTTGCAGCCCTTTAGAATCATAATTTCTTGTGAAAAAAAACAGAGATGTGCTGCAGCATTATCCTATGATGCTTGTGAATGAAGAAGTTTTAGTGGGACTGTGCCGGGGGAGAGAGGGTTCAAGTGACACTGTTGCACTGACAGAAATGCTGTTTACCCCCTCCTCCTTGAGTTAATCCACCAACTCGCTCAGTATCATGCTGGAGGAAGTCCCCAAAGAAGCCACCAAACAGGGCAATGCTGTCTGTAGAGCATCTACATGAGCATGTAGAACAGCTATGGACAGAAAGCAGCCAGCGTTTGGTGACACCTCTTTACTGGCATGTGGTCAGATAAGGAGGACTGATTTGCTGTGTTCTTCTTTCTCCAGGACATAACCAACTCAATGAGCAACAGCACTGCTACCAGTAAACCTCCAGTGACTCTGAGACTGGTCGTGCCAGCTAGCCAGTGTGGCTCACTGATCGGCAAAGGAGGCTCCAAGATCAAGGAAATCAGGGAGGTAAATCAGATCTGTTTTACCTATTGCATGTAATCACAGCTCCTTAGATATGATCTGCAACCAAGGGGGAGCCCTGGAAAGGGGGATCTTCACGCAGCCAGCATCATGAGCCACGTTGCTTCCCAGGACAGTCCTGCTGATGTAGGAGTAAGGACACGGTTTTCGTTCCTCAGGGCCTAGCACATAAGCGCTTGGGCTCCTGTGCGTGCTGGCAGGCTGCTGTGCCTGACCTAGCACAGGGCAGTTGCTGCTTGCTGGAGGTGCGAAGCGCTGAAGCTGGAGCTGACTGCAAGTAAAGGGACTGTTGGGCTTTTCCATTCTTGCAGCTGCCTCGGTTGAAATTTGGGATTTCTCCTTCTCTCTCTTTCTGTCTCCAGTCCACAGGCGCTCAGGTTCAAGTGGCGGGGGACATGCTGCCCAACTCCACGGAGCGGGCAGTGACAATCTCGGGGACACCCGACGCAATTATCCAGTGTGTCAAACAGATCTGTGTGGTGATGCTGGAGGTACAGTCTGTAACAAAGGGGGTAAAGTATATAGGAAAAAAATCACCTGCCACCACAACAGTGCTGAAAGCTGTGGAGCGTGTCTCTGTTATTGTTCACCACTTGTTATCGGACCACTCTCATTTCCTGGTACCTTTATTTTAAAATCCACCCTGTGTGTTTCCCCTGCTGTGTTCATATATTATTTCTAGAGTCCTGAGCTGGAAATCTTCTTGGTAGGGTACCCAAAAGGAGACTGTTTGTTTTGCAGTGCAGGGTTATCTTCAGGAGTGAGGGGTCTTGGAGGACGCTACACAGGCTCTGCCAACCTTAGCCTAATGGACACAGCAGCATGGAGGATGCCGTAGGAAGAAGATAGAGATTGCATTGAGTCCTGTGAAACCCTTGGGTGTTGGCTTCTTCTAAACAGGGCTCCTGGTGCCCCACAAGGCTGGGGCTGACTTGTGACTGGGAGGAGGCCAGCACGTCCTCTGTGCTTGAGGAAGCCAGGAGAGTAGCTGTGGTGCAGAGAGCACAGAAGGAGGAGAGCTGAGAGCATGAAAAGAAAACCTGGGCACAGGGTCCAAGGCTCCAGTGAGGGCAGAGCAGGAAAATATGTTGAGAAAGGCTGGTGAAAAGCAGGGCCCATGGGAACAGTGGAGTGCGTGGATGTGTGTCCAAGGTGCTGTTTTCTGGAAGAAATGCTGGTGGGCAGAGCTTGAAGATCTCTGCAAGAGAGACATGCTGCTGTATCAATGACTTATGGCCAGGAACAACCCCAGCCATGTGCCCCAAATACATGTTTGTCATCTTGGAGGAGAGAAAGTCCAAGAGGAAACTATGTGGGACAGTGACAACCACCCGTCCCAGTGCTGCCCAAAAGTGGATGGACAGCAAGCCCATCTGCTTTGCTGTGCAGTCCAGCCCAGTCATCACTGCCCCTTTCGTGGCAGGTAGGAGCACATTTACTGCTGCAAGAGCTTTGAATGAGGAATCCAAGGCTTCATGGAGATGAAACAAAACCAAACACAAGCAACTTCTAGTTAACAGGGCATGGCCAAGAAGGAATTGTTATTTATGATGTTATCAACCAGTGCTGGTAGCAATGCTCACACTAATACACTGTACTGCTAGAGAAGCGCAATTTTAGTTGTGCCATCTGGGTACCGGCATGAATCCAGATAATGCTGTGGATCGCAGCAGAGATGACCAGAACTCCAGACCTGCCCCAGGGGATGCTTGCAGTCTCACTGATCAAAACAGGAGTTGCTGGTTCTCTGTACTGCTCAGCAATGGGAAGGAAAAATAAAACCCATGAATTTTCTTGCAGTCTGAAATCTGGAAAGTCCCTTGACTTTAACAGTTCCCAGAGATGCTCTTTATAATGTCTATGTCATAGATTATCTTAGCAGAAAAATTCTCACTCAGCACCTCTAAAATTTGTAATACAATGAAAGAAAAAAACAGATTTGTGATTATGCATGCTGTGCTTTGGTCATACAACTTTCCTACAGACTAATATTTCATATGAAGATTTGAATATGTTGATGTGTAGAAGAATGTATAGAAGAATAAAGAATTTTCTGCAAAATAATATAAACACATAATTTATACTGCCTACTATTATATATTGGTAATAACTGAACTGTTTCACTGATGGTTAGATTCAGAAGGATTTGCTCTGAAATCTCCCATTTAAGAGAAAATGGACACAGAGATAACTTTGGTGAGAAGATATAATACATCATGCAGATGTCGACACGTGGACTACAACTTCTGCTGTGACTTATCCACAGGCTACAGCATCAAAGAGGAAAATGTCCTGGCAAACAAGAGCGGTGCTGCCCCAAGGCACTTTGCCAGAGGAGAAAGGGGTGTGAATATGTACAGCTCAGTGCCTGCGCTGTTGTTATCTGCCTGCTGAGTCAAATAAGGAGTTTCCAATGTGCAGTATTAGAATAAGATCTCTAGAAATGTAGTTGTTGCCATCTGAGGGTTGTTTCCAGCCTCTTGCAGGACACAAATTACCCACTTGCCCTAGTGAATAGAGCACCCTCCAGAGCTCGGTACTCTGGGCAAAGCAATCACTGCTGCTTAAACTGGCACCCATGGGGCACAGCGGGTCTTGGCTGCAGTGACAGCACTTTGCAGTGTTCATAACACATCAAGGCATGTGCCAGCTTGGATAGTCAGAAACCAAACCAAGCAGTAAAAGCTTTCCAGCACCTTACGGGGTCTCTACAGGAAATTTTGAGGAAGCCTCAAGTCTAGGCTATGAGCATCAGTTCAGAGCAAAGGCGAGGGAAGCAGCTGAGGTCAAGGAAGTGTTTCAGTGTGCCGTGTGTTGGCAAGGGGATTCTTGTATCCAAGGATGTCCTTTTCTCCACTAAATGACAATTTCCCATGTGTCCTCCTGTCTAGAAACACTGTTCACCTGGTGTGGGTGTTGCTTGTGCGTGGTGGCCCACGCTCCGTCGGGTGCTTTCTAATGCTCTTTTTGCCACTGTTTCAGGAAAGCTGTTCTAATGTTCTCTCTCCCTCTCCTTGTCCCTTTTCCTAGTCCCCACCAAAAGGTGCCACCATTCCCTACCGCCCAAAGCCCGCCTCCACCCCTGTCATTTTTGCAGGTGGTCAGGTAAGAGCCGACCCGCTTGCAGCCTCCACTGCCAACCTCAGCCTTTTACTGCAGCACCAGCCGCTGCCCGTTAGTGCACTCAGGTTTCTTGCCTTCTGACTTGCATGGTATCATCCCATCCATTTCGTGCCATGACAGATGGACTGAAAGCTCTTTGCAGAACCGCTGGGAGTTTGCAACCCCAGACACCCGGCTTAGCTCCTCTGCTTGTTGCTGGAGAGTAAGAAAAGGGCTGGCCTGGGGAAAGAGTCATCAACTCCACTGTGCACTCATGTATTTGTATGCCTTGTAGGAAATGGCTGGAGACAGCACACAGGTTTTAATGTGGCCTGGGGAAACCTGTTGTTTCAGATGACTTTGTGTGCTCTAAGTATTAATATTGCAAGTATTCACACCCCTGTGAGTACTGGTTATAATTTTTTCTTTGGCTTGCTTTTGCTTTATTATATCCAAATTCAGTACTTGCTGACCTGTATGAAAGTGGGGAAAAAAAAAATCATTGTAGAACGAGAGACCATGAACATGCTCCCGCAGTGGCTGCCAGGTTTTTTTATTTTCTGGCATCTCTCCTTTGCATAGTTGTAACTGAACAGAGATAGGAAGCCTTTCCAGGATGGTGCTGAGTGCCTCTGTTCCTGGCGGTGTCCATGAAAGGGTTGTTCCCTGTCACTGGTGCTCAGCCCAGCTCAGTGGTGCTTCCTAACAACCATCTTCAGGCTAACCTCCACTGCAAAGATTGGCCTCATATGTGTCTGTGGGAGAGCCTGCATTACATTGCCTTCAGTTGCATTATGCAGTGGGTAAACCTGACTAAAAACAAGGCTTGCAGTTATGATGCAGTATTTCTAATAACCCTTGGGAAGTGAGAACACATTTCTGTGTACAGAATAACCATCAGCTTCCATAGCACATGCATGCAACACAGGCCAGAAGTTTGCACATGGCATGTGTTCCTGGTTGATGACACTCCTTTCGGTTAAGATAATTAATATGTGATTTGCTTAAGACATGCATCAGGAATGGGTTTAAAGTGTTTAGCTGAAAAGCAATGTAAGGTTAGCTGTGACCTCATGTGTGTCACTGTGATCTTCCCTAATGCAAGCCAGGAATGCTTTCTGAACCTGGATGACCACCCCTGGTCTGGGAGAGGCCTGAGGCAGAGAGGTCCTGAGGTCAATACCCCAAAATTGCACTCACTTAGTGAAAGAAAAGCATAAACCAAATTTGAGATGGATGATTTGTGAAATAAGTGCACATAAACAGATGGCAGCTTTTAAAAAGAGGACTTTAATCATTCTTTTTTTCTATCTAATCTAATTGCCTCTCCTTGTAATCAAAGTCATGTCCATAGATGCTCCAAGTGCTGTAGGACATGAGTATCTAATCAGACGGTGCTTTTACAGGAGCTCCAACAGACATGTAGAGTCATATCTGGGAGACAAGTGGAGACCAACTAGAGACACACAGTCTGATTTTCAGGAAAAACAAGCGCCAGCATGTTCATTGACTTCAAGTCAAGTCCCGAGCTCCTGGTGTGTCTGACTCTAGTTGTTTCTGTCTGGATTGAGAAGCCCCTAAATTGCTTCCTCTCCTCCACGCCCAAGAGCTCTCTGAATACAGGCATTGGCAGCCAGCATTTTCCTTTGCATTAGCTATGCCTCCGACTAATGCCTTCCAGAGTAATACTGTATGAGCTATTTTGTTTCTCCCAAACCATAATAAATAGCAGAAGGGCAAACTGCATATAGAAACACATGACCAAAATACATGCTATTTCTAGCAGAGTGCTGAAGTAGCATCTCTTAGTCATTACCAGCCACCAGAATTGGGATGAGTGTGCCATTTGGTCTGAGCAGCCGTCCTGAAAAAGAGCTTTGAGTCCAACTGTTTGATGAACTGTATCTTCTCAAAAGGGAGAGTAAGATGGATATAATTTTTCTCCTGCTGTTAAATGGTTGGTGTCTTGCACAGAAGTGATGTCAGAGAAAGATCAGACCTTCCAGAAATAAGAGCTCTTCCTTTGTCCTCTCAGTCAGCACTGTTGAGTCCTTTGGGTCTGACTGATAGGTGACATGGAGTGGACCGGTTTTCCTACCCCACACAGAGGATACCAGGTTATGCATAGGCTATGTTGCAAGGTATTTGCAGCTCCTTTTGTCTTTGAATTCCTGGCAGCTCTTCTGTGCATGGCGTGTTTCTCAGTTGTCAGCATCCAGGCCTTGTGCCAGGGAGCCCCGGGGCCTATGAGCAGCGCTTCCCTTTGGATAGCCATGTTGGTAGCCTCGAGGAGATTTTTTTCAGGGAGTGATGGAGTGGGTTAAACCTGCAGGAAGGTAGGAAGCTGCACATAAGTTAACCAGAGGGATGTAGTGACTGATGGCAATCTCCAAATTGCTCAGCCATACAGGCTGAGGTTCCTATTTAAAATGTTAGTGTTTGCAGCAAGTGAGACCCAGGCAGCGTAGGAGCCATGTTTGTGCTACAGGTTGGTGCTGCTGGAGTTTCTGTTGCATCTGTCCAAGACACCTTCCTGCCTTTAATTAATTTTTTGTAATTGCACAGAGTTGTGGCTAGCATTTTAATCAGCAGAACACCCTGAAGAGGCTAGGTGTTTATCGGAGACATTGTCATTGGTGTTATGCGTGCTGTGGTGCTCCCTGTCGCTGCGTAATTGCTGCAACCTCTGCAGAACAATGCACACATGCCCCTAACCATACAGCGTGGTTTTAGAGCCTTTGTAAACTCCACCTCTACTTAGTGGCAGCCGGGCACAGGAAACTGAACAAAACATAGTCTGCCCCCAACAAACCAAAGACCAAATTAAACTGCCAGGAAACCTGAACTTTTTAGAGCACCCTCTGTCATGGGTGCTGGCAGGCAGCAGGACTGCCATTTCTGTGCATGGAGGTTTGCTGCCTTCCTTCTCCAGGCTTTCAGGGAGTATCCTTTACACTAAACACTTCGTTGTTTCCAAATGATGCTGCAGTTTCCAAGCGGTTCAGAGATTTTTCCTTTGTAATTCTTTGCTATCTTTACTCTCCCTTTATAAAGTGTTATCCATCTTCTATACCATTTCTTTGGGAATCATCTGAATAATGTGTCAACTAGCAAGATATATTTTGTTAACTGGTAAAATCCAAAATACTGGACGTTCTAGCGTCTGGCTCTTTACCTGCAACGGTGCTTATTTTCAGGGTATTTACAGAGGTGAAAGGATTGCTACAAATAATGGTAAAAATAAACAAACTGCCCAACAAACATCTGCATGGATGTGTTAATTATAAATGGCGAAATGCATTGCAGTGCAGACAGCCTGTCCCTAACCCCTCTCCCACATTGTAGGGGCACTGGTAAGACATAAGTAACATACTGCCCAGCTGGCTTTCTGCATGGGAATGTATTTCTCCCCAAAAGAGTATTGGAGTATATGTGTAGATTTAAAGTGTGTTAACAGTAATGCACCTTAAAATATGGAGGGAATCACCACTGCTGCCTTATTTTCTAGGATGCTGAGATCAAGTTTGTGTGCAAAGGGCAGTGGTGATGTAATCATGCAGCAGAGAATGGCCTGCTAATTCTGATTTGATGGATATCTTCAGTACAGGAGAGCACAATAACAACCTTATCGTTCGACTCCATGCAGTTTGGGGACTTTTAAATAGCTGAACTTTCTTTTCAAAAAGAGCTCAAGCCCTTCAGGATGTGTGGCTGGGTAGCTTGGCATACTCTCAGTTTGATTGGAGAAGTACATCTCCATCGTTGTGGTGGAAGTTATCCAAGGACTTTCTGGCTCAGTGAATTTTACTGGCATTCACTGCAGCATGGAGGGGGGATCTTCACCTGGGATAGCCGGGGAGGTGTGCAGGGCATCTGCTTGCTGCACAGGGGAAAGTACTGCCCTCATCCCCTTCAGTGTCAAAACTCAACCTTCATCCTTGACAGCTGGTGATGGCAACAGCTATTTAATTATATTCAATCAATGGACACGCCTGCATGCAGAGGGCTGAAAGATGTGTGATCCAGTCATGGGATTTGTGCCGTGAAGTCCGCCTTTTAGGCAGATTCTTTTTGGTGTCGCAATGCCCGTTTCCCATAGAGCACTCTGTGAATCGCTGAAATCCCACGCTCTGTTTTCTGTAGCAGAGCAGTCTGAGATGAGAAGTTGCCTGCTTTTCACCAGGCAACTTGAAGTGCTGGTGCAGACGGCAGTGACAGCACAGGGTCCTGGGCAGAGCAAGGTGGGGACGTGGTTTTCTGTTTCATTCATGCATTAACAGCTTTCCCTCATGTTAGATAGCAAAGGAGAAAAGCACAGGGATGACAGTCCCAGCGGAGACACAGGGCTTAGCCATGTAGTCCTGCCAGCTCTAATAACATACATTTTTCTTTTGCAGGCCTATACAATTCAGGGACAATACGCTATTCCACACCCGGATGTGAGTTTTACCCTAATTTTTCTTATACCCTTTTATGTCACCTGCATGCTACTGTTAATTAATATAATATTAATATTAGAAAATAATATTAATAGCATATTTTCAAAGTTACTGGCCGTGTGTAGTATCTGTAATACCTTGAATAGCCTTTTAACCTGTTAGTGCTAAACTTTATTAATTCTGAGGACTTGGCCTGATGCTAAATTATTTGCATTGTTCAGTGCTATCCCTTTGTTATCACACAATCCATATTCTATGCATTTTGTGCCTCAAAATGGTCAAAACAAGCAAAGAAAAAAAACCTTTCCTTTCTATTTCCCCCCATCTCCCTAAGTGTTGGTAACCCAATGACTTATTCAGGTGCTGAGTGTCTTCTGGTCTTCTCAAAGGAGGCTATTTCACTTTCTGAGCACTGCTGGTCTCTCACAAGCTGGCATCTAACTGAATGTGTCCTTTTTCGTACTGCAAAAAGGGCATCCAAGTCTAGTAACGCTCAATTATTTCCCTTCTTTCTGGATTAATTGTTGCTTTAGACTGGAGAGTGGCTTTACAGTCCAGCTGTTCAAGATGTGCAACTTCTTGTTCTGTGATGAAGAGGGTGAGATTGTCCTACCACTGTCTTGTATGTGGTACCCAAGGCAGACCTGGTGCTTTCTGATGCCTCCTACTTTCGTTATGAGTTTGGTGGGATGGGGGAGAAACAAGAGGTTTAGAGACGCATTAATTCCTAGTTGAAGTTGAGGTAGGAGGACATGTCTTTTTTGTGGTCCTTTCCAGGGTGACTCGAATGCAGATGTTTAAGCTGTGCAAGCTGTTATCTGCTTCTCCCTGAAAGAAGGGAGGGAAAGAGGGATGAGTACAGCACTGATCTGCAGTACTCGTCCATGCTGGATCTCACCTCACTGACCGCTCTGTGTGTCCCTGGAGGAACCAGACCAAAGCTCAAAGGAGAGGTGACCTGCAGCAGGGCCACTCAATCAGGGGCAAATCCATAGCACTCATTCCTCCCTCTCTGCTTTCATGTGAAAATAGCATCGCCAGCACACAGAGAGAGGACAGGTCATGCCATGCTGGGCAAGGAGTATGGGGCAGGGGCAGTGACGGAGCTTTTTCTCTCATAGACAAAGTGTCTTAAGGCAAGGTGAACGATGGCTCCAAAAGCTCCAGCATCAATGAGGAGATGCTGCCGCTCAGGAAGGTCGTTCCAGCGACCTTTCTACAGTGAATCTGCCACCCTCAAACACAGGGGCTGACAGGAGAGGCCCTGGGGGGGGATGTGCTGCAGCTCGTACGCTTTCGTGACAGGGAGCTGTTTGCCAGCACAGCCATTTCCACTCTCCTAACCCAGGGAGTACTGCAGTCACCTGTTTGCTTTCTGTGACCTTCAGAAGGAGAAAACATCTGGGCGGGTGATTTGCTGAGGTTAGGCCAGGCTGCAGGATGCTTGGAGGTGGATGGGGACAGGCCTGTCACAGGGGTGGTCAATAGGAAGGAGTGGGGCTGGTTGGCGTTTGCTGAGCTGCCCGTTCTCAGCACCAGCTAATACTCTATGAGGAGGTGAGGGACCTGGGCCAGTGAACTTCTTGTTGCTTGTGCTCCTGACGGCACATTGCTGCCCTCCCATCAGCGAAGCACCAGCAGGACATCAGTCGCCCTCCATTTGACAGCTGTCTCGTTGGGTTTGGCTTTCTGTCATCCTGGGAGGGGACATCACAGACACAGTCTCTGCTGCATCTAGCACTCCTTTACGTGAAGACAAATGCCATTCACACTTCAAGCGGAGCTGGATTTGGTTCTTGCTCAAATCCCCCTGCTCGTTGGGTGTCTCAGGAATGACAGGGTGGGTTAGGGAAACACAGAACATTTCAGAATAGGGCAAGTAGGAAATGAATGCTGGCATATCTCTGCGTAAAAATACTGACAGAAATAGAAAACTAGTCTATTTTAAAGGATGGAAAACAGCAAAGAAATAAAACACCAGCAACTCCTTGCTGGCAGCATAAAAGTGGAGGTTTTCAGTGCCTGGATGTCAGGAAGACAACTGCTCAGCTTCTGTAATTTGTCACAGCTGCTGAGGGATGGTTGACAAATGCTGAGGAGCTCTTGGAAAAAGCTGGGATTTTCTAAATGTCTTGGACTAAGGAGAAAAAATCCAGAGCAGCCCAATGCAGAAGCCCCTTTCCACTGACATCTGTGAAGATCACTGGATCTTCAGTGAGAACAGAGCACAAAAAGCCGCTCTGCGGGTGCCAGATAATTGTAAATTATGTGGTCTGGGTGGAAAGACCTCACCATAAATCTTACACACTTAAAGAATTTGACATGGTTTGGTATTTCCCTTTCTGATGGGCAAGTTGGGTATTAAATCATTTGATTACTTCTTGCATTATTGAGAACTAGGCAAAGCTGTCTGATATAAACACATGCTTCCCATGATGTTAATGGAAATGATTAGAAGTTATATTTGCTCTGCAGGGTAAATTTTGTTCTTAGCAGCAGTGATTTCACCCACTCTAACGGAGGACAGAATTTGGCTTTCCATGGGACTCCAGTACATGTATTTTGGTATACCAGCCTGGTATAATTGTTGATAAGAAATATTTTTATTTGTGCATTTCGTTCTTGCTCCCTAAGTAAAACATAAATACATATGACTGTATATTTAGCGAGGGCAAATCAATATGTTCTTTGTCCCGGTTTTGCTTTTCAATCAGTGGCATTAGAGTGTTTTCCTTGTTATTATACTCCTCTGTTTCATAGGAATGAAAAACATTATGGTACACATAGTGCTGGGGCAATATTTATGCTTTAGTCAGTGCTGGAAAAACAGTATCTGTGTCTTGTTGGCTACACTCTGGCCTGCTCCCATCAGATTTGCTGAGACTTGGAAAAAGTTGTTTGTATAAGGGCCACATGTTCCCTCCTTACTCTCATAGCTCTCTCATAAGAATCTGTCATTTTAAATACTGCTCAGTAATGAAATCCATCTTGAACAAATTCTTAAGGTTTTGTCCTTGCTCTTGCAGATATTTGTGTTTAAATGGATCCTTTTTGTAGATTCTGCAACAAACTCATGACTGTGGAATGGGCAGGATTTCAAACGCCACAACTAAAATCTGAGTTCCTGTCTTCATTTTCTCCCTTGGGCAAAACCCATCCAGGTCAGTGGGAATGTTGCCTCATGAGAGGCTTCAGGATTGCCCTAGGTACTCAGCCCCCATATGGGATATGACACGTAAGCTACCTGCCCTTGTTAAATTTGCAGGGGCAGACGGAAGGACAGCCTGTGGCAGCAGGGAGTCGGAAGGCGTTGGGGCATGGAATAGATGTTGAACAGAGGAACCTCCCTGCACCAGGGAATTGCAGCGTGCACACTCGTGGGTATGAGTCGGACTGGCAGCTGATGAGATGTGACCAGGCATTTTTGTGGGTGCCTAGTGATGCTCTACATGTTCATATGTTGATAGAAAGCAGTACTCTCTGGTACCTCGCAGCATTGCCAATGGGGTAACTCACCTTTGGTGGTACGAGGAACCAAAGTTTGAGAAAATGCTCTTGGGTCTTCGCTTCTAGCTTTTTCCAGCCTGTCAGGAAACAGGAGAGGGTGTTTTATGCAGTGCAAGCATTCATGTGGCAGCTTTTACTGTAATGCCTAGACGTAGCAATCCTCTCTTTCTGTGCAGCTATTTTTCATTGCTGTCATTGTTATCATGGGCATTTGCTAAATACCAGTATTAAAACTATTCCTTAAAAATGTTTTGGTTCAACAAGAGAACAGATTCTGGCATTTTTCCCTGCCCCAAGCAGCGCACAGAGTGCTCCAAGGCTCCTGATGCCACCCATCAGGTGAAGCAGGACTCCTTCCTCAGGACACGGTTAGGAGCGTGCAGGTAAATGAGCAGCCCGATCGGCTCCATTTCTGCAGTCCTTCGTGGCAGGCTCCTCCTCACAGCTCCACTAGCAGTAAGCAGGACTGCTGTCATGCAAAATAGCAATGTTGGGCAAGTTTCCAGATGCTGCAAAGAAGAAGGAGGTTTTATCTAGAGCTGTGCAGCAGCTGCCTGTGGTGTTCCTTTTGGTGTGACTCATAAGAATAACCTCATTAGCACTAATATCCTTCAGCTGACCAAGCTCCACGAGCTGCCTGTGAGTTCAACAGAGATGCTGGCTCTACAGCATTAAAATAGTGGCAAAAGAACAAGTGAAACATGCATGGTTAACTTTGAAAGGAGCACAGACAGGACACGTCTGGGTGTAATTTTAGGAAAAACAAAATAGAAAATTTACAAGATTAGGGGGGAAAAAAAGGAGAATACTGAAGACCATGTTATCTGCAGGAGTGCTGGCATGCCCAGTCTCATCTGGAGCTGGTTGTGGTTCAGCCTGGTGCAGGCCTTCTTCAGCTTATTTTCTGTGTGCTACACAGAGAGATTTGTCGTGCCATGTCTTGTGCAGCAGTGAGACATTTTCCCCAGGCTTGAGTGAACAGGCAAAGCCTGAAAGTCCTCAAGGTTTTGCCTGGGTAGGTTTCCCTCTGGTACCTCTCCAGTGACTGGCAAGCATTTCCCATTCCTGCAGCTCCCTTCCAGTCTTTCACCTGATCTCTTTATCTCCCTGGGTCTTTTCTCTCCAGCGCTTCACCCTTACCACTGCTGGTGTCAGACCTCCCTGCACTCCCTCCCCCAAACACACTGCAGGAGCAAGGAGTTTTTTGAATATTGTTCCCCCCCAGACGCTGAAATTACAACTCCTGCCTCTCCCTTGCTGTGGAGGGGACGGGTGCAATGAGCTGTTTGCATCTGGGGGATGATGTGATCCTGGTAACCCTCTGGGAACTATGAAATCACCAAGAGAGAGGTGATCTCCCTCTTGCTCACAGCAGAACTCTTAAATTTCAGCCCACTTAATTATTATTTTTTTTTAATTTGGAACAGTAAAACAAAGCACAAAATGTATTCCAAACAAACTCCTCTCTATGCAATCGCTTCCTGATGGAGCATGAAAAGATACCCAGCACAACAAGGGATACAAGGATCTGAAATACCTACTGGTCACGGTTGAAGCCCATATTTCCCTGAACTGCTAAGGGGCTTGTGTTTGTAATGCATTTGTCAAAGCTGACGTCAAGAGCTGCAGGTTGTCTGCCTCCAGAGACAGTTCCCATCAGACGCATAGCACAAGAGCACATTTACTGCACAGGGAGACGGTCGCAATGTGGCTCTTGTGAACACCCCATCAATGCGGGAGGATCTTCTAACTATTGACATGGGGCAGCTTCAGATCCGGCAGTATCTTTAAAATACTTCCTCCGCATTAAAACTTTATGAAAGTGAGCAGCAGCCATTTGTAGCAGGTTGCAAAGCCTGGGAAAGGAAGGCAATGGCTGGAAACCGTTTGCATATAAACCCTGCTGCTGCTTTAGCAGCTCCCTGTTTCCTCAAGGCGGAGAGGGCTGCTTACCTGTGGTGAAGGAGCTAAACCATTTTACAGAGATGGAAACTAAGAATGGGCTTCCTGCTGGTATCGTACTTCAGACCCTGACCAAGCACTTCTGCAAAAGATTTGGGCTTTATTGCGTCTTACCCAGGCCAAGTCCTTCTGTTAATGTTGTTTTTGCCATGTCTCATCATGGCTTCCTGGTTTGTTTGTTTGTTTTTCTTTTTTTTCATTATAATTTTGTTCTTGATTTTCAGTGTGACTTGTACTCTATAACAATAACCTTCTTAGTTCTAATGTCCCTCCTACCCCTCAGCAGTTGACCAAGCTCCACCAGCTGGCTATGCAGCAAACCCCCTTTACTCCCCTTGGACAGACCACCCCCGCTTTCCCTGGTACGTACCCAGACGCCCTTTCTAGATATCCTTCTCTTCTTACCTGTAGAGTTTCTCTCTCTTTCTGAACTCATTTTTTTTAATGGAAATAAATAGGACAAGTAAAACTGAAGTTGCAATGTCAATGGGCAAAAGTCAACAGCAAGACTAGATGAATATTTTGCAGTTACTCTCCTCACAGGCCAGCTCTCAGCAGTTAACTGCAGGTGTCCGGTTTGCTCTTGTGAAACCGTGTTTATCCTGCTTCCAGCTTTGCTGGCTTTTTGAGCAGAAGTGAATGAGCGCCAATATAAACCTTGACCCTTTCTAGCCCAGAGGAGCTAGCATGCCTTACTGTGTATTGAGCCGGACTAGATGAGACAGCCCTGCTTCCCGTGTGGAGCGCTGTCCACCTGTGGAAGTGGGGGAGGCTCCTCTGTGCCCTTCCCCTTGGTGCTGGTGGCTGTTGGGGAGGCTCTCTCCACGTAGCTGAGGGAGCAGTGCAACGCCGCAGTGCATGAGCCGGGGAGGACGGCAGCCCTCCGCTGGGAAGAGAGATGGGAAGGAGACGCAGCTGTAGGGAGCCGCGTTAATGTGGAGGACAGCCAGAACTGTAATGTCTCATTAGCACTGTCTGCAAAACTGGTGTCCAGCTAAAATATTTCATGGGGAGCTAGGAAGCAGATACAGCACAGGGGGGTGCAAATACTTTAAGTATCTTTGTTTACTCAATGGTCAACGTGCCAGTTGGAAATGCCTTTTCTGACAATAAGTTCATCATATTTTGAGCTTCCTAGATGAAGTGACATTGCTTATCTCCTTGAAGGCAAAAGCATTAAATCTCTTTCTTCTTTGCTCTTCAGGAGAAAAGCTGCCCTTACATTCCTCCGAAGAAGCTCAAAATCTGATGGGCCAATCATCAGGTAAAAAAAAAAAAACAAAAAAAAACAACAACAAAAAAAAAGCTACAGGGAAATAAGTAGGCTTCTATTGCAATATATTTCTCAAATAGGACTGTACCATTATGCTCCTAGATAAATTGTCTTATTTGTGGAGAACACAGCGTGTTTTCTGGTGGGCAGGGAGAGATCAGGCAGTACATTGCCTGCCTCTTTTGTAGAGCATGTCAAAAGAAATGCACCTGTATTTTATTACCTATTTTCTTGATGTATGTGTAAAACTTCCACCCATGTAATGGAAAGACATCAGAGTTATCACCCCTATTCTTGCATTTAATTTTGTGTAATCTTCTCCCAGAAACAATAGAAAAATGCCTGTGGGAACTGAGATAACATGCAATTTTAGCTGTCTTTAAGCTATTCAAGGTGAGCCACATTTTTAGTGGGGCAGGACACTGAGGAATCAGAGCAGGACACTGAGGGGTCACAGCATGGCTGTAATCACAGAGAAATTTCTATTTCAAATGTCCTGTACTGACAGCTACATGTGGGTCCATATGTGCCAAACATACTTTTTTTTTTGTAACCTACCATTGTTTAGATGAATTACCTTGAGACTGGAAGGTTCACAGTGAAGTGAGACAGACCTCACCTCTGCCTACCCAGTACATGTGGGTCCATTGCTGGCATCCAGGCTGTATTTCATGCGTGCCTCGAAAGAGTCTGGGGACATTGCTTAACTAAAAAAGCAAACACAGACTATGGAAATAGATCCTGCAAGACTTTAGCAAAAATTGATTCATAGTTTTAATGTGCAAAACCTTGTTTTCTGTGTGTTCTGCTTTGTCCTTTGTGATTGTCACTGGAACTAATTCTGCTCTGGCTGAGCACATGGATTCCTCCCATTACAGTCACAGGGACTGTGTGTACATGTCAGAGGGGGAGGATCTGGTATGCTAAAATAAAAGGTCTCAAGGTAATCAAGAAGGATGTTGCCATTTCTCGATTGCCATCATGATGCAGCAGATCACACAGTGCTGTGGTGCGGATGGCCCGAGAGCTTTCAGCCAGTGGGCACCACTGCTCCTGCCGCTGTGGCCTTGTCAGAGCTGGGGCATGGGGGTCCCAGGTCCCACTGGTGTCCGTCAGTGCTGGTGATGGGTGACTGACACCCACCAGGGATTTGGCACATGCCTTCCAAGCGCAGATGGAGGCCCTACCTGTAAGTCTGAGGAGCCACATCTAGATTTCCAAAGACCCGTGGGCTCCTTAGCACTGTTGTGAAGCCATCCCATATTACTCCATTTACTTCAGAAAATGTTTTCTGCCAAATCCAGGCCACTATCAAACTGAGCCTTTTAATTCCTGGCCAAGAGGTCAGGAGGTCTGCACCCTGGGGAGCTGTCACCCTTCTGCTAGGCAGAGACTGTCTTGCCCTAGATCACAGGAAGACTTGGAGTAATAGACAGCACAGGGCTCAGCAGACATGCTGACCCAGCTAGGATAAGCCATGGAGATTTCAAGTGGTAAACAGTTTTGGGGAGAAATGAGGCATTCTTGCAGTAAGGCTTAGCTCCAAACTGGGTGCAAAGTGGAGGGCAAGGAGGACACCAGGAAGCAGAGGGAAGGAGTCTGTCCAGGTTGGAGTGTGGGCACTTATCCTATATGAGTATGCGGAAATGTTCAGCCCTTCTCACTTGGTCTTTGCACAAAGACCGCAGAGGTAGAATTTGCTATCAGAGAAAGAAAACACCTGTGAAAGGTTTGTTCCAGCACACTGTGCTGTAAAGTTAGCATTAAGTCAGCAGTGTGTAAAACCCAGACAGGAGTTATTTTGTGCAGTTTTTGGCTAAAGTACACCAGGCACGGGTGAAAGCAGGCATAGGACTGCTAACTGGAGGATTTGTCTGCTCGTCCTCTGCATTTTGCCTCCTTTTGTGCTGCTGAGGAATAACATGTTAAAGAGACTGCCTTCAAGTAGGTACCTGTGTATTATATTCAGACATTGCATCTTTGTAAGGGAGATTCAGTTCTTAGCCTGTCTCTTCAGGAAAGAACTTGAATTGTACATTAGCAAATAAAAGACACCTGGTCTTCTTATTTCTAGGAGTAGACATTGAAATGGGATTCCAATGTAAAGCTTAATTTTGATGTATGTTTTGGAGTCGGTAGATCTCAGCCAGGGTGAGAGGTTTGAACCGTGGGAGCTCCAGTAGGCAAATGGCTACCCATCCAATTTAAGATCGGTCCACCCTCCTCTTCTCGGTGCAGTCCCGAGGCCAGTCGGGGATGTAGCACTGCCACAGCTGCTGTTCTGTAAGAAAATACTGCTTTGACAATGCTGGTATCCAGACAGATGTCATTTTTGACCTGTTGATTTTTAAAACCTAGGCCGTTGTTACCAACAAAACTGGATGGGAACTTCTCTTTCACTGCACAATAAGCCTTGATGGAAATGCATACTGGCAAAACTTGATCTCTGCTTGCATTAGCTGCATTGTGCTTTTGAGGCAGTGGCAAATTTAGCAGCTCCCCTGGCTTTTGTGGCTAGGAATTCAGGGCTGCTGCTGTGCTGTTTCACAGCAGCGGAGTAAATGGTGCCTTCATTGAAGTGAGTCAGGGAAACTGAGAAAACATGCAGCATCTGACCCTGGCAAAGTTGCCTTTTCCTCCTTTTCTTTCAATAGTTCCACTTTCTTGGTCCTTTTCTTTCCTCTATGCCCCCTTTATTCCCCTCTTTTGTTGGATGCAGACCTTACTGTCTCTTAGACTCTTGAACACATTGATCTTAAAAGCCTTCCTTTGTAATTTATATTCTACAGTTACGTTTTTGTGGTTACTGTAAATACATGTTAGCCACCAGACAGCTTCTATCTTGCAGGATTGCAGTAGGATGTCCCTATTTCAGCAACAATGCAATTTAATCTGGAAAACTGTTGGTAACACAGGTTTCATCCTGGCCCAGGAGTGTTATGACATGCCGTCTGCTTACATGTGAAGCTGTATATGGTAGTCTTCTGACTCCAACCTTTCCCACCATAAAGGAAAGCGTCCTTCCTTTCCCTAGACAAACTGAAAGGAAGCAGATTGCTGTATTCACTGGTTAATACATACTGAGGGTTTCCACAGAGTTTTGCAGGGAAGCAGGCTCTAAATCTGTGTACTGTTTGCCTTGCTTTCCCTTTGGAGTAAGAGCAACAACCAGTCCTGAATCCAGCTAGCGTGCACATCTTAGCAGTCGTTGGCTTGAATTCAGTATGCAAATCTAAGGGGCCTTAACTTGCAGAGTACATTGCAAAGCCCAGCAGGGGAGGGTTTCCCAAGGATTTCATCTCCCATGCCTCGATATATGGCCCCGCAGCATCGCTCTCCTACACCTACACCACAAGGCAGTGTTGCCATGGTGTAGCACTGCCACATCTCCCAGAGAATTTGATTTTGGGCTGCTGAGCTGTTTTCTTAAGCAAGCCGCTCTGTACCGATCTCTCCAGAGAGGACTGGAGAGCACACGAACAATCCTCCTGACTTAGCACTCCCTCTATGGCAGGTTTGCTGTCTCTAGGGTCAGGTTTCCTAGCCAAAAGGCTGCCTGCTTCTGCTTGGAGGAGGACTTCAAAGAAGGTTGCTTTTTTAACCTCTGTCAGCCTCTCCCTGATGACACTGTAACCTTGCACTGTAACATACCTGCCTCAAAAGCCATTCTGAGTGGGAAAATTGAGGGTGGGGAGCGAGAAGCTAGCTGAGCAGGAGCACAGTGATTTCCCTGTGTGTCTTGGGAAGTGGAGGAGAGCAAGGAAAGTATTTTCAGTCTGCAGCATGGTGCCTGTGAGAACCAGCTCGAGGAACCCAGGGGCAGCAGGGGAAAGTGGCAACCGGCTCCGGAAGAGTTAGGTAGCAACCATCTTCCTCCTCCTTGTACCAGAATGTGTGATCCCCTTCCCCTCCTGGCCCTGGAGCAGTATGCAGCATTTGTAATGTCTACTGTTGTGGTAAAGTACCAGGAGATCCACCACACTGCCTTTGCAAGCTATAACCATTTTCCCTTGCACATGCCCAGGTTTGGATGCCAGTCCCCCGGCCAGTACTCATGAACTCACCATTCCCAATGATGTAAGTATAGTGGCTCCAAATGCTTCCTCTGCCTGGTTCTGGGTGTGTGCGCACGCATGTGTGTACGAGTGTATATACACATATATATTTAAGCTGCAGATAAACCACCCTGTTAAATATCCTTAGAGAAGTCCCTTCACCAAGTTCACTCATGCCATTTGCACAGTTCCTAGTCTGATTGCTGGGGGCGGGGAGGGTCAGACAACAGTATAAAACATAAGTACTCATTGGACTTTTACCCTTTCGATAACTTTGCTAGGTAAAATCCTCTTTAATACTCCTTTTTGCTTTCAAAGTGAACTTATTGCTCATGAAACATGCCCAGATGGCAGCACTCGGGAGGGGAGTGAGCTCCCAAGTCAGTGTGATTACAGCACTGAGCATTGGCATAGATTCTGTCTTATCACTTAAATGTGCCTGGTTTTGGGCTGAGAAGGGAGAAGGCTGCCCAGTCTATCTCTGTGCTCTCTGCTGAGTCCCAGCATCATTTGCTTAATATACTGCTGGCAGATCAGAAATGATGTTTCAACTTAAGCATGTTTACTGGGGGCTTGCAGAGGACATAAGTAGTGTTACTAATGCCACAAACTGCCAAGCTTTTAAAGGACAGTACATCTCATTTTAGTACTGGTGGCAGTCAGATTTCAGTCTTATTGATGAAGCCATTGCGGTAAAGTGGATGGTGGATTTGGCTATTCATTGGAAGAAAGCTGGAGTCATGTTGGGCACTGAGTGGTAAAAGGAAGATGCTCAGGGATGCTCAGGTGGGAGTAGGTGGGATGGAGAGCCCACACAACTGGCACCTGGATCCAAGGCTCTCACTTGCTTCTGGACTGGCCCAGTGATTTCCATGTGTTTGATAGCCAGCCAGCAGTCAAATCAGGATGAGGGCAAGTGGGGAAATGACTTCCAACAGGATCCCTCAGCCCATCCTTCTCAGGAGTTGCTGAAGCAGATCTGGCAACTTTGTCCACTTCTTTCTGCTATTTAAGAGTTGTGCTGTGATGTATAGAACAGCAATGAGCCCAGACACAACTGCCTGGATACCTCCGCTTCGTCAGGATACATGCAAGGGCTCCTTCCACTTGAGAGATGCAGCAGCAAAACAACTTCCGAGCATCCGCCTGCTGAAATCCTCAGAGACACTTCACCCTTGGGCAAACTGCTGTGGGAAAGGCCCTGCCGAGGAGCACATGGGCGCCAGTGCCAAAGCTGTGCGCAGCCACAGGACAACTTTCCAAATCTGCTTTTGTTCTTCTGGTTAAAAAACCCCTCCAGGAGATCTGCAAGTGCTCCTGAGGCTGCAGCAACCATGTCTGCCTAGCGTGAGGAAACATGGATCTAGTAACAACGAGGGCATCTTTGGGAATACTGAGCTACCTTGCAAAGGGGCCTGCTCTGTAGTTTAAAGTGCTGGGTGACCTGCCATGGGACTTGGGAGCATGTTCTCTCTAAAAGCTTCAGCCATTTCAGACCTGTGCTAAATGTCATTGCCTGCATCCTTCTCCGCCTGCTGAAAAACACCTCCTTAGCTTGGCCTCCTGTTGTTTTGAAGGCTCTTAAATTCTTGCTCTCATCTTCCCTTGGAAATGGAGGACAGGCTTGGGTGTCTGTCCCTTGAAGTAAAGCATTGAGAGACTCATTTTAGGGGGCATAGACTAGCTTGCAGTTGTGCTGCAGAGAAAGCAGGGCTCAAGAAAATCTGATGATGAAATCCAGCTATCACTTCATTCATAAGACTTGTGTCCAGTCTGATTTCCTCAGAACCTTAACAAATAGAGTCATGAGGGATTTGAGCTGTGACCCTGAAGCAGCATCATGCCGTCAGCTTCTGGGTGCCAGATCTTGTCATTCCTTTGACTGTCAGGAGAAACTTGCATGCTGTGCAGAGATCTCGTTGAAAATCTCCTCTCTAAATAGATTTGGCTCCAGCTGTCTCCCTAACAGGTTCCCAGATGTAAGTGATTGTCTTTTGCTGAACCCTCTCCAGGCTGAGTTATTTCTGCACTATGAACACCAGGATAGGTGGGTGCTGGGCTGTACATCATGCTGCAGCCCAAGAGCTAGTTGATATCTTTCCAGTGCTATAGTGGGGCATGCGTTCAAGTCTTTTAACCATCAGTACCCCTCTACCTGATAGGTGAAGAATAAGGTGATGAGATGGACATGGCTGTGGGTGGCTTTTACTCTGTGAAGCTAAGAAATGTTCACTAGGAGATTGTCAATATAGCTTTCTGCAAGGCTTAAAAAGGGAAAACTGTTGGCATGATATCATGCATGATGGTGTCATTAATCAGGACAACTGCAGGGCATTTTTCTGCTCTTTCTAATCCCTCTGCTTTGTTGAGCGCTCTGGTATCCTTGTTGAGAGTGGCAATGAAAGGAATCTACCCAGAAAAGTATTGCCATCTCACATTAAAATCTAAGAACCAAATAGGACAGAGCATCTCTTCTAAGGTGGACACGATCTGACAACAAAACCAATGAACATTTGGAGAAGTAATTGTCTCCAGTTCTACAGACAGCGACAGAAGTCCAGCAGCTGCCAGGATGAATTTCCCACATTCCAAATTCCCTGATGTGACCTTGGAAAGGGACTTAAATGTTCACAGACAAGCAGGGCACACAGATACACCTCATGTGTATGTTGGAAAAGCTGGACATCTTAATTTGCCTTAACAAGCTGCAGTGGTGCTTGAGGAAACTATAAGTTGATGCACAAATGAGTAAGAGCAAATCTAAAGGTCCCCTCAGGAGCCACTGAGAAAATTCAGCCCTCTGGATCTCAGGAAAAACTATATTTTCTTCAAGAGTATGAAAGACATGTTTTTAAGTAGAAGTCCCCTTTTTTGCTGGTGCTGTAACCATGTATTGCTCTCCACTTCTCTTCATTCTGTCAAAGGCATATGGTGAAACTGAGCTTCCGCATGCATTTTTTTCACGCTGAAGGAGCTAAGAGGGAGTAACAGAGAAGAGGCAGATGAACCATCCTCAAAGGTCAAAAGGATGGGAGGCCACGGGCACAAAGCTGCAGCCAGGGAAATCCCAAAGAAGTGTAAGGAAACTCCTTTTCCCTGAGAGCAGGGTCACCCTGGGACAGGGCACGGAGAGGTGGGGGGTGCTCCACCCTGGGGAGTGTCTCACATTCACCCCATTCCCAGCCCTGAGCACCTGGCCCTGACTTTGGGGTGCCCCTGCTTGGGGCAGGGTTTGGGCCAGAGACCTCTGGCAGTGTCCCCAGCCTGGGGCTGACTGCAAGGCTGTGAAAGACGCATGCAATGGTTGAGATAAGCCCATGTTTCCTAAACATTGACTGAGAATATTTTTTCAGGATGCTGCTTCTTCATGTTGTAATTATCTTTGGGCCCTTCTGTAGGCAGAAGGACAGGGAATTTGTGTGTAGGACAGGATGGGGCGAGTGATGTGAAACTATTAACGGTGCGTGATTCCATCTACTGAGGGGGCATTTGGGGTTAAACTGACCCCTTTGGTAAGTGGCATGCTTATTTTCTTCTGGTTATACATTCTTTATAAGCATCTTCAGGTTAGTTGTGATTAGCAGTGAGATAAGTGTAGAGAACTGTCTGAAACATGATTTATTTCCATCCTTAAACACTTAAAAAAAAAAAAAAAGGCTTTGTCCGATTATTAGATGATGAAAATCTGTTTTATAATGCCAGTTGTGTTAAGCATGTTCACTAGGGTTCATCTGGAAAAGATCAGGCGTTAAAGATTCTGTGAGAGATTCCTTTTGTCTCTTGTGCAGATGGCACTTCAGAGAGCACCAAAAGACAGAAATTGTGGGAAATTGCCCTGATTACAGAGTTGGGACTTCTCCTTAAACTTACTCAATTCCAAGCCTAACAGAGGTCCGAAAGAAAAAAAATACTGTCCTCAAAACAAAGTCTTGAAAAGGGTGGGAGATGACAGAGAATGGATAAGGGCTGTTGAATCAGTCCTGAGCCAAACCCTCTGCTGTCAGGCCGACTTCAGACTGTTCCCCAGTGTGTGCTCCATGCAAGGCAGTAGCAAGCATCTCAGCGCTGCAGTGACGCCTTGCTTTGCGTTGGTGACTCTGAGGCTGATCCTGGTCCCAGCACCCAGGCCTTGACCCTGTGCAGAGAAGACCTGTCTGCCTCGGCAGAACTGTGTTGGAAAGAGTCCGTTCCTCCAGCAGCAGGGTAGGGAAATGGCACATCTCTGGCCAGGCTTGCTCAGCAGGCCTGGGAGAAGCATCACGAATGTATCGTCACTTGTGATCGGAGTGAGGTGCAGTAAAACGCTCTGTTGGGAAATGAATCTGGAACAGCCCAAACCCTTCCGGTTGCTTGAATTGCTTTGTGAACGTAATACGGAGTTAACCTGCAAGCTGAGCGGAAGCCAGAAGCAGATCTGAGTTGTGACCAAGGCCTGATTCTCTTACCAAGGTGCTGGCTCTGACACTTCAATGTCTGATTTAATGATCATGCAAATATTCAGGGATTGCAAGCTTTTCCAACCTCTATCCTGTAATCACATTCCCCATCACATCCCCATTGCTATTTAGTATGCTGTGTGGCAGGGAATCACACTGAGGGAAGCTAGCACACTTTCAGAGTGAGCTAACTGGACTTCTGCTTCACAAGAGAAGCATTTAATAAGTGTCTTACATTGGCATTTAGTGTGGACAGTTTGCCGGAGTTCTGCATGCACACCGATCCCACCCTGTCCAGAGTTAGCTCCTTCTGTCCATCTCAAACAAGCATTAAATATCTCAAGGAGATGAGCCATCTTCGGAGCTGTATGCCCTGAAGTGTAGTTCAGAAAAAGCCGGCAACTCCATCATTCCCTGCTGCAAACCTTTTCTCTTATGCTCTCTTCCCTCTCCCTGTGTCTATCTGTTCTTCATTCTCACTATTGCCACCTTTTCCATTGCTGTGAGCCTGTGGTAGATGCTGGAACTGGCCACATCTGCCCAGAGTGGCAGCCAGATGTGAAAGGGCAGCCAGCAGAGATGGGTGGAGAGATCTGATCAATCTCTCACCCTGGGAGACAGCTTCTTGGGAGAAAGGTTAGGGAATGGTGGAGAGCTTGGATCACCCTAAATTGCACAGGTTGCAGTGAAGTATTTATGCTCACAAATGTTACAGTCCAGTGCTATCAACAGGGCCTCTTTTCATCAGTGCAGAACACATTGACCCCTTTCTGTTCCCTTACCCAGTACCACCTTCGTGAGCTCCCCCCACTGCTGCTCTGTTCCCTCAGGACCTACTGGCCACACAGGTATGTCAGCATGCATTGGGTGAGGGAGTCAGGATGGATCCTCTTCCTCCTCCCAGATGTAAATCTAGGGAAAGAGCAGTGAGAGAAGTAGGTTTGCCAGGATGTGTCTGGCACTTTGCAAGGGCACAGCCACCCAACAGGCTCAGCCGTCCTTCCCATCTCACAAAAAGGTGAGATGTAGAGCTCCCTTTCCTGGTGGCTTCCCATTATGGGCCAAGGATGTGACCAGAAATAAGCCTGGTATAGGGTAGAGGTGTCTTTCCCTTTCTGAAACCCTAAAAGGTCTTTGGCACTATGTTCAGATAATTAAAATTTGCTCCCAATGGACTAGAATGGGACAGGTCGCTAAAGGTCACGATGAAAGTATCCTGGGAGAATATTGCTCGTGTTAAGGTGGGACTCAACCCAGTGCTTTTAGTCTCTTGTTTTCATGAGCATTAAAGTCACTCACACCCTTGAGCAGAGAGAGCAGGGCTTCTGCCAGCCCTCTGACCTTCACCGTGCGGTTGTGCTTGCATCCCGCCAGTTACTGCCTGAGCTTCTGCTTTAAGACATTCCCTCCATACTTTTTTCTAGCTAATAGGCTGCATAATTGGACGCCAAGGGACCAAAATCAATGAAATTCGACAGATGTCTGGAGCGCAGATCAAAATCGCCAATGCCACGGAAGGATCATCAGAACGCCAAATTACCATCACAGGAACCCCTGCAAACATCAGCCTCGCTCAATACCTCATCAACGCCAGGTGAGACCCGCTAGCGGAGGCCACATGAGCCCAGCCCTGCCTCCGTGATGTTCCCATAAAGAGAGAGGCTGGCTGAGTAAGTCCTGCAGGAGCTCAGAGAGTAGCACATGCTCCAGTCACTTCAGGCTAAGAGGGGTTTCATGAGGCTTTCTGGGCCGGCATGTGACACGCACACTGACGGTTTCTTGCTAAGTCCTCTGAATGGGGATCAGACATCACCTGCAGGGCCTCTTCTCAGACAAGCACCTTGGCTGGGGACCAGAAGCCACTTTGTTGCTGTCGGAGCAGCCACAGGTTGTGCTAGAGCCAGTGGTGGGGCTGGTCACCTGCCCACCTGCCATCCTTGCTTGAGGATTTTGCTTATAACCAGGCAAAATTGCTACTTTTCCCTGCAAACAAGGTAGAGCTCTCGGGCAGAGCATGGAGATGGATTTGTTCTGGTGGTGGGAAGGCGTAATCTGACACTGCTTGGTGGGCTGGTCTTGTCCTCGCTGCAAAATCATACAGACCAACTGTCTCAATATCTTCTCAGACCCTCTTTAACATGTGTCCAGGCCTCCAAAATGTTTTCCTCTATCAAATGAAAATAATCAAATAGTCCAATAAACAAAAGACATGGGAACAGCCTGGATGTTTCCTTTTCATATCAATACTTCTCTAACAAGTTTGGCACGGCAGGACTTTCCAGGGACACATAGGGTCTGAGCTTAAGTTGAACAGTCTTTTCTAACGCTGTCTCCATTTGGGGTCCTGATGCTCTCTGTGTTACACTGGGTCATGGATCATGTAAGCTGAGCCTGCTCATGGCAAGCAAGGAACTGCAAGGGGAAATTATGTGGGATGACCTAGTTGGAGAGAAATTGGTATTGAGGTGGAACTGGCTGACTTTATGCTGGCTGTGAGTTGTTTCTAGGGGGACTTTGGATTTATGCAAACCTGTCCGCCTGTGAGCACAAATTTGTAAGTGACGTGGAGAGGAAGTCTAAGAGGAAATGGGTCCTTTGCCTGACCTAGCACCCCTCCTTAGAAACACAGCCTGCAGAGCAGTGCAAACTGAGGCACCCATCTCATGAAGCCAACTGTCCACACTCTCCAGAGCAGGCAGAGTTGGTACCATGTCAGTCTGTTACCAGCACTGTTAATGCAGGACATGCACTGCTCTGAGCAGCCTCTGGCAGGATGAGGGTCCAGAAGAGGGTGGGGAGGAGCTTTTGGTGAAGACTTTTATGTTCATTTAGGTGAGGGGCTGGGAGCACTGGCAAGATCTGCACGAGCTTTCTTCTCCTTGCACCAGCCCACCTCAGCCCTGACCTGCAACAAACTCTACCATTCTGTCCTGACCCTGCTCCCCCTTTACTGTGCCGAAGCACCTCTGCTCTGACCTATGGCACCTCTCTGGTGTCTGTGTCTCCATGCTCCTCCGGCTTCACAAGAGAGGGACGGGGCCCCCCCCTCACTCCCCGGAGGTGCTTTGTAAGCACTGCGTGAGCTGCCTTCCTGACACCTCTTAAATCCCAACAACTTCTTGAGAAAAGAAAGGGAAAGAAAAGTGAGGGGCTCTTCGCTTTTGGGGAAGGGATAGCTGAACTGCAGCTTGTGCTGTGACTAACACAGGGAAGGACAGCAGCTTGGCAGGGGGAGGACTGGACATATCTCTGATTCCCACTGCTTCAATATCCAGAGGAAAACAGAGAGACCAGGGGAGCTTGAAGGTTAAGGGCCAGAAGGGCTCATGGCGAGAGAGAAGCTAGGGCTGTTACCCGTCTGTGGTATGAGAGATGCTTGTAGAAGTGAGGCCATGTGCTTGGGTTGTCTCCTACCACCACCCCTCATTGGTGGCATCTCTGCCACAACACAGTGCCAGGGATGGCATTACCTGGGTACCAGTGAGTGTTTGTGCCCTCAGGGAGAGGAAAAGGCATCCAGATGCTTAGCTGGCTCCATATTTCAGGTCCTTGCTTCTGCGGGTGCCTGCTACCTCCATTAAGGCCCCAAAATCCCAACTGACAAGTCCTCAAGTCACCCTGTATCAGGCTTGTAACACACTGCCATAAGCTTCAGAGGCTGGTTTCTACCCCTCAATCCTGCTTTAAATAACCTTCCTCTAATCTCCTGAGCAGCCCCTTGTCAGCCAGATTTCAGGGGTTGAAGGAACCCAGTAAGGAGTCAACTGCTGGGAAAAAATTAAATTCACCTAATTCAGGATATTGATATGACTCTAGGAGAGGGGGAATCTGTCTCCCCTATTGCTGGACCTTTGGCTGTAGGCTTCCTTCTCAGGTGTGTGTCTGGAGCCCATGGGCATCCATCAGAGGATGCCTCCCCATGGAGGGCACTGGGAGAGGGTGGGCCACCCTTGGGCCACACACCCAATGTCCAAGTGGCCACACATGGGGAAAAAAGATGCTTGAGTCCCTTTTGGGGTGTCGCTGCTTGTAAGGCTGGGCTGGATCGTTGCCTCATGCTATAGCCCCAGCAAAGACAGCATGAGCTGGAGAATGAGTGGGGGTAGGCGAGAGAAGGAGTGTTGGCCCACAGAATCTTTGTTTTCTTTTCTACTCTGGTTATTAAGTATTTGTTTTTGTCTCCTCCCTCCCCCCTCTCTTTGCCCCTGTCTATTCTAGGCTGACGTCTGAGGTCACTGGAATGGGCGCACTCTAATTTCCACCCACCATCCTTCATTCTGCATCACCTGACCCTCTCAAGCCAATGACACTCCACCCAGCTTGTACAATCTGTATATTTACCGTCTTCCCTTTATCTCCATAGATACTCTTTTCTTTACTAACAAATATATATATATATATATATATATATAAATACACACATATGCACACACTGAAATGTTTCTTTACAAGCTCCGTACTGTGCTCCTGGTACTGCTCCTGAACTCTTTAGTTATGGTCCTTGTTTTCAGTATATGGTGTTATTACTTCATCTGCTTTTTTGGGGGGTGGGAGGGGGGTTTCCACTGGTGAGACTTCAGGAGATGATGAGTCTCTAGTGTCAGTCTAGCTTAGCTATTTAAGCGTTTGAGTTGACATTGACGGTACTTACTGTAGCCTATGGAACTGTGATGCCATACAGAGCTGTGCTTGCTTTGAAGTACTTGTTTTTCTTGCAGTTATTCCTTTGATGCTCCTGTTTTGTTCATTTTGCTTGTCCTGGCTCACCTTTGCGACCTTGAATCCTTGCCCTGAGATTAAGGCATAGTTTTTACCCCACGTTATTTTGGAAGCAGAATGTGCAGGAGCCAAGCCTACGCGCATGCATTGGTTCACATACACTCTATTCCCTTTGCAACATGGCAGGGTCCAGACAAGCCATTTTTATTACTAAAGGAAGGGAATACTAATCATAAGAAAGTACTCTTTTTTAACTAACAAGCAACTGAAAGTAGGAAGAATTCAGTTATACAGGACTGAAATCCCCAGGGGCCTTTGAAAGCACTCTTATGACAATCCCCACAAGCAACTTTTGGATGATAGCTCAGGAAGCTCTGTGAGCCGGCTGTGTTTGTCAGTGTTTGTATTCAATAAACGTCTGTGCAGCTCTGCTACCAATGGGCTCTGACTATTCTTCTCCTGGGTTGCCCCACGATCTCCAGTGTGATCCTGCCCTCTGCATCTTTGCCCACCTTTTTAGCTACTTTGACAGAAGGTGGGGGTCATGTACAAAACCTTTTTTTAAAAAAAAACAAAAAAGTCCTCACTGAGTGATGCACTTCTTGAATGGTTCAAGACCTTCTTTTTATAAAGGGGAGGGTACTTGATTTGCACAATGCTTGCTTTTTTTCCTAAAATTAATTTACTTCTTATGGTATGATGATAAGCATCTCTCACTGGCCACCTTGTCTGGACAGATTTGCCATGTCTAGGCCACATGCCCTTCCCTGGGATCCTTTGGGCTCAACCCTTCCTTCTGCTTCCAGGCTCTTGTCTTTGTATCCCTCTCCTACTTCTCATAAGGAGAAACAAATATATTTTCCATCCAGTAATTTCCTACTGTACAAAATGTATGGTGCACACTTTTCCCATTTTGCAAATGAGGGGGACATAATATATCATGTCCCCACACCACTAAGTAGCTGCATAATACATTTTTGCACCATAACTCTTGGGAAACATATATCTTTTTTGCAGATAAGCCCCAAGACTTCACAGCTCTTCCTTCTTCTCCCAGTACTGTTGGCACATGCCCCTGTGTGCATGGCCGGCAGCTCTCCTCTCTTCTCCTGCGGGGATGTCGCTCCCACCACCGGTACTGACTGCTTGGCCTCTCTGCCCGCGCTCAGATGGGGTGGTCAGAGTCATGTTCCCATGCCCTGTGCATGTCAGGCAGCAACTTGGCCTCTTCCCTCTCCTTAGAGCGGTCTGGCAGGGTTAGTACCCCCAGCTCTGGACCCCACAGTGTGCAAAGCTCCTCCACAGTGGTGGAGCCAGCCACTGCCTCTGAGCATCTGCAAATCACTCAGTCTAGGTGTCTTAAAATCCATGCAAGCTCAGTTTTCCAGAGCATTTCAAGCCTCTTCATTTAAAGGTGTTTCCAGCTCCTTAATAAGATGCTTTGATGCCTGTTCCCAGCCCACTGCCCTGCTATCCCTGGCAGTTTTGAATCAGTTGTGCCTTTCACGTGGCCCGGCATCCACAGCATCCCCTTATTCCCTGGCCAGGGGAACCCAGGTGCATCTGGCAGTGGGAATGGGCACAGATGGGGCCAGTAACCTCCTCCAGGGGAAATCAGCAGCCCCCACTGTATTTGTGCTGACGCCAGAGCAGGGCGGGAGCCCAGGCACCAAATGTTGCCTCCCCCAAATTGCAGGCTGATCACAGCGAGTGCAGAGCCATGTGCTAAGGTGGGAATTTACCCGTGGGTGACTGGCACTCCTTGTATCCTCCCATTCCTCACTCCAGTCTAGCTCAGGTATTTTTCCTTTTGAAAGAACAAAATAGCTATACGTGAGTGTCAGCATGAAAATCCTCCATCAGTGTTACGGAGCCACCCAGCAGCTCTGAACAGTGACCCAGGTTCATGTACCAGCCAGCAAAAACTCCACATGCTGCTGCAACCCCCCAAGCAGCTCAAATGCACGTCCTGCAGAGCTACAACCGGTGAGCTAAGTGCAAGGGCAGTATGGCCAAGCACTGAAGGGCCTTTGCAGGGAAATCTCCGTAACCCTTTCTTTTTGCCAGCTACAGGGATGTCCCTCCGCTCTGTTGATCTCAGCTGGGCTGTTGTGGCCCACGGACCCAGGTTTTGCATGTAACGTTGAGACCCTGTACTGCAGTCAGAAACCAAGGGCAGCCAGTGGCCTGGGGTGATGTACTCTGAGAGGGATAGAGTACGGAGGGAGCCAGCCCATCTCACTGTGACTTGGGTCCTCGATGGGGTTGTAGGACAAGCCAGAGGATGAGCAGATGCCATAAGTGATGGAGGCATGCAGACAGCAGCAAGGGTGCATGGCAGGAGCAGCTTGCTTCCACTTTTTGCTCAGCTTTCTGTGCATTTTGGAGCATTTTAAAGCTCTGACACAAAGGATGCTGTTAGAAATCATCAGCAGGATTGTGCCAACTGAGACCAGGGAAACCCATTGCAAGCAAATGTGTTCACAGGGGTTCGTATGTCTGTGGGTCACTTAGGCACTGAGGAAGGCAGGGAGTCTTAATTAGGCAGGCTAATTGCAATGAGTGATAGAAACTCTTTTCCACTGGGACCTGTGGTTTCTGCAGAGCAGGGCTGCCCTGGATGTCTCTGCAAGATATGTGCTGTGCTATGGGCATTCAGCTCCCTGTGCTACTTTGCCACTTCAGTGAGAAAGTCCTGCCCAAAACAGTAAATGCCCAGTAGCGTCTGCTGGATGCAACCGAGCCCAGAAGTTGCTAGAGAGGAGACTTTAGTAATACTTTCAATGTGGCTACACTCAGCCCTGTGCCAGTGAGTCCGCACACCATGCTTGCATTTGCCAAATGGTGGGGAGACCCATGAGAAAGCCATGGGGTGGAATTTGCTAGCAAGCAGGATGGTCATTTCCAGAGCCTTTTCCACAGCCGTGGTGAGGCACACATCTGCCTGTGCCTGGTTCAGGGTCAGCTTGCATCAGGAAAAAGTACCAAAAGTGGTGGTTGTGGGGGTGTCAGACGTAAGTGTCGCTCTGCCATCAGGTCATGATCAAAGCCATTGTGTGAAGGCTGCATGCTCCAGCTTCAGACAGGCTTAAGAGAGCATTTTGGGAAACGGTGCTCCGTGCCACAGGAGGAGCAAAGAACAACTCAAGTAATAGCAGAGATCTAAGAAAAGGAACCGAGTCACTGTGGCCTCAGCTCTCCACGGAGCATCAGTAGAGTTTCACAAATCTTCCAGCATCTAAATAAAAAAAGAATGCTTTTTAGGCCATTTTTAAATGGAAAATTGCTGAAATGTGCCACCTTGGAGTCCATAGCACAGGGCTGGGTTTTGCCTTATCACCTTGGAATTTCAGTTTGTTTTGTGTGAATGATGTTTGCGTGTTTGATCTTTAAATCTTAAGATATTTCCAAGGTATTTAAATGAATGCTTTGACTGACCTGAATTCTGGCTTGAGGAGGCAAGGGAGCCCTGATGTACCAAAAATGATCATAGTTCTGCTTTTACTGTAACACAGGACACATTTTTTATTTTTATTTTTGCTATTCAGAGACCATTTATAACAGAAAAAAAGAAAAAAAGTCACTTGAGCAACTATAGTTGGAAACTATCTGCATTTCTGCAAATGAAGCCGGAGAGTTTCTCAAACCAGGCATGCAAAAAATGATAAATCCAAGCTGAGCTCCCCAAATGGCAAATGCTTGTTTGCCTCCCCATTGCACAGGATGCCCATCCTGGAGGGAGGGAGGGTTGCAGCCTGGCCCACTGCCTCTCCCGCATATGCATTTAGGTTTTACACTGCGCCCTTTGCTGTAGGGACTGAATGAGAGGAGTGTGCTGAAAACACAGGGTGTGACATCCCATGTGAGACAGCGCAGTGAAGGATATGTCACACTGGAGTGGCTGAGCTGCTCTTCATCCAAGCATTACCCACTTTTGGAGTGTTTGACTTTGCAACTTATTTTTGAGTCAGATTTCCTACATTATTTTGCAAAGGAAAAAAGAAAAGAGAGAGAAACCCAGTGCAATGTGGGAGTCTGGCAGCTTCTTTATCATCATTTGGGCATGAGCGAGGACTAGGGAAAGAGGTGTTTAAACAACAATTGCCGTATTTCCTGGGAGCATGTTGATGACAACAACAAAATCACATGGAAATGTCAAACTCAGCTTCTTTCAAAAGAAGATAGCATGAAGATATGCTAGTTTCTTTGGGAGAAGTCAGAATGCTTTGCTGTGACTAAGTCCTTGCGAGCTGTTTTGGTTTTGCATTTTATATGATCTTAAAATGCTGCAGAGAGGCATCCACAGCCATGCCACAGGGAAAAATATATGCACATCTCTAATGATGAAGTAAATATTCAATGCAACATGAACGTCACAGTTAATCAACAGAATAGCTTTAATGTGATGCTTTTCCCTTGTCAAAGCAACATGTTTTATCCAGACAGAATGATTCAACCTTTCTGGAAGTAACTTGCTCAATATTCCTGTGTTAAACTCTTGGGAATTTGTTATTTTTTGGGAAAGTGTGGCTTTGACAGAAAGGAATTGGGCTAATGCCTCATCCTTCCCCCACTCCTGGAGCATGGTGGCTCTCTGTCCGAGAGGGGCTGGCTGAGGACTGTGCATGGCGGTCAGCTCCAGCTGAAGGTCTCACCTCTACCTCATAGCCTTCCTAGGTCATGCTTCCAAAATTTAAGTCTCTGGAGTATTGTTGTATGTATTTTTCACAGACTGTATTTTCAAAAGGGTTTAATATATAGCACATAATGGGGTTGAAAAAATAGATTGTTTCACCTAAGGGAAAGTGACTTTAACCATGGAAACACTTTAAATATTCTCTTTTACTTGTAATTCAGGGTTTGTTTGTTTTTTTTTTTAATGTATTCATGCTAGTCACTTTTAATTATTCTAATTTCAAGCTCATGGCCCATTAGAAAGGGTAATTTCCACCCCCTTCCCAGTGCCTGCAGAGGTAGGGTTTCTAGGGGCTTGCTCTGCGCTTGATGCTGTGGGAGGGATGAATCCTTAATCTCATTTTCTCCTTGGTCACAGAGATGGAAGGATGTCTGGGATTCTACATAAAGTCCTTTTGACAGCTTTCTCATTGTGTTTGCAGAACCGGGGGGCGCGGAAGTCCAGCTCCCAGTAACTGCAGCCATAGCAGAGCTTGCTTGCAAAGAGCCCCAGCGTGGCAGGCAGCTTCCAAAGGGAGCCAGCCCTGCCACAGCTGGTGCCACAGCTGGCTTTGGGGCTTTCTGAGCCCTCATCTCACACCCTGCCATGGCTCGCAAAACCCAGGGAAGGGCAACCTTGCCTGGACTCCTGCTTTGCTGCTCTGCAGCGGGTGGGAGAGCCGCGGGGCAGTTTGCATGCATGGCTTGGCCGAGGCACTAAGGCAACCCCGTCCGGCACCTGTGCTTCAGGAGGAAGGGTGTAGATGAAGTCCCCTGGGCAAAGGTTGGTGCCTGGCTGCACCATGGAGTGGGCTTATATGTCCAGTGCCTGTAGGTTGGGCTGTGCCACTCACCTGGGCAAGGTACCAGCTGTCACCTCCTGCTGCCTGTGTTGGGGGGGGGGGGTTACAAGCCCATGGCGGGGTACCCCAGCTCCTGGAGGCACGCTATATGGAGAAACTCCCTCCAGCTGGTCACTAGATGTCTCTCTTGCCCTGCTTTTTGCAGGCATCCTGCTCCAGCTGGTGTCCTAGCTCAAGTAACTGTGTGGGACCTGGGGGCTGCCTGCCATCATCCAGTTTTTCTGCAAGTTCCCCCAGATGCATTATTTCCCCCGCCTGCCCCAGGCCGCCCTGGCCTGTCCATCCCCTCCTGTGCCAGCCCTGATGGCTGTCCGTCGCGGGGGCTTTGGGCCCTGCTGGGAGGTGTTTCCTACAACCCGGGATAGGACCTTCATGAGCAAGGTGAGGTGCGAGAGTGCAGACGCCTGGGCCACAGCTAATGTTTGGGTGTGCAGTGCTCCCAGCCTCAGCCCCTTCCCATCTGCAGGAAATCTGGGCTCACGTGCCATGCTGTTGGGAAGGACATGTGAGAAACGGTGCCTGAGAAGGGAGTGAATATCTTCAGCCAGAAACAGGGTCTCCCCTGGTGATAACCTGTACATCTGCCCAGCTGAGCCAGGCACCATTTCCACGGACCTTTATGGAAATGGCTTTGCCCATCTGGGAAGCCTGTGCATGGCCGGACTGGTGAGTGGGCCCCTGAAACCTCAGCCTCAGGTCTCCCTGTGCTCTCCAGCTACTGGTTACACCAAGGGAAGAGGTTCACAGCACAAAAACCCCAACTTTCATTGCAACAGGCCTGAGCATATTTGATTCTGGTGGCCTGGCATTTCGCAACAGAAGGACATTTCATTGGAAAGCTCCCGAGCGGCTCCGGTCCTCTTGCTGGGCCCTTGGTGCCTTGCATGCACAGATGGGGAGTGGATTTCCTTGGTTCACTTCAGAAACACTTGGCAGCTGACACCAGTGCAGAGATCAGGTTGGAACAACTTGCAAAAAGGTCAAGGGCTCGGTGCAATTACCCTGCTCCTGTGTTCAGTATCACTAGGAACAGTGCACTGGTCAGAGAGTTATTTTTACTTTCCCTTCAAAAAATGCAGCTGTGGATCTTAATCCACTGTGCTATGCATCAAGCCTGAGGCCTCCATCCAAAGGGTAACGTGGCAGTGACTTTTAGGAAGCACTGAATGTACCAGATGTGCAACTCTTTTAACTCCAGATGTGCAGCTCCCCCCACTCACCCTCAGCCTAGTTGTCTTGCAAAGAGGAACAAGAGGTACCAAATCACTCCAAAAGTATCCCACAGGCTAAATCTATCCAAGTGCAAAACCAGAATGTCTCAGGATTCCCACACCAGTGTTTATGCAGCTTAACCACAGGGATGTCTTTTCCCAGAAATCTGTAATCATATCGGCTCCACACACAGGGAACAAAACCAGTTAGGAGATGAGTTAGATAAAATGGAGCGATGGGAACAATCTCTGCAAGCTGGCAGGAGGAGGCTTTGTAGCTGCACCATGAGCTTAACTCCATGCTGAACTCTGGGCTCTTGCTGATTTAAAACACACATGCTATTTCTATAAAGAGCCGTTTTGATGCTAAAAGGGAAGGCTGGAATGTGCATGAAGACTTGCGTATTTGAAACACTCCCAGAGTGCTATCTTCTGTTTCCCTGAAGTATCAGTGGCATTTTTATACCTGGAGGAAAATGTATGTCCAAGAGCATTTGTGACTGGGCCAAAAGGTGAACTAGTGCTGGGTGAGACTTTGGGTCACTTGGCTCTGGCCCCTCTCTGGGCTTTGACCTTCAGATGAGACACTGAGGGGGCCAGGCTGCTCCCAGGGCAGTGCTGGCATCGCAGCATTGCGATGGCAGGCCATTAAGCAGCCAGCATCCCAGCTAAGCACAAAGAGTCCTGACCAAGTGGGGTGACCCCAAGCGCTTTTCAACACTCCCCCAAAGAGTGAGATGGAGGGCTGGAGTAACACAAGCCCCAAATTTGGGATTGCATCCATTGCTTAGGGTCAAACTGAAACAGAAATCCAGCAGGATTTTCATTGTAAAGGAGAAAAAGGAGACAGTTTCATTTGGCATTCACCTGTGAGTTTTCATTCAGTTGTTTTTTGGTGAGATTGCTGCGTCCTTGCAATCTCTTTCTTCTGGGGAAGAGCTCCCATCCACACATGCCCATGCTCCTTGGAGGCTGTGGCCAAACATGCCATAAACCAGCTGAGCAATGCCATCATCTGAGGTTACTGTTGCAGGCAGTACTGTCCTTGCCTGTGGGGCGTTTCTGCATGTTACTAAGCACAGAGCCATGCTCCAAAATGTCTTAGGAGAGTGCCACAGAGGAATGGTGCACTGCTGGCAACTTCCTGAAAAGCCAGTTAAAAACGCAAATCTTGCATCTAAGAGAAACTTCCATTTGTGTTTAAAACAAATTTTGAGTTGCACACTTGCAACAAGCAGTTCCTTGGCAGGTAGCCGGAGGGCACATGGGGCTGGATCTTCCTTACTCAGTGGGGCTGCTTCCAGCCCTGCCTTGCAGGGGAGACAGGGGACGAGGCAGCCACTTGCAGAAAGGTGTGAGTTGTTCTGACTTTGCTCTCCACCAGACCTGTGCACCTGGGATGCTTGACTGATGGGGCCAGCAGCGACAGCTCTCTTTTTCTGCTGTCCTCGCAGCACTGCGTTTGCAGGGCACAGGGAGGGAGGCATGCAGGGGTGATGCTCAGTCCAGAGACAGCCACACTGTGTGGTGTGGAATGGTGTGATGTGAGAAAGGTGACCCAGAGTGAAGGATGGGGAGCATGACCTGCCCAGGGGACCCCTGCTTGCCCCATCACTGCTGCCTGCCCTTCCCAGGCTGTCCCCAGAGGGCTGAGAGTTGGGACCAACCCCATCCCTCAGCTGCACCGCTGCTTCCCCTGCTCCTGTAGGCAGGCCAAGGTGGACGGGCAGCTACCCAGCCTGCAAATCCCCTCCCTGCCACCTCTCTACCCACACCAGCATGTGCTAACAATACATTTTCCTGCATAAAGCCTGTGCCATTTGTGCTTTTGGATGGCTCTGCCAGGACTCCCAAAGAGCCACTTTCAGTGCCCAGGTAGAGCCCACAGCCCATATCTGCACCACAGTCGGCCACACAATCACCCTGAAACGAAGGACCCATGCCAGTCCTTCACAGGAAAAAAGCTGGAAGCTTTCCATCCCTTCATCCAGACTTCTTCCCTCTGCCACTTTTTGTCCCTTTCTTCTTCCCAACCAGCCCAGTAGTTGCCATACCCCAAGGTTCATCCACCCATCCATCCCTCTCCCCACCTCTGTCTTGGGAGGATGCTGGGAAGGTCTCCATGAAGATTGCAGTACTTTCTCTGGCAAGGCTATTCCTGCATCCAGGAGTGTCCTGGAAGAGCAGCATCCCCATGATCTTTGCCTCCATCCACCCTCCAGACACAGGAGCGATGCAGGCAGTGTAGGACTATTTGGTACTTGTGGTCTTGGGGTCCAACCAGCTCTCAGCCTCTCTGCAGGGCAGTGGTACACTGCGTGAGTACCTTGGAAGCCTGGCACGCTTGAGCAAATTCATAATATATGTTAGGGTGTGAGCTTCACCAGAAAAAGGAATTTTTTGCTGGTGTCACTGGGTTGTCGGGCTGTCAGTGAAGAGTGCAGCCTTGTGACTGTTAGCCCAGGCTTGGCCAACGGGCACAGATGTCTTAAGCATCACATTGGAGCATTTCAGAAGCAATGGGGGAGTTGCTCAGAGCATGGTGGGGGGCCTTGAAACAGCCTTGTGTGATTGCAGAGCCCAAGGCATGGCTGGGGACAGATCTGGGAGGAGGAGGCCTCTGTTTGGGAGCCTCAGCTGAGCCCTGACCATTTTCATTGATTGACTTCCCAGTTCTCTGGATCCAGAGCCCCATGTGAGAAACACCTTCACTGCATAACTGGAGCGTCACAGCAAACGTGACACCGGGGGCTTACACTGGAGCTGCCCCTGAAGACACTGCCAGCTTCTTGCTAGCTTCTCCCTCACCACGGTCATACTGTCGCACCCTCGCATGGCTGAACTGGAAGCACAAAACCGCCCTGCCTGTAGATGCATGGACTTGCGCTTCACTAGGAGGTCCCTGGCGTGTCTTCTCCCTCAGCAATGGCTTGGAGGACCAGCAGGGACCAGAGAGCTTGAGCAGCAGTTTGGAAGAGGATGGGAGCTTGCAACCAGCTTGCATAGCATGTGGCTGCTTGCGATCCAACAGTACCTGCTTTTGCAAATGAGCATTTCCCTGTCTCTTCTCTTTGTGTTTCTTTTTCGCTTTAGTCTCCTGCCAACATGGCTCAAACTTAGTGCTTCTTCTCCCCCTGGTGACATGTATTTGCTTATGCCCCCAGCCTACACGTCAGTCTTCTCTAGCACTGTGCTCCCGTAGGCGATCAAGCCTTATCCTGTAGCTCGTGGCTTATTTGTGCAAATGCAATAAAGCTCTCGCTATTTAAGGCCCTCTGCCCAGCTAGCGGGAGAAGGCCGGGATGAGAACTGCCACCTCCCTCTGCTCTCCAGGCAGAGAGGGGCTGGCCTGGGTCCCCAGCAGCTGCAAACGCTGCTCTGTTGCCCCACAGGCATGGCTGCGACCACAGCAGCCGGCAGCGGGATGTGCGATTCCGGTGTCGAGCAGCAAGTCTGCGGGAAGGACTCTGCAGGGCGGCCCCGCTCTCGAGCCCGCTGCTGCAGGAGCTCCCTGTCTTTCTGCACCCATCTCCCCAGAAGGGTTAACGCAGCAACTCGGCCCACGCAGTCCTTGAAGTAAACTGTAACCTAGAGGCAGCCGGCTGGAAAAAGCGCCTCAGATTCCTGGCTCTGCTCGGCATCAGGAAACGATCACGCACAGGAGCAGAGCTGCCAGAAGGGGAAGGGGAGCTGGATGGGGGGAGTAGTGCAAAGAAAATCCAGAGCTTTCCCAAAAGGCATCCAGGCGGCAAAGCCCGGGATTCATTATCCGTCAGGAGACATGTTTATAGCAAATGTGAGTCACTGCTGGGCCCCCGGAAGGGAGCAGCCCATGGCGGGGGCTGCAGGCCGGCCGGGGACAGGCAATTCAGCTGGGGGGACATGCTGCCTGGCCAGCCTCATACAATGGCTCCTCTCAAGTCAGTCTGCCCCGGGCTGTCCTGCACCACGTGCCAGGCCTGGAGCTTGGCGGGGACCCGCGGTGCTATTTCAGGCTGCACTGCAGCATGCATTTTCCCCAGGAGACTTGGTTTCTCACTTGAGAAATGATGCCGTAGCACTACCCCTCCCCACCACACTACTTGCCCCAATTCACCGTGACACAGCTATGCACTTCTGTGCTCCTGTCACGTCACGACGGCTGCCAGACCCCCACGCTCACCTAACCCCTGTGCTTGGATAAAGCTTTCAACCCAGGGGCTCCCCCAGAGGTAGCAGCGCCCGTGGCTGAATGGGGTCCTGTGCAGAGCATCATCCAATGATTAGCAGAAACAGAGCTGCCTGGCTAAACGTGCTGCTTTGCGTTTGGCCCAGATGCATGTGGGGTTTCTAACCCCACCCTGTCTGGCACAGGGGCTGAAATGCAGCAAGGCGGCCAGGAAATCCAGTACTGCCCTCCCAGTCTCAGTGGACCTTGGTCTGATGGGGAAATGAAGGTAAAATGCCCATTCCAACATTTTTCTCCATTTGGAAGGGCAAGCTGTGTTTTCCAGGGTGCACGTTACCCCTACTCTCCTTTGGCTCTGCAAAAGGTTTATGGTTATGGGCCCATGAACAAGCCTTCTGTATTTCAGCAGTTTGCTGAGCTTTAGTTTTGCTACAGGAGCCCACTTTTTATCCATGCTAAACTCTCTTTGCAGGGAGCGCTGGCTCTGACTTGGCATGGGTGCTGGCACTTGCCCCAAGTACCCCTGGTGAAGCTCTGCTGCAGGACCCCTGCTTGGGGGTGACCTTGGCCATGCTAACCCAGGCTGCATTCACCCCATTCGTTGTGGGGTGCCCAGGGCCCCATGGCCTGGCACACCAGTCCTCTGCAGAGCTGTCAGCCTGCAGCACAGCCGGGGGAAGTCTTGGTTTGGCTCCTGTCTGCCTGGCTTTCACGTGGGCTAATGGGTAAGTATTAGCCGCTAGCCACAAGCAGGAGTACATCCACACTATGTTTCAGCCACTATGGTTAGGTTGAAGTTACAGCAGGGACCACCTCTCCTCTGTCGCCTGTCCTGCACATCTGCTGGGTGGTCCTGAAGCAAACTGCCTGCTCAGGAACAGGCCATTACCCTGTGAGCTAGCCTGCAACGAGCTGGCTCTGCTGGCCACGCTCCAGGCAGACAAGCATTAAGTTATGAGCATACACACAGGCTCGGCATCTGGCCGGAGAGCTACTCCCCATCTGCATGGAGAGCTGTTTTGGGCTGGGGTGGACCATGAGCCTGCTCAGCCCTCCCTGCCACGTCTCCTGCCCAGTCCTGGTACCTTCGCACAGGGCTGGAGGATGACGTACATGGACTGAATGTGAAAACTGCTGTCAGTTGGTAACAGCTCCTGTGATTTATCAGCATCTGTAACGCCAGCAGCCAGACAGGCTCAGTGCCTGGCAAGGGCTATCCATACAACTACTTGCAGCATGCAGCTCCAGGCCTGGACCCCCACTTTTTGCGAGAAAACAGGCTCTCTGGGTTTCTCCTGCCCCAGCAGCTGACTGCATGGCCCTGCTCTGACTTAGAGATGAGACTTATTGCCCCCTCCTCCCACCGGTATCTTGGAGCAGCAGCACTGTGTGAGCAGTCCCGCAAAAAGCAGTACATGTTGCTGTCTGAGCCCGATGCTTGTGAGGACCTGGGCCAGGCTGGCTCCGGCATGTCTCTGACCCTCGGAGCACTCCTTCCCCACTTCGCTGCAAGTCACAGGGCATCTGCAAGCACTTTGCATGGCTGCAGTCCTAGATATGCCCTTGCACAGCAGCTGGAAACAGTGATAAGGCTCCCTACAAAGACAGCTGATGGGCAGGGAACAGCATCTAGTTCGGAACCAGCATTGCACCTGGAGTTGTGAGAGCAAGCACCTGAGGCTCAGCCCATGTCAGCATATAGGGCAGGGCTGCTGGGGAATAGTGCTATTTAAGAAGGGAGGCAGCCCTAAATATCCCACCCTGTCAGCCCACAGGTGCCTGCCACCCACCTGCAGGGTCTGAATCCCTGCCCAGGCCTGGGGGAAGAGGGATTTTAACCAGCAGTTCTCTTCACCTGGTTGCACTAGCTTTTCTTTCAGGGTTTCTGTGGGACTGCAGGCCCTGGATGGGTGCCCACCCTGCAGGTAGGGTGGCCACTGAAGTGCAGAGCACCCATGTTCCTGGTTAGTCTGAGACTCAGTGGCTTGTGAAAGCATTGAGAGGAGGCAGGGGGGTGTCCTTGCTCCACCCAGCCATCTGCTGTAGGTCAGTTTGCTGCAGTGTTTGGTTGCTTCTTCCTGAGAAGTTTAAAAAGAGGGTGAGTGTTTGGAGATTAGGAACAGCCTGTTTACCTTTAAGAGCTCCTATAAAAGAGCAGTGAAGGAAAGATGTTTATCTTTGTGTCCTGTTGGGATTTTCCTTGCTGCAGACTGTGCCTGTGGCCTCTTGTCTGTCTGCTGTGTGCCTCTGAGGAGGGTCTGGCTCTGTCTCCTCTATCGCCCCTGTTTGTGTAGTGGAAGGCTGAGATTTGGTTCCCCCCCCCCCCCCCCGGCTTAATCTTCTCTTCTCTGGACTGAAGATGTGCAGCCTCTCCTCATATGCCACGTGTTCCGGCCCTTGACCATCTTGGTGGCCCATCATTTTTTTAATAGAAGGCTTTTTCAAGTGTTTCTGCTAACTTGCAGTGGAGTTGTTTAGCCATCCCCCCATATTTGGCATGTCCTGGAGCCCTCCCCGATGGAGTTGCAGTGCTTATATGACACTGTTCCTCTTCTAGCAGCGACAAAGCATCGCCTGTTTGTAGGGCTGCAGGCAAGGACGCTGCCGAACCAAGAGCTGTTCCCCAGCCAAAGAGCAGGGCTGAGCTAAGCACGAGCGCTGGGAGCACAGCCCTGGCGTGGTGGTGACGTGTGGCTCATAGCACTGGGAGGAAGCCAAGCAAGGAGGGCCAGGGGGACCTGAGGGCAGAACTGTAGCTGCAGCAGGGGTTGTGATCAGCAAGGACAACGCAAGCTGCTCTTCTGCAGCAAGCCCTGCTCTGGGAGGGGTCTGCCAGAGATGGGCTGAACCTATGGGCTAACGCTACTGCTGCTCCTTGGGGGTCTCCCTCAAGCACCAGCCGTCCTGTTTGTTTCTCCTCCAGCTCAGCATTCTTGCTGCTGTCTTGGTCAGAGCTAAATGCTAAGCAGGGGGGAGAAGAGGGTAGATAACTGTTTTGCTATCCCAAAACCTGAGTGTTTTACATCTGCTCTTCATTGCCTGTGAAAGAGCCAAGGACAGTGCTTGGCATCCCTCAGAGTGGGTAGGGAAGCTGTCCTTGCCAGAAAGGGTAGCTAACTTGTTTTACACTTCTAGAAAAAGGCTGCAGGCTGGATCTGCTCCTGCTGTAACAAGAGCTCAGCTGCAAATATTGTTGCATCCTACAAATGCTCTTGAAGAGCAAAACCACCCAATAAACTGTGATGTCTGTTGTAGTGGTATAAATGAGTATAAATGAACCATATTGACGAGGCTGGTCCTAGAAACAGTCTGGGGCTGGGCTGACAGGGACCTCACAAAGTTGGCGGATGCATGCAAACTGCTGGCCTGGGGGTGGATTAACTCCCCGCAACAGGGCAAAAAAGGGACATGCTGGCTTTGTGCAGCACCATAATGTGAAACCAGCCAGGTTAAATTACCTGGAGGACATTCAAGCAGGCAAGACCTCCATGCTTCCCAGGGGTTTGGGGCTTGCTGTAGATGCAAAAGGAAAGTGAAACTGTGTTTAGGAGAACAGGGGGTATATGAGGTTAGGCAGGAAGGAGAGCATGGATGCTCCTGTGGCTCTGTGGCAGAAGACGAGCCTTATCTGTGGTGCAGCAAGGCTGAAGGATTTGCACTGCGTGGGAGGCTAAGAGCTGGAAGGTGTATAGTATGGTGATGTGCTAAGCATTTTGAAAAACATGACAAATCAATTGAGAGGTGAATGGTGAAAGCAAAAGACCGAAACTGAACAGACATTGGGAGTTTTGCCATGTGACTTTGGCAGAGGATGAGGAATACTGCCAGCACTGTGCCTCCTCCTTACACCCTGGGGCTTGCTGACCTTCATGGGACCAGTCCCAGGGCTGACCCAGGAGGCCATCAGAGTGGTAGTATGCGGGAAAACTGAGATGTAGGGCTGAAAAAACTGGCCTGGGAAACATGTGAGACTTTCTCAGAGCAGAGATTGCTCAAGGGGGGAATGCCCATGAACAGCTGGAAGCTGCAGGGTTGCTGTGGATTGCAGATGAGGATAGGAGCAAAGGTTTTGGCTGTGTGTGCATGAGCTCTGCTGGTTGTAGGCACTTTCTTGGACAAAGAGAGGATCAATACCCTGTGCCTGGCTTCACGCTGGGCTTCCTGCAGCTCAGCTCATCTCCTAGGTCTGCATTCTCCATGGGCAGAGCAAAGCCCAGTGTGTTGCCATGTGGTAACATGCTGCTGAACATCTGCAGATGTGGGGAGGGAGTTTAGAAATAGCACCATAATCTGCATCTAGATTGCAGGAGAAACCTGACTTTTTAACCTGGATAACTCAGCTCTTTGCAGTTTGGTGACACATGCTGGTCCAGGTTTGCAAATTAAGGAGTGGCAGGAGCCTTGGACCATCCCAGCCTCCTGGTATGTGATGTGGTGACTGCCTGGCAGTCAGTAGTAGGTGTTTCCAGTCCTTCCAGCTGGAGGCAAAACCATTTTGCTGTTCCTAGAGTGCCTGGTGCCTCCTTCCCAAGAAAGGTGTGCCTGGCCCAGCAAACGCTCTCTGCTGTCTGGGAATTGCCCAAGCAATATGTTTTACTGCTGAAAAATGGAAAATCTTCTCCATCCAACTGCTCTAGGGGTTAGCGTATGTTTTTCCAACCAGTTTTCTTACTGTGCCTGCTGGATATCCTCCACAAGAGGCCACATGGGAGAACACCCAGGCTTAACGGCTTCATTATGGCATGGAGGAAACAGCAAGTGCTTTCTTCCAAGTCCCAGTGATGGTGGCACTGAGGCTTATGCTGGCATTTCCTGGGCACCCCAACCTGCCAGTGGATGGTCACAGGGAGGAAAGGCTTCTGTTGACACAGCAGGGTCCAACTGGAGGGAAAAAAAAAATTACCTGCTGAGTGTTTGGCTATGAATTAATGAGTAATGACTCTGAAACATTGACACTTCCTGTAATTTTCTTTCCCATCTTTATCAGAAAACCAAAAATCCCCCTCCTCTTTTTTTTTCCCCCTCTCCAAAAATAGAACACTAGAGATTTTGCCAATCTTTTCCTGTTTTGGTCAGTTTTTATTCCCAAACCAGGATATTTCTGACCCTTTAAAAAAAAAGCAAGCTGTACTCTGAGATGTTTTCATTTTCTGAATTAAAAGTATACATTTTCCCTGAAAATTTGTTGTCATGAAAATTAGTTTTGCTTTATTTGCCTTCAGATCTCCATGGTGGGGCAGGAGGAAGATTGTGAGACTCCATCTCTGTGTGAGTGTGGAAAGGCCCTTCCTGGTAGGTTGAATGAGTTGCGTCCTGATGTCTCACAACACCCATCTGGTAGTGATTTCTCTGGGAAAGGGGTTTTCTCCCTGGCCCACAGATCATCAAGGGTCATCTGTGGTGACCCTGACGCAAGGACTGACTCAAACTCTAAGTTATTCTGTCTTCCGGTTGATATTTTTATTCTTCAGTCTGCCCTAAGGCTAAGAAGCCACAGTCATGGTGCAAGGCTTGATTCTGCTGGCCAGCATGCAAACCCGGAGTGAAAATGCTCTGCTATTTATCTGATATGTCCATTTGCGTCAATGAACTGGAGGAGTGCCTGGGGACTCATTGCTCAGCAAGCGCTTGCTCACCCATGATGGAGAAGCCCAGCTGCCTGGAAATGTGCATCCAAGCACCATTACGATGAGTGGCTGCTCACCTGGTGTGTATATGGGCTCCATGAGCATCAGAGCTAAACCAGGGCAGACTTCCTCCCTTGCAGCAAGAGGGAGAGTTGTGCTGATCCCTTGGGCTGAGGACAGGGCTCATGTAGTTTTTGACTTTTTTCCAGCCTCTGGTTAGGCTGGAAGTACTGCCAAGTCATCCTTCCTTGTGATGCTTTGGCATTACTGCTTTTGTCACTGGCCAGAATCAGGACAATGTAATAAGGAGAAAGAATTCATCAGTGTGCTCAACTCTAAGGGAAGGTTGGGTTGGATCTCAGTAAAGGAGCAGGCAGATGGTGGGGTTTTTTTTTCTTTCTTTCCCAAACTTTCCTGCTTGGTGACTGGTTGGTTCAGGCTGCAGCAGCTAGCTCATGGGCCTGTTCAGCCCTTGGTGCCAGCTGCAGAAGCGAGTGCTCAGAGCAGGGGTTTGCTGGCCTAGGCTCCTGGGAGGGAGCAGAGGTGGAGTCTCTCCATGTATTCACATCTGAATCTGGGATTTGGGCCCCTGTAAGCATCTGAACCAAAACCCCAAACCAGAACCTGAGATCCCGAAGTGGCATTACTAGAGTTGTGAAGGCTGCAATCCCGGGTCACTGCCTTGATGAAGCAGAGCAAGTTCATTTAAGACATTTTAAAACGCCAAAGGAAAGGAAAAGAGCAGCTTTCTGGATGTTTGGCAAGAGAGGCAAATGCTGGCTGTGATGCCCAAAGAGATTCGTCTCTGCCTAGCACCACTTGCTTTTCCAAGGGCAGCTGTACCATTTGACCCCTGTGAGACTTCAGCTCCTGCTCCCGGAGGTGTTGCCTGAGGCTCAGATCCTCTCTCAGCCTTTTGCATCCACAGGGAAGGAAGGCCTTTCTGAGAGCACCTGCGGGAGTGTTGTGGGCTTGGGTCCGACTATCCTTGCTGGGCTCCCAGGGGTTGGCTCTACTGGGGAGAAGACATGCCCTGGGCTGGGAGGAGAGGCGCAGGCTCCATCCCGAGTGGCTCCGGAGAACGCCTATCTCAGCTGCTCCTGTGCAGATGATGCCTGTATACTGCCTGTATGAACACTCGTTCCTCCTTCCTAACTTCTCTGCAGCAGAGCCCAGAGGTGGGGAATAGTCAGTGGAGGGAGATTTCAGGGCAGCAGTGCTCTCCCTCCTTCCGCTTGCCGGGGATGCAGTGGCAGGGGTCTGTGCAGTGGGATGGAGTGAATGAGCAGCAGTGGAAGGTCTCGCCCAGGGGTGAGGGGATGTTTTTGGCACAACCTTAGCAAGCCTGGAAGCGGAAGAGCGCTCGCAGCAGAGATGGGCACCATCTCCTGCTTCTCATCAACAGAGATGGCTGATGACTCCCTGAGGAAAGGTTGGGCTGAGTATGGGACAGGGCTTCGCAGCTTGCTGCTGGAGGGGATGGATCCAGCCTTTTGAAGATGTCCTCAAGTGACACAGTAGAGTGTGGACCTAAAGGCAGAGCCTGGCACTGGCCGCTGTGGGCAAGCTGCAGGGCAGGCGGCTCTGGGAATGGCATGCGGCTGTACCTGTGACACAGCAGGACATGTGCAGCAGAAGAGGTGGCTGGAGAAAGGGGCCAGAAAGTGTTATCTCCTCTCCACAAGCTGCAATGCTGCCTTTAAAATCTCCCTTCTCACTTGAGCTCTTCTTTTCTAAGAAAGTAAGCCAAGCTTTCCCACAGACTCAGACAGCTATTAAAGAAATATTATTACCAGATGGTTTGTTTTTCCATAGAACTAGAGGCCAGTGTGAGGTAACGGGGAAAAAAATTAACCCGTCCCAAACCAACGACACATGCAGGGGCTACCGCCATGCCTTGCCCTACCTCTTGCTCTGCTCCGGTATGCAATGGGTCTGCAAAGCGGGGCCGCCCTCGTGGCTGCCGCAGGAGGGGAACGGCTCCGCCAGTACTGGGATGTACACACCACGCGCTGGCCTGGCAGGGGGCAGGTGAGGTGGCTGGAAATCCCCCAGCCAAGGCAAACACCCCCCAACACCTCTGAGCCCTTGAACTCGCTGCAGTTGCGCGGGGCGGCTCGTCGCGTCTTTGAAAGCCTTTGAAGGCGGTCGCTCATTGGAGCAAGTCTCCCTTGTTTCTCTGGCGAAGGTGAACGTTCACTTTTTGGGGATTATAGCGCATGTGAAAAAGGGGGGGGGGGAGACACTGGGGCTCTCGGAGCTGCTTCAGCCTGAATTTTGAAGGCAGCCTGTAGAGGCAAACTGTGTGCTACTCGGTGCCATCAGCCTCTAGCGGGAGCTGAAAATTTTCTTCGCAAGCTACACTGAAAAAGAGGGAGGGGAGGGAAAAGTCCTTCTGGGCCTACTCGAACCAATTTAGTACAAGAGAAACCCAGCTGGCAAACTGAGAAGTGGGGAAGTTCACGTTAGGTCAGATGAGCCAGTGATTCAAACAGACGGGAAGCGCCGCGTTCTGGCTGTCCTGTCTTTTACAAGATTTATAAGACCGTTAGGAGAAGAAAAACTGTAAAGGTGCCATTTAAAGTAAAAATGTCAAGGTATTCAGAAGATGCTGAATGGTGTGGTTTGGCTTTTCTCCTATGCCTGTGGCTGCCAGAGCAGATGACATGATGAGCGTGAGACCCTTTTCCAGTGCACCCGTGCTGCTGCATCTGCTTTATGGCCTGCAGTACAAAGCTTGCAGGCCTGCTTTGCTGGAAGTAATACCTATATGTGCTGCAAGAACCTCTTCTTACAAACTACACCCCTTTGAGGGCTCTGCATCCCACCTGGAGATGTCACCAGCTGCATAGCTGGAGGCACTGGTGCTCTCCTTGCTACATTCCTGCTTGGAGGGATTTCTCCACTGCCTTCTCCTGCAAAGATCCACTGTGGGAAGTTAAATTATCATGTGTGGAAACACCACAAACCACACTCTTTTCAGTGGAGTTTGTGGTTGGCCCAGCACTCGGCTTGGACCACGGCTGTTCCCACCGCGTGGGACTGTAGCACAGAGACAGGGCGGTGAGGCAGAAAGAAATGTCAACACGGACCCTGCTGACTCATGGACAAGCTGGCTTGTGTCTTCTTGCAACTTCAGGGGCTGGGGTCGTAGAGCCAGCCCGGGGGTGAATAGCCTGTGGTCACCCCATGGTAATCAGAGCACAGCAAAGTCTTTTCTAGCATACGCCTCCATCATCCCAAAAACTTAGTAAGTCTTGGGTATTTATGTCCCCAGGAAATGGAGGAATGTGATTCAGCCAGTTTGGAGGACTGGACATTGGTGTTTGTTTCGTGTGGTTGCAACCAGGGAAATTTCAGTTACTTCTTAATTCTAGTCTCTCCCAGGGATGTGTAATGGGATGAAGCTGCCCCAGCTACAGAACATGGAGCTGGAAACCTGGCACTCTGCCATTCCCCACTTTTTAAATGAACCATTGGGCTATGAGTATACCAGTGGGTTTGGTCCTGGCTTTTCCCTGGGGAATTCATTTCAATTCGTTTCCTTATTTCTTTTGGAAAGAACATTTTCCATTTCAAAATTGACTTGATTAAGGGGAAGAAAAAGTTGCATGAAAGAGTTAATATCGGAAAAATGGAGCAAACTGATTCTTTTCTCAGTTGCTAAACAAGGCAAAAAAATTCTGTCCCAATTGCTTTTATTTATTTATTTATTTATTTATTTATTTTTGCCCCAGTTCGGTCAGGAATTGGACTAAAAGTATCTTACTTGCTAGCTCTGCTCCCACTGTGTGAAATGGCTCTATGGGACTGTGACTGGCAGCCCAAAGCCCAGCTGGCTTCCACTCTGGCTAGAGAGCATTTGCCCATTGGGGCAAACAGGAGGGCTTCCCTTTGCCCTCCTGTACCACGTTTTGGTAGGAGGCTGACTCCAAGGAGGTACATGCAGAGGGGAACCCCAGTGTGGGGTTCATCATGAAGATAACCAAGGAGGGGGGCCCTCTTTGCAACCATGGCAGGGTTTGGCATGTGCTGGCTATACCTGGCACAGAAGAGGACTGTGAGGGATGGTGTGGAGGAGGCAGGGCAAAAGGCTGGGGTACCAGGTGTAGTGAGTTTGGCCAAGTGTGAGGGTTCAGCTGCCCTGGCATCTTCCAGAGAAAGGAGATGTTCTTCGCAGGCACATGTCCTTAGATTTCAGAACATGACAGCATAGTGTTAGGCCGAATGATTGCAACATGCTATTGGGTCAGCCTCCAAACTCCTAGCAAAGGGCTGGCTAGGTATCAGCTGAATTTCTGCAAAATTAGCCTGTACTTTTCCAAGGAAACAGCAGCTTAATGCCTTGGGGATGCTGTCAGCTGTTAGCCCTGATTTAGCACTGTAGACCTGGAAAAGGCAAAAAAATTCTCTTGAAACTCTATGTGAATCCAAGATTACAGTCCTATTAGATATCACAGAAAACACAGCTGGGATGTTATGCCCAGTAACAGCCCTCCAGACCTCTAGGGTTAACGGCAAAGGCACCAGGCAGGGAATCACTCTCCAGGGTTTCCTCTGGCAGCCCAGGCACTGCACGCTGCCCAGGGGGACCCTGCCTTGCCCAGCTCCCCGCACCGTTTGCAGGCTTGCAGCGCTGCTGGCTCCTCACAGCAACACGCTGATGGCGCTGTCGGCCTGCGCTGCGGGGCGCAGGGGAGTGGGTGCAGCTGGGCCTGATGGGCTGCAGCTGTGCAGGGCCATATACGGCCAGGAGACGCCTTGCACAAGCCATACCATTATCATTAAGTGTTTACTGGCGCTGCTGACTTGCTTCCAGCTCACAAACCTCTGCAGTGCAACCAGACAGTTTTTAAGATGGATGCACTTTCCCCTCCCCTCTTTGGGGCAGGGGAAAAAGACCTGTAACACCAGCAGGGCTGAGTTGTTCTGCTGCTGCGAGTAATTTCTCAGGAGGAAAGGAGAGAGGAAGAGAAGGAGTAAAGAGGAAATTTCATTGATTTGCAGAATGCCAGGCTGCCTCTGCTGACCTGATAAATATGGCTCCCTTCCCAAAGTGCCCTTTCCTGTGAGCCTCTGGCTGGTTTTTAAAAGCCCAGGTGAGCTTCCCCCGCACTATCCCCAAGGAAGTGTGTTAGCTGTAGCACAAGGAGAGAAGTCCTGTACATCAGATTCAGCCCCTGGAAAAGGGCATGGGGCCCCCTGGAAGGGGCATGGGCAGGGAGTCCCACATCCTGCAGTGGTTATGCCCCACTCTTGTGCTTCTCCCATGCAGTCAGGTTCCCCTGAACTGTCACACAGCAGGAATTTGCCCCCAGACATGCTGGATCACCGGGAGACCATCTTCAGTGAGGTTTGAGCTTAAAAATTTACCTGTCAGTGTCCTCATCTCCTGATGCCACCAGCATGGCTCTGCAAAACGCCCCCCATCTCTGGGAGCCTTGTTGGCTTTATAGACTGATCAGGTTTGCACTGATATTAAAGCTTTGAGGCTGGGAAAAATCCTTTATTTGAAACAACAAAAAAACTGTCTCTTCTGGGGCTGGGTAGTGGTGGTCTTGTTATGTTTTTGTCTCACGCTATGGGGACCCACCTTTGTGCTGCCTAGCCTCCAAGAGGGAGCCTTGTTGAGCTTCCTACCTCTCATCCGAAGCACACAGGAGCCCGAGGCTCTCTGTAGCCTGTACTTGCAGATCTCCTCCCCTTCCCCAAGGAAGGAGAGGGTCTGTGGGATATCTATTCCCACCACGGGGATTCTCCCTCTAGTCCATCCCTCATGAAATCAGAGAGAACCGAGTGAAATGCTGCTGCTGTCCGACTCAGAGGGCCAGGCCCAAAAGGCATGTTGTTTCCTCCCAGCTTTGCACTGCAGCTTGGAGAAGCTGCAGGGATGAAGCCACAGGGACTCCCCGGCAGTGCTCCTGCCCCTCCTTGAGACCACCAGCTTCTCCTCTTTCCTTTGCTTTAACTTCAGTTTCTAGAGAGGCACCTAAATTGCTCTGTTCATGTTTTCCAGAAGGGATTTGTCATGAAAGTGCCTGTTGTGCTGGTGGGTTATTAGATTTCATTTTAGCATAGTCTGTGTTTTCTTCCACTGATTTTCAATTTTGTTGTTTATTCAAATAGACATTATCTGATGGATCTGCCTCAATCGTTTGTGGACAGGCTCCTCCACTAATGTAATTTTAAATCAGTGGAGGTACAGCTTTTTTTTTTTTTTTTTAATGCTAACAAGATCTCAGCTTGAGACTTCTTCCCACATCCAACAATGTTTTTTTCTGAATCCCTTGTACAAGGAGGTTGTCATTTTTGTGCATGAAAGCTGGACAAGCTGCTACATTTTTGTGGTGGGCTGCTGGTGGTTAGGAATGGTGGGAGCTGGAAGAGGAGAAGGAAGGGAAAGAGAGTTGGGTGATGCTCTAGGAGGAGAATTTGGGACTAGATAAAGATGACTTCCAGGGGAATGATGCAATCCCAAAGTGGATCTCCACATGAATTTAAAGAGTTGTAGTCACAATGCTGCGGAGAGTAAATAAATTATTCTGCACTGTGGAGAAGGGTGATTGTTCCCTGCTGGTGTGACAAGTGTGGGTGGACTCAGGTCATGCCCATAAGAGAAGAAATGGTCACAACTGTGAATTATATGAGGTGGGGTTGTGGCACCCATTGGAAAATCAGATTAAAGACCACACCTACATTGCAAAGTCTTCCCTTAAATGAGATATTTGAAGAACCCACTTACTTTGTTCTGGAGTTGATGCCTGTGAGGACATTTACAGCTAGCAGTAACGTCGTGCAGAGAGAAAACACTGCTCTGCCTTGGAGCTCCCTCAGCAAGAACCCCTAGAGCCGTCCCAGTGGCTGCTCATGGACGACATGCACAGATGATCAGCCCTAGAGCAGGGCAGCCTGGCCCAAAGGCAAAATAAGCTGAACTGTTGTAGGTAAGGATGTCCTGGCAGATGCAAAGGCCAAGACATTCCCAGCTTAGGTCCCTAACAGAGGACATCACTCCCTCTTGCTCTGCATCACTGTGGTCCCAGAGTATCTCTGGAGAGACCCTGCAGCATGGCGCAGGGTCGTCAGCCCTTACTGATCATTAGCTGTGACTGCAGAAGGAGGTGATGTCTGGGGACCCAGCCTTACTGCGTGTGAAAGAAAGGGGCTTAAGAGTTTATCCTTTTCCCCATTCTTTCTTGGGTTTCCACCCCTTCTTTGTGACCCTGGCACTCAAATTTTTCCCCAGGACAGTTAATGGGTGCCTATGCTGTGACTAGAAACAAGCACAGGGAAAAAGGACTATTTTGAATAATCTGAAAGACAAAGTGGAAGGTCATTTCCAGTGTGTGTGGAAACTCTTCTTTGAAAGGCTGTGCAAAAACCTGGGGTGGAAAAGTATTGCACAAATACATAAGCAGGAGCATAAATATGGACAAAGCTGAGAAGCAATGGAAGAGAGGCTGCTTTCCCTTAGCTAGGTAGCCATGAAAGTGCTATTCAAACCACAATGCATTGGCTGAAAAGTGAAGTAGGAGAATACTGGCAGAAAATGAGTTTTACAGTTGCTTCCTGCAAGTGTGTGTCCTGCAGACCTAGTCCTGAGCATTAGGCTTGCCTGCAAGGATCACTGCTCCCTTAGGGTGACACTGGTGGCAACTAGGTGCCCTGAATGTTCCCGCAAAGCAGCAAGGAGCTTCCCTCAGCTCTCACTGTAGCCATAGCAGAAGGCAGCTTCTGACATCCATGCCTGAGATTATTGTGGGGTTACCTTCCATGGATGAGGTGGTGAGGCCTGCCTTGGGTCTGCCCCATCAGCACCAGAGACAGACCGAGTGGCTGTGGAGAGCCAGCCTCCCTGGTGTCACCAGCAAGGAATATGATGACAGTAGTTTGTCTTTCCACAAAGTTCCTATATTCCTTAACTCCTCTTGGCAGATCTCTTCTTGCCTTTTTGCAACTAATATACCTAAATCATTTGTACTGGCTGGGTCATGCTGTTGCCTCTTTTGCTCTTCAGAATGGTCCTGGTCCTCTGCGTGTCCATGAGATGCTCTGCCAGGCTCAAATTAAGCCCCTCCGTCTGGTTTTCGTTTCAGTTTCCAAAGGAAAGGTATGTGCTAGGCCTGAACAAACTGTGAATTTGCTATTTAATAACAGCCTTTGGCGTCCTCTTGTACTGTGGAGGGCTGCAAGTGCCGTGTGGAAGCAGGCTACAGCCATGGCTGTAGCACAGTCAGCCCCCAGGGGTTTCATCTCTCTTCTCTGCTGGCAATCAATGCTCCCACTGTAACTGAGTGGTTTGACAACACCTGCTTCTGGAGTTGGTGCCTATGTGATAACAACTAAAGGGGCAGGAGACAAGTCAGAGTTAAGCAGCATGGGACTTGTCTCCTGGCTCTGCACACTCAACATCTCCTTCCCGGCGTGGATCATCACCCTGCTGTTACGAGTAGGGTTTTATACAGGGTCTTCAGGGTCCCTTCTGCTCAGAGACAGCCACTGGGGCATCCTGGTCCAAGATCATCCTGCTTCTGGCCTGCCAGGCCTGTCCCATGAGAGGGGCAGGCATCATCACCTTTGCAAATCGGGTTTCCAGCAGCGGCCTTGGATAGTGGATGGTCTGCAAGGCCTCATCCTGTCTGCAAGGGCTGTGGAGTCACCTCCACGCTGTTGTGTGCCCTCAGGCTCTCCTACTGCGTGGCCAACACTGTCACACAGGAGAAAACAGCGTGGGAGGGCACCTATCTCCAAGCCTACCTACAGGTTTTGGGCTTCAACTTCTGCCTCCTGGTCTTGACAGCTCTGCTCCCCTGTCCCTGCTCCGGCTCCTATTCCCTGTCCATGTTGCAGGGAGTAGGTTAGGGATCGGGGGGTTCTCTCACAATCTGTGGGGGTCTTTGCTGATTTTTTTTTGGCTTGCTCCTCAGGTTCCTGACAGAGTAAAAACCATCAAAGCCTGGGAGGAAGGTGCTTCTCCAGAAATAAGCCTGGTACCTCTGCAGCACTCCCTCCAAGGTGGTCATGGGACAGCTCCAGGTCTGCGCTGAGGCAGGGGCCCCTGGGTTAACAGGACAAAGATGGGTCATCTTCCAAGCCAGCTGCTGCCTCTCCTCCTGCTGTCCCTCACTTTCCCAGACCAGAAGCCCATTCTCCTGCTGGCAGCCAGCCAGTAGCCCTGGGCAGCAAGAGTGGGGAATTTGCATCCTTCACGAGGTGCCCTGAGCTCTCTCCCAGCTCCATCTTGCATCGCTGGCCACGTGCAGACCAGGCTGGTCCCAAAAGGTGTTTCCGGTGAGCGACATGCAGGGGTTTCCTTCATTAGGTTTTGCTAAGCTTGCAGCACTCCCACTTTCTCCATAAGGAGATCTCTGTCTCCAGGGCATCAGCGACTCGGGTGCCGATGCAGAACCCAGGGGTGCTGTTGCAGGTACAGTGACATCTGGAAAAAGGATAACAAAAAATGCCTCATTCGTTTCTGACTAACAGCTGACAGCCCTGATCCCTCCCTCCGTCCTCAGACTGAAAAAATCTCCTCCTCACCCTAACCCTCCTGCCTGCTCTTCCTTCCACAGAAACCAAGGAGAAGGCAATAAAAATATCTTCAGCAATTCCTTCCTCTGGATTGTGGCCTCTCTTGGCTAATAGTTTCTCCTTCCCTTCTTTTTCTTGAATCCAGCTAGATGGTAATCTGAAGCAAGCAAAATGAGGCTGCAAAACTTTTTATTCACTTTGCTACTTCAAGCCTGTTTCCTGAAGGGAGGCTTGTGGGCTCAACGCACAGAAATCACCAGCCGGGTCGCAAATGCTCAAGGTAAGCCTGGGCCACCTTCCAGGGTGTTTTACCTCTCACATCTACCCTGAGATTAGCTGCCATTTCGCTCTCTGCACGGCTGAGCTGACGCCTCAGCTGCTTTTTGCTGTTGCAGCTTTGTCAGGAAGTTTTGGAGAAGAGTTGTATTTCCAGTGCAAGGCAATGCATGTTTAAGAAGTGTTTTCAAGATGTGTCCACCTATCTTTAATGTTTTTTTCTGGTTCTCTTTGGTTCTGTCTTATCAGGTGTGTTATTACTGGGGCTGGGACGCAGGAGGGGAGGATGACAGACAGCTGGTATCAGTTTAGCTTTCTGAAAGAGTTTGATTTTGACACTGACTGCTAAGTTCTGTTTTTACTTTTGCTCTCCTTTGCAATGATATTTGTGCCAAGATGTTTTAGAAAATCATTAATTTCTCATTGTGTTAATTGCTATTATGTATTGTTTTCTTTTCAAGTTGTTGCTGTAGCTGCACATTGTTTTAAATAGTAACTAATGTTGGTCTTTGTGAGACATCCTTTGAATGTAAAGGGAAAAAAATACATAGGAAGCTGCTAAATGCAACAAACCAGTATTTTCTGAATATATACTCAGATGCAATTCAGTTTATCCTCAATGACAAGACAGAAATGCTATGAGAGAGCAAGCTCAGCTATACATGTATGTCTGCATGTCCTCACATGGGATTATTATTTGAAAGCAGTCCACTTAGGGCAAAGCCTCTGAGCTTAGTAGGAAGGGGGCTGGATTGCAGATGTGCTTTGGCGAGTGCGTGCCAACAGCATGGAGAGCCCCACACAGCTTGGGCCAGAGGGTGCACCAGGCAGTCGGTGCAGGAGGGATGCCTTGCGACTCCTCTGTCTCTGTGCTTGTTCCCAGACTGCCCTGTGGACCTGTTTTTCGTCCTGGATACCTCAGAAAGCGTCGCCTTAAGGGTGAAGCCCTTTGGGGACCTAGTCACGCAAGTGAAAGATTTCACCAACCGGTTCATTGATAAGTTAACAGACAGGTAACTCTTTTGCTGTTTTGCCTGGGCCGATCTAGGGCTCCCTGTGCATGCTCTGCAAGGCAGATGTGGAACAAAGTACTCAGAGGGGTCTGTAGCAGCCCAGAAATGACGCTTTCCTGCCCATCAACCCAGCACCATCCCCAGCCTGCTGAGGTCACAACCATTCTGCACACTAGTGGGTCAGCCTGCATAGGCTTGACCCTTTCTTTTCTGTGCTGAATATATCTGGCTGGGTTTAGACCCTGATTTTGCTATGGCTGTGAGAGACAAGCATGGGGAAGGGCCTTGGGTTTAGTGGGATGCTGAGGGCGCTGCGCGTGCCCGTCCATGGCGGGGATGGGAGGAAAGCAGGGCTGCTGAGGGGATGTGTGGGAGCATCTCCTCCCTTTCCTCCCTGCGCCCGCCCTTTTTCTGCTCCAGCTGCACTGAAGGCGGCAGTGTGCCTTAAGCAATGCTGCCTGTGACCGCCCCTGGGAAAGCAAGGGCTTCCTTGGAGCAACAGAAACAGCTCCCTGAGCCCACTGCCTTTGGCTGGCCTTGCTTTCCAGGTGGTTATGTTATGGGGCTAAAGCAATCCTGCTCCCCATCAGGCAGGTAGGGGATGAGGAGGTGAATAATCCCAGAGCTGTGCAAGGTAACCAGACAGGGGTGCAGGCCTTGAGGCAGGCATGGGGTGATCCTGCTTTGAGACGGAGAAAATCTGGATGGGAATCATCTTTCCCCATATGTCGGTGTTTGCCCTGGAAGCATCTCTGTTGCTGTTCCCAGGACGTATTAGGGTCCCTGGAGAGAAGCAGGGGCCTCTAGGACTGGTTTGCCTGGCTGATTTTGCATGTCACCCCTCCCCTGGCAGCATCCTTGCAGCAGGGAGCTCTGTGCTGAGACCTGACCCAGCAGCCTGGCAGCTCCCTTCACTGAACGCTGTTTTGTGAGCCTCTCCAGGCAGCAGGAAAGGTGTGCTGGTGCCCAAATGTGCATCTGGGAGGATGTCCTGGTGCTGCAAGAACTGGAGGGGGAAAAGGCCCCCTCCTCAGGATGGATGAGAGACAATCAGCATTTCGCCTGCCCTTTGTGTAGGCAGAAGGACTATGGTACAAGGCATCAAGTGACCAGGAGCCTCGTGCTTGGAAATAATCTGCCAGGCCTCCATCATCGCAGCTTGTCTCTTTCAAATGCCTCCATGCCTACCCTGCTGCTCTTTACCTCCTCCAGAGAAGTCACCCTGCCATCCACCATGATGCACACGGTGCTGCCAGGCATCTGAAGTGTGCATGGTGCAGATAGCACGAGGTGCCAGCAAGGCACCTGGTGGTGGCAAACAGTCAGGAGAGTGGAGGGGAGATCAGTGGGTGATACTCATAAGGTTTGGGGAAAAGGTGCTGCCATGTAGAGAGAAGATGATTTTGGAGGAGTGAGGGGACTGCATCCAGGCACCATGGGGGGCTGTGCAGCCCCATCAATTTGGGACTGGTCCCAGCCTCCCAACATCCTGAAAAGACCCTTTTTTAGGCACTAGGTAAGACCCCAGGCCAAGGCATATGGAAGTAGCAGTGCCTCTGTCCTGTACACCCATACCCACGTACTCACAGGCGCAGACTCCCTTGGCACTACGAAGCAAACCCAGATCAGCATGTAGAGGAGAACTTCAATGCACCTGCTCATCCCTCTCTGAGTGTGAGCATCTTTCAGAGGGAGACATCCCACTTTGGTTTTAATGCGTCCAGGAATGGAAAATTCATTACAGCCCTGGGTATGCTGTTTCAGTGGTTACCTGCCTTGCACATATATACCTTATTATCTGGCTGAAAGTCTCCTGCTCAGTTCCAGCCACTGCAGTTTGGTATCTCTTTGGGGAGCCTCTCTGCCAAAGTGTCTGACCCTTGTGGGTGGCCACCATCTGTAGTCCACCTCTCCACCTACTCTGGACAAGCTAACCAGCTCTCACAGCCGGAATTTGCACCTAAAGCATATCCCAGCCCTCTCAGATTGTACTGTCCCATGCTTGCTGAAGCACAAGGCTGTGACTTGCAGGAAAGCAGTGAGCCCTTGCAAGGTCGTGTTATACTTAGCAGAGGATTTGCATTTTGCGTTGCGAGCTGGCACAAGTGAAGCAGAGCCAGAGGTGTGTGGCAGGGCACAGGCAAGGTCAGGGGATGTCCAGATGTACTGAAAGCTTATATCCTTGTCTGTCTATGCAGGTACTACCGCTGTGACCGAAGCTTGGTGTGGAATGCAGGGGCGCTGCATTACAGTGATGAGGTTGTGCTCATTAAGAGCCTCACCTCAATGCCCAGCGGCAGGAATGAACTGAAGAACCGGGTGTCAGCTGTGAACTACATCGGGAAGGGCACATACACCGACTGTGCCATAAAGCGAGGCATTGAGGAGCTGCTCATTGGGTAAGGCAGCAGGCTGCCTTGGTGCCATGGCTGGCACGCCAGGGGAGATGGATGGGGTAATGCGGGCAGCAGCCTTGTGATGAATGGAGGTTAGGAGCTCTCGGAGAGGACTGCTCTGTGCACCAGGCAGAGCTGTCCGCACATGGGAGGAGGAGGTCATGTAGACTAAACAGATGCCAGGGTGGCAGATTGCTAGTGCTCCAGCTTGGCAGGGATGAGGGTAATTTGGTATGCTGCTCAGGGTGAGTGTCTAGAGGTGCCCAAGCTGCCTCTCTCCAGCTAAGTGTGCTAAACCCTTACAGTGGCTCCCATCACAAGGAGAATAAATACCTGATCGTGGTGACTGATGGACACCCCTTGGAAGGGTACAAGGAGCCCTGCGGAGGCCTGGATGATGCTGCCAATGAAGCCAAACATCTGGGAATCAAAGTCTTCTCTGTTGCCATTTCTCCCAACCATCTGGTACGGACCATGCGGGCAGGATGCTCCCCACAGCGCTTACGTGGTGGATGTCCCAGGTGGTCCCACAAGACCACCAGCACAGTAGCACTCGGTGCAAAGGAGAGGCTGAATGCCCCAAGCATAGCAGCCATGTTCGGTGATGAAGGGTCACACAGCACAGCTGGCTAGCAGGGCCCTGGCGCTCAAGGAAGGCCGCAGTCTGGGGAGGTGCCAAGGGGTGGAGGGAGAGTGCAGCTCTCCAGGGTGTCCTATGGACACCCAGCCCTGATGCATCCCCCAGGAAGCTCCCATATGGGTGCCCGCAGGTCTCACTCTGCCTCTCCACCCCAGGATCAGCGGCTCAACATCATTGCCACGGATCATACCTACCGTCGCAACTTCACTGCCACCAGCCTGATGCCGACCCGGGAGCTTGATGTGGAGGAAACCATAAACACTATCATCAATATGATTGTAAGCATTGCCTGCCCCCATCCCCTCTGCGGCCTGCCCCCTTCCTGGGCTTGCCTCTCCCTCACAAACCCCTTCTCTCTCTCTTTTTGTCTTGCAGAAAGATAATGTGGAGCAAGTGGTGAGTGTCCCCCAGACACAGTGGGAACCCCACTCCCTCATGCCAGGCACCATCCTTGGTGCCTGAGCCCATCCTCTGCCCTGGCATGGAGAGGCAGCGCCTCCCTGGCCCTTGTGCAAGTTGCCCCGGGCTGTTCAGGGGCTCCATGGTATTGCCCTGCCCTGCAGGCAGCCCCTTCTGGGCCCCCTTGCCAGCCTGAGTGGCTCCTCCCCAGAGTGGAGTGCAGCCTGTCCCTGGTGCTTCCCAGTGCTTCTAATGCTGTTTTATCCTTCTCTCCGGACAGTGCTGCTCCTTTGAGTGCCAGGTGAGTTGGGCTTTTGAGGCCCTCCATTCCCTCTCCTTGTGTCCCCCCATTCCAGGCTGTGCCTCTGCCCCTGATCTAATCCATGCTTCTCTCCTGCCCTCTTGCAGCCTCCCAGAGGGCTCCCTGGACCTCCTGGCGACCCAGGCAATGAGGTGAGGGAATAGCCGCAAGCCACAGCCGTTCTGCTGGGGAACTTGGGCAGTAGGGCTGGGTTCATCAGAGGTTGCTCCAAAACCGGACAGGACCCCATGCCCTTCCCTGATTTCAGCCTCCCTGAGCATGGGGAAGAGGATGGTTCTCCTTCACAGCCAGCCACCCGGCAGCTTTCCAGTGAGTCCATGGTGGGGTACGGGACCTAAGTGCCCTGTCACTGCACCCCAGTGATGTGGATGAGGATCCACTCTGCACTTCCATGTGGCCTGCCCACCCTCTCCTTCCCGTATGCATGGAGCACTGATGCTAGGACCATCTCTCCCTACCTCTGCCCAATAGATCATCATTTTATCCCCAAGGGTGATGAGCTAACATTTTTTCTGTCCTGTGTTTCAGGGAGAAAGAGGCAAGCCAGGTCTTCCCGGCCAGAAAGGAGATGCTGGAGATCCAGTAAGTAAAGGATTGGCCTTGATGACTCTGTTCAAGTGCTGCAGGAAACGTTATCTTCTGACCACCCTGCCTTTTGGCTGGAGCTCGCCAGTGTATCCTCAACATCTGAGCAACAGTGCAATGGGACAGGATGGGTGCCCAGATGGGGGCTGTGGCAGGATCTGCCAGCCTACACCCAGCACCTTGCATGGCCAAGGTGGCCCTCAGACACCCTCACCCCAGCTTTGCACCTCCCATCACCCTCACTGCTCCCTGTGGAATGCCAGCCCTTGCCTCTGTGTCACTCCATTTCCATGGGGCGCTTGGTGGGATTGCAAGGCAGCCCTCTCCAGGGATGAGAGGGGTGATGTTGAGCCATCTCCGCTCCAAGCTTGCGGCCACCCCACTGACTGGAGGCTCCCAGCCCCCTCTTCTCCCTGGTGGGCAGTGGTGTGGGCAGAGAAGGGCAGTCCAGGCTGGGCCCAGCAGGCCGACCTGCTTCTCCATCGCTACAAGGCTTCCTTGTTCCTCACCCAAAATAGCCACTCTTTCTGGAGGGCACTTCTGTGACTCATGTATGCCGGCACGAGGATGTATTCTGGGCTCCCTTTCGTGTCTTCTGACACTACAAGCACAGCAGTGTTACAGGGAAGCCTTTGGTAAATAATAAGCTAACAGTATGAGGAAAATTTTTCTTTCCTCCGCCCTTTTTTACTAGGTACATTTATTTTGGGAGGTGCATTTCTCCTGTACACGTAAGTGCAGTTAGTCAGTGTGTGTGTTCCCAATTTGGAAACCCCATGACATGTACGCATGTTTTTTCTTCCCAAGGGTTTTCTGACCTCCACTTCAATCTGAGATGATGTGTCCCAAGCTCATAGTTTCCCTCACCCTGAGGAAGGGCTAGGTTATCAGGCTGGGAGGGACAGGAGATGAACACAGGTCCCTTCTGCCACCCACAGTAATCCTGTGCTCCCAGCCTCCTATGGGATGGAGGTGGGAGTAAGTGGGGGGTCATGGCTGGAGTCCAACCCAGCAGCAGCTTGCACCAAGACGCCCTCGTGCACCTCTGGCTGGAATAATAAACTTGACCTAGTTCTCCACTGTGTTTTCAGCTAAAATAAGAGCTGCCACCATGGCGATGTAGGTGTTACATGATGGATAAGAAGCGCAGCCCAACAGGATGGTCTTATTGAGAGGCACTGCAGAACCACATTTCAAAAGTTGGCTGCGTGCGCATGTTAAAAACCGGGGGTCAGTCCCAGACCGAGAGACTGGAGGAACCTGCCCCCATAGTGATGGGTGCTTGTGCCCAGCTGCTGCTGGTATCTCCCCTTTTAACACTGTATTTCTGTCCTCCAGGGCAGGCCAGGGGACATGGGACCTGTTGGCTACCAAGGAATGAAGGTACTTGATGCTTTGGGCCATGGGCACAGTTTCTAGATAAGCCACAGGCTCTGTGGTACAATTGTTTTCATTCTTCCCTTTTTCTCTCTTCTTTCATCTCTAGGGTGACAAAGGAAGTCGAGGAGAAAAGGTGAGGGTGGCAAGGATGTGCTGAGGGGCTCTCCATGACACCCTGCCCACTTAGCCCAGCCTGCCCTACCACACCAGGAGCAGCCCTGGGGCTGGCCTGCCCTGTGCAGCTGGATGGCATACAGGTCTGGTACACGTCTGCACATGCATGCACACACGTTCCTCCTGCCCAGCCCGGCCACTGCACCCTGGTCCTCCTCCTGGCATCAGTTGTGCCAGGGGAGAGGGGGGGTCTGACAGGGGCAGCCGATGCAGCCCCAGGGAGTCTGTCCGTGCACTGCGAGGTGCAGGCAACCACTGCGCAACAAGCATGGCCTGGCAGAAGGGGAGAGACCAGTGGCATTCAGGAACTCTGTGAAATCCTGCCCCCTCCGACTGAGCTGGCATGGGGACAGCAGTGCAGCAGAAGGATGAATCTGCTCTGCGTAGGGGCCTGACCTCTCTCTCCTTCCCTTCACAGGGCTCAAGAGGAGCCAAGGGAGCCAAGGTTAGCTTCTGCTTTTGTACCATTTATTCTTTCGCATTGATGCTTGGAGGGGAAAGGGCCTTTGGAAATCACTTCTTCACGGTGTCTTGTCTCCATTTCAGGGTGAGAAGGGCAGACGTGGAATTGACGGCATCGATGGCATGAAGGTAAATCTCTCCTCTGGGGCACCTTGCTTAACCTGAAGACCCTGGATTTTGCCCAGACACCCCTCTAAAACCATTGTGGTGTCCTGGAACCAAAGCCCATGCCACACACAGTGCAGTGGGGCTCCCTCCCTGTGAGGCCATCCATCTACCAGCCAGAGACTGGGCTGGGATCACCCCTCTCAGGGCACTGAGACCTGTGGACAGGGGCTTCCCACAGGCACTGCTCATGGAGATGCTCACTTTATCTTTCTAACAGGGTGAAGCAGGATACCCTGGATTACCTGGCTGCAAAGGCTCACCGGGATTTGATGTACGTACTCCCTGGGTTCGACTTTCATTCAAATGAATGAGCGCAGCCCACTAGAAAGGCTAGATGGGCCTATTCTTATGGCACACAATAGGGGGGGAGCACCACAGGAAGGGAGCTGTGGCCAGGGAACAGCTAATTGCCATGCTTGGAAATATGCCTATACACATGCATCCCAGGCACAGCATCTCTGAGGACTCACCAGAGCAGGCTTCCTTGTCCTTGCTATGAAGTTTTCCCCCTGTTTTGCATTGTGCTGCCCAGGAAGCCATGTGCTGGGCAAGTATTTGGCTGGAGGGCATTCAGGGCAGGGGACTTGGTTAACAGAGCTCAGGGTGGAATAGGCAAGCCCAAGCTTAACAAATTCCAGCCTGCTGTGCCCAGCCATTACACAAAGAGCTCTTCTGGAGAGCCTGAGAATGGCTTTGCTCTCAAAGAGCCAAGGAAGGGAAGGAAAATCCCAGCAGCTGAATCACTACAAGACCCAGTAGGTAAAATCCTAACTATGTTAAATCTGGTGGCTTTACATCCACCCACTTGCAGTGGGTATTTTCTCTGTCTCTATGTGAGTAAAAAGACTTTCTGCATCTCTGCAAGGCAGCCTTGAAGCACACAGAGATATTTGGGTTATGGTCTGTGCTATGCAGAGGGCAAGAAGAGAGGCCCTTGTGCTTCCTTCTGTCATTAGACTTGGGGATCTGTGACTTGTGAATAAAGATGCTCATATGCATATAAAATTACAAGCACAGATCTAATCTCTGCAGGTTAGAGTTCCCATATTTAGATACCTCCTTGAAAAAATATTAACCTGAAATAAGGCATGATCCTTCCCCCCAAACCCAATATAGGATCACACTATTTTCTATTCAGTTATCCTTTTTATATTAAAAGTTGTGCATTGCTGATCAAGAGCAGGAAATTTTCAACCAGAAGTAGAGTAGCACAGATAACTCGTGAGTCCTTCCTTGAGTCTTGGAGATGGGTCATCCCACATTAATCAGAGAACCAGTGTTCTTGAGGCCTTTGATGTACGTACCCTTTGGAGGGCTCTGGACACCATTATTCTGAAATTACTTTCCTTCAGTTTTGCCTGCTCATTCCTGTGTGCGGCGAGACACTCGTACCTTCATGGTCTCCTCAACAGAATTGATTTGATCCCTTCTGCTCCCAGGATGGCACGCCCTTAGTGGTATCAGTATCACTGCAGTCCAGCTACAGGGCCAACCAACCACCTTCCCTGCTGTTTTCTTTTGAATTACAGAAGCATGTTGCATTTTGCAACATTTCATAATGCAATCTAGTCTCCACAGTGTGATTTGCACAGCTCCATGAAAACAGTGTAAGAGTGCTGTGCCATCCCCATGTCGCTCCCCTGAGTACACATCCCTCCCTTCCTTCCCGCTCAGGGTTTGTGCCAGACTGCAAGGATCCTTGGTCTGTGCCTGATTTCCTGCAGGTAGTGACTCTGGCTTGGTTTTCAACAGGGAGTTCAAGGCCCACCTGGACCCAAGGGAGATGCTGGTGCTTATGGACCAAAGGGACAAAAGGTAAGCTACAATGCACCCACGACACATGCCTCCAGCCTCCTTCTCCCCAGTGTGATGGACCACTGGGCTGCTTTGCTCTGCCCTAACAAAATGCAGGTGGAGGGGTACCGGGAAACACTTGCCTGCATGGGAAGATGGCTCTCACCCCCTTTCCAGATGGGGAAAACCCTACAGGATTGTGTGGGAGAGACTGATACCCCGGATTTAGGGGCACAGCCAAGAGAGGCAGTGGTCAATCCATTTCTGGCCTCCTTGTGCTGGTTGGGGGTTAGCCTGCACTGGAGGACACTGCTTGTCACCCATGCTAAGATTTGGCCATCGTGACTAGGGCTGTGCCCAGCCTGCTGGTGACTCCAAGCTATTCCTTCCTTTGTAGCTCTCTGCGTGCCTGAGGTTAGCAGGCACCTGCAGGCTGTGCACAAGCAGCTTCAAAATGTTGAGTGGCTCCTGCAAAAGGGCAGCTTGCGCTGGGCCAGTGGGCTGGTGGATGGATCTGCTGGGACTGGGGAGCAATCCAGGGAAATGCTGGCCAGGCAGGGTGGCCAGGGAGAGACTGCAGGCTGGGCTGCAAAGTAAAGGGCATTTTGGGACAAGATTTGGCTCCTGACAGTATCTATAGCATGGGATCCATCCCTCACTACTGAACAAAGTCTTAATGGCGCCTTGTATCCTTGTCAAGGGAGAACCTGGAGAAGATGGAAAACCTGGCCGGCAGGGGATCCCTGGAAGCCCTGGAGAGAAGGTTGGTGAAATGTCTGTGAGTGCTTTTGTCCTCTGCTTCATGTGGCCCCAACAGAGCCACAGCCAGCTCCCAGGTTATTGCTGTGGCAGCTCTCTTTGCACTTTCTGATAGCCCAAACTGACAGGGGAATGGGTCTGTGAAGCTGATATGGAGAAGCTCCATGGTCAGTCTGACCCAAGGCAGGATACACCTGCTGCCCCACTGCTTCCCCAGGATACTACCAGTCCCAGGAGGTGTCAGCAGCATTCCTTGTGGTTTTCAACATGCAGGGACTCATGTGAGGAACCCTGAGCCCTGCTTTGGAGGCGGGGGGGGGAGGTGCTCGCTCCAGCCATAGCTTCAAAAGTGAGGCTGCCCAAGGCTAAGTTATGTTGTGCTCTGTTAGCGCACAGGGCTTTGCTCTAAAATCTGCTCATTTGTCTTGTTTGATTGCTTCTGTGATTTCCTTATGCAGGGCGCACCTGGCAACATTGGTGAACCTGGACCGGCAGGGGAGACAGGAGATGAGGTGAGTCCTCTACACGTGCCAGTGGTTGGCCCCTGTGTTTGCTTGCTGGCAGTCCCTAGAGTCTGACCACCTCTGTCATTTCTCTGCAGGGCTCTCCGGGTGCAGACGGCCCAACTGGAGAACGGGTGAGTAAGAGAATCCCGCTGCTGGGCACCTTGCAGGCAGGGCAGGGGTCGGAGCCGCCCCCATTGGCAGGGCTTGTCCCTGTGCTGATACTGCACCAAAAAGGGCAGCTGAGTGAACAGCTCTGGGATTGAGCTCACTGAGATGGGAACTTCAAGGGAGGGTTTTATCCCTGGCGTGACTGTCTGGTGCCTATGTAGAGGTGCCGGAAGTGGGCAGAGAGGAACAGCCCTGGTGGGGAGCAGCTCCTGAACTCACATTTCCATCATCTCCTTACAGGGCGGCAACGGAGAGAGAGGGCCCCCAGGCTCACCTGGTGACCGTGGGCCAAGAGGAGAGACGGTAATTGCATCCGCGGGGCAGCCTCTGGCATCTGTCTGCAAATAGGAGCATGTTTGGCAGCAAGGAGCTAGAAATGTGTGCCCAGTGACTAACTCCATCAGCCTGCAAGCCAGCTTGACAGCTCCTTCTCTTGACAGATACCCACCTGTACTTTCTGAGCGCCCCTTGCAAGCACTGGGTATGGGGACAGTGGGGCTTGGAGGGAGCAGATTCAGCAAGCCTAGCACATCTCCACCACTGGGACCATCAGGCAGTGGTTTGCTGGCCCTGGAGAGCATGAGCTATGCCTGGAAGAGCCAGTCTGCCCCCAGGCTCCTGCAATGGGATGCTTTAGACACCTGCATCTTTGGCACCAGGGTGAGGAACAGTCTGTCTTCACCCAGGGAGGACAGCCATGGGCTGTCTGCAGAAGCAGGGCCTGGGAGAAGGGTAACTACACAAAACCCACCCCGCTGTGGTCATTAGAGGCTGGAAAGACATGGCTGCTGTTCTGATCCAGTGCTTCAATGCTTCGATGCTCAATGCTTCAGTGCATCTTTTACTGTCAGCCTGGGAGAGACCTGCTATTGCGCCTCTGCAATTGCCCCCTACACTTGCAGCTAACCAGCAAACAGCCAAAACCCAGGGAGCAGCATGCCCAGAAAGCCAAGAACAGACAGAGAGCAGTCAGCCCCTGCCTGAAGGCTGCAAAACCAGCGGCAAGGTACTGTGGTGGAAAGTAAAGAGCCAAGGTTTCCTCCTTACCATATACACCCTCCTTGGGCTCAAGGCTGGGCGTGGATCTGTGCAGGGTACAGGGGCCTGGGTACCTGTGACTCACTAAGGAGGGCACAGATGCTGTTAGCCGCAGGGCAGTGTGCTGGAAAATGTGTGTGGATGAGGAGAAAAGGGGCGAATATCCCTTCCTTCCCCTTTTCTGAGGCTAGAGCTATGCTGGCTGAGGAGGAGTCACTAGGAAAGTATTTTGCATGCCTGCCATGGGTGAGTCACCGAGTGGGCGCGTGCGCGTGGGAGGAATGGGCAGAAGCCACCGGCAGGCCAGGACAAACATGTTGCAAATGACGGGAGGTACCACACGCACCACATGTCAGAAATAGGGACGAGGGACAGTTGCTGGGCAGGGTTGGGCTGGTGGGAAGGAGGGCGTCTTCAGGGAGGATCCTGGCAGATAGCCGGCAGCATCCTGGCCCTCCCTTGCCACTATCTGTGCCCAGCGCACAGGCCAGCAGCCAGACTCACAGGGGCCCTGGGAGACAGAGGGAGAGGAAGAGAAGATAAAACACAAGGGCAGGGGATGTTCTGTCCCTGACAACAGCCATCCTATGGCTGAGGATGGGAAGACAGGACCTGCCTAGGGGGTAGGGCCATGCAGGGATGGGGCTGCATGAGGCCAGGCCTGGGATTTCCTCCTGCTCCCTGTCCCCCCAGCACAAGGTGACAGGAACACTGCCTCCTCCCCTGGGGCTGGGACATGGGACCTTGGGCCGCTCTTCCCCTCTCCATCATTACAAGGACAGCCAGGACCTGTCACCACCACACACCCGCTTGGTGGGATGGCTTGGGGGCAGGCAGGGGGAGAGAGCTATTTGCCTGGCCAAGCAGGACGCAGAGCCGTCCTGGGGAGGGGGCAGCCTGCAGCCAGCATTCAAGGAGCTCTGGAAAGGGGCTGCTGGCAAACTGCCATTTCCTGTTTACTGCTCCGGGAACGGCAGCTCGGCTGTATGTGGTGTGCGAGACAGATGTGCGCGAGAGATGAAGACACGCCAGTGCCTTGGAGTTAAATTGTTAAGCAGATGATGGGCTGCTTCGTTCCAAGTTTCAGTCCAAGCACGAGGCTGGCTAACCTTGCCAGAAACGTCTCGACCAGCATTCAGGGCCCTTTGGAAGTTATGTTTTTTATTTACTGTTTGGCTTAGGCGTATAGAAGCTTCTCACTTGCAAACAACAGCTTTAGTTCTCCAAGCTTCAACTGCTTTCCTCAAGGTTTTAAGTCAAGTGTGGCTGTCACAAGAGATTTCTGAACTTTTGGGGGAGTTGGGGGGCTGTCTGAATCTGCATGCCGGGGCTGCAGGAGAAGCAGTGCCTCTTGCAAAGATGCTTGCAGCATGTGTTGCTGGCTGATCTCGGTGGGTGGGAACTGCTTGGTTGTAAGGCCCCCACCTGCCCAACTCAGCATGCTGGGCATTAGCAAATGAAAAGGAAGAGTGTCAGCAGTGAGAGGGGACAGCACTGAGCACATCTCCCCATCCCCTTCCTGTGTGAGCCGTCCTCCAGCTGCATTTTTTTGGAAATCCTGTTAACTCCACAGAGATTTAGCAGCTATTCTTCCAGTCCACCTTCTCTTGCTCCCCTGCAAGACAGCCACCAGCTGAACACCCACTTGAGGAGCAGGGGCCCTGCAGAGCAGAAGGGACTTGGCTAGAGGAAGAAGGATGTTAGCTGGGAGTCTGTGCATGACCATGTGCTGGGGAGAGAAGCTCCTCTCTTAGGAGACTGCTCAGGAAGGGCTGCTCTAGAAAAGCAGCAACCATTGGAGAGTGCAGCCAGGAAGAGCCACTATGTGGTTTTGGGGCAAGGGCCAAGTCTATGTGCAGAGTCCCTTGCGAAAGGGGAGAGGGTGCAGGGTCGCCATGGCCATATGCACTAGTGACATGACAAAGGCACATACCACCACACAGAAGCCATTCTCAAAGTGAAGTGGGGTGATTCTCTCCAGTCATTTGCTTTTCTGATGGAAAATAGGCTGAAATGAAATGCCCAGAGGCAGGCACTCCCATCCTGCTGGAGGGCTTCATCTTAGGATCATCTTCTTGGCTCTGAGGTGGCCACACTAGCCAAGGTGAACTCATCTCTCTCTCCTCACACCTCTGATGATAGTTTCCTACCCAACTCCTGTGACCTGAATCTGCCTTGAGATCCTGCTTGTTTGAATGACTGTATTTCTTTCCAGCATGTGCTATTGGTGCTGCATCACTGCTCCCCACTGCATGCAAGACCCTTTGCACCTTACACCCCTCTTTGAGTTTCTCACGTTTTGTGTGTGTGTTTTCAGGGAGAACCTGGGCCGCCAGGCGACCAAGGGCGGGAAGGACCCCTCGGACCACCTGGAGAGCCGGTAAGGGTGTGGATAAACCTTCTGGATCCCAGCTGGGCAGCAGAGAGACTGAGGTTGAGGCCTAACTGATGCCACAGCATCTTGGGGCAGGTTTTCAGCATCTGCCAGACCGGGCAATGGAGCCAGTGCAGAGGGGCAGGGATTTCTAGAACCTAGAACATGAACATGGCTAGAATATGGAGAGCTGGCTGGTGGACTGGGGACAGAGAAACCTCCACATCATTTCCCAGTCCTCGCAGAAACATATGCCAGCAGGTCTGACAGACAGATCTGGAAACTGGCAAGTGCGAGCTGCAGCAATGCACAAAATGTTCACGCCTGGGGCCAAACACGGCTTGTCTTGGTCATGGGAGTCAATGAGACAGCTTGTGTGAGTGAGGATAGCCTGACGGGGCCCTAGAAGTGTCCCTGACACCATTGGCATCTGCAAACGATCTGTCCCAAAACCAGCGCTCCTCAAGTCTGCTCATTGAGAGGTCTGGCTCTCCTGCTCTGGAGTCAGCTTGTCCTCGCTTGCCTGGAGATCCCAGTGGCTTTCTGGAGTGCAGAACTGGCTACCTCCAGCCTAAGAAAGGGTTCTTTCCTTTCCACAGTTAAAGGCTCTTTCCTCCCAATGCTGTACAAGCTCCCAGTCAATGCCTTCAAGCCCTGAGGTGCTGCTGGGTTAATCCTCAATGGATGTAGCACTGATTGCAATAACTGATAGGGTCTTTCCACCCAAGCAAACCTGCTCTGATGTCCCACAGAGCCTGTCCAAGGGTGACAACACCTCTCCTATCCTTGTTCAGCAGAGCTTTGCCAAAAAGAGCTCAAGCCACAGGAAAGCACTGGGATAAATGTTCCCATGCTGTTGGAGTAGGACTTAGCTAAGGGATGAGGTGTTGAAACTGGCATGTGGACAAAGATGAGACAGCTTTTGAACTTGCTATGGTCAAACAAGATGTTGAGGAGCCCTGAAGGAGAACTGGAGTGTAGGACAGCTGCAAAGGGGCCACTGTTGCATTCGCATCAACCCCAGCATGGGGAACCCTGATGGAGGACCTGCCCCACACAACAGCATGAAGAGAGGATGGTCTTGTGCCGGGGTTGTGCTTGCCCACAGTCAAGCTGCCCTCGAGTCTGCTTTGTGCTAGTAAAGGACACCAGCCTCATGCAGGAAGATTGTTCAGCTCCTGCTGCCTTTACCTGAGCTAAGCTCCTGCTGCAACCAAAGAGCATCTGGCAGTATCTAGCTTGTTCAGCACCACTGTAGTTTCCTCTGAGCTTTGCCATTTTGGGAGGTGGCATTGGTAGAGAGGCAGTTCTTTGGGTGTGTGTATGTAATGGGCCAGTGCTGCAGGTTAACAACAGAGGAGGAGGAAGGACTAGAATTGCTCTCTATGTAGAAGAGGCTCATTCCAGGTTTAAGGTAGGAATAGGGATGTGCAGAAGAAGACAGAGTTCAGGTGGAGGTTCAATGCAAACCTGGAAGCAAAGGCTGTGTAAGTGTGCAGAGGAACCAGGATGGGGCAGATCCTGCCTCCAGCCAACCTTCATCGGTGGAGAGGAGGAGGAAAAAAGGGGCAGCTGCAGCAGGTCTCTATCCTGTCACTGAGCCTGTGGGACATCGATCTTCTCTTCCCAGGGATGCTGGACTTCAGTCAACCCCCTGTCAGACAACAAACTTACAGCAGCAGCCCCAATACCTCTCCAGACCAAAGGGCTGCCCTAGTGCCTCAGTTGCCAGGGAGATTTTAAAAGCAGTTGCAAAGCTAAGATTTTTTTTTTCCATAAACTGAGGAAAAATGCTTTTGCTTGGCCAAATTAAAAATAAATGTGTAATTGGGCTTGGGCAAGGGGAAGACTTTGGCAAACACAAGTATTTTTCAAGTCATGTTATCTGCAAGCTCTGGCTCATGAAGTGTATTTCTCTTGGCGAGGGGAACAGGCTCCCACTAACCTGTGACTCCACTTCACCCTCTTCCTGTCTATGAGAGAAGCTAAAGGTCAGTTCTCTCTTTCTTTGATCTCGCTAGCAGGTTTTGGTGGTCCCTGGCTGTAGTGTTTGTCTCTCTTGTGGTCTTTCTTGCACCCAGAGAGGAAGTGGACAGGGAGCTGCTAAAGATTTCCTGTCCTGCAATCCTACATTTTCACAAACTCCTCCAGGACTGTGAGGGATTTGCACTCATATGCTACAGTGAGGCCATTTACAGACAGTGTGAGCCAAGGGTGTCTTGGATTCAGCTTTGGCTGATGTGAAAAATCATGTGTTTCTACCCCTCCTTCTCAGCTTTCCCTGTTTTGAGCTCTCATACAGGAATAGAGTCACATGTCTTTAAACAGTCAGAGCTCCACACTGCATTCTGTAAATTTAAAATCCTCTGCACCCATCCATGTACATTTGCTTGGAACAAGGTGTATGAGGTGAACATGGATGTTTGGCATCAGCTTTTCCCATAGCAGTGTCATGCAAAGAGGGACAGAGACAATAGCAGGAGAGGATTTCAGCTTCCTCAACTTCTGGGTGGCGAGAGACAGCAGCGGCAAAGCTGGACTAGGCTGAGCACCATGTTAAACAGCTCCCAGTCCCCATGGGCACCATGGTGAGTGGAGCTGGCCCAAGCTGCTGATATCTCTCAGAACAGCATTGAAACTTTGAAGCAGAGGTGAACAAACATCATTCTCAAAGCGGAAATGATTTCTACTTCCAGGATATTCAATTCCACCAAGGGCAGAAGAACTACTTCATGGAATCTGAAATTATCACTACGATTAGTAGGTGCAGGCAGACCTCTCAGATGGAACAGGATAGACATACTGCGTGCTGAACCTGGATCAGCTCTTGGCTCATAAAGCAGGATACATTTGTCTCTTAGCTGCTCCCAGACCCTTTCCAAGGTTGGCCTAACCCATGCTAGAGACCAGCACTATTCCCTATGATGGCTGTGTGAGCTTATTTCAGAATAACCAGCTGGTGCCTGGAGCAGCAGGAGGCCCTGCTGTGCAGCAGAGATCCCCACACCAATATTCCAGGGCATTCCTGTAACTCTATTCAGAGGCTAGTCCCTCCCTCAGCCTGGGTGCCACTGCTTGAGCTGAAAGAATGTCATAGCCAACTCATGCCTGCAGTTTCACATCTCAGCCTGGAAAGCCTCTTGCTTTGGCTCTCTCTCTGTAGTGGTTTGGCCTTGGCTGTCTCCGAAGGGACTTTTCAGAGAAGACAGGGAATAAGAAAGTGAAGGGAGCTGCAGCCTGTGACTCAGCCATCCAGTGCAGGCAGAAGATGGTAGAAGGACAAGTGAGCATGGGGAGAACCACATGCAGCCCTACAGCATGCTGTGACTGCTGGCTGGAGCAGAGCCATCCTCACACAGCTCAACTTCAGCTCAGATCTGAAACTGGGCCACTCAACAGCCCCCTGTACATTTAAGCAGGGGTGACCCTAGTCCTCATGGCTTCCTTGGGCACTGCTAATCACAGCAAGGCTCTCACTGCACAGCACCAATACTACCCAGAGTATGCGGGCCATGACAGGTCTCTTTTGCCCTACCACTAAGCAGAGCACTCCACTGGGAGCCACAATATGCACCCTCATAATGAGCCAGTTACTTCCTTGTTGGCCCTTGAAACAGCTCTTGGAGCATCTTCTCGCCTTCGTTAACCCCATCAATAGAGCCTTTCTTGTTGAATCTGGCCAAAGCACAGGTGACTCATTGATGGGTGCAAGGCACAAGGTGGTTGCCCCCACCCACCGTGTCATGAAATGAAGGGACCTGCCCTTCAGAGCAGAAGAACCAGAGAAAAAAAACATTGTGAGAGCTCTTTGTATTTTTCTAGGGTGAGGCTGGACCACCGGGACCCAAGGGGTACAGAGGAGACGACGGCCCCCGTGGAAATGAGGTCAGTGTTGTTTCATAACATCATCCTCCTGGGGGGTGTGTGTGAAAACTTCAAGGGAAGACCAGGAGATACTGCTCGCTAGGGCTGTCCCTGAATCCCGTAGATCTTGGAAACTCTTTGTAGATAAAAACTCAGCTGTTACTTTGCTGGTGGACATATCAAGGCATTTTTTGTGGGTCCCTAAGGCCATGATCACCTTTTATCCAATAGCCTAGAGGCTATTTCTGGGAGAGGAAGTGGCCGCACCATAAATGATGTGGCTTCACACCACAGTTTGCCCTTCCTGTCGCAGAAGCTAGTGAAATTGCTCTCCAAGGGCAGCTACCAAAATCTGCCAGCACATCGAATCCCAGCAGCCAAGAGAAGCTGAATTCCTGGCCCAACTGTGGACTTTGCTTTGCTCTCATGTGAGCAAAGTATCTCCTGAGCTTGAAGCAGCTCTTAGGGGAAGAGGGGTCTGTAGTTTACCCTGCCTGCTGCCCTTGAAAGAAAGTGGACTCTTTCCAAGCTCCCATTTGTATTCTCCAGAGTAGCAGGGTTGGTCTAAGGTAGGGCGCAAGGGATCAGAGCACTGCAGGAAAATGAGCAGCAGCTGGTTGCCTCAGAAGACATTGTCTTCCCAGCTCAGAGGACTTTGCAGAATGCTTCACTGCCTCTTCCTGTCCTTTCAGGGCCCAAAGGGATTACCTGGAGCACCTGGGTTGCCTGGAGACCCTGGCTTGATGGGAGAAAGGGTGAGTGCTATTTTTTTCTTGGATTGGTATGCAATGTAGAAAGGATTAATGGCAGGTTGGTCCCACACAGCACTGCCCAGCTCAGGAAGAAGAGGAGAAATTACAATCATATACAGCTGAACACCTGAGATATGCTCAGGAAACTTGCAAGTAGCCTGTTTTGAATATACATCACATCTGCAGGCACAAAGAGCCACACCTCTGGATATTTGTTCCAAAGTGGATCTAATATTTCCCAGGGTATTCCCACCTGGGTTGTGACCATCCCACACGATCCTCAGTCTCTGAGAGGGATAGTGACACTCCCAGAGCTTCTGGGGTTTTTCCTTCTCCCTGTCCCTGCTCCTTTTTCCTTCCAAAATAAAGAACAGGAGTTCAAGAGCCTGTGAGTTGGGCAGACAGCTCATGCCCCAGTCCTTCTTACATCCACCAAGGCTTTGCAAAGGAGCAACTCTCTCTGAGTGTGGAGGGATATGTTACAGCCTGGGGTTTTCATGGTGAGGGGAGGCATCTGAGCCACAGCAAAACTGTTTTCTGTCTCAGGGGAGAAGAGGGAGGAGGAACAATATTTGGCTGAATTTAACATGGAACAAGTTGGCACTTTTAAATACAATTCTGTAAGAGCAAGGAGGGACTCTCTCTCTTCTCGATGACAGTAGATCTGTCATGTTTGGTTTACAAGTAAGATGGCCTTTCTAACTGCCTGCACTGGTGTCCAACCCACCAGTCACATATTTTTCCAACAAACAATTTGCTGTGGTGATCAGCTGCCTGAGGAGAGCAGGATCTTGCTGCCATGCCATCTAAGGGGTCTGCTTTTCACATCTCACGTTCCTTCCTTTCCAGGGGGAAGACGGCCCTCTTGGGAATGGCACAGTTGGATTCCCAGGTGCCCCCGTAAGTTTTATATGCCACTTTGAAACCATAAGACCATTATTTCTGCTTGTCTGATCTAACATGCTTCCTTTTCCTCATCCCCAGGGGCAGCCAGGAGACAGAGGTGGCCCTGGCATTAATGTAAGTTTGTTGCTTCCTCTCATACCCAGTGCAGATTGCCCTGGTTGATGTATTCTGGCTGGTACTTTGGTGAAATGGATTTCCCAAAGCAGAGTACTCCTCCAAAAGCCTGTTTCCTTTCTGCTCCCTTCCCCCTGTAGTGGATGCTTCACGTGCCAGTACTTCCTTGGTGGCACTGGTAATAATACCCAAGGATAGCAGTCTGGGCAGAGTGCCCTCAGATGCACCCATAAGGCCAGCATTTGGGGTGGGAAGTACCACTGAGTGGGAGCTGGACAGTGGCTATTACAGTGAAAGCCCCGAAAGAAGCTCTCTCTCTCGATAATGCTGTAATTTGGTGCTAAACAGCCTGTGCACCTCACCAAGCCAGTTCTCATGAGGTCACTGCATGAACCAATCTTATCATGCTAACAATGGCTTTCCATGCAGAAGTCTCCTCTTTATCATTTTTCAGGGAACAAAGGGCTATGTTGGTCCTAAAGGTGATGAAGGAGAAGCCGGAGACCCTGGCAATGATGTGAGTAATCTGTGTAAAGCTGAATCACTTTTCTCCCTGAACTAGTGTGAAAGCTTTGGGCTGGATCTAGCACTACCTTGCTGGTGGGCCAGAGCCTGTCAGATTTTGCTGGATTACAAGCACCCCTTGCCACCAGGCAACATCTGATGGCAAGAGGTGCTCTCTCCAGGCATTCAATTTGCACTCTGTGGCCTATGGTTGGCATATGTCCAGATCAGTTGGGTTGAAGTGGAAAACATCTCCAGCACGGTCTTGTATGTTTCCAAGTAACACCTATATTTGCACCTGTGCTGCACCATTACCCTGGGGAAGAAGAATTTTCTTGTGTCCATCCCAAACCTCCAAAGTCTTAATTTTTTTTGGTTTATTGGGCACAGCAAGCTCAGATAATGCTCTCTTGGCAATGCTACTGTTAAGTAGGGCTCAGCTGACATCTGGAAGTGTAAAGTGCTGTACATCATTCTGACATGTACAGATCTGTGGTTTGTTTTTTTTTAATTCCAGAACCCAACACCAGGTCCCAGGGGCAGCAAAGGAGCAAAGGGTCACAGGGGACCTGAAGGCCGTCCGGTAAGTAAGGACCCTGAAAGGATTTGCACCAAAGAGCACAGCATACCGGGCTGATAGAGCTCCCAACAGCAGAGCTCGCAACAGACTTGCTCTGAGTGACCCCACTTAACAGCAGTAGCAAGGAAGTTTGAAAGCTCACTGCTATGGCCTAGTACATGGGTCTCTGAAACTAGCAGCAGATGTTTATGCAGAGCCAAGCAGAATTCCCTCTGCGGGCAGTTCGGCTTCTCTGACATTCATGTTCATCCCAAATCAGAACAGCAAACACAAGCATTTGTGCTTTTTTCTGAACAAAACATTCTCAAATGACTGAGTTCTGTAAGGGTGAGCTATCGGGTTACAGCATTTTGGAGTGGCCGTGCTGAATGTGAAAGCATTCCAGTTCATGTTGAGTCACTGCTTGTTTATGTTGCCCTGCCTTGGCCTGGGCGTACAGGAGAGGCATCTCCAGAGTGAAATGCATCCATCCCCTTGAGGTATCATGGTGGCAATGAAGGGGCATATCTTCACTCACCTCAGCAGGACACACGATGTGTGTGTTTGCTGCCTGTGATGAAAGCTTGCCTTCCCACTGTGAGAGACACAGTACCCGTGGTGGCGGGTCTCCCTTCCCCACACACAGCCTCAGGGCAGCGTGCAAGCAAACAGGAATACCTGTTCAAAGCCCAGCGCAGGAGTCAGCAGCTGGGGAGCTAAACAACTTTTCCAGACTGTGCTCTGCGTTGCTTACTAAGAGATAGGCAGAGCTCACCCCAGAGGGACTGGCTGCTTTTGTAAACACTCTCTCAATGTTTCTGTTTGACAGGGACCACCAGGACCTGTAGGGCCTCCAGGACCAGATGTGAGTGGGACAGGATCTGGGCACTGCTTGCTTCCTTGGTCTGCACTTCCCCTGCCCCACACAACAGCTCCTGGGAGGGAGATCGCTGCTGGGAGGCTGCTGGAAAAGCCTCATATTCCTGGGCTTTTCAAAGGAACACAAAGCTGGATGGTGTCTGCCCCCCATTACTGTCCCCACAAGTCTCAGTGGCCAGATTTCCTTCCTTCTTGCCAATCCATCACCAGCAAGTCCCCTGCGTAGTGTGAAAACATCAGCTCTCACATATGTAGGAAGCATTTGGTATTTTTCCCAGTTTAGCCCCTCTATTTTGCTTTAAGATGAATTCCATGACATTTGCCCATCAGGGGAGGGACATGAACATGTTTTGGCCATGGTATCACCAAGATCAGGGTCTCCCCATGTTCTGGTGAGCAATCAACTCCTGGTCTGCAGCACCCAGCATAGGCAGAGGAAAGGCCCAGCAAGTTGGGTGGTGAGCTGGGACCTTCCATGCAGTCTCTTCTGGGCAGCCAGAGCAGCGGGTGCAGTTCCTTGCCAACAAATCCTAGTCCTCACTTGCTCCAAGATGAGCAACACATCACTCATTTGCAGATCAGGATGTGCTTCGAGGGCACGCAGCATCAGCTCAGCTGGTGAGCAGCAGAGGCACTTGGGTCCATGGGAACCAGGCAGCCTTTTTCACCGTTATTCAAGGGTTCTTCTCTGTTTTCAGGAATGTGAAATTTTGGACATCATCATGAAGATGTGCTGTGAGTATCCCTGTGCCACTCCTCCAGGCCCTTGGCCTGCTCAGGTCCTTGCCAAGAGGGAGGTGGCTGCTTTGCTCAGCTCTGTGCTAGGCAGAGGAGCCCACCAAGCACCCTGCATCCCCATGAGGGATAAGCAGCAAGGCCAGGCTCTCCTCTGCCAGCCAGAGTGTTGCAGAGCTTGGCTTTGTGATGCAGGTCTACCAGCAAGCCAGACAGTCCCCAAGCAGCATGGAGAGTGATGCTCTCCAGCTGGGACAGGGGACATTGCTCCCTTTCAATGAGTCACTTGTTGGGAGCCATGACAGAAAGCTCAGCAATGGGAGGATTGGTGCACTGGAGAGCACAGATGGAAGGGAGCACTGGCAATCAAGCCAAAGTGCTGGGAGAAAAAAGGGTGAAAGTCCTCCCTGCAGCTGGGAATGTAGGCGAAAAAAGTGAGTCTCATGTGTGTTGCTGTCCAGTCTCCAAGCCCTGGGACTCCCAGCCAGTCCAAGCTTGATTTCTAAAGCCAGTTGTGCAATTGCCTATCTTGTATGTGTGCACTGCAGATCAGTTTGCCCTGTCAATGCTGGTCCTGTGCCTGCTGCTGTGTGTGTATACAGTAATTCTTCAGCGAAATTACAAGCAGAGTTGTGTGTGAAATCTTTGTGTGGACCATTTTATAATGATTTTTCAACAGCAAGGCCTGAGTTTTCCCCTTGGAAAAGGGAGGTCTGTTTTCAGACTGTGACTGATACCATTCGGAGTGTCCTGACCATAAGGGAGCAGAAGTAAGCACACACTGCAAAGGATTTTTGGCCCACAGCCGGTAATGAAGTGCTGGAGTAGTACATAGTATTTAGGGAATATACTTTGTGCTCCACAGTTTGGTGATTTACTTAATCCTTCCAGGATTAGCCTTTATTTATACTTAAAAAGGGAAACATCAGCGTGTCCAGAAACAGAGCTCTGCCACATATAGTGTTTCAGGTCACGGCTGCACAGTCTGAAACAAGAGAGAGTTCTGGATGTTTCAAACAGGAGGGAAACCTCCGTGAACAAACAAGAGTTTGAATTGTCCAGACGAGGTATCCTTAGGTTTGCAGAAACACAGACTTGCAGTCTGGATTAGTGTATGCAAAATGGTTGTATCCAGCATTTTAATGTTCTCTCTTTCTCTCCCTTCTTCTCTAGCTTGCTGCGGTGAGTGTTACTTGACAAAGTCTTCTATAAACATGTGCTAGTTCTTCTTGCTTCCACAACTCCCTTTCCCTGCTCCTTAACTTGTACCATAACTATGTGATGAGAGTACAGGAGGACCAAGCATAAGCAAAGTAGGGGAAGACAGCAAGCTCTCTGGGAGGGGGCTGTGCAGATTCAGATGCTGCTGTGGCTATGTCCCAAATTGCAGAAAATTGTTGTCAAGGTGCCCTATGCCAGCAAAGCTGCAGGCAATTTTCCCCACCTTTTTTGCAATTGAAAGGAACATCATTTTAGTGCATGCTGTGGATCCTTCTCCCAAATCTTCTACCGATCTGCAGAGAAAGATGCCAGTTTTCTTTCTCCAGAGCTGTCTAGATGGGCTGGGTTTGCAATCCAAAGGCTTGAAGCAAGGGCCAAGGACACATGATGTCCTTCAGCCATGGGAAAGAGTGGAACAAGCTGAGTCAGCCTCCCCAAACCCACCTGTATCACCTCTGTCCTCCTGGGCTGAATGAATGGAAGAAGTGAGGAGGCTTCTGAGGAAATAGGTTCTGGGATAGGTTACTAGGTGTTTTATGGGTACTGACATCTTTGAAATGTTATATGTCTTAAAAGGGGCACTGAGAAAGCTTTAAATGGAAAAAATAGCAAACTGATCCTCAAATCTTCTGTGCAGCTATTTTGCAGTTTTATTCTGTATCACGCTTTGTGGGTGAATAGAGCACAGACACCTGTTCTGTACTGACAGCAGACATCACCCCTACTTCCTGGGATATGCTTCTCGGCAAAATATGCTGCTCTGGCAGAGCTGCTTAGATAAAAAATGTAAACCTCTGCTCCTGTGCTTTGCTGCAGAGTGCACATGTGGTCCTGTCGATCTCCTTTTCGTGTTGGACAGTTCAGAGAGTATCGGCCTGCAGAACTTCCAGATCGCCAAGGATTTCATCATTAAAGTCATTGATCGTCTAAGCAAGGATGAGCGTGTGAAGGTGAGATGTGCCAGAATACGCTCATGCACCCACACTTATTTCTCACTGCAAGCAAAGAGATAGGGAGATGCCTCCACACACAAGCGCACTCCACAAATTTCAGCTTCAAGTGTGTAAGTAGGATGGGTCTTGATTCCTTCCAGACTCACAGAGCAGCAGAGAAGAGACAGCAGAGTATGTTGTCCCAAAATATAGGCATTTCACTCTCTCTGGGCAAAGGGACTCTATCTGCTATGGCTGTGACCTCTTCCTTCGTGTCCCAGGACAGACAGCTCATAGGCGACTGCGTTCTCCTAATCAATCAGTCAGTCTCTTGATCTCTTACTTGTTCTGATGTGCGTTTTGGGAGGCTGGAGTAGATCACACATGAGATGTGTTGCAGCTTCCCAGAGTTCCCTGACTGTCAGCTCCTTAGGCACCCTCTGCCTGCCTCCAAGTTTGGATGTAGGTAGTCAGTTAAGCATACTACTAACAAAGAATCCTTGTCAGCCAAAACAGCAGTATTCTCTCAACAGCGAGCCTTTCAGTCTGAAACAGGAACAAAAACGTTTACTCTCCTTGCTCTTCCCTAGTAACCTACTAAGCATGGGAAATTCCATTTACCCCCATGCTTTGGAAGGGAGGTTTGGGATCCAATTTTTCTTTAAGGTATAATCAGACACATCTGTAGCACACAGGGGATGTAAAGCTGGGAGGACCTGTCTTCAGGTACTTTTGTGGGCATACATGGATCTCCTTGGCTGGCAGAGAGCTGGTAGAAAGTCTGAGAGACTAGAGCTTGGCAGCAAAAACACTGTTTCAGAAGAAAAGCAGAAGTTTTGAGAAAGGGTCTGTTCCCAGCCCACCCACTGCAGTCAATGGCTTGCGTTGAGACCACTGAGCTGGGAAACCTGGGTTTAGGTCTTGTTCCAACACCCCTGGCTCACCATGTCCAGCCTCCTTTGCATCTGCTCCTTTGTTGGTCCTCCTGTTGGTGCTCCTCTGCTCAGAATAAATAATGCTCCTGAGGAGAGGCAGCAGAGCTTGTCAGTGAAGGCATTCAGCATGGAAAGTGCAAAATAAGCCTTCAGCAGGTTTTCTGAGCTCTCCAGGGCCCTGCAGGTATCTGGCTCTAATTGGCTTCTGTTTTTTCAACAGTTTGAACCTGGTGAGTCCCGTGTGGGAGTCGTGCAGTACAGCCATGACAACACGCAGGAGCTAGTGGCCATGGGGGATGCCAACATAGACAACATCGGGGCACTCAAACAGTAAGTCCACTCACCGTTCAGAGGTCCAACCAAGGGCCTCCCTACTCACATCTCAGCCTCCACCTCTGAGCCAGTGACTCCCGCAGGTTGTAAGGATGCTAAATGCTCTTTAATGGAAAGCAGTGACTACTAACATATCAATGAGATGTGCACTGGCAGTACCAGGGAGTCCTGTCCTCTATTTTTCCACTATGGGTTGTCCCCAAAGGGCAGTATAAGCTTGTCACTCGAGCAGTGCAGACATGTCCCCTACAGTTTTGTCTGGTCTCAACTCCACTTCACAGACACAGAAATTGCACCAGGACCTCATCTCCTTGGTTTACTGGCACTCTGGCATAGGGCGGAGCTCAGCCTTGATGTCAGCCTCCAGCTTTCCCATCACTGCTCTTCAGCCTAGGAAAGGGCTGCCTTGCCAGACAGTGGGTTCCAGCTCCCCTGGAACATCCCTGGCCACCAGTCGTGTGCAAGAGCAGCCACGTATTTAGTTGGCGGCTTTGTAGGTGGTGCTGAGGAACCAACAAGGAACCAGTTGCCTTCCCAAAGCCCCAAGCAGGTGGGATGCTGCCTTGCCTTGCACATATGTCAGTGGGTTATGTGTTCCCAGACATTTCAGAGATATCTGTGGGGCAGGACTTGTAGACTCACTGATGTCTGTACTTGCAGGGCAGTCAAGAACCTAAAATGGATAGCTGGTGGCACCTACACTGGAGAGGCCCTGCAGTTCACCAAGGAGAACCTGGTGCGGAGATTCACCTCTGACAAGCGTGTTGCCATTGTCATCACAGATGGACGCTCTGACACTCTGCGGGACCCTACCCCGCTCTCCTCCCTGTGTGATGTCACCCCGGTAAGGGCATGGGAGCCCTTGGCAGGCTGGCAGTGTGGGGAAGCACCCTGACTAACTGCAAGAAACAGCCACATAACAACCATGTGTCAGAGTAGTGCAAGCTCTCTGGGGCTCTCCACACCTTTGCTCCCCCAGGGCAGGGGGACACATGTCACTAGAAGTCTTCTCATGGAGTGAGACCATGTGTGGAAGGCTGTTTGCTGTAGAACGTAGTCATGCTGTGCTCCTCTCACCTGACTTGCCAGCCTGTTTGAAAGGACCTGGTGCTTCCAAGCAGTCTGAGCAATGAACAGCCATATTTATGAATGTGTTTGTTAGACACCAGTAATGAACTTTTTAACTTTCCTGCAGGTGGTTTCCCTTGGGATAGGTGACATTTTCCGGAATCCCCCAAATCCAGATCACCTGAATGACATTGCTTGTTTAAGCAGACCCACCAGACCAGGACTGTCCATTCAGAGGGACAACTATGCCGAGCTCCTGGATGACACCTTCTTGCAGAATATCACCTCATATGTCTGCCAAGGTGGGCAAAAGCCCTGTGTGAGGGCAACTGGGGGCTATGGGATGCCCTGGCTGGTCTTGCTCACCTCCCCCCCCCCCCCCCCCCGGAAAATTGCAGAAGCCCCAGGGATCTGGTTGAAGGCATTAAGGAACATAGCAAGGACTGTTGCAATAAAAGGGTGAGGAATTCATGCTGCCCTCTCTGTCACCCCCTGGTCATTCTCTTAAGCTGCGCTAAGGCACTGAGGGAAGAGAATTGCATCTAAGCTTTAGTTAAACAAGGAACTGGTATCTCAGTATTGTGTCTCAGAATACTTCACAGTCATGTCCAGATCCTCACTTGGTGCAGGGTAGCTCTGTCCATAGTATTTTTCAAGCACAGACATCTGTGCTCTCTGGTGCACATTCATGACATTTGCACAGCACCTTGCACAATGTGTCTTTAAGCTAGGTGATCCTCCAGCATTTGCCCCCACTCCTGGCTCTGTAGAAAGCTGTGGTGTAGGAGAAGTGATTTTTCCTGGGTGGACCAGTGACATACTCTTTTTTGATCTTTTTAACAGAGAAGAAATGTCCAGACTACACCTGCCCAAGTGAGTATTCACTCCTCATACCATAAAACACAGGGAGGGATTGTGGATGCTGTGGTGGGGGCGGGGGACATCTGTATCTGTAAGAATGTAGAGCTTGGAGACCTTTGGCAACAGGGTATAAGCAACAGGAAGGCTCCTGTGCTCTGCTTCTGGCCTGGATATACAGCATGCAGACCTGGGCTGGAAAAGAGTGAGTAAACCTGGTCAGGCTCAGACACTCATAGAAGGGTGAGCACACACACACATCAGTCCAAAGCACTTGGGGGACTGGGCTAAGAAAAGCCTAGACAGTTGCTTTTCTGGTACCTCAAATCCAAAAAGGAGGCTGTGCCAGATTTAGTCCTGACTGACTCATGGGCTTTCGCTGAGTCAAGTAATGAGAAATTTGTCTCTATGTGGCAGTGAGAGCATTGAATCAAGAATTCATTGGGAAAGGAAAAGCAAGAAAATCAGCACCCTAACAGGATATTTGAGAAAGTGGGTTGAAAAGTCAGTACAAGGAGGAATTTAGTCAGATACACCCCAAAGGCAGAAGTAAAGCAAATACAGTCCTTAGACTCATCACAGAAACAAGTCTGCTCAGGAGATGAATTTGTACCCCAGACAAGAAAGGGCAGCATAACTCAAGAAAAAAAAAAAGTGATAAGTAACTATTGTCATTAGACTACCTAAGCCAAATAAGTACCTGGAAGTACAGCCCTGCATAACCAATAAAAGAAAGAATGGAAGAATAAAAGGACAAGTGTAGGATAGTGCTAGGGTAGGGGAAACTGAGGCAGTAAATAGCCAAAGTCTGAAGATTTCATAAGTATGCCAAAACAGGAAGCCTGTGAGACAACTAATGACTTCAGTGGCCTTCCATGTGGAAAGGAACAGGGAAAGAAACAGCATAATAACCCTTTCTCCTTGCAGTCACCTTTGCTGGGCCAGCGGACATCACCCTCCTGGTGGATAGCTCTACCAGTGTCGGGAACAAGAACTTTGAGACCACCAAGAAGTTCGTGAAGCGGCTGGCGGAGCGGTTCCTGGGGGCAGGCAAGCCTGCCGATGACTCTGTGCGTGTCTCGGTGGTCCAGTACAGTGGCAAGAACCAGCAGAAGGTAGAAGCACAGTTTCAGTACAACTATACAGTGATTGCCAAAGCCATTGACAACATGGAGTTCATTAACGATGCCACGGACGTCAATGCTGCTCTGCGGTACGTCATGGGGCTGTACCAGAGGTCCTCCCGTGGCGGGGTGAAGAAGAGGGTGCTGGTGTTTTCTGATGGCCACTCTCAGGGGATCACCACAAGGGCCATTGAGAGGGCTGTGCAGGAAGCTCAGCAGGCCGGCATTGAAATCTATGTGTTGGCGGTGGGCAGCCAAGTCAATGAGCCCAACATCCGTGTCCTGGTCACGGGGAAGAGCGCAGACTATGATGTGGTCTATGGGGAGCGCCACCTCTTCCGCGTGCCCGACTATACCTCTCTGCTGCGTGGTGTCTTCTACCAAACTGTCTCCAGGAAAATAGCTGTTGACTGAGCAGCTAGGTGGGTTTCTGCCAGGCTGTGCCTGCTTCTGTCTTCCCTAAAAATGAAAAACAAGCAAAAAAAAAAATTAACAGTATTCTTGATCAACCTGAAGAACTTGTGTCTATACAGATAGCCAGAGTGCCACAGTCTGTCTGTGCACAGTTCCCTTTCCTTTGTCCCCCCGCTTCTTCCTCTATACCTCTCCCCTTTTGCCCCCCAAATCTTCCTCCCTTTCCTATGACTGCCCTCCCTGCTTCCCCCTGCCCCCAGCAGGCAAACACAAGCACACCTAGTAATAAGCCTCCAGAACAACAGAAGTAATCTCATCCCACCAGTTTTGCCAAGAAAGAATCAGGATGAGGAATTTCATACCACTAAGGACTTGCCCGGTCTTGCAAGGTTGATTATTCTCTTTTCAGATACCTTTTTTTTTTTTTGTTCGTTTACTTCTTTTCCTCAAACTTCATCTGTGCGCTTGCCTGGCTCACAATGGTCCTACCCCAATACTGTGCTTCAAGTGAAACATTCAACACTTCAGCAAGCTTTGAGAGGGGATCGTTGTCACGGCTGGCAAGTCTGAGTTGCATCTCCCATGCCAGTGAGGGAGGGCTGGACTTCATTACCCAAACTACCTGTGCACTAGACATGGGTGGAAAGCATCTTTGGCCTCCAGTGCCATGGGATTGGGCACTGACTTCCCAGGGATGGGGTGGAGGTGGGTGGTGGAGCACGCTTCATTGCTGATACTCTCATCTGGAGCAGGGGGGGCTGGGCACCGACCAAATGACAGACAGAATAGCCATAGGAGGTGGGGGAAACAAGTGAAGAAGCTATATAACTGCACTCCTTCAAAAAGTAATCTCATGGTCCTACAGTGAAACCAGGAACCTCACAAATGACCTGACGACTTTAGTTATGGTCCAAACTCCATTTTGGAAAATCTCTCTGAGCCCAGTTAGTGGATTTTTTTTTTTTTCAAAAGCACCAAGCTGTCTAATTCCCAATGAGTTCTGTGGGCATATAGTTTCCACAGGACCATCTAGGAATTAGGCACCTGGTCCATAGGGATATGCACTAACTGTACTATATAATATATTGAATTAGGGCCTAATCATCAGTTCAGCCAAGTCAAGGGAAAGACTGCCATTATCTGCCAGGGGCTTTGAATCACACCCTACAGATATACTGATAAAGGTGCTATCACTACATGGGTGAAGTGGCTCTTGGTGTTTACACAGTTATTTCCAAGACCACACTGAAAGTGTGGTTTGACTGGGCGAGATTTTGTTCAGTGCTTCCAGTGGTGCTCTTGCTATGAATTCATGCGCTTCTAAGAAAATAACAGTGATTACCAGGTATCAACATCCAAACTCTTTACTTTGTATCCAAAAATCCAACTTAGTTTTATTTTATGCCTATGTTTTGCTAAAATTGTCCACTTCAGAAATTTGACAAATAAATTGTTTTCCATAATCTTGTTGGAATTTTGTCCGTCTTGAATATCAGAAGCTCAGTATGCTTTAAAATCCATTCAGTGAAATACAAACTGCTGGGATCCAAGAGAACTTCAGCAGGACTTCTCACATAAAAATATAAAGAATAGAAGAGATTTACTGCTTTTTCATCACAAAGCTGGCCATTATTGAATGTTGTGGATTTGAGAAATCCTGTGAATTATCTTCATCTATTAAACAGTGCATTAAAAAATTACGTGCAAAAAATGCTGAGCTCTCATAAGATAGGAAATGCTTATGCAGCTTTTGTTTTCCTTCCCGTTACAACATGGTCCCTGATGTCTCACAGTATGGTCTTTACACAATTATACACAGTTGTTTCCAGAACACCAGAGCACATTCAGTCCTGCAGAGAGGTGATGATCCTCAGGTGAAGAGTATTTGCTGTATTTGCTTTCTGCTTATATTCAGTGTCTATCCTTAGTACCTCATTTCCTGGATAGCTGAGGACCCTGCTCTGGAGACAGAGCTGGTGGTGAGAGTAATCAAATTCCTCATCCAGCTTTGCCAGGCTGAGCATTCCCCAAACATCTTTTTTTTTCTCCTCCCAGCGTGACATCAGATGAAGAGAAGCTACTCCTTTTACAGATGGGCAATAGAGATCTAAAGTTTGAGGTATCTGCTAGTTTCAGTTGCCCGATTTGGATGTGTAGGCCTTGATGGAAATGATACAGAGGACTGGAAGGAAGAAGAGAGAGCATAAAAGCTTTTAACCAAAATGTTACCATTTTAAAACTCTTTCAAATCTCTCTCTTCTTCCCACAAACAAACCAACCGCTCCCAAGTGCCTGTGTGTTTCATCCTAAGACGACTCAAAAGGGTGCCTTTCTTTGGGCAGTCTCCCATGCCATATCTGTATGACCCAGGTGCTTGTTGCAACCTTTTGCTGTGGATGCATGCAAACACGCTTGCTCCCTGGACACTGGCCCACATTCATGTCATGTTTCGGTAACAGAAAGGCATTACCTCGCTTCTCCTTTTTGTCATGTTCTCTCCTTAGTCATATTCTCTCCCTGGACAAGCATCTCTGTTGAGACATATGGGTTCCCTGGAAGCCCTACAATGCCAGAGACACCTCATGGCTGGAAACTCTGAGGAACATTTCTTTGGAGGCTGTGCAAGTAGCTGCAGTTTGCATGATGTCCTTTTACCAGAGGCATTTGTATCAGATGTCCCACTGCCCTCTCAACAGAATGTTAGGAAAAAATGCCTTCATGTCTATGTGTAATAGAGGCTGCTATTGTTACAGCTCAAGAAATATTTCTTAATGGGCCACCGCAGTTGTCTGTGTGAATCATCCATTAGGGAAGGGAACATGATACAGACAAGCCACTGGGTTACACACCTACTGCTGGCTGGCCAGAGAACGCGGGGCTGGAGAGCCTGGCTTCTGGATGTGCTCCCAGGCAGTCACAAAGTCTGCTAGCCAGATCTGGGAGTTGCTGGTCACAGGTAAACTTTGCATTTGCACAGTGCCCACTCCCCTTTGGCTCACTGTGAAGAGGTGGGTGGGCAGGAGCACATCTCACGAGGCAGACACCAGAGCCAAGTGCATAAGCAGGGTGTTATTCTTTATGAACAGCAAAGACAAGGAACGGAAAAGCAGCCAGCTTGTTTAGTGTCTGTCACAGTTGGGAGTAGCAGAGGAGGGAGGGCCAGAGTGAAAAGTGTCAGCTCTGCCCAGCTACTCACATTGCTTTGTCTCAGGGTGATGCTGGAAGTGGCCAGATCCGGAGGGAAGACCCTAAACTGGATTTTGGCCCCCCAGAAACCAGGGCGGGAGACAAGGGCTGGGAAGGCAGTGCATCACTCGAACTGATAAAGCCATGCAGGGATTTGGGGGCTGTGGACCCCCCACCTGCCCCGGTCCCTGGATGCCTCACCTGGATTAAGCTCCTCCTGCAGACACTTTTCCTCCTTAGGGAGGCAGTGTGCTGGCGTGGCAGCTGGATGCTCACAGGTGAAGGCAGTTGCACCCAGGCCACATGGTAAGGAAGATCTCCCTCTACTTCCAGCTGCTGCCTGGAGCCTTTCCTTTATGACTCTTGGCACACAACGGTCTTCCAACTTGCGAGGCCAGAGGAGATGATCCTCAAGGGACACGCTTGTAAAAGGCAGCGTGCCTTAGGCTGGAGCTTTGCTCCCAGCAGTGTAGGGCTGGCTGCACCCAGGCAGTGCTAAGCACTTTGACAGTGGCTTTCTTGAGAGACTTTTAAGGGAGCAGGGCTGGAGCTGCTGCAGTAAAGCATCCACATGAAAGAAAAGCTGTGTTAGCACAAATGACCGCAAGAGGCCGGAGAGAGGGGCCAGCTGCAGGGGAAATGTAGAGCAGGCTGAGACTCTTCAGGGATGAAGACCCACAGAGGCAGCCAGAGCGAGTGGGAGAAAGCAGCCCTTTGCAATGCAGTAATTTCCTCTCTTGCGACTGTGGGGAAGAGGTTCGGAAAGGTCTGGCACCCCAGGCTTCTTCCTGGAGATATTGGCCTGTCTTTGTCCACTCTTGTGTAATAGAAACCAAATGTTCTTCATTTCTCTCTTCCTCCAGCCTGAGCTGCGGCTGCCTTGCTCTCAGACTGCTCCTCTGCTGAGTCACTGTCAGCTGCAAGCAGAGGGGGAAGAAAAGGGGGGGGGGGGCTGCTTGCACCCATGACAGGCCGGGAGCTGCTTAACGTCTCCCCAGAGACTCAGCAAGATAGACTTCCCCCCCCCCCCACTGAGATGTGCCCACCCTTCCTTCTCCCAGGGGACCGCGTTAGCCCGCAGAGCATGCCTTAGCCAGGCCATTGTGCTGAGCATGCATACAGAAGGCACCCAGGGCACGGGGAGAGTTTTCTTTCCAGCTTTTGCACGTAAAATATTTGTGTTTGCTGCAGAAAGAGAAGAAAATGGTTGTTTTGTTTCTCTCTGAGGATTGTGGCCCAATGAGGAAAAAGGGGGAAGGTAAAAGACACCTAGGAAAAACTGCAGAAAGCTTTCTCTTACGTTTGGCTGGTTTACAACTTTTTTTTCTGATTTAAGCTAAAAAAGTGGGTGAAAGGAAGAGTTTTTCCTGCTTCCATGCACTTTTTTTTTTCCCTAACCATGTCCTTGATTTTTCCTTTTACTGAAAGGCTAAAAGAATCCAAGCCCAGCGAATACTGTGCCATGTTTGAAGTGTTCCTCGGTTTTCCCATGAGAAAATCAAAATATTCCCTTTAAACTCCAATTTGCCCAGAGGAACCAGCATCTTAAACAGAACCTGATGAAACACGGGCTTCCTCAGAAAACAGGGACCAGCAGGGATTTTTCAGCGGTATCTGATGCTTTGCTTTTACATATGTTGCCTTGTCTCTCCCTGCACTTGTGCACTGTCCAGGAAGGGTCACAGGAGTCGTTGTTGAGTGTTTGGGCCAAAGTCAGCCCCTATATGCTGGACCCATTTTGTCTTCCATTTCTGGCTATATTTATTCCTGTTGTTTCAGTCTCAATTTTTATGCTTCCATTACAGGGAGGGTCAAAAATGTCTCTGCCTGCGGGTCTGCTTTGTTAAACTTCAGATGTTCTCCAGATGTTCAGCAAGGGGGTTTATGCAACAATAACAGAATTTGGGTCATATTTCTGTGTTTTCCTCTGACTCAACTCTCCTCATTTGAGGCAATGCTGATTCACAGCCCTTCATGGGAAGATGATAACTAGGGAAGGTGAGTGCCACTGATGCTGCTCTGCTAGTCTGGTGGGACTCCTTGAACACATACCCTATGAGCAATGCAAAAAAAACAATAATGCAACAGGCTGGCATAGCACTGTAGGACTAAAGTCCTAACGGACAGGGCAAGGTGACGTAAGAGAGTTAATCTGGAGAGCAAGAGAGAAATATCCTGCCCAATTAGCTCATGCAAATGAGGATATTTGGCTGCTTGTACTTTGGAAGCCCCAAGGAGCTGAGCTACACCAGCCCACAGGCACTGTTGATCTCTGTCCAGACCTACTCAGCTTCGTGGCTTTGCCTCTAGGGCATGTCTTTAAATTAGTTGAGTGCCCTGGTCATTGTTTCTCCAGCGACATCAGGTATGGCAGGAGGCTCTACCTGGCACCATGTAGCCCTGTCTCAGTACCTGTGTAGAGCTATGTCTAGCCCCAATTGCCGGCAGAAGACAACTTTAACCCATTTGCCATTGGATGCAGAGGGATTTAAGTCCATCTTGTCTCCCCTTGCTTACCTTGCAGCAGTGTATCCTAGTTTGGCCAACATAGCTTCCTCTCAGCATTCAGCTGCTTCTTATCCCAAATCCAATCTTGCAGGCACAGCTCCTCTTTCAGGGATAACCTCTCTGGCACTGGGGCACTGCTATATGGCTAGTCCTGGGGTCTGAGTCATTTTGCTGCACTCCTGTCAGTGCTTGCTTGGGTCTGCAGTGCTCCCACCACAAACAGGAAGGTGCTGTAACATTGTGGATGCTACCTCCATGCCAGGGAGTGGTGGTGACGTGCCGCAGGGCCCCGGTCTTGCAACTGGAGTAACTACTCCAGTGCATCAGAGATCTCGACCCACACAGAGCCCCAGGAGAAGACATGGCCTCCAGGGCTCAAGCAGCACTGCACTGGGGGGGTAAAGAGGAGAACAACAGAGACACTGCGGAGGTAAGAGCTCGAGCTGTGTGATGCAGGGAAGGAGGAAATGGCAGCTCTCAGGATGGGGGAGGCTGGAAGTGTGTGACTTCTGGCAATAGCAGGAAGGCCCCTGTTTTTAAGGTCTGTGCAACTGTTTGCATGAGGGTTTTATCACTGCTGCTGCTAGTGCTTATGAATAATGCCTCTTCTCTGTGGGCTTGTCTGCTCCTTTGCTGGCTGCTCTCAGGCTAGTAGTTTAGCACAATTTCACAGGCCTCTCATGGCAACTCTTCCCATAGCTTGTAGCCCAGCCAAATTGGTGTTCCCAATGCCAGTGACAGGCCTCAAGCATTATAACAATAATTAGCTGCTCTAGCCTGATTCTTAATTGTATGTGCAAAATTATTTAAGAAACATTTGCTGTGTCTGCAATTTGCCCAGGGAGCAGAGGACCATTGTCCAGCCTGTCCTAGCTGAACAGCAAAATTACTGATGTTCAAATGCCTGTTGCCTATCCTGTGTTTTTTTTTACTGGATTTGTTTTAGCTCAAGTTTTACTTTGTTTTGTGCAATTGCATGGTTCTCTGCCTTAAAAGAAATATCATATATGGAGAAGGAATCATGGTGTAGCTAAGCTTGTGGGGAACAGCAGAGAAAAGATCATAACCCATTAAGAATTACGGGCTTGAAACGTAAAAGTAATTCTGAGCAAATCCAAGACCAATGAGGAAGAAACAACCACCCTCATCATACTCTCCCTGGCAAAGAACTTAAGATGCTCATGGCTCCCCATAACAGTGCATATGGGGTAGGGTAGGAGAGGATGTCATAGCTCTAGGAGGTTTGCATATAGCACTTCTAGGTATTGTTAATTCCCACCAAAAGTTAGGTAATTTGGATTATAAGCATTCATATTGTAACCAGAGTAAAGTAGCTGTTTGTTGGATTTTGTTTAGGCTGGGCAGACATCAAATACATGAACAATGAATTATTGGATCTACACATAAGGAGTCTTCTTTGGTTGCACATAACTAAATTGTGCATGTAACAAGCATGCTCATCCAGGGCCTTGCTCCTCAAATATGTCCTCGCTCTCTGCCAGGAGGTCGTGCTGGATCTACAATGCCTGTATTCCCTACTCTTCTGCAAAAAGGATAACCCCTGGTATGCCCCTCAGCAGATCTGTGGCAGGGCTCTTGGACACAGTGGCAACAAGAAGCCCTTGAGGGTCATATGACAGGAGGGGAGATGCAGCCAGCTGGCCCAGCAGTCATCTCAACAAGAAGTTAAAAGATGACTGCAAAGGACTGTTGATATATTTTTGAAATGAGTAATTGATGCTGTTCATTTTCCAGTTCTTTGCTTTTCTGTTTTGTTTAAATACTGTTTCTTAAGCGTGTGGCTTTTTGATTGGGAATGAGGAAGATTAGTTCACAAACCAAACAAAGGCTGGCAGAAGGAGGCCATTAAAACAACTAATTCTGGAGAATCTTGAACTGCTGTTAGCAATGTTAGCAAGTTTCTGAATCAGCTCTGCTTAATACCCGTTCTTGGTTGCAACTTGTTGTGCAATTGCTCATTTTCATTTACCTGCTAACTCTTCAATCTGGCAAGCCCACTCAAACTGCCCCCACTGTGTTGTGCCATCAGTCCTGAGGTACTGCAGGGTTTTGAAACTCAGGACAAGCTTGGGCTTTTAACATTTTAAGCCCAAGCTACACTTGGGCATAAAGCCTGAGTATCAAGCCCACTGTCCAGGGCCTAGAAATGGAGTGTGATCAACCAGTGGGCCATTCCCATGCCAGGGAAAGCCAGGGCCATATAGAAACTATGAAGGGTGCTCACAGGAGTGCCATAGCATTATTGGTGTGAGGAGCAACGTAAGTGGGTTGGCCTTTGGTTTTATAACACAAGTAATTGCAGCAGGACACAGAAAATCTCTGATCAGATGAGAGGACAGCAAGTGCCCTTGGGCTCTACCTCGTATGGGAGCCCCTGAGAGAGGTTCCTGGAGACCTGAGTGTATTCAAACCCCTCTACAAAGCATACTGAGACAATTACACAGCCTTTCCGGTGAGGATTGAGAAGTAATGGAGCAATTTATCCCAGTGAAATATTACTGCAGTAGTTTCACCTGCTCACTGTCCCAATAGAACAAAACTCCTGGTCCCATTTGTTGTTACAGACACTCACAGGAAACACTTTTCATCTTTGTCATCCCTGTAAAAAATGTTACAGTTTAACATCCAAGTGACTGAACCAGATGAAAACACAGCTGGGGAACCTCTTCTTGATGATAATATACTAAAAGAAAGAAAAAATGAAAGAGCAGAAGATGGAGACAATGCAGCCACATCCCACCCCTAACATCATGCTTCTGGAGAAAGGTGGGGGGAGTTGTTGTTTTTTTCTGCCAGAGGGCACTTTTTGGTTATAACACTTCATTCTGGGTGATTACAAAAGTCTTGGGAGATGAACTATTTCTTGAAATAAGAACATATTATATATCCCATATACATTTGCCTGTATACATCTGGGGAAGAGGAGTATTTCATACTTTGCCTTGCCTTGCTCCTTCAACACAGGCACAGACATTGATTGTGTCCTGGAGCCAAGAAACCTGTTTTGGAAACTGCTTTGGATTAATGTCAAAATGGGAATACAGTTGAGTTTCTTTCTGCTATAACAAGAGTGTTGTACAGACTCTTAGCCATTGTACTATTTTATAACCCCTCTCCCCTGATGGTGTAGGACTTCTTAGTCATCTCTCTGTAACCCATCCATCTCTTGTATATTGGATTTGAAAATCATGACCCCTGCAGGCCCGCAATTTCTCCATCCTTCTGGAATATAACATTAGCACTCACATGAAGGTGTTTCCTTATGTAAAACACCAGTCCCAGAGACTCCTTCCTGCTCAGCCAGTTGCACAGCATGTTTTCTGTTTGTCTCACTGCCGGGATACTGCACTATGATAGTCAAGCTGGTGAGGTGATGCCAAGAAGAGCTGAAAAAGAAAAAAATTTCCAACCTGCAGGAAATTCCATCGTGTTAACGTTTGTTTTTGTCTTGGGTTGGCACAAAGAGTCAAAGTACTGAATTTGTCTTGTGGGATGAGACTTTCCAAAAAAACCCCAGATTCAAAAATATTGATTCATTTTACATGCAGCCCTCTGACTATTAGGAGGCATCTCCTAGGAGATGTGTTCTGACCCCCAATAATAGATCCTCCAAGAGTGTAAATGACCCAAACTTTAGCGCTTATACATCATCCTATTACCTGAGGTGGGACTGGTGGAGATGAGTATTTGATGGAGTCAGTACAGATAGAAGTATTTTGAACAAACAGAAAACGAAGGCCCTTCAGCTTTGCAGATACCCTTGGGGAACACAACGCAGAAGTATCTTGACATTTGCACAAGGTTTTCTTAGTGGGAGGAAACATCAAAGAAATTTTTGGAGCCATCTTTCTTATGGAGTCATGTGATCTGCCTGCATAAACTGTACATTGTAGCAGGCCTGGTAGGCTTAAGCATTTGTCTAAAAACTTTCTTTTTTTCACAGTCTATCTGTTGGTCTAATAAAAGATATTGCCTCACTGAATTTAGATTTCTTTAGTCATAGAAGCACTGAGAAATAATGTGTGACAGGACTTTAAGAAGTCATTTGGCCCATTTTTTGCCTTAAAGCTATGTTTTGTCTAAAAGGATGCTTATTTTTTCCATCAGATGTGCATTTATCCAATCTTAAAGATCTCCGAACATGGAGATTTTACAGCATCTTCAGACAGTCTATTTTAGTGCAAAATGCTATGACTACTTATTAGCACTGCTAATAGTACAACTATTGTTACCTTTGGAGAACATTTCTTAATGTCCAGTCTAAATATCTCTTGCAACAGTTTTTGCCTATTACTCCTTGTCCTTTCCACTGTGGACATGGAAATCGCATTCTTCCTTTTCTTACACAGTTTTTTATCTGCCTGATGTCTCTTTGCATTCTTGTTTTTCTTTCATGACCTAAACCCCCCATTCTCTTCCATGGTGCCAGAAGCCTGTAGGAGCACTCAAAGATAAGGCTACAGCAAAAAAGGCTGAAGGACTGTTCCCAACCATGTTATCTAAGGAGGTCCTCATAGCAGACCTTGTCAATACAAGGGCAACCTGAAAAATATGCTTTGAATCGGGAAGGAGTTTAATGGTAGCGGGTGTCCTTCCTCCTTGGTCATGGGCCTGCTTGGGGTTGTTTTTATATGTGCTTAAAAAGTCTGTTTGGTCACTCTTTCTTTTCTGATTGGCCCACAGGTTAGTTACACAAGGATTATTTAATTTTGAGACCTTTAACCATAAGGGTCCCTCCCCACCAAATCTGTGAGTCTATGAATGTTTGTCAGCAGTGATCGATTCCTCCATGCCAGCATGTAGCCTGCACGTGACTCCCAATAAGGTTTTGTCGGACGTCAAAAAGCCTTTCTGGCCCCTGCAATGTTAGAAGCATGGTTTAATAAGCCCCAACTGTATTTTTGGCAAGGAAAAGTGAGCACCTCGACATGTTTCTTTTGCACAGTTGTCCTAGAGATTAGAAAGGGATTAAAGCACAAATTGTCTGTATAAAGGAAGCTTTGAAACAATTAACAAACAAACTATGCAAAGCAATCTCTGGTTTACATGTGGATTAGCAGAATATGCTCAGTTAGCCATCTTCAATAGCAAGTTTATACCATCCAGCAGCAAATCATTTTCTAAACTGAAAGCTGAAATCTGACCTGGTATCCTGAAAATACAGGCCTAGGAATGTTCCCAGTGACGGGCACAAAGACAAGAAAGATTCTTGAGAAAAGCAAATTAGTCATCCTTCCACAGAATACAGTTGGGAAGACTGTATTGGGAAGAAGAGAAACAGTTTGCCAAACCTTGTGGTTTGCACCACACATGTATATGCACAGGAATGTGATCTGTGATATGCAGATGTATCTGTCTGCTGCAGCATCACACAGGGATGGAAGAGCACAGAAGCCAGGGATGAAACACAATCACTTGCAGTGGGCTTTGTGCTCCTGGTCACTTAGGTAATTTCAAAACTGCCAGACTAATGTTTCAGCTTTGCAATTACTAGTGTATCCCTATTCTTCCTTTCCTGCGCATCAAGGCAGGGGTCTCATGCTGTGGCTGTGTCTCATGGGGAAAGGACCAAAGGGTGCTACAGTATGGCGCATCACTGCCAGTGGCTGAAAAGCCTCTGCAAAGAGGAGGAACTCTGCGTGATATAGAACAAAATATATGTATCTAAAACAGCTTTTACACTGGCATGTGAGAGCCCCCAAAGCCTCACAGTAATTACAGGCACTTACCAGGACCTGGCCTTCATAAGCACTCGAATTTATGCTCTGATCCCTCAGGGAGACATGGAAAATAAAATAAAGAATGCTGGCCCTGTATAAGGAGGTCCAAAGCAGACGTATTCATTTCATATAGAGGGGTTTTTTTTGTTGTTTTTTTTGTTAATCCCTCCTTGCCCTATACGTGGGGGTAATGGTTCTTTGATGTTCCTTTAACTTTCCAGAAACAAGCTATTCCTGTGATAAAATTGAGGGATTAATTCCTACTGAAGCCTTAAACTCCAGATGCTGCTGTAAACCAGAAAGGAATTTCTGCAATCGCACAAATGCATTCCCTGATTTCTTGCAGTCAGATTGAACCACACTTTTTAAAACCAGAGTTCAAATGCCTAACCCCATATCGTGTGACCTCCTGCCTTGTACCATGTTCAAGGCGTGTCCAGTGCAGATGCTGGCTAACTCTGGCAGCAGGAGATCTTTGCCCACAGAAGTCAGCCAGGAGTTTCAAGATATGGCTTGCAATAGGAATTGCAGGCAGGTGGGGAGCCTGCACCCCAGCTTTGTGTGTGCTGCCACTGTCATGGTGTCTGTCCTGGCCTGACAAAGCTGATGGGGAGAGGCTGTGGCAGGACAGGCTGCAGGCAGTGTTGGTACCCTATAGGTCTGGAGCAACCCATTTTTAAAAGGAGGGTTTTCCACACGGCACAAACCTGGTGTAGCATGATCTAAAGGTTGCTCCTAAACTTTTCCTCTAGCTCTCTTTCCTTTCATTGTGACAACCAAATCCAGTACCCCTCAACTAGTATTTTTCCTAGCTTAAGAGAAAGCAAGCAGTACAAGAATAAGAGTGCAAGTTCAGTACCTAGAACCCACAGTTTCTCATTGCTCCTAAGTTTGGAGAAAAGACATCTCTGTCAGATCCTGGCTGGTGTTTCTTTCCTGGATCAGTTCTAGAAAGCAGTTCAGACCTTCATAAACATGGACATTAGCTCAAAGTGCTTCTGAAATCCCTGCAAATCCCTCTCTTGCACTAAAGATCCCAAACCCTTAAGAGCATCAAAGCAGCTTCTCCTTCATCTGAATCATGCTTATTTCTATATAAATGGAAGAATTTGGCTCAGTGTGTTTCTGAGGATTCTGGATTTCTGATATTACCTCTGGCTATAAAATTATCTCCACATCTAAAATTAGCCAATGGTTAATGTGAGAGCTAAACACAATTACTATGGCATTTTGCATGGGATCTGAAGTACTTGAGATTTTCAAAGGCAGCCTGTAAAAACAGCATGTCGCGTTTCTGATTTTCTAGGGCAAGCCTGTCCCAGGTAAAGATCAGGACATTCATAGCAAACTGCAGCTCCTCTGCTTCTGAGGGCCTAAGTGTGGAAGTGCTGGGCACATATTTAACAAGAGACAGCTGACGGCCGCTGGATGAGTCCCATCTGGAACTCTACAGACTCTCCAAAAAGTGTGTCAAAAAGTGTCTGGCATTCAGAGGAAATGAGAACATGTGGCAGCTTATTGCATTCAAAACCAGTCTTCCTAAGAGCATCCTGGTATGCTAACCTAACTCCATCTCCCAGGACACAGTGGGGTCCTGCTGAAATTGTCATTTACTGTACAAAGCTGGCAAACCAAGCAGTATATTTGACTGAACAGTTCCTACCCAGTGTTGCACATGCCTTATGCCCAGTACTGCCCATCTCCTTTCCCTCTTGCCTCCACAATCCAAGAGCATTGAATATCACTTAACCAAATAAAATGACCAGCTCCTCCCTCAAACCACCCTCCAGGTGCAGAGAGTTAATAACACCAGGCTAGCTTGCACAGGAAATTGCTGCTGATTTTACCAGCCTTGAGAACAAGGACAGAGAACCCAATGCAAAGCAAGGTAGGTTGCAGACTAGTCCTGCATAATTTCCTCTCTGTGACATCTTTGGGTCTTACAGGTCCCTTCCTATGCCAGGAAGACCTTTTCTGGATATTGGAAGGTCATGTGCTCTGCCAGTGCAGGAGGAGGGCTGTGTGTAATGAAGGCAGTATTGCTCTGAGGCCTTGTGTACTTCAGAGCTCTGTATGTGCCTGGAGGTTACATGTAGCTCCTATCTAGCAGCATTAACTTACTGCTTATGCTTACTTAAAGGGGTGTGGGAAAAGTGGGAAGATTTTCCATTTAGCAGAGATGAAAGATCAACAGGAGTTTGTGATTTGGCTGGGAGTCCCAGGGTCCCTGCAGTTTGCAGTTTCAGCTGATATCTCATGATCTAGCCCATGCTATCCCACTTGCTATGCAAGCTAGCTATCTTGCTGGCCCATTTGCAAGCACATGGGAGCTGAGAATTCAATGCTATCAAACCCAGCTGGAACTGCTCCACTCTTCATAGTCATAGGGGGATTTGGGCTTTTCCAAAAATTCAGGATCCCTTGGGCTTGAAATGCTTTATGTATGTTGGGTCTGGGAAGCCCCTGATGGATGTGGCAAGGCAAGGCATGGCCAAGAAATACTGTTCTGATACATGCTGTGCAACTGAATAGCCATTCAGTTATACGTGACCATGGTATTCTTTATGCAGAATATAGGCATCACCACATCTCAAGAGCTGGGTTGTTCAGGGTGATGTGGTGAAAACAAGCTTCCCAGTTGATGACAGGCTGCTGACTGGGTGCCCTGGTAGACTCAGTCTGGCTGGTAAACAGACTACGCTTGAGTTATCACTCAAACATCCATGGCAGAAAGTGTGTTAACTAGACAGCTCTTCTGTAGCCTTTTTGGACTAGGGAAGGGAATTCACATGAGAAGGCAATCTGGTATGAAAAACTGTAATATACCAGTGTATGGCCTGCATAATAAGGACAGAAACAACCATGTCAGAAGCCTCAAAACTCAAGACTGTACATGGGGTCAGGAAGGCATCACACAATTCAAGCAGTTTTTGGATGTGGATGTGTTGAATGTGTTTGGATGTGTTGTGCCTGGTCTCTGCGTAATGCCAGAGGAGACTGAAAATGGTCTGGCTGACAAAGATGTCTGTATAATACTTATTGTTTATGATGGATGGTGGGTTATTGTGTAAGGAGAAGGACTGGAAAAATATTATGGGAGCTATTTTGCAGGTGGGGAATTGCAGAACTAAGAAATAGAGTTTGCCCAAGACCGTGTCTCAAGGCCATGGGAGAGGTAGGAAGTGAAGCTTTCCCTCTTGTGCAAGAGAATCTGGGAAAAACATCCTGAGCGGTAGGTGACATAGACCAAAGGCAGTGATGCATAACAAAGTCAAGGTCCTGTTCAGAGACACTTCTGGCTTAATGTTTTCTGATGACTGGATCTAATCTGTCCTCTGTGCATCGTGCGGTAACATGGAAATGCCTTACTGAGATGCTCATACTAGCTAAATGCTGTACAGCATTGCCAGGTCAGATGCCTTCATTTATAGTCATTTGCAGTGGGATTCATCTCCTATAGTTCCTGTCTTCAATGAAGACACCTTAGTCTAAGCTAACCATTTAGGACCCCTTCATAGCAGGGATAAGAAATAAGCATTTCTGGCATGAAATTAACTGGAACCTCATCCAACATGCTAGAGGGTGACAAATAGGTCCCTACAAGGCCCATTTCTCTCTGCCAGTTATAAAGGAGATTGTGGTGACCGTTTCGGAAGCGCATGGCTATGTTACAGACGTGACCTCAAAAGTAGACACTACCCTTCAGCTCTTGTAAAGTGTTACTCTGTATTTTTGTCTTACAGCTGGATTTCCCATGAGCTCAGATAGTTGAATCAAGCCTGCAACTGCTATGTCTCTACTTTCTTGCACTGTTGGTTTTGATAGCCAAATTAAAAGCACACATTCACTGTAAAGTTGTGAAATTGGAATTAAAGTGCTCAGCTGATCCACAAACACTATTTTCCTATTGATCTTAAACTAGCAACTGTTTGTTATCCACTGGGAAGGATACATGTGTTGCATTAGTAAAAATGATGTATTACACTGGACATCTTTTCCAGGAAATTTGCATTAAAACAATCAAAAAAGTATTTTTCTTTCTATTAAAACCTTTGAAATGGGGTGTCATATGTAAAAAAAATAAAAATAAAATTAAAAAAATCATTCAGTGAATAAGTGCCTAATAGTTTTTACTGATGTACTATGAGAAACTTAGTAAACAAGTGATTTTAATAGGATATTGTAAGAAACTCCCTGCTGATTTGCAAACCGTTTTCCTATCTGTACATTTTTGTTCAACATCATTCCAAACCTGGATTGTTTACTGCCAGAATTAGGCCTATGTCATGAAGCAGACATCAGTTTTGTCTTTAAATTTGACCAACGTGATGTCATAAGTTCTGATTCATACATACTTCCAATTGATATATTTGATAACATTGCATTTTTACTGATTTCAGTAAAAATTTACTTATTAGTACTCAATACTGCAGCAGGATCTAGGAGTCCTCATCATGGACTGGAGTCCCCTTTTGGTAGGAGCTATACATGAGACATGCCTCCTGAACAAAAGGGAGCATCTGAAAACCTGAAAAGTAGGTAATAGAGGGTGGAATCATGGACTACCTGAAATCAATCTCTAGCACTGATGAAGACAGTATAGATAGTGCTTCCCTAGCTTATTTCTTTCTATGGAAAGGAAAGTAAGTAGAGGATGAAGACCAGTGGTAAGATGCAAGAAAAGGAGGTACCAAAGCCAGGGTGTCAGGTTCACTGCAGCAATGTTCTGGGTGGATATAAACAAGTCAAGAGTATGTGTAGCCAGGCCAAAGAAGCTGATTTTTCAGAAAATGAAATCCAGGGCGATGAGAACCAAGTGAGAATTTGAAACAGAACATTCCTGGATATTACACTTTATCATGATGTTCATTTCCATGCATGGAACAGGAGTTCCCACTAAAGATATTCCTACGAGACACATTATATTTGCTGCCTTGTGTCAGTGTGAAGGCCAAGGGTAGCTGGTCCCTGTTTCAGCCAGGCCCAACAGAAAGCCATCTGCTCAGCTTCCCCCCAGGTCTTTGGGCTAATCGTAATTTCAGAGGAAAGCATTCTGCAGTCATGAGAGGTGCTACATGATTAAGAGTAAATTAAGAGGGACCCTCTCCCCTCTTTATTGCATCCTATCACTTTGGCACAGAAGGGACTTGGAAAGCGAGAGAAAGCTCTGGGAAATGTTTATAATTTCTGAAATGATTCCTGTCTTATTCCAAGATAATTATGCTAGATTTGGGACCACCCCTGCTGCAGAGCACCAACAGTCTGATATAAGGAGCAATGCACCCCATTGCTCACAAGCTCCCAGTGTCTTTGTGATCCTGATCAACATGCTGTAGTTACGGATGATGAAGGAGTGGAGTGGAGCTGCATGTTTTTTGTCTATGTGAAACAGCAGCAGCTTACAGAAAGTACAGTATCGTGTGCTGCTTTTGCTGCTTAGTCATACTGCAGTAACCATTACTTGGCAGCTGATCTTACCCCATTCCTTGCAAATGTTTCCATTTATGGCTGGGATTTTTACTTCCCTTTGCCTCCCATCTCTACACAGATGGAAAGTATCCAAAAGGGGAGGCCATAGATTCACACCAGAAGAAACCAGCTCTGTATATTCACATTATGTATTTCAAACGTCTCTTACTGGAGCACACTGCCCAGGATACTCAAGGGAATCATTAGGGATCATTTTGGCCAGAAACGGGTACTCTGACTATCTGGTGACAAAAGCACAGATGTCATTGTGGTTATCAATATTTTCCTTACCCAGGGCAGGGTAGATATGCTGTGAAGGAGAGCATGGCAGTCATTTGACCTGCTGGTATCAACTACCAGCTCACAGCAGCTGAGCACTGGGCCTGATCCCTCTGGAAGGCACGGAGAAGAGAATGTCAGCGAGCAGTGCTCAAGGTTGTGTGCACCACCAAAGCGAGAGAGGTGCCTGTGTCGCACGGACTGAAGCCGCAAAGCCAGGAAGAGGAGGAAATACTGAATACTTCTTGCTGGCCTCCAGGAAGAAAGGATCTAGTTACAGAGAAACACAGCATGTGGGATCCAGATTCCCTCCATGTGATACAGATGTGCAGATTTACAATATTGTGTGTTTGAGCAAGCCTATGGAAAAAGCTTTCCTGCCTTATGAAGAGCTTTAGGGCAGATAAAGTGGTGTCACAATCAGAGCTGGAAAAGGGTTGTGCCTGCTGCTAGTTTATTGCATTGAGATTTAGCATCTCTGGGGGAACAGCACTAGCATGTGACACCCTGTCTCTTGCTCTAGCAGGTCAGTCTCCCTGCAGCTCTGTCTCACTTGCCTGTGCTATTCCCTGGCTACCGTGGGTTAGCTGGGTTGAGGATGATTGAGTAGAAGGAAAGTCTTTTTGCTCACCCAGAGCACTGGTTTGGAAATATAACTGGTCTTCCTTTTAAGCCCAGAACTCAGCAAGGCACTGAAAACCCAGTGCTTTTGCTTTGGCTCCACATGCTTTGGTGCTTAAATGAAACCGGGACTGAACTGCCAGGTGGTGGTTTCACATGGAAGCTAAGCTCCCTTTTCACTGCCCCAGGAAGATACCTTAAGAAAGGGAATAGGAATTTAATGAACTGATGGGAAGGAGCTTGCAAAGTCCAGTTCACAAGGGACCAGGTTCACTTGCTGTATTAATACCATCAAACCAGGCTTTCCTGGGAATGAGGAATTCACAAGTCTCATTCTGCCTGAAGGCTTGGTACTTTGCAGCCCCTTTACTGGTGTTGCTGCCAGCTGGGAGCCTAAGCTGAGCTAGCAATCTTTATCAAATGCATATTGGTAGGACCTAAGTGCTGTAGATGTGGAACCTCACTACTGCACCAATCCTAGCTGAAGGGCTGGAGTCTGACCTAAACAATGTGCTGTGAAGACCAGAGGAGGCACATGGTTGTGAACAGACTGGGGAAGAACAAGATAAAAGAAGAGGTTCTTTCGATCAGCCTGATAAGCAATTATCTCAGCCTATCAGCAGGACGCTATCAAGTTTTGGCAAGCATCTACTAAAAAAGTTTTTAAGAAAGGACTCCAGGAGGAAAACAAAGCACCTGCTGGGCTCCTTTCATGGATGAGGAACAGGGAAACGCTTCCACACTGCTTTCTGAAAGAGGGTGTTGGCAGGCAAATGAGGAGCCATTCAGAAGCCCATCAGTCTTTTAGCTCTGAAGGAGATGAGAGAAGGCAAATGGCTCGTTTTTGCTGTAATCTACTCAGAAGTATTGAAGGGGTGAGAAGATCATGCAGCTGTACTGGAGCATTAAGTTGGCAGCTGCTTTCCCCTGCTCTTCTGCAGTGTATAGATAACTTCTCCATTGTTGAAATTTTTTTCCTTTAAATGTTTGGCTCACTTCTGGGTGTTCTGTAGAAACATGATTTCTGTAGAAACTTTTTGAAAGCAGTGCATTGCTTTTTTCCAGCCAAAGAGTGTAATCTTTGCCAGAGCTGATTTTCCTATAATCAAAGCATTCAGTTCCTATGAACAGAAGAGTTCTGGTTGTGAACAAAACCACCATGTGAAGAATAAATATGTTATTATTGCCTGGACCTGCTGACGAAGTCCTGTCTACAGCTCTTGGCTTTTTGGTCTGTGTTATGACAATGATTCCAGAAAAGAAGGTGGAAACCAATTAAATCAGCATGTCGTGATGTAGCATCCCTCAGCCCATGTCTCAGGACGCAGAACTTGTGCTTTCTGTTCTCAAGAATTCAAATCTAATCCAGTTCTTACTGAAGTCAGTGAAATCTTTCTTCTGATCTCAGGAGCTGGATTAGACTATTCTCTGATTGGAGAGGCATTTCAAGCTGGTATTGTCCCTTATTGTGTTGCACATAATCAACACTCCAATATCAGAGCTGGGACATCCGGGAGAATGGAAAATCAGAGGTAATATAGTTACCGCAGGAGGCACTGGTGAGGACAATGAAAGGGCACTAGAGGCTTTGGTCTGAGGCAGCCTGGGTTCAGCCAGGCTTTACCTTCGGCTGAATGCCAGGTTTGTTGGACATAAAATGATGTTTTCAGTGCCATTTGGATGTTTCTGTCTATCATGCTGGTTTCCCATGGAATGTATAAGGTTGAACTTTGGGTGGTGAGGAAGCAGCTACTGAAAGCAGGATCCCGAAACCAGCATGATATTTAAACTGGGACTTAAGCTGTTCATTGACTTTAGCAGCCCAGACTTGCAGAACCTGAGCTTTGATCTTAACTGGCAGTTCTGGTTCAGGTCCCCTCTGAGATGCTTGTGCTCCATAACAGCTAGCTCTAGTCATTATTCTCATTGCTGACAGGCAAGGAGCATGTACTAGTTTTCTGAGGCAGCTGCAACATCTACACCAGTCAAAGGCTGCATGGTGGCAAACACAGGCCTTGTGCTTCCTATACTGCCTCTGCCTCTTCCCAAGAATTTCAAAAACAAAGCCCTGGACCAGAGACAAGCTTGCCATTTGTTCAGAGAGAAAAAACATGAGAGAGGTTTTACCAAAACCAAAACCAATTTCTCTCTGCTCCCTGCCATCTCCTGTTGCCCGATGTTGCCAGGCCTCAGTCCTTTCCCCAAGGAGACTTCTATTCACCACCAGCCAAAGCAGTGGTCTGTCAATAGGATCCATGTGTTCTTGATGAGAGGCCTGAAGAATTTAATCATCCCTGGTCTGGGTTTTTCTATCAAGGACTCCTACAGTCTTCAATTATCTGGATTCCCCAAAAGGAATGTGGGAGGCTGACTTCCCCACAGGGTTTCCAGTGGCTCCTACAAGTTCTTCCTCTACATTCCCCTTTTCTAGCCCATTTTCCACCTTCCAGCCTTTCTAATTGTACTTGTTCTTGAGCCTCTGTGTAGGTAGTCTATGCTATATTGTATCTTGATCCCAGAAATGTCTTTCATCGTCATATATCTTACGGATGCGTTAAGTAAATAAGCTGATGATTCTGCTTTTGTGAGGCAGGAAAATATGCAAATATGAGTATGTCCCTTTTAAGGATGCTCATGTTTGCATTTTAAACCTTGAATTTTTCTGCAAATTGACTGATGAACATGCCATAAGTACCATGATTTTAGGATAGGAACAAACAACGTATCTTGTGACTTAACTAGGATTTGGACAAAGGTTGTGTAGATGGCAGGGCACGTTTTTAATACAGTTGTACTAGTTATACTGCTGCGCAAAGAGGCACTCAAGGAAGTAACATCAGGCACTTCAGGACACTTTAGACTGCCAGAGCAATGTAGAAGAAATCTTAATGTGAAATGAGAATCTGCCTCGTGTGTCCAAGAAGATTATTTTCTAAAGAAACAAATGATGCAGGTTTATTTGCTCATTTCTGCTTCTCTCTTTATATTCTCTCTTTGTAGGTGGAGACTGTTACAGCGCCTGGTTGGATAAGGGATAGATGAGGAGGTAAAGAACTGTACGCAAAAGACGGTGAGTTCATGCCTGCATTTTCACCTCCCAAAGTTTGTTTTATGTTTACCACATACTAAAGCTGGAAAATCTCAAGCCTATTTGGACTGAAGATAAGCACTTGAGTTCCACTGACAGTCTTCAGGAGATTTATTTTGAGCACAAGATGTTATTTATTGTTTCATATGATGTTGAAGGCTGGACTCACTCTAATACTCAGATGAAAAGCACAGACATTTTGTTATACTGGTAAAAAGATATGCCTCATTCCTGGCAAAAATCATTTGAACTCCTTTGTAACCCTGATCTCTTTGGCTGGTTTAAGGTACCATCAAAAACAAGAAACCAAAGAAGGATGGAATATTGCTCTCCTTTTGTACCTTTACATTGCTGATTTCCTCTGCAGAGTATTTGCTTGTTTTGTCTCAGAGGAATATAAGTTACTAATGCAAAGTCTTAAATTTTACTTTGTAGGAGCACCTTTGAAAACAGCTCACATAAGAATATTGATACAATTAGATATTAATTATACTACTAATTAGATATGCATATAAGAAATCTAATATAATCACATAAAACTCCTATTTGAGGTTTTTATGACACTTGTTCAAATGCCATTTTCCTTATCAGTAGAAGGGAGTTCTACTGGGATGTTGTATTTGGCTTGAAGGACTCTTCAATATAGAAATACAAATTTCTTGAGAATAAATATACAGCTACAAATGAAACAAGGGCCTAAAATATTTTATATTAGAGAAAAAAACTTCAGTATGTGGGTAGGGGAAGAGGACGTGATAAGTGTCACGCCAAAAGTACACAAGTAGGACTCTGTTGTACACAACCTGGGAAGCCAAGCCCAAATATTCAGGAGCTGAAATGCTGTGGAGGGCGCCCTGGATTCACATCAAAAATGTGAAAAGCAACAATCATTAAGCAGTGGAAAAGTTCTGTAGTACTAGCAACATCTGCTGGGTGGTTGCCCTGGCAGTTCATCGTGCTCCCCTGGCCAGGTGGTGTTCAGAGAGCAGGGCAGCTCCCTATAGTCAACTACCCAGGCAGAGGCAAAGAAAAGTCAGTCCCTGGAGGGGTGAAGACGTGTTGCATTTTAGCTTCGTGATTTGGTTGCTGAGGTGGGCTGAGGTTTCAGAGATCAGTATTATTTCAGTTCTGAGGCGCACATCTGACATAATTGTGGCACAAACTATAAACAGACTTGAATTACTGCAAAATATGTTCTTAATTTAACCTGTGATAAATTTGGCCTTATTCAGGTGAGGAATTGGGTCGTGATGGAAGCCCTTGTTCCAGGACAGCACTCATCATCCAGATAGTTCAGGAGGGCAATGCTGATATTGAGTAGCTAGAAATAATTCCTTATTCCTGTAGGAATTCAAGAAGATATTGCTATTCAATTTTAGTAGTTGCTGTTGTTAACCTATGCAGTGCCTTTTGCCCCTCTAGTGATGCAAATACAAATAGTGGCTTATCTTGAAGCTTACTGTCAAGCTCAGGGAGCAGAATAGATGCGCAGACTTCTGGTTCATTCCATATTGTCTAACTGTCTGAAAGCATTAGTGTGTTTCTGTGGGTGCTAGAGAATCAGCAACAGTAAAGCTCACTTACTCAGAGGCAACAAAAGACTTGTAAATCTTCATATTTGCCCTACTCACCAGGGGATAAACCCTTTACGATGGCTACATCTCTATTACTTCCACAGTGATAATAACAGTGGATCCCAGTGAAGTGGATCCGGGGGGGGGGGGGGGTTGTTTATTTGTTTGTTTGTTTTTGCTGGTGGCACATTGACACTCCAAGGTAGTTGCTGCCCTAAAAGCATACAATATAAAGTATACAGAGAGAGATCCAATAAATCCATTTCATTCCAGTCAGTGCAGCTGGTTCCAATTCGCAGCAGGGAACAAAAGAAAAGCATGGGATCTATTGATTGATGCAATCATCAATCAGATCCTCTTCTAGGCCTTTGCCTTCTTGCTGTCTGCGTCCAAAATGTCCAATGTTTTTGGAAGAGAGGGTTTTCTTTTTTCTTTAAGAAGTTGTTATAGTGAAATATAAATGAAAGCTTACAGCACTGATAGGGAGATACTCAAGGGAAGACTTTTCTGTTGCTTTGTACACGTAACTGGCCCAGCTGCTCATGGAAGGCAAGCATCTCTAAGGCAGTGTTGGAGGTATTGCCGCATCTGTACCAGCATGTTGTTGCACCAGACAAACCTTGCCTGTTGCATTCAGTGTTGAACTGGGTTCCTATATGGCTGCTCCATTATTGTACCCTTATGTGAAAACAGCCCAGATGGGGTCAGCCAAGCTCAATTCCCAAGACCACCCCACCCCCTGGAGGAATGGTAGGGCCTTTCTGGGTGCTAAAATAAATGCCTTCTTTTGCTGAGTGTATTTAATTACAAGTTGCAACCTTGAAGTCACAGACTTTCTCTTAGGACCTGACTCAAAAGTCCCTAAAGCCCACAGAAAGCCTCCCATTGACTTCAAGGGGGTTTTGTGCATTTCCTCTTCAATTGTTTTTTACCGGCCTAGTTGAAATAGGAATTACAGATGATCTGTCCCAAGGACTCGGCTCCATAGAAGTTTTGATACTGGAAACATCCATTTAAGACCCTGAGGCAGCAGAACAGTGTGGTTACTGAGGAACAAAGCTGGGATTAAAGACAAGACTAGCATTTCAAATAAATCAGCTCAATTGCTGAGCCCTAACATGTCTTTGCCAGGCCACCAGACTCCTGAGGGCAGTTACTCCAATTGGGATGAACCTATTCCCAGCCCAACAGGCCACTCTGTTGTACCCCCACATTAGGAGGAAAGGCTTTTTTTTATCTGATCCCTTATTTTCAGCCCCCTCTTTTCCCAGGCAAATGCACTAATTAATTCCTTTCCTTTCTATTTATACCCATTAGTCACTGCAAAACAGTGGCCCCCAGTAGATTTATGGTTTAATTTACTGAATATGTCTTGAGGGAATATTATTCATACAGTTAGCTGAAGTCTAACAGCGAAAGTCTATATTATATTTGTAACTCTAGCCGGAGTCATTATTTCATAGGGAGGCAATACCACCAGGCTCCAGCAGTAAAAAAAGCAAATGTTTAGATAGAATTTCATAGGCAGAAAAAAAGGAAACTCAAATCTCTTTTTCTTAGGTCTGTACATGGAATTAAGGACCTTGGGTGGGGCGGGAAGTGACTAAGTTCAAAAATGTACATTTTTTGAACCATCACTGGGAAAAGGCTGGGGAGGGGAATGAGGTTTCCTCTATAAACTGTGTGTGCTTTTTTTCTCTTAATTTCACGGAAACACCACTGCAAGATTTTCCTTCTCGTTTCTCTGGTGACAAGAAAATAAAACAAATGCAGCTGGGTCATTCTGCTCTCGCTGTCTTTCACCGACACAAAATGGTTATTTTAACGCTTTTGCTGCCCTGGTCTATGAAACTAAAGATAGTCTGAAGTCTCCACAAAGTTCAGGATTATCCAACATATGCTGCAAATCAGGGAGGCATCACCCACTTCCCAGTGGCCTTGACTTGCCAGCAATCTGAAATGTAATTGCCTCACTAAGCAAAGCTCTTCCCACTGATTTGGTAAGGTTTGGGACTCAAGAATCTTGACTGGCTTTATGGAAAAAATGTGCCACAAGAGATGAAAGCATCAAAAAGCATGGGACTGTGAAACTGGTAAAAGGGAAAGTATTCTGAGAGACAGGGTTTCAGTCTTTCCTCTCTCTGTGCTGACTCTGTTCTCTATCCAGCTGTTCTTTTGCTTCTGGATTGACATATGATTTTGTGTTGCTACTATCTGACACCTCTGGGAGAATCCCAGGCTCCTTAACTTACCCTAGTATTGAAAGGTTTGAGCTTAATGCATTCTGATAGAAGAAGGGAAGGTAAGTGGGAATTTGTTCATAGTCCCTAAGTACCTTTGCATACAAGGACATAGTTACGTGGGGATTCAGTAATTCATAAATGTTCAGCCAGAAACTGTGAACTTAAGCTGGAGTCTCTAGGGAGGTTGTCCAGCTTGTGAAATTTGAGGTGTTACAGTTAGTGAGTACAAGGATCCTTTCCTATTCTAGAGATTCATGACAGCATGACTGTTTAGCTGTTCCAGGGAGCAGGACATTACTGGTCTGTCAACAGGGAGGACCTTCAAAACTGGTAAGCCATTAACACAGTGTAGTAAGGCTAACTGTAGAAACTAAGTCTGGATTGAGCAATTCACAATTGATTATGAGGTAAAATATTAACCAATTTGTAAGTAATGTTTCATTTCAAAAGGACAAAATTGAAAAAACAAAGTTTGCAGTAAAAGCAGCTTGACAAAGGAGCTCAGGAGAAACCCTGTAATTTCATTAAGCCAGAGTGCTTGAAGTATCAGGAAGCTATGTCTTGAGGAAAGGAGAAATAAAACTTGGAGCAAGGATCTCCAGACAAGTGAGATAGAAATAACCACCTCAAAAAGATTATTAGAAATAATCAGGAAGCCCACATGCATTGATCAGTGGAGACAGTTGTACCTTAGGGCAAGAAGAGTTGATCTAGAATGACACTGATACAGCTGAGAGATTTTGGAAAGAAAATTAAATTGGACAAGTAAATGTCCTTCTGTAACATAAATGAGAGAAAAAAGAGGAAAGCCCAGCAGGAAGCAGGCTCATAGCTGGCTGTGAAAGAAAAGCCTAGACTAGGTGCAGCTTGCAGTTGGGACAGAGCGCTGGGAGCTGGGCGCAAACTATTATCTAGCAGGAATTGACAAAAGGAGGAAGCACCAAGCAAGCGTAGCCAAAGATGAGTGTTAACTGAATATGGAAACCTTTACATTTCTTTGCTACACAGCCCTGGCCTGGAGACTGTTTGGGAAGTCTCTCATAATGAGAGCTTTGCTGTGCAGGGCAATGTTGAGTAAGGGTCTATTTTGATTCAGCCTCAGTCTACCATGTCAAGGGTCATTTCCCTTTGTGATTCCAACCTTCACTCCTGTTTCCCTCCGCTCCCCTTTCTCCCCATACCAATGCTTCACCCCCTCCTCTGCTCTTATTTCTTCCTCTCCTCTTTCACACCTTCACTTTCCATGCCTCTGCCTGCACTCCTTCATCCACCTTCCCTCAACCTTCCTCTTTCCTGCTGTCCAAGCATCCTGACACATGGGACTTGCAGTCGCACCAACAGTTCAGGTGCCTGTCCACATTATCATGGGAACAGCAAAAGCAAGCTGCATCACATTACTGCCTTGTTGGTGGAATTAAGTTTTTGTGGAGTTTGTGCAGTGCAGGACCAGCTGAAGGATCAGGGAGCACCATCTCCATTCCCGGCTGTTCCCTTTCCCGCTGTGGTATCTAAACAAAGTGGAGTGTCTGGGACATCATCCTCTAATGATCTTGATCTCTAGTGAAAAACCACAAGGTTACAGATCTAGCCCTGCATCTGGCAAGGCTTCAACAATGCTGTAGGCTGGGAGGCTGTTTAGAATAAAAAAACAGAAACTCCAAACTTTAGTTCTTCTTGTTAGCAAATAATAATTTATGTGCATGCAAATGCTGTATATAAAAACTGGGTGCTAAGTAAATAAGAACTGTGTTAGCATAGAGGACTTAAATGTTAATCCCAGAATATTAAAATAGGAAGAAGTATGCAAAGCCTCACATTGCACTTCTGTGTTCTCAATGACTCTCTAAACATCCTGGAACAGTTGGCTTAGTGGTCTAAATCCCAGGAAATATCACTAAAGTATATGGTATCAAATGAACATTTGCTTTTCCTTCAGAAAGACTGGTAATGCTTTCTCCTCTTACCTCAGTTCAAGAATACCAAATACAGTGGGGGCTGTTGCTCACATTTACACCTTCTCTATAGATACATGGTTGTGTGAAGTGGATCATTACTGACTCAGCCATAAAACAGGCATACTAGTGCCTGGCAACGAGACTCATAGACTGATGTTACCAGGTTCTTGGAACATCCCACAGCTCTTAGATGAGGCAGGTCAATAATACCCTTCTCATTTACGCTCTGGGGCTTCCATGGTCTAGGTTAGTTTATGAAAATGGTTTTTTTTGTTGTTCTTTTGTTTCTTTAAGGGGAAGGCTGGAAGCTTGTGACTTCTAGCAACAGGAGGAGATTCCCACTCCACTTGCTGATCTGCAACTGCAGGATAGGTATGTCACCATAGGCACCAGTGAGGACAAACAGGACATGTCAGGGGGTGCCTCAGAACCAGCTAAGCCTGTGGTGTTGGTGGAGACTCCTTCCTGCAGGGGGCAGAGGCACCTATCTGCTGACCTGACTTGGTGACTCTAGAGGTTTGTCACTTGCTAGGGACCATGATTTGGGATTTTGCAAAGGGACTACCAAGGCTTATCCGGCCTTCAGACTGTAATCCCTGGTGCTCTTCCACTAACAATAATGCCGGGGTAACCTGCAACATAACAAGGGTGATTGAAGAGCTGTGGGGGAAAAGTTGAAGGGCATGAGGGCCCAGGTGGTGTCTCCCGAATCCTTCCAGTGAGGGGGAATGGCCTGAGCAGAAATAGACTCATCCAGCAGGTCAACACCTGGGTGCATGGCTCTCGTCACAGGCAGGGCTTGGCTTCTATCAGCATGGGACGCTCCTTGAGGAGGAAAGGCTGCTGTGCAAGGATGGGATACATGCCAGGGAGAGTTATCATAACCTGAAGAGAAGCAAGGGTCAGGGAACAGAACAGATATGTCTTGTCATGACAGCATGACAGGAGAGGCCCTCACACTTTCATTGTAAAAGCAGCGTGATTTGTGGATCATATCAAATGACCCTATACAAGCATGCATAGCATGGGGAACAAGCAGAAAGAATTAGAAGTCCATGTGCAGGGGCAGAAACCTCATCTGAATTGTGGAGCCATGGTGCGATAGCTCTCCTGACAGAAGTGCTACAGCGGATGGATACAGGCTCTTCAGGAAAGACAGGGTGGGCAGGCAAGGAGAAGGAGTTGCGCTCTATGTAAATAAGAGAGCTGAGGCGAGTAAGGATCAGAGGACAGACCAACACAGATGATGTTGTAGTAATTGTCTGCTGCAGACCACCTGATCAAGAAGAGGAAATAAATGAAGTCATCTTTAGGCAGGTGGAGAAATCCTTATAGCTGCAGGCCCTGGTACTCACAAGTGACTTCAGCCACCCCAATATCTGCTGGAAGGGCACAAGGAAGGCTGGACACAACCACTCAGAGGGGTTTCTGGAGTGTATTGAAGACAATTTATTGATGCAGGTGATTGATGACCCGACTAGGGGAGATGCTCTGTTGGACCTGCTACTCAAACACAAGGAAGAACAGGTTGAAGATGTGAAGTCTGTAGGCAGCCTTGTCTTCAGGGACTATAAGACTGTGAAATTTAAGATCCTTAGAGGAGTGAGCAGGACCAATAATAAAGTTACAACCCCGAACTTGAGAAGAACAGATTTTTTGCTTATTCAGGAACCTGCTTGGTAGGATCCTATGGAAAATTGCCCTGGAGGGCAAAGGGAGAGCTGACTGATCTTCTAGGACAACCTCCTCAGAGCACAAGAATGGTCCTTTCCAATGTGCAAAAAGTCAAGCAAGAATTGCAGAAGGCCAGCATGGATGAACTTGGAGCTCCTGACTGACTGCAAACACAAAAAGGAAGTACACGGAAGATGGAAGCAGGGACAGGCTATTGGGGGGAGAATACAAGGACACTGCTTGTGCGTGTAGGAGTGGAATTAGGAAGGAAGCAGAATTTCAGAAAATGGCAACTAAGAAAAGGGTATAAATTCCACTGTTCAGTTTGTAGCCAGTAAAGATGCTGAGATTATCAACCACAAACCTAAAAATATTTGAAAAGCAACTTTCATTGTTTTCTCTAAACACTTTTAGAAATTTGGGCTTTTTTTTGTTTTTCTTAACATGTTTAGAAAACAAGATCCTCACATCGATGTATAATCTCAGGGATGCATGAAGTGAGTGGAATCCTAGATAGCTGGGGCACAAAAAAACTGCAGTAGCTATTTATTTTCCAGAGAACCGCAGCAGTCACATAAAGTTGTTTCAGAGGTAAGTGATTTTTAAAATGGAAAGATTACATTTTATTGGGGGTTATAACTCAGATGTTAAAAAAGGGGCTACTACACAGCTTACAAAATAACAGATAAACATACTGTAAATCACATTTAACTCCACAAGGAAGTGTAAATGAAATAGTAGCCATCAGTGCCTGACTGTCTCCTTTATTGCAAACTCTATACAAAATCAGTGGAGAGCAGAAAATCGAGCAGATTTTTTCTTCTTTCTTTCTACTGTTCATCTTTTCACATTTCCTGTCTCTGCATTGTACATGTAAATGAATATTAAATGGCTGTTCAGTATATGGGATGTACTGTGAGCAGCAATAGTAGTGTGTATGTCAGATATACACAGAACGAGGAACTAATCCATGTCAGTGCACATCCTGTGCAGAAATCTGTCCATTGAGATATGCAGTTCCACTGAAAAGAGAAAAAAGATACTGAAGCAATTCATCTGGAATTGGGAACAGGAGCTACAGAGAGAATAGAGATACTGGGTGAGGCTCTTATGAGTGGAAGGGAGTGAGTCTCCACCTGGACAGACCTCCATACTGAAGCAAGTGCTAACCATAGAAGAGAATCAGCAGAAAGGAGAGTCTTGGTCCATGTGGATTCCCATTACAAAGAGGCAAAGAGAGGCTAGATAAAATGTTGATACTGTCTTGAAAGATTCCTGCTCCATGCTGTTTTTCCTCTAATGATGCCTACGCTCTCATCCTATTCACAAGAAGAAAAAAAATTACGGAGAACTAGCTCAAGCATTTAATACAGCCAGTTATAAAAGAAGATTATTACAAAAAAAAAAAACAAATCAGGAAGAAAACAACATTTTATTTTAAGGTTTCTTTTTCTGAGTTTTTATATAAATAAAACATACTACTACTTTGGTGTGTCTGTCTGTCAGACAGCCCCATAATAATATATGAACTGGCTACATCTGGCCATATATGATAGAGATGTCAAGATAATATTGCTGCACGTTTCATGAAAACAGATGTCTAAATAGAGGAAAAAGACATAAGTAGCAGCAAAGGAGGCAAGAGAAATAGCCCAATATGTGGTGTGTTAGACAGATTACTGGAAGGCAGGTTAGGGTTATCATAACCTGAAGAGAAGGCTTTGCTTAAACTTCTGACATGCCGTTAGATAAATCACTGTGTCATCAGAAGCTGGATCCCCTCTCTTGAGTAAAAATATTCAAGAATGCTCCAGAGGAGAAAAACTGTCCTTCTGTCGGGAGCTGCAGAAGTGATGCTGGAATTGGATGATCCCATGAAATCCTTCTTTCCCTGACTTTGTTCTTCCAGGGAATCTTTGAGAAGTTTCTTGTTCTGTCAGGTAAGCTTATTCTTCAGCAGCCACTTGCTCCAGAATGATTCCTGCATCTGTCGAGGTACTTTGATATGAATAGGGAAACTGGCATTTAAAATTCTAGCTTATAGCTGTGGTACCTGCAGGTGCTACTTGAGTAATCCTGATGAAGACACTGACACAGAAGATGCTCTAGAAATGTAGCTTTTTAAGCACTAGTACCAACACAGAATTGGATTTTTTTATTGTTCAAAGCTGGTGGTTCAGACATTTTTCACATACGCAAACAGTTTGAGCAACATGGTCTTATAGATCAGGATTAGCAGGTTAGCAACTTACTCTGAGATCTCTCAAGTCAAATTCTTCACTTTTGCAACTATGTGGGAGTCAGTAGAGTTAAATGAGAGTTAAATTTGGTTTCCCCACATGGGTTGTCTGGCAACTGTGGCCTAATTTTAGTCCCTTTACGCTGCCCATGTGGCTCTAAAGACTGGAGACAGAAAATTATGGCTCAGCGGATAATGTGCCATTTTCCTGAAAGTCCTCACTGTTCTCCATGTTTTGTTGGGACATATGCCCCTATATTTCATTTAGTTGTGCTAAAAATTACTCTTGAAATAAAAAACTGGAAATGAATCAATAGAAAGAGGTAATACTCAGACTTGGATGTCTCCGCAGTGCCTGGGTAAGGCTTGAATATTTGAAAAGGCTAAGATGCAAGTTATTCTTTTTTGAAACGTTCTTATTTTATTTGTTCCACTCAGGATACGTTACCAATATGGGAAGAGGAGGAAGGGTGAAAGAAAGAGGAAAACTATTTGATGGTATAAATATGTGGGGCAGCAAGACCAACCACAAAAAGGGGCCTCATCATGGAAAAGTATGACTTCTTCCAGCTTGTTTAAAAAATTTTTTTCAGCTCCAAACATGACAACCTCGCCCCACCCCAGTGTGCACCCTCAGAAGGGACTAGTGTTGGAGGGGTCCATGCTGAGATGTTGGTGGACCCACAGTGACTCTCCGTGGATGTTTGAAGTCATTACAAATTAGGCACTGCCTGACACGTTTTGAAGGAGGAGAAATATAGAAGGCAGTTTCCTGTCTGCAAGGGAATAGAGGAACTCAGCTGGAGAAGCCTCTGCTACTCCCAACCGATCCTCTTCACTTCCCTAAAAATACACACCCAGAACACCCCAAAAAAGGGAAGCCGACCATTCCAGCAGAAGATGCAGAAGCCTTCTTGATATGAGCAGTTCCACAAAGTCATCACCTTGACGTTCCTGAGGCTTTTCGGAAGAAATTTTGATGAAGTTGTTTTCCAGGTAGGGGGAATTTTCTTCTTTTATAGCATTCGTGCAGCTATTGAGGGTTCTTCAGATGAGAACAAAAGAACCAGTTTTTGAAATCTCAGCCTGTGCCCTTGCGGGTTACACAGCTATTGCCACTGCTCAAAGATTCTCAAACAAGCTGCTAATTTCAAGCATGTTGTGTTTAGACAGTATCTGCTGTAAAAGGGTAGATATTTTTGTGTTCTTTTCAGCTTTTGGAAAGTTCAGGCATTTTTCCAAGTGCAAGATTTTTTTCCAGGTACAGGTATTTTGAACCATAGATTCTCATGTGCCAGGGCCAGAGGTCTAGAAACTCCCTCTCTGAAGACCTGTTGAACCAAATTCTTCCGTAGTGCGACTTAATTGAATTAATCAGTTATGGCACAATTAGGTTATTGTCTGTTACACTAACAGCATGGTATCTTTCTGCTGCCGTGAAGCACAGTGACTGATCTGCTATATGACTCTTCTGTGGTTTTAAAAAACTCAGGAATAAAGGTATGTATTCCAGATTAGACTAACAAGTAATTTGTGTCTCCTACTTATGCTGAATTTCATTTGCACAAGCTCTTCTCTTTTTTGACTTCAACAGCCTCTTAGCAAATCCCTGCAGAGTTCATTGTGCTTGGTTTTTCGGGACAGCTATTTATGTAGCTCTTTTTGACTTCTGAACATTACAATTTACAGCATTAGTGCTGTAAATTGAAGTGTGTATTTGTTTCTGGTTTGCAGCTACTGAAGTTCCAGCAGTTTGCTGGTGGTTATGAGCATGCAAGAGTGGTTGCAATATTCAACAGCAGTGGCATGTGCTGTCCTGTGGAAGGAGACCATTCTTGCAGAGAGTGGGACAGTATCCGGGCGGAGGCTGTTTTTCCCAGCTGCAACCAACCTTTCTACAACTTTGGCCTCCTTTCTGTGTACTTTGCACTGGCTTAAGTCCTGTAATAATTGCAGTAGGATATCTGTAAAAGGGCTGGACTCCCTGCAACTGGAAGGAAACTGTCCCAACGGATGGTGCACCCAAGGATTAAAGCTATGGGATGTGTTTGGGTAGGGAGTGTGACAAACATTGAAATTCCTTCCATATGCAATGTGCAAATACAGTGTGCATATGAATGAGAAAGAGTATGTGCATTTATATGAGCTTTTTTTCCAAATGGGACACACTTTCTTCTTGTTTTATTTAACTTAACAAGTGTTTGGGCAGAGCAAAATGCTGTCTACACATCTGGATAGCAGCACAGGCACTACCCATTGGTCATGACCATGAAAAAAGTTGGGACTGGGTGGATGACAGATCAGCAGTGCAGTTTTAAAATTTGGTCTACATAGCTAGTGTAATTTTGCTTTCTTGATAGTGACACAATTTTGGTGGCCTTAAATAAGCTCCTTGCAAACAAAGTTAGCTTAGAATGGGGAGCACCTGAATTTTTGTAAATTCAGGAAAACAATTTCCTCAGCTATAATAGGTGTTGTAGTTTTGAAGGAGAAAAATAAGGTGTACCAGGAGGAACTTCAGGCATATCAGTGTGTGCAATAAGACAGACCATGGGCCTGCCTGGCCAGGCACTTGAGATGGACTTTCTAGTGCGTCAAAATCTGATAAGCTGCCTCTGCTCTCTGGAGCACCATGAAAGATGAGGTCAGTTGTATTTGCAGGAAATTCCCCCTCTACCTTATGAGATAAGAGACCCTCCCCCAGTGAGATTGTGCAGATAGTCAGTTGTGAGTGTGCAACAAACCAAAAGCATCTGCATGTTTGAAAGAGTCATTGCAAGTCATTTATTTGCCATAATATTACCTTTAATTCAGTTGTTCACGGTGGGAAGAGGTACCCACAAGCAAAGAACTTGGGGCCTCCTGCAAGACCACCATTATTGCAGGGCTCTGTGTAGATAATTTCATATAGATTTGCAATGGTGTGGGTAGTGACCAGGTCTCCTGGGATCTGAGTGTGGGAGCAAGAGGCACACTAAAGGGCACTACTGATGTATGGTCAAGGCCATACATTTTTCTGCTGAGCACTTGAGGCATCAGGTGGAAGCATAGCCCCTAACACAGCCTAATGCCCCCCTAATCTGTTTAGGGTACCTAAAACCATTTCTGGAGTTTCCCTGGTTTTTCCCTTGCATGCATTTTGTATATCTTTCTCATGGGGGAAGAGATGTATCACTTAACAGTACAAATGCTGAGAGATGGAAATGAGGCCTTATTCCTACAATACCCTGGTCCTGCTCTTGCAGAGGGAGGGAGAGAGGGCAAGGAGGAACAGCATGGGCAAACCCAGGTATTCAGATATCATGAGTCAGCTCCCAAAATCATAATATTCAGTTTGCTCTTTCTGTGTTTTTTTTCTGTCCTGTCACTGCTCAAAAATTGTCTCCAACATCCAGAAAATGCAGTAGCTGAAATACACCCTTTTGTCAGTGAAATCTGAGATTTCCATTTGAACACGTCACAGCAGGGGCTGGGGCTCTAAGGGAAATGTCAAATGTTACAAGATTTGCAATAGAATCACAACAGCTGGTAACACTGTGAGGATGACAGAATAGGCACCATTGCCCAGCCCAAACTAGGAGATTCCTTAAATGGAGAGAGAGGCCTCCAGCAACCTTCACCCCCTCGATCCATTTACTTTTAATAAAGTCACCAAATTCTGGTATAGCAGAAGGCTAATGTGGCTCCATGTGCTGAGATCTGTGAACAATTTATATAACGTGTGGGGAAGGACCTGTGTATACCTTTCAACTGAATGCTGTACTCTCAGTCCAGCCCTCCAGCTCCTGCTCCATGCTTCACATTTGTGGAAAGTCCCTGGCACTGCCCTAAAAGCTGAGGTTGAGAAGGGAACGGATAGGGCTGTGCTGGAAATGACTGCTTGGCTGGCATGAGGGCAAGGATGAAATGGAGAGAGATAGGTACTGCTTGAAGGACCAGGATATGGGCGTTGACATGGGAAGTGGACAGAGCAGCACGTGCCGCTAGCTGTCATGGGCAGCAAACCTAAAAAAAAAACAACTAAAAAAAAATAAAAAAAAACTATAAAAAAAAAGAGAGAGAGAGAGAGACTGTGCAGTATAGTGGAATAAAGAAGATTTTGTGTAGTGGGATAGCAAAGAAGTGACATATGTCCAGTGTTTTGAGATGTAGTTTTTCTGTATTGCTTTTCTGTCTGTGCAGTGGCAAAGGCCGTAGTGCTTGACTGATACAGTATAAAGTCGTGAGAGCTGTGGGCAAGGGCAGTCTTGTGCCAGAGCTGACATCGTTATCTGTGTAGTTTTAACTGCCTTCTCTCTAATCCGTGTGACTCTGCCTGTAGAGAAGCTCTTCTGCACTGTGCCTTTCTCACCCACACATATGGCAGGAGGAAGGGAGCTGGTTAAACTTGGGATACTGTGATCTGTGAGTCAGATACTTGGCCAAAACCTCCAGTATTCCCAGTCTCTCCAAAAAGTGATGTGTCCAGCTTCCTGCGTAATCACTAAGGACTGGCTTTAAAATGATTCTGTCTAAAGGCACAAAGCTGTTATTTCTTTCAAGAAATCAAGATCTCCTGCAGCTCTGCTTTGCGGAGGACAGATAAGATGAGAAAAGCTTGTAGTAAGGGCAGAGTGAGGAAGCTTTGATCTTAGCCAAAATGCCCCTTTAACATTAAAATAAGTATTTTATACTTACAACATCTATTCTGTTTTCTGCAGCACAATACAAATTGAGTCACACTGACCTACACAGGGACTTCATGAGGCCACACTCAGGTCTTTTGGTGAATAGCTTTGCAGCCTCTCTGAGCTTCTTGCTGGAGGGGAAAGGAAAGGACCCAGAGTCAAAGTTCTCAACAGGGGCATTTGGGTGCTGAGCTGGAGGTATGTGAGAGGCCCTGACCATTAGAGATTTTCCTGGGCCATGTGTGAGGCACCTCAAATTGGTGCTGCTGAAGCCTTCTGATCTCTGTACCTCTTGTCCCTCTCCTGGAGTTCTCCAAAGGCTGTGGGTTCCTTCTTTCCCTGTCTAAAATCCCACCTGAGCTTTGGCTCTTTCAGGCTTGTTGGCAAATGCACAGACCTTAGTAAGGAGGAAAGCTGTCACTGCTGTAAGGATAACGTCAGCACTGATAGGAAGAGGCCTTTCCAGCGTAAACCAGTTTGCAGAATCCTGTGACACACTGCAGTTTTCACTGTTAACTGAAATGGGACACATCTCACTGGGGAATAGCTGGTCACTAGCTACACAGAGAGGGTGGTCTAGTGAGATGCTGTCAGAACTGAGCTATCTGTGTTCTTCAGGTAATGCCATTTCTAATGCACCTAAGGCAGCAGCTAGCTGCACACGCTCCCCCTGCACTGCCAGCGCAACCCCACTCAAGGGAGGATGAATGTGCTCTCATGTCCATTCAGGCCTTGGACTCCTCCAAGAGCTACCAGAAAATGACATTTAAGGAAGCAGCTCTCTTTCTGGAGTTCATTCAGGCCTACTTTTCATAACACAGATGACACATATCCCTTACTGCCTGGCTTGTGTTGAGCTGACCACCAAGCAGAAAAGTAGCTATGCTAGTATGTTGCCTGTGTGCCATGACGCTGCCATGCTAGCACAGGTGTCCTGCAGTCATAAAGACAAGATAGCTTCTTCCTCCATATTCTTTGCTGATAGTAATTGTTGCTTGTGTTTTGTCTTGGAATATCTTTTCAACTCCTGGGTTCTTGTGGACACTTGCATGCATCCCTTAGGCCTTTTAAGACTAGATCTTCACTTTTCCTGCTGCTTAAGTTATCATAACCCTACACAGAATGTACTCACATGTGCAGCTGGACTTTAGAGACCTAGTGATGTGTTGAATACTAAAGTTATGCTCTTCCTCAAATACCTGTTTATCCATACCTTCACCCCATGGGTTGTGCATGCTACACAGCAGCCCTGTTAAGCAAGGGATTTTGTACCCTTAGGGTATGTGCAGGCATCACCATGACAAGGTGGAGGCAGAAGGGGCCTGCTGCACTCCTTCATTTGTGTGCCTGCTGAGCAGGTGAAGTAATGAGTGCAGGTGGTTACATCCATGTGGGTCTGGGGTGATGTCACTGGAACTGATGTGATTACGGGGCAGCTGGACTACATCTGGAGAGTAACAGTGGAATCAGAAGCTCCTGACGTGCTGTCTACAGCTCCATCACCTGATCCCTCCCTCAGAGTGACAGAGGAGCTAAAGTACTTTTAAATCACTTGCACCAGACTCCAGCAAAATAAATTTTTGAAGTTACTTAGCTTTCAAATCAATATAAAAATCTACATTAGGGGTCCAGAGATCCATCCCTTTTTTTGCATCACAATGATGAAGAGGTCATATATGAATAGAAGGGTCACTGCACAGGGTTTACAAGGAGCATTGGCTGGCTTTGCATGTACCCAGCAGGGCTAGGAGGTGATATATTGTGCTTAACAGGTTACTTGTATTTTCCTACAGGCATTTAAATATCCAGAGGAACTGCTGAGATGTTCCAACAAGCCTTTTTTTCCACTCTTCTTTGTATGGCACTAGTTCCTCTCCATGCTCAGTTTGATGAGGATTCTGGAGACATCAGTCCTACCTCCTGTGCAGGTATTAACCAGATAATTTGGTTGTCTCTCTCCCTCCTTTGTAGGTAGCAATTTTATGGAAAGCTGTGACCATCCTCAGTTCAAGAGCCTATTCACAAGGAACTAACTTTGGCATGTTATACTTCATCTGTTCCTTTGCGCTCCTGGGCAGCACCCTGGCATAGTGATCTGTCATTATGTAGAAAACACCATCAGTCAAAACCCTCATTTCTGAGTTTGCATTAGAATGCAGAGAGTTAGGAAATGAAGAGCTCAAATCTGCCAGTGGTGGATTCTCCCAACTGATGCAATACTAAATACCAATAAATCTCCAGAATTGAGCTCCATATCTGATATTAAAAATAATCTATTTTGAATTTGATGATTTCAGCACTTTTTAGTTGCAATGTGAAGGAGTTTATTTATATGCCCAGCCTAACTACAGAAAATAGCAAGACTTTCAAGATTGATTCAATAGAGTAAATCTTAGGATTTTGAAGTCCTTGACACTAAAGAATCTTCTGACCTGAATACAGATATTACTGCTAGAGCTAGTTTTTTTCCAGTATTGCACTTGGGTATGGTCCTTTTGAAATTGTCCATAGCTCGGAGAGAGCAACCAGCAATGTAGCAGTCAGGGCATTCATGTGAAGCATAGGAGAGCAAGGGTCTTATCCTTGCTCTTCTCAGTTCAAATCAGGGACTTAATCAGTTTGCTCCAATCCAGGTGGAAATAACGTATGATTAGTAACAGTTGCAACACCCTCACAGGAATCTGAATCTCATCCCTTGTGCTGTTGTTTGCTCTTTTCAAAATTCTGTTAATTCGAACTCTGCAGTCCGTATTCCTGGGGATTAAAGAAGGGGATGCAATGTTACATAAAGTGCTCTGACACATCATTGTCTCCATGCAGAAAAGAGGGACTGCCCCATCAATGTGTACTTCATCATTGACACTTCAGAGAGTGTTGCTCTTCAGACTGTGCCTATCCAGAGCCTTGTGGATCAAATAAAGCGGTTCATCCCTGTGTTTATCAACAAACTGGAGAATGAGGTCTACCAGAACCAAGTCTCCATCACTTGGAGGTTTGGAGGACTTCATTACTCAGACGTGGTGGAAATTTACAGCCCTTTAACAAGCAGCAAAGACACATACCTCACCAAGCTGTATGCTATTAATTACCTTGGCCGGGGCACCTTCACAGACTGTGCTATCTCCAACATGACAGAGCAGATCCAGAGCCAGATGGCCCCTGGTGTGAACTTTGCAGTGGTCATCACGGATGGCCATGTAACTGGCAGTCCCTGCGGGGGAATGAAGATGCAAGCTGAGAGGGCGCGAGACATGGGGATCAAGCTCTTTGCAGTGGCCCCCAGTGAGAATGTCTATGAGCAGGGACTACGGGAGATTGCCAACCTGCCACATGAGCTGTATCGCAACAACTATGCCATCACACAGAAAGACACCCTTGACATTGATGTGAACACTACAGACAGGATAATCCAAGTCATGGTAAGTGCCATTGATCCATGCTGCCCCAGATGCTCTTTCTTACTTGAACTGGGGACAGAGAGTATAATGGGGGGAGCCAAAATGGTGTGATGGAGAGAGAGGGTTAGGGAGAGTCCTCAGAGGCAGGTGCTCAGCATTAAGCATATAAAAGGGTCCACCAAACAGTGCCAGCAATGAAAAAAGCTGGGTCAGTAGTGAAGGTACGTGGTTGAGACGTGGGAGACCCTAAGCAGTCATGCAGAGTCCCCATGCCTGTGTTCCCTTCTGGGGAACAGGATAGCAGGGTCGCCTCACCAGGGAGGGGTGACAAGAGAAACAGTGCATGAAAAGCTGGGATGCTTTCTGAGAGGACTTGTGGTGGGTTTCAGCAGAGCTCTGTAGAGCGCCTGTAACAGGGGAAAGCCTCCATCTTGTTTCTCTTCCTTTTTTATGTCCTTTCAGCAGTTATAGGCCAAAAGGAGTCTTGACTACATCTGATTTCTTTGATTAGGTGCTTAACCAGGACTCCTTGTTTTGTACCTCTATTCCCCAGCATTTCTGGTTAGGCTGCCATCCGAATGATGTCTGTTGCACTAGGTCAGATCTATGCTGTCTCCCAGAAGCCTGGGACCACCCGAAAAAGCATGCAGAAATGAGATCAGTGAGGGTTTCTGAGCCTCCTGTCAGGTATCAGAATGGTGTTTAAGACCCAATCTGTGAGACATTGCTAATCGGGGACTCTACTCAGGCACATTTAAAGCTGTGGGACCTTTACCACCTTCTTTTCTTGATTGTAACATGCATCTCCAAGGGGAGACACATGGCTGTGATGCTGTTTTCCTCTTGGAGCTAACTCTCTTACTGATTCTGTCTGTCCTGTTTTCTCCTTTGCAGAAACATGAAGCCTATGGAGAGGTGAGCGAGCAGCATCTTTATGCCATTTCCACGAAACACAGGTTAAAGCTTCCTTGCTTAGAGAAGACCAGCTAGTACCTCAAAAGAGTGGGCCTGATTATACTCTGAGCTGCATAGGACAGGAACTCTGCCTGCCTGTGGAAGCCAGCGCAGGGCCTGGGAACCAGTCATCTTACCTACTAGTTAAAATGAGATACTGGACTGGATACTGCACTTTCTGCCTCCCCACCCCTGTGATTTCCCTCACATCAGTGAACTCTTCACTTTATCTCCCTGGGGGCCTCATCTCATCATTTTGGATTTGGAGACATATTTTGTAGGTGGTCTGCAATCTAAAGTTAATGAAAGCCGATTTCATGTGGATGGGCCTTGGCCCACAGAGAGAGGTGTATGCAGAATGAGGCCCCAAAATGCATGTGAGTTCCACTGAGAGCCCCAGAACATCAAGCTCAGAATGCCTTTTGCTTGACATTTAACAGTCCTGTTCTTTGGATTTGGGCCCAGAGCCAAACAGAGATGAATGTGCTTGTGGTAACTTTCTGCTTTTAATTTATGGGTAGGATTTTTCAGCATGCTTATTGCTGCCTGAACTGTGATCCCACGGGATCACTTTTTTTACTAGTTTATCACGGGCAGTTTTTACCACTGCAATCAGTGGAAGAGATGCGTGGGCAGCAGAGAGCCCTGGTGCACACAGCCATGCATGCTGGTGCATGCTGGCTCAGAACATGAAATGAAAGGCAACCTGCTGCTGCAAACCTCCTGTTTAATTTGGTATTTTTCAGTGCTACAAGATGAGCTGCCTGGAGATTGCAGGTCCACCTGGTCCCAAGGGATACCGAGGGCAGAAGGTAAGTTGTCCTAACCTATGGGAAAAGAGTAATACCAGCGCCTGTCACAGACACTGTGTGAGTCCTTAGATCTCCTCACCTCAACTGCAGCAGTCTTCACAGATGTAGCAGTGTCTAAGTTGGCCCTGGGAAATTGTACTGCTGCTGTGAGTGGAGCACACACCCAGCACTCATGTCTCCTCATGACCATGCTGAGGATGATGCACCAGCAGCAGTGTAGAGCAACATCCTAGCATCAGCCATGTTCACCATGGCTAGCTTGCCCTTTGACACATGAGAATCTGTGTTGGGACAGCAGGAGCAAGGCAGAAGTTTTCTCAACAGTAGGATTTGCTACTCTCGTGTGTGCAGGGTGTCTCATTCTACCAAAATCCACAGCATGCTCCAACCTCTGTTGAGCCAGGCTGTGAGTTACCCTTCCCATACAGCCTTTCCCCTGCCTTCCCTGGAATAAAGCAGGTCCACTTCCACAAGCACGCTAGTGGAGACCCTCTAGGAGCAGCCAAAGAGAGCCTGATGCTAGCAGAAATTGTCTTTTATTTACAGTCAACACCAAGCCCTGACTTATGGTTTGTTTTGTTCTTAGGGTGCGAAGGGGAACATGGGTGAACCAGGCTCTCCTGGTCTGAAGGGACGACAGGTGAGTTATGGAAACTCTTCCCTCTGCTGCAGTTAGCAGTGTTCTTCCAGTGTTAAGTGGAGTTGTATCTGTATTGTGCCCTAGTTAATTCTCTGTTTCTCCTTTCTTTAAGGGTGACCCAGGTATTGAAGGTCCAATTGGATACCCTGGTCCAAAGGTAAGAATCATATAGCCAGTGACTGAGCTCTTTGCATTTTTTTTATTTTTTTTTGTAAAGCAGGGGGAGATTCAAGCTAATTTCCCACCATTCAATATTGCTTCCCTTCTTGTCCCTCCCCTTCTGAAAGTAGAGGACACCCATCAGTCAGTCCCCCAACTGCATGCTTGAATGCCACCATCTTCAAAGTCAGGTGCCTGGCATATCTTTCTCCTCCAAAGTCCTCTGACTAGCACTCAAGGGGTTGTATAACTCTGGCTGCTTTGATTCAGGCACTTGATATGGCTTTAGGAATTGTTGCCAGGTATTCCTTCTGGAAAGCATGGGCAACACTGGGATCCAGCCGTTGCCTGTAAGTAGGCATGTGTCTGTCCTCAGTGGTGCGGAGAGCTCTGCTTCTCCCTCTCGACCTGCCCATCTCCTACTCACCTCTGAGTTCCCCTGTGTGTCTGCTGTCCCTGCTGCCTCCCCTGCCTCCAGTCCCCAAGCACTAACAGAGCATTTTTCTTCTTTTCTTTTTGTCTTGCTCTAGGGTGTTCCAGGACTGAAAGGAGAAAAGGTGAGAAAAAAGCTCTAATGGTGTGTCTGGTCGCCGGGCCAGAGGGCATCTGTTTGTTGTAATGAAGGGATGTTTGTTTCAGAGTTTAGCCATGGCTGTGGGAATAATAATCCTATTAATAAGTGCTTGAGGAAATGCGGAGAGATTTCCCAGGGCCTCTCGAGGCTTGTGTCCTCCTTCAGGCATTTCTCATGGTCTTGCAACATTGTGATGTTCTTGCTAAGCCACTTGGGAAGTGAGGTAGCCAATTAAATTCCAGCATTTGATGTTCAAAAATATAGGTAGATCTTCCAGCCTGAGAGGAGAAACCACACTGAGTGACTTCATAACAAACTAAAGCAAAGGCTGATCCAGTGCTGGTGCAGATCACTCTTCTCCTTGTGACATCAGGGGAAGTACAGTACTTTGCACCAGCTGACGGTCTGGTCAGCGGAGAATATGAGTCAAGGAACTCCCTGGAGAAATGGGTACCAGCTTCTTTTTCTGCAGAGCAGGGAGTGACAAAGAGATTGCAGAGTCATTTGCACAGAACGCTGTGTCTGAGTATCCACAGTCCCCTTACACACAAATTAAGGAACCAGAAGGAAATTTTGTGTGAGCCTAGCCATTCTTCCCTGGGACATGGTCCTATGGCTGTGATGAGCATGATATTGGGAGACTGGCTGACTCCTGTCCTCTCTTTTCCCCAGGGCGAGATTGGATCTGACGGACGAAGGGTAAGAAAGGACCTTTTCTACCTTGCTTGTTGTTCCAACTTTGAACCTTTGAATGTCTCCAACAGATAATTGATCCCTCTTTTTTTCCCCTTGATCCTAGGGTGCTGCTGGCTTGGCAGGCCGGAACGGCACTGATGGACAGAAGGTAACAGCACTGGGAACACACTGTAATTTCACTGTGGTTGTTTCATTTCTTTAAGTCCCGTTTTCCCCACAGATAGTTTTGTTTCTCCCATCCCACACACTTCCATCCTAATCTCACTGAGGTTTGTAAGAGCTTGTTTGCATGTTATTCTGCAATGTCCTGTAGAAATATTTGAGTTGGAGATGTATTCATTCGGGTCACAGAAGTGCTATGCCTTCATCAGCAAGCTCTCTACAAGAGTATATAACCCAGACTGTGCTCCTACGTCAGAATTTGCTACACTCAGATCATCTGGGTGTAAATATCTCATCTTTAGTGTTAGTGACCTACATACACCCCCTACAGGGTGTGCACGGTCTTTGCAGGCATTTGGTTTTTACAGGCAGTTTTTCATGGAGTCTAAGGTTTCATCTCTGAAGTGCTGCTTGTTCTTACTGTTAAAGTCATAAGGCCAAGCTCAAGTACCCTGTAACAAAGTCCCTAAAATCCTCTGCCCCCTCTAAGGTGAGTGCAGAGATAGCCTAAGTTGAGAAAATTTCAGCTGGCCTTGTTTGCTGGCCAGTATACATTGGTTTTGCTCTGCACTTTATTTTCTTCCCAGCTAAGTAGAACTGTGAGATAATACCAGTTCTTCCTTCCGTGTATAAAATGTCTGCTGAAGCTCTAAAACACAGAAGTCCTTTAGAATTGTGATATAAGACTGTGGTTTCATCATACAATTAAGTCAACCTGTCAAGGATGGAAACTGAGCTTCCTCTTTCACCATCAATGAGCTATTAGATTGGCTTAGTTGTATCATGAAATTATGCTCCAAGTGTTAGTGAAGAGCTGAAAATTACCAGTAATGTCCCTTATGCAAAAGGCAGTAAATGCTAGCACATGGATGATCTAAGTGTTTGACAGTCGCCTTACCCATCCCTCTGCAGTTGGGGCTAGCTATATAATGGCTGCTAACAGTTTTGGAGCACAGAGCTAGGCTGTCATTACTCTAAGATTGTTGATCAGGAGCATGATTACTATATGCCTGACACACAACAGAGGACCAGCACAACCTTGGACATGAACGACTGTGAAATCCAACTTCTAGAGACATTTTCATAAGCCTTGAGTTATGACCCAGGGCATGTGTGCAGGGGTAGTGTGCTTGAATTCCTAGCAATAGCCCTACAGTCATTCAGGGTTTTCCAAGGTGCCCAGACTACTTTATTTGTCTCCATTTGTATCTGCACACCACAGACAACAATACTCCTGTGTAAGGAACACATTTACTTTTTATTCTGTAATCAATCACAGGTATGTTCAGCTGATAATGTTAAAAATTAGTAACTGCGTTACATGAAAAGCTATATTTTTCCCTTCTGATACACAGAATTTTTCTGTCTTTTTTTTTCTTTTTCTTTTTCTTTTTTTTGAATGTTCTCTCTCCAGGGCAAGTTGGGGAGAATTGGACCACCAGGCTGTAAGGGAGACCCTGGTGACAAGGTAGGAATGCATTATTTTTTCATCCAGCAAATCAGATGAGCAGCCCCACTAACTTTAGCTGATGAATCAGTTGCACATGCAGTAAGATATGGCTGACGAGTTGTTACTAGCCCATTTTTCTATCTATTGCATGGTCCAATCCCAGGCCTGCAACAGGGAGCACAACCTGAAATACCTCCTTTCCAAAGGCAGGAAAGCTGGGTATACCCCAGAGTCACTCAGTTCCATATATGGAGAAGCAGCTGCTCTTTTCATTAAGAGTAGCAGCAAGCAGAAACTGAGTTTGAGTGACTAGAGAGAGACTTTCTAAGGGTGTTGATTTATTCTGCAAGAAAACTGTACATTATTGTTACTGAAGAATATATGGTTCTTTGTTCTTTCCCTCCCTAGGGCCCTGATGGCTACCCAGGAGATGCAGGAAACCAAGGACAAAAAGGAGATGAAGGTGCAAAGGTACATGTATTCTGAACAGTGACCAGAGAGTATGGAGAGAGACCACCAGTGAGGACAGCTAAACACCATTGGCTGTATTTATTCTTAACTCCATTGGTACTCATGAAGTTGGTAAGCTCTATTCTGCCTCTGGGGCATGGATCCCATCACCAGAAACAGGAACCAAGGGAAGAGTTTTGCTCACTGTCCTCACTGGGTTCCACATGGTGCATATCAGTGGCGTACAACAAAATCCCAATGTTGGTAATGACCATTGCTCTCTGGCTGTTTCAGGGAGATCCCGGCCGGCCTGGTCGCAGTGGACCTCCAGGACCTCCAGGGGAAAAAGGGAGCCCGGTAGGTTCATGAAACATTTATGTGTCTCCGCTGTTTTACCAGAAAGCGCTCCACATGACACAGATTCAGAGCATTATCAGCTGCAGAGAGTGAGCCACTGGTCACAGGGCAGCTGTTACACAAAGACAAGAAGGGGTGTGTTTGGATATGTATCTGTTCAAGGATGGACTGTATGACATAGAAAACAGGTGTGCAGCTTGCTCTGTCTTCACACAAACTCTATTTCTTTTCCAAGGGTCTTCCAGGCAATGCTGGAGCCCAAGGACCTCCTGGAAGCAAGGGAGGAAAAGGTGAAGCAGGACCTCCTGGACCCAAAGGAGAGCCTGTAAGTTTCTGAATAGCTCTCAGAAGCGTGCACACTGCAGAAGTGTGATCCAGGTACATGGATGAACTTTGGACAGGCCATCAGGAAAGGCAACAGAAACCTATTACCTTGATGTCTGAGCAAGGCGCAGAAACTCCCCTGTTAGCCTGCCTGCCCTGCCTTCTGCATCCCAAAAGATGCACAGGTTTGTGCAAAAGATGCATATCTCCTTGTCTGCCATTCCTGATAAATCCCAGTGTGAGTGCTAATGCCTGCCTGGAGCTCATCTTAACCTTGGCAGGGCTGTGTAAGGACACAGGAGAGTTATCTCTGAGTTTGTCATGACAGTTCGCACCAAGGATGAGGCAACAAATGGTTCACATCTGGCAAGCAGCTTGAATTGTCTGCTTCTTGTATAATTTGCATAGGTTTCCCCTCTTTACTTACAACTGCTTTAGACTCTTTCCTGCCAACTAGATATTATCCAGACCCCTTAATTGCAAGGAAAACATTAAAAACATGAAGCCCAAGAACCACCTGAGCTTCTTTCAGCAACCTGAAACACAATCTTCCTCATCTTAACAGAGCAGTATCTGTGTAATTCTAAATTTGATGTCTTAAAGTCGACACCATTAGCCATTTCACTTAAATCATTTCAGAGAAGCATCCCATATTCCCACATAACCACAAATGCCTCTGTGCATGCCCAGGTACACTTTGGCTGTCCTCTAGCAAGTTTCCCAGATCACTGACTTCTCATAGGAGTGCACTGAAGACAACATCCCCAGGAAGAATAAAGCCCCACAGCTCCACCAGCATCAAGAGGCCAGAGCCTAGCTGGTGCAGATCAGTTGATATGTTTATGCAAGATCCAGTGGGGGAAGCTAAAGCAGATGAACTAAAAATAAAGCAGAATATTTAATCCTGAGGGGATGAACCATGAGTGTCAGTGTGGACACTGCAACAATGACCATCCCAAGAGAATCATCTGGTTCTGATTTCCCAAGAGCCCCCAAGCAGTGCCTGGCATGGACATGCATGTTCCCCTGCTGCCAGGCACATGCTCCTAAGGGGGGACAGGAGACATGTTTCTTGAGCTAGGAGGGACAAGGCAGAGGCAGTAGAGCATCACTGTTTCAGGTAGCATCTGTGTTTGCATCTGGTTTATGTGATTGCTTTCTGTGTCTGCCAAGGGTCGACGTGGAGATCCAGGAGTGAAAGGCAGTAAAGGGAGCCCTGGGGCCAAGGGAGAAAGGGTGAGTAAAGCAACTGCACACACCATTGCAAATGAGACTGAGATGTGTAGGCCTGCATGATGCACTGCTGCCCAGCCATGGAAGTGCCCAAGGCCAGAGCTGGAAACAGCAGATCCCAGTGCTGCGTGTGGGTTCTGCTCCCATTGTGCCTGGTGCCTGACCTGACCTCAAGGAGCCATGGCAGTAGGCTCTGAAAGGAGCAGGTACACCCTACTCTACTAGGACTTGATCCAGAGCTGAGTGAGGATGAAGGATAGTAATGCTCAAGGCTGAGAGTTATGTACAGAGGGCACCCTGCCCTGATATCCTAAGAAGCACCAGATCTGAGAACAGCATCACCCCTCCTCGTTCCTCAGAGGACTGCCAAGCACACAAATGAAGTTGGGAGACCTGCCTGACAAGGAATGTCTTTATCTTCGTCACAGGGAGATCCTGGTCCAGAGGGTCCTCGCGGCCTGCCCGGAGAGGTTGGAAGCAAAGGAGCAAGGGTAAGCAAGTAGTGGTTCACAGTAGCCGGTAGAGAGATAGAGTGCTACTGCCCCAAGGACAGCTCACCAGCTCCCCCTGCCAAATGTGTACCTGATGCAGCCATCCCCTCCCTCTGGCTGGACAGTCCGCACTCGCCACATGTGCTTCTGCAGAGAGAGGGCTGGTCCCACAGCTGAGTGGTGCTCGCTGTGCAGAAAGTGCTGCTGGGGGTTTGTGGTTGGAGAGAACTCTCTCTCCTACATGGGACAGTCGCTTAGATGGCTTGCCATCGGAAGAGGAGCTTTGTGCAGAATAGATTTTCATTCAGAGAAGCTGAAATGGGAGGCTAGGACTCCATAGTCCCCAGAGGAATCGTTCTGGTGCCAGAGCACTTGCCTGGCCCAGCACTGAGGCCGTATGGCTCAGAGGGGTGTGTCTGTATCTGCTCCTGTATCTTCTCAATTCTTACCTTGCTTTCCAGGGAGACCAAGGACTGCCAGGACCTAGAGGCCCTTCAGGTGTTGTGGGAGAGCCAGGCAAGATAGTAAGTTTTCTTAGGACATTTCTGTGACCTTCTTCTTCCTCTGTGGTGATAGCTTGCCCTACCAACATAAGCTGGCTGCACTGTCACCCCCAGAGGGGAGACTGCAAGACCTTCTTGCAGGGAGGCTCAAAAACTAGCCCAGAGGCCCCCTGCTAGTCCTTATGAGCATCAAGGAGAGACTGCAGCACCCAGGAGTCCTTGCTTCTGAGCTAAGCAGAGCTCAGCAAGATTACTTCTCCGTGACTCCCACCACCCAGGTGTTCCCAAAATAATGTGGGAGGGAACAACATCAGAGCAGAGCACTTGGCTAGGGAAGATGGGGCTGCTCCAAATGCCTGTTTGGCCTAGTTTTGTGGTTAATCCAGTACCCCGTTTTGACAGTGGTGCCATGACATCTGGGTAGTTCTGTGGGATGCAGGAACCCAAGTGATGAATTAGTCACTGTTGCAATAACCACACTGGGAGGGGAGATGGTCTTGCTGCATCATCTCAATAGCCAGTTTCCCCAGCCTGATCCCGCATATGGCCAGGGAGCTACAGGAATATTCTCATACACTCTCTCTACTCTCCCCAACACTATCCTGCAGGGATCGCGTGGGGATCCCGGTGACTTGGGCCCAAGAGGTGATGCAGGACCACCAGGACCAAAGGTAAAGTCTCTGAATGCAACTCAGTGCATTTTAGAGTGACTCCTTTTCCTTTTCCTTTTCCTTTTCCTTTTCCTTTTCCTTTTCCTTTTCCTTTCTTTTCTTGTCAGTTTCTGCTGCAGAAACTCCTTGACCTATTTATGCGCCTTGGAAACTTTTCTGGCCAAAACAGAGCTGGTTACATCCCTAACCCTGTGAAGTTTCAGGGGTGTCCCAGGCAGATGATGTCCCCAAGATCCTTTCAAGCCTCACTCTAAATGGCTGTTCCCAATGTTTCAGGGCCCAACTGCTGGGAGAGAGGGCTGTGCAGAAGTCATGGCGTTTTGGTGTTTTCTCTTCCCTGGGGGGTGGATGAAAATGGCCTTGACTGTCGCTGACATCGCCAAGTCAGAAAAGGCTGGGTTTGGTTGCTGACCGGTCATTTCTTTTCTACTAAAGGGTGACAGAGGCAGACCTGGTTTTAGCTATCCTGGCCCCAGAGGACTGCAGGTATGTGTGGTTCATGCAGTGCAGGTATATGCACTACAACAGCTTTGGAGGTAGCTTATGTCAGCGGAGGGGTTAACACTGAAGCTGAGCACCTTCAGAGAAGACGAAGGGAGGAGGGAAATATGATGAGAGCCATGAGAAACTGAAGTCTGTGAAGAGGATCAGGAAGTGGTCTTTCCATGCCAGTCTGTTTTCTTCCCTCCTTGGGTTGAGGGGAGAGGGATGCTTCATTCACACATGGCTGAAGGGCTACAAGGAGGATTCCCTGTCAGGAAGCTTTACTATTCCTCTAAGAAATGTTGGGACATCAGATCTGTTCACTGCCCTCTGAAGCTAGGTTGAGAAAATCAGCTTTCCTATCCCATACCCACTGATTACTGCAGTCGAAAACTGAATGGGCAATGCAAGGCTGGGACTTGCTACAAATACAGCCCCTTCTTCTAAAGAAGCTGGAGTAAGCGTCATTCTGCATTTACTGCAGACCACAGTGTCCTTCAGACTGACTGCCTAACTGCCTGTCTGTGGTAGAGGAGAGTAGGGCAATAGTTCTTTGACTCGCCAAATTCATCTGGTAAATTTAGAGATTCAAACATCAGCCTTTGGACATCCTGGCCATGGTCCAAAACCTGTCCCTGTGAGTAGGAAGATTCCCCTTTTGCTTCACAGAGATTGAACACAGCTTTAGCTCCTTCAGCTCCATGTGAGAGGCGCAGAGGGCCCCAGCCTTGCCTGAGGTGACAGAGAGGTGCATGTGCCCACCACCCCACCTGTCAGTCCATAGTTTCACTGGTCATTTAGCTTTGAGCCCCTGATTATAGCCTTCAAACATAGGTGTGTACTATGGGAATCCGTTACCGGTCAGATGCTGACTCACTCTTCTCTCTTCCCAGGGTGACAAGGGTGAGAAGGGGCAGCTGGGACCAAAGGTAAGTGTGTTTGCCCCTGGTCGGTCTGGTTTTGGCCTGACTGCAATGCGAGGTAGTTGTTTCCTGGCTTTCTGAATGTGTGGCTGAGGAACCTGTATTCTTGCAGCAGCTTTTCTACTTCCTCGCAAACAATCGTCTCTTGGTTTTCTTCTCCCCACCATTTCATATGCTGCACTTTGTAAGCTGGCATGGGACTAGCAGCCATGATGGCTTCAGTCCTTCAGGTTAGGGCTAAGTAGCCATAAAACAAAAGGTAGGCATTGAACAATCTTTTCAGACAGGAAGACTGTTTCTGGTCAAACTATTTTTAAAAAGACAAAAGAAACAGTTTAGCTGCTGTGAGAAGGTGATTGGGGGAAATGGTTTGTTTCTCCATCTTCAAATGATCTGCTAGGCCTTTCATGGGAGCGGTGCAGGCAACCCGAGCTTTGGTTGTGCCAAGTTGTAAGGCCTCTTTTCAAGTGTTCACTATTTTCTTTGGGATTTTCTGCATTCTACTTCTGAAGCTCAGTCACTCCACTCAAAGGTGGCAGCACTGTGCAGGGGACAGCTGCTGACGCCTCCACTTTGTGAAACAAACCCTCTCTGAAGTAGCCTGTAACCACTGCATGCCCAAAGTGTTACTTAGCCCACAGCAAACTCCAGGCTTTCTCTCTAGAGCTGTGTGTTTCCCGTCTGGCTGCGAATATTAACTGTACTGTGGGAAAAAGATGGGCTAGCTCTGTAGGTAACCAGCCTGACCCTGGGTACAGTTTCCAGGCTTATCTCCTTGTGAAACAATCTCAAATATGTTTTGTAAAGCTTCTTTATTCTTCAGTCAGGGCTTGTTAGAGACTGGCAAATATATAAACAGTATTCATTTGCTCTGTGCTGAGCTGCTGGTTTAAAGGGTGCTCTTTTGGGATAGACAGGACAGATACATGTGTGTTTTTGATGGATTCACTAGCAGTAATTCATCTGTCTGAGTACATCCATATGTTCTCTGTGCTGGATCTGTTTCTCCCTTCTTTGAACAGGGAGGAAGAGGTGAGCTTGGACCAAAAGGAGTGCAAGGGACAAAAGGAGAGAAGGGGGAACCTGTAAGTATATATTCAGTATTGCTCGCAGCTTCAGTTCAGGGAACACCTTTGCCAAAGCCCCTGCAGCAACTGAGAATCAAAAGCAGGAGCTGCTGTTTTTTTTCCCACTTGATGACACTGGGCCATGGTCCTCCAGTAATTGTCTCTTTACAAGGACTTGTGCTTGTGGAGGTCAGTCAGGTCATGCTAGAACAACACGTGAGGACTGAAAGAAGGGGGCAACTGTGTCACCACCACACACCCCCTTGTGAGTGCTCTGGATGTGTGGGATTTATAGCCACCTGACACACTAGGGAGCTGTGCAGTCTGTACAGTCTGCAGAGTACACAGTCTGCTCTCCCATATTTGACCAATATAGCCGCATACTGCAGAGAGCGCTGCCAGGCATCTTTCCTGTCCCATGTCTCTAAGCTTGCCTGTCACAGGCTGGTGACAACACTTAGTAGAGCTGTGCCTGATGGGCTGGTCAGGAGGAGCCCCTAGCACCAGCAGTGTGGGTCATGAGCCTTGTCAGGAAAATGCTCGACTCTTCTTTGTTTCTTTCTCAGGGTGATCCTGGCCCAGCAGGTGAGCCTGGACTCCGAGGCCCAGCTGGTGAACCAGGCCCTGAGGTACAGTATCATGCCATCATGTCTGACCAGATGCTCCAGCTCCTCCTTCTCCCCACTTCTCCCGTGTCCCTGCTTCTCTAAAGCTCAGACTGCCCCAGCAGATCTCCCTACAGCAGGACTTGCTGGAGGTGACTTATGGGGCATTCCAGCTGTCAGACATGTCTGATGGCTACCAGAGAGGCTTTCCGATCCTTCCCACGGCAGACCTTTCCAAAAAGCCAAGTTCTTGATGGTGCTGGTGTCTAGTTCCCAATGGGGACTCCTAGGAAAGTTGTGTCTGAAAGCACTGTGTTCTTCTTACAGGGAATTCCCGGACCACCAGGAGATCCTGGCCTAACTGTAAGTAGGAATGTTCTCCAAATCACCCAAGTGTTCTTCCACCTGTGGGCAACCTTCACTCTTCAAAGTTTCACTTTTTTTTTTTTTTTTTTTGGGGGGGGGTGGCGGCAGCAGCAGCATCAGCAGCATGCAGCCTGAGAATGAAACAAGGCATTAGACACTGTTGCTGCTCATAGGTCTTGGAAAAGAGCTGGGTGTCGTCATCCTGCAACAGGGCAGGACTGAAGCCATCTTGCCAAGGGCAGGGTGAGGGACCTGTAACTTCCAATGGAACCTGAAACAGTCTCAAGCTGAGAAAAGAGTGCTGCTTTCTGGGTAGGAAGTGAATGGAGAGCCTTTCACTTCAGAGGGTGAGGGCAGGGCTGCCTGGTTGCTTTGGAAGGGAAGGGATAGCGTTCACCCTGAACCCTGTCTTTCTGCTTTGCTGGCAGGACTGTGATGTGATGACCTACGTGAGAGAAACATGTGGATGCTGTGGTGAGTTGCCTATTGCTTCTGTTCTGAATTGTAAGCCATTCGTTAGGTAGGGGGACAACAACCAGCCAGGTCTGGAAAGAAGGCAGGCAAACCTCCTTTGTCTCTAGGGCAGTCCTGCCTCCTTGTCACCTCAAAGGTTGCCTGTAGAGGAGCCTGCTTCTGAGCAGGAGGCCAATAAAGGCCTTCTCCATCCTTTGGGCAGTGTCTCCATGGAGGTGGTTAGGGGCAGGGATGCTGGCCTCCTTCCAAGACAGCATCAGCAGGCAGCAGAGCAACTGCAGATGGACAGTCATCTTTGAAGGAGCTCTGCCCTTGTGAGCTAAAGAGAGTGGTCAAGCAAAATACAGATGGTCTCAGTGTGAGACAGAGATCCAGTAAGTTCCATGCACCTTGCCTCCCTTTCAGGATGGCCTCTGCTCTGCCCTGTACATTGAGCCACTGGCACAGTGAGGCTCTTTGGATACTCTGTGTAATGCTGTACCCTGTAGATGAGGTAGCAGAGAAAGACACCATAGGAAATTCTCACCTGCTCACTCAACTCTGAGCCCACTGCTGAGAGTGGCGCTGCTGGGGCTGCCTGCTTTATGTCCCAAAATTCAGCTCTGTTACTGCAGGAGCAGTGATCTGTGATCAAGTTGCATGGTCCAGATGATACAACAGAGTGTAATACACAATAGGAGGAACAAGCACATAAAATTCTCCCTGCACTACTGGCTGCGGGCAGCACAGCAGATCCTTTGAATCCTTGGAGTGATGTTAAATGTCTCCATCTTCCTCTGTATGGTCTCTTCTGCCCTGATGGCTCTTGTTCCCACTGTCTTCAACCATTGAGATTTCCTCCTTCTGTTCCTCTCCCCAGACTGTGAGAAGCGCTGTGGTGCCCTGGATATTATGTTCGTCATAGACAGCTCTGAGAGTATTGGCTACACCAACTTCACCCTGGAGAAAAATTTTGTTGTCAATGTGGTCAGCCGGCTGGGCTCTATTGCTAAGGACCCCAAGTCAGAAACAGGTCTGGAGTGTGTGTGTGTGGGGGGGTGGACGGGAGGCAGCTAGAGGGGCATTTATGAGGAACATGTAGGAGAGGAGAGTCTTGTGTCCCTCCAGCTTCCTCATTTGTCTGTAGTTACCCTGGTGTGCAATCCATCTGTTGTGCATTTTTGTAGTAGTTTCTGCTCCTTCCTCCCTCCCCTCCTCTGCCTAATAGGCCATTTGGGCAGCTCTTCACAGATATGAAAGCTGACTTTCTCAGCTTCTCCCTGAAGATGCAATGCCAAGTAATGTAACATGTCATTGTCAGGTGCCCGTGTTGGGGTGGTGCAGTACAGTCATGACGGGACCTTTGAAGCCATCAAACTTGATGATGAACGCATAGATTCACTGTCGAGCTTCAAGGAAGCAGTGAAACGTCTGGAGTGGATTGCTGGGGGCACCTGGACACCATCTGCTCTTCAGTTTGCCTACAACAAGCTCATCAAGGAAAGCAGGCGAGAAAAAGCCCAAGTGTTTGCTGTGGTGATAACGGATGGGCGCTATGACCCCCGAGATGATGACAAGAACCTAGGGGCTCTTTGTGGTAGAGATGTGCTTGTCAACACCATTGGCATTGGGGACATGTTTGATCAGCCAGAACAGAGTGAGACCCTTGTCTCCATTGCTTGCAATGAACCCCAGCGAGTCCAGAAGATGAGGCTCTTCTCAGACCTGGTGGCAGAGGAATTCATTGACAAGATGGAGGATGTGCTCTGCCCAGGTCTGTACCTGTCCCTGAACTTCTTACAGGAACTGAAGTTTCCTAGCTGCAGGGATTGAGATGGGAGTCGTATGTGGTGCTTTGCAGCAATTGCAGAGCTGCTGTGCCCGCAGGTTGGCCAGTAGTGCATAAGCTGGGTCATCACTCAGTTTTCCTTGTTTCTTTTCCTTCCAGATCCACAGATCGTCTGCCCCGAGCTGCCCTGTCAAACAGGTAAACTTTACAAGTAGCTTCATGCCATCTGCACAAAGTGGTAGGTCCAGGGGAGAGTGCACAAGACTCAGGACTGGGAGGGAATGTTCAGTCCTGTTCATTCACTTGGTATGGCAGGGAATTTGGGAAATAGTATTACTTTACATCAGGAGAGGCCCCAGGTTTTCATCTCCTGCTCTTTTCCTGGCTCTTTGAGCTCTCTTCACAGGTGCTAGCGCACCATGTTAGTGCACAAGCCTTGCTCATCTCTGCTACATCTCCCTGTCCAAGTGAAACAGAACTTTACATAGATTTCCAAATTCCTTGGAGCCACCAGATTTTGACCTCCAGACTCAGTAATGAATTTCTCACTTGCTCATAGTCTCTATCATATATCAAGTCAAAACCTCCTTGCTAAACTTCCCAATCCATGTGATCTTTGAAATCTAGAGTTAAATCCGCAGCACTGGACAGGATGCTCTGTGTGAATGATGAGGGCAGAGGAGGAAGTAGGGACAGTTTGGAAAATGACACTGTAGTGGACTGAAAGCTTTGGCTTCTCTAACACTGGCTGTATTTTAATTAACAATTAACTCAGGGTGTTGGATCAAAGGAAGAAGGCTGTAAGGATCCTCTGGTATAAAAGAGACAGCTGCTGCTTGCTGCAGGTAGCTTTACTTGATCATATTTTGCTTGTTAAGGGGCAGATCTGCAACCTGAATTTCTAGAGATACTGGCTGTCTAAGTCTCTATGTCTGTTTAAATACAGTAGAGACAGTATTTGCTGATACATGCAAAGCATATAAGGGACAAAGTTTTGCCATGTCTTGTGATTTTTATCCCAACTTCTGCCATGATTATGTTTTTTTGAAAGTCCCAAGCTTCAACTCTCAACTTTCATTTTTAAAGAAGTCCTTTTTTTTTTCCATACTGAAGCAAAGAAAAACTGGTCCCAGAATGGTCAGAAAAGCTATAATTATTCCTGTCTACAATCTGACTTTTAGACTAGTATTTTGAGTGTTTGCATTTGGACGTGCAGAGAAAGCAATGTCAAATTGTGGTGCTGAGGTGTCCAGGCACACTCCTCTGTCATGTACTCTGAGGAGCTGTGTCCTGTGGATCCGTGCATGAGGAGCCAACTTTTCCATGTCACACTAGTGACTGCTCATGTGTCTTTAAAGGTTTTGGTCTTTGCAGCCTCCCCCTTTCTGTGGAATACTGCAGGAGAGATTGACCTGAACAGTGGCCTATTCATGTTCTTCTATATCCGGGCCATCATGACCCTCCAAAGCAAGGTGGACTTGGCTGTCCTTTTACTATAGTGCACTTGGGTATTTCTGTTCCTGATACAAGGTGAGAACAGTTCACTTGTACCTGACATACTTGAAGACCAGAACAGAAATGACAGCTGTGATATGAGGAGGCTTCTAAGGAGATTCCCTCTTGGGTAATTTCCTCAAGCCACGCCATAGGTGGGCAGAACACTGTGTGGGCCCTGTACACCTGCAACCCTATACGATATGAGATTTGGAATGAGGTGGCATGCTAGGCATGGGCCTCCTGTGAAAAGTAACAATACACTCATCTCAACATCGGTGAAAGTTGTCCTTGCGTGCAAGGACCTCTGCTACACCTGATAGACTAAGTGGGTTTTAAATTATGCCCAGGGATTCAGGGGCCTTTGCCCAAAGCACCTTCCACCTGCTGTACTGGACTGTCCATGATGTGTTTCCATCATCACGTAGAAGGATTTGCAATGATCACACCCACATAACAGTAAGGAAAAATGTTGGATGAGAAGTAAAATAAGGAATGTGATGGAGTTTGCGGATTCTTGGCTGCTACAAAACCATGGCAAAGAATTATGTATCAGTGTTCAGCTTCCTCTTGCTCTCTGGGAATATTTTCAAGAGCTGATGCTAAGTCATATGCAAACCCTTTGGATGGAGATGTTGACCTTTGCATGGTATGTGAGTGAGCTTAATGCATATGCAATGCATGTGTCCAAGTGGTAGATAGGCCAAATATAGATTCAGTGAGAGAGCTATGCTCAGCCCTGTTCTTTGCCCTTAGACTTTTAGAATTGCAGTCCTGGCACTCAAAGGAACAACCTGAGCTCCAGCCTGAATGTTGTCATGAGAATATGGAGAGACACGTTACATCAGGAGAGTATGGAGAGGGACAGGTATTATATCCCAGTGTCCTCTCTGCTGCCTTGCAGAGACAGACGAGTCACCAGCTTTATGAATTCTCATCTGCAGATACAGGAAGCCAGGAAGGCACGCCACCTTTCAGTGCTTTGTCTAAGGAAATCCAGTTTTTCCTGTTTTCAGGACAGACCCATGTCTCCTTATCTCCTTATCACCTCTGATTGTGGTTCTTACACAATACTGGAGTGTTTCTTGACATGGGGTCCAGGCAGGGTTAAATGCTGAGCAAATCTGAACTGACCAATTGCTTTGACAGAAACCGCATGATGCTCTGTGAGGCTTTTTCTAACCCATACAAAAGGCTTTGCTTTGAGCTTTGGGGTTTTATTCAAATACAAGCTCAGTGCAGTCAGGTGGAAACCACGGTTCTTGTGATCCTGAATCACTGCAGACATCACACAGGAGCATTATATGGAACAGAGTATTAACTCTAGTCAAAGTACAGAGGGCTAAGTGCCAGGCAAGGAGTTTATGTAATGCTTTCCCTTAGATGTCTTTCCAGCTCCCCAGATGTATAGCATCATGTATACAGTTTGCATGTAACCGAGTTCAAAGCTATTTGACAGCTGATATCAACCAATCCCGTATGCAGAAAAAAAGTTGGACCCTCTAGCCTTCTTCCTGAATACTGCTCTTCCTCCATCATGAATATGCTAGACTAGTTGGAAGAGACTGGGCAGTTATGTTTTCATGTTGTTTTCTGAGGACTCTTGGTTGATGGGTGTGTGATATCAGTAAGAATCCCATAGTTCCTCAAACAAATGTGGTTCCTCAAGCAAATGTAGTATTTGCCCTGTCACTAAATCACCAAATACTGTTCATTCTCTCAGATGTTGTGTGAGACAGTTATCTGGTCCATAAGTTAATTCAGTTCATTCAGTAGAAAAATAAGCAACTGATTGGCTTTACTTACTTATTCTGTGTTTCCAGTGCTCTTCAGGATTTAGTAATACCTAATGCCACAAGTCAGGTGCCCCAGGCAGAACATCTATAAAATATCAATAACTATTTTGCCCCCAACCTGTAGAAGTACCGGTTGCAGTAGGGTCTGTATTCACCTCATCTGGCCTTACTGGAGTAGATCTTTCCTTCATCACTGAAGAGCTGCTCTATCCTAGATACCTTTAAGGGCTGTTCTGCAAGCCACTGGCAGTTTTCCCTTCAGCCAGTTGTCTTTGGCTCCAGCCTTTCTTGAAAAAGGCATGGGAGAGCTTTCACCACAGGAGCCACATCCAGCCCTGGGACACGTATTCTAACAAAGCTGTTGAGACTTAGATCTTGAAATTTAAAGTCTTGCTTTGTTCTTTACTTCTCTGTCTCTTATTAGCTCTGTTCTCGTCTGGTGCAGTGTACATAGAAAAGCCAGGTAGCATTCAGAGAGAGAGCCATTGCTAGAAAGCCCTGAAAATATTCTTTTGACGCTCACTTACAGATGGCAGGAACCCTGGGAACGTAAACCCACTTATTTTCCGCCCCATGGAAGAGGGAGTCAACATAGATTTCCCCAGCACCATACATTCGATCGCCCAGTTCCTAAACTCCACGCGGGAAACCCAGGACCCCAGCATGTACACCCAGCTGGTGGCCACTTTGGCCTATACCGCCGAAAAAGCCAAGTTTGCCACTGGAAATGAGCGGCAAGAGTGGATGGACCTGTTCATTGACACCTTCAAAATGGTGCACAGCGAGATTGTGGGGGACCCAGAAACCGTGCTAGGGCTTTGCTGACATATCCATTATAGATCACATGAAGTGGGAGGCAGAGGCTGAGTGGAGATGGGAGAATCATTTGGACCTTCAAACATCTTTCCTCAAGTGCCTGTTTGGCAGAGAGGATGGGTACATAGATAGATGCTTTTAGTTTAGGAGAAACACAGGTAGTGACATAGCTTGGTTATGCTCAGCCAAGTATGTGGCACAAGGGGTGGATCTCTCCAGCTTGGCTGGCTGATGAGCATGGCAGCTTTCTCCTTAGATTACAAGCGATGCTTTTGCTCTACCTACAGCTTTTCTGCAGAGGAACTTCCAGCCACTAGCAGGACAGCTGCTCTGCCTTGGTCTCTGAATCAGCCAAGCTGCTCCCCCTTTCACCTTCCCAACACTCCCCCTCTGTACTGGCAAGCTAGTCTGTCGCAGGGTGAAAGACTGTCACACAGTCCTCAGCCACACAGGAGCACAAGGCTCCGTTGATGAGACTGCTGGCACACGTGTGACTGAGGGCAGGAGAGAGCCCTTTGTTTGCAGAAAGCCTAGTGATGCGCTTTTCCCGCACTTTCCTACGTATCTTTTTGCTGACTGCTTCTGAAGTATCTTCTGTGTTCTCTTTCTGGATAACTGGGTGCTGTCTTCAGGTTGTGCAAACCATTTGTGTGGCAAGACTGGCAAAGCAAGATGCATCTCCTTTCGCTGCAGTTAGCATTTCTATGTGACCACTCAACAGACAGTTTGTGGTATTAAAGGGAAAGAGCAAGCAGTAAAGAAGGGCATCCCTGGCTTTCCATCAAGAGTACCAAAACCTGAAAAGTGCTTTTGTCAGAACATATGCAGTATGTACTTTGTGTGCTTTTTACTCAGCTTGTATATTGTGTTTTTTCTCTCTGTCTTCAGTAGCAACATGTAGCTATTCATAGCCAGGAGATGCAGATTATGTAGGACCAGGAAGTCCAAAGCAAAATCCATGACTGTGCAATCATAACTGTGTGATACATTAAGATGTTTAAAAGCACATATTTAAACATGATGTAGTATAGTCCATAAAATCCATAATCAGTTCTAGTCTCGGGTCAGAGAGACTATAGGCCTACCACTTGTGCTGTGGGAACATTTGCTTAGACAAGGAGTGAGATGTCCATGAGTTCGACTACCAACGGCTTTCACAAAAGGTTAGGCAGATGACTGCCATTTGTGCCTCTAAAATAACCATTGCCCTGTAAAGCTATAAAAAGAGAACACAAGCATTGAGTGTATAGATGCGAGAGTAGAAGTATTTAGTGCTAGCAAGTGAATTTTGCAGCCTCTCTAACTGACATGGTATTATTGCAATAAAGTCTACTGAGCAAATGTACTATTTAATGGGCAGAATGGAGATGTACAGTCTTCAAATAATGTGTCTGGCCTATTATGAAGTCTGTTTTCAGATATGTAAAGTGGAACCAGTTACCAAACTGTAGCCAAGCTCAGAAATGAGAATTGGAATGAGGAATTTGCCTACTTTGAACATATTACTAGGTTTTATTTCAACTTTGTTCCAACATCTGGGGCTTGCCAAACTAGGCTAGAAGTTGTCCAACAACAGGCACTTAGAGGTGTTTGTGTCATTCAGCTCATGATCAAGCCAAATACACTGCACAAAGACAGTCTTTCTCTCAACATTTTAGCACTTTTTGCTCCTGGTCTGTGCAATACCAGGGAGTTCAGAAGAGTTCACTATTGGAATATAGCAAGAAAAAGAGTTCAAAGAACTCTTCCTAGCTCTAAATGGTTTGCTCAGAGTTTTAGACAAAGGTCTGGCAGAAGGATGAGGATCAGTCTGTATCTGAATCCATATGCTAACATCTTATTATAATCCACATATGGATGGTCTTTGCAAGGCCAAACTCCCTACTCTATTTTGATTTTTATCCTAAAATTAGCATGTGATTTAGCCTTATGCAGTGCATCTGAGAAGACTAAACTCAAAGTAATTAAGTTGCTCCAATCATGATGCTAAGGAGAAGTCCTTGAGCATACTTATGACTGGAAGCCCAAAGGAGATGCTGTTTTGAAAGGAACATCTCAGGGCTAAGCTGTCTGGCTGGGCAAGATTGGAATTCAATAAATCTTTAGGAAAGTGAGTTTAGATCTCATCACACAGTGGCTGTTTATTCCATTTCTGTTGGTAAGCAAAGCAGTACAAGCATTGGAAACAAACTTTTTTACCTCTAAAAAATCTTCAGTTAACTATGAAAAATATTTATGAGAAAATGTCTCTTTGCCTGAGCAGTATTTGCATTAACCCTTATTAGACAAAAGCAAGTGGATGTAATGGTTTGATAACATAATCCTGGTGAATCCCTCTGACAAAACCAGATAGATTTCAACACAGCAGCAGTTCCTTCAGTGTCCTGGTAAAGTTCTCAGGCAAAGGAAGGACATGCATCAGAGCTTGGGGAAAAGAAAATTCCTACCTCTCAGATGACATGGGAGGAGGTTGTGAATGGGGAAGCCCAGGAAAGGGCTGGCAGGCCAGTTCACTTGTTCATTATTTCTTTCATCTCTACTGTGAAATGTTAGAGGAAATACAAGTTACCCTACTGCAGGAAAAAGCAGGAGCATTATGTGAATGGCTGGGATTATCTTGCACATGCACATCATTAGTTGGGTTACTGATGGCAAGAAAGTTGATGGTATTTCTGCAGTGCTGCTTCCTTTAGACTGCCTCAGATGTCTCCTAGCATACAGTTTGTGGTATGGTGAGATATAGGCATTTGTGCCTCACTGTAAGCTGCGTGAAAAGGGTTGGTACTCCAATTAAAAGCACTGTGTGAAGAGATTATTTGGCCTAATTCATGGTGGTGCATCCAAGAGCTTATATCCCAGGATCATCTGCAGTCAAAAATGAAAATCTCAAGGCCCTTGGAAGGTGAAATGCTCTTTTGTCCCCCCTGAATTCTTCTCTCTGTTGGTATCAGGCATACTGAGGAGCATATTTTCTGTAGGTACTGCCATATGCAGAGCTCTTGCTGCACTTGTGTCAACATCCTCCCAGAAACAAGAATAAGGTACAACCAAAGCGTGATACAGAATGGAACAGAACCTGAGGTTTTGTTGCTGCTGCACTGTCATTTATGTTAATGTTCTCATGGGATAACTCATGTATAAAGGAGTTTAATCTATGACATGGCTCAAAGGCAGCCCTCCCCATCCAGGAGGACTGAGCAGTAAGAAGAGTTTTTCTGTGGAGGGTACTCATGCAGTAGACATCTGTCGAGCAGCTCCATGGAGAGCTAGCCACACATTATACTCTTGTTCAAGCTTCAGGGAGTGATGCTGCACTCTGAGTGGCAATCTGCTGGTGTCTGCCTAACTAGGATCTCTTAAAGCTCGCTTCAGGTCCTTTTTTTGGGGGAGTTCTTGCTTGTAATCACCAGAAACGTGACTGCATATAGACAAGAACGAGGGGGAGAAAGACCTGTAACACTTCTTTGGCATGATATGCAGCCCTCACTTCCACTCCTCTTTTGCAAAGCCCTACTTAAATTTCAGATTATGTGGTTGAAAGGGGCATGCTTCTCCCCTTTCATGGCTACATGAAGCATATGCAGAACACGTAAGGGCCTGGAGTTCACTGGTGCAGGTACTGCCAAGGTAAAATATCCTGGTAGCAGCACTTGTGTATGGGTAACTACAATATGAATGTACGTTTAGACAACATTTTTCTAGGAAGGTCAGTCAGAGGTGAGTACATACGTTTATTGATTTAAAAGAGTGGAGTATTGAATTGAATTTGGAGATGTGATGTTATACACAGCTCATGGAGAAATATCTGTTGCTTCCGATTGGAGATGGCTTTCTTCTTGCATCAGAACTGACAGACGAGAAGCCTGTTGTTAGCAGTAAGTCAGTGTACAATAAGCACCATTCAAGACATGGCATCATTATAGATATGTCTTAAAGTGTAGGCTAAGAGGAAATGCAAGGCTGCAAAGTCAGTGAACATGAAACGTAAAAGCAACTATGAACTTTCACCATGCCCAGCAAATTAGGGTGAACTACAAGTACCGGAAGTTGCTTTATCAGGTATTACTGTTTTATCATGGATAGAAGTGGTGTCAAATAATCTGCGATTACAACAATATGTAACATCAGCGTTTCTGCTACATTGGGAGCACAGTCCCATGCTGTTGAATTCATGTTGCACACTGGACCAGTAGTCTCTAGAGTGCATGTATGTATTTTGCTTAAAATATTTTACAAATTTGCCCTTCACTGAATGTTGACCATATAAATGGAGATGGAAGTGGAGTCAAATTCTGTGTGCAGTCACCTGCAGTTACCTGTGACTTTTTAAATGCACTGCCTACCTGCCAAGTTTGATGTTGTGTATAGCTATACTTTCCTACTAAACAGGCATTCATTTTGTTCAGATCGTATGAGGAATTGCAAAACGCTTTGCTTCAGCACCCTACAATGCTGAATCCAGCCCCAGGTATAACAGTATTCAGCACTGAGAAAGTACTTTGTCAGGTAGACGGATTTGTTCATAATACTGAAATTCAACTTAATGTGAAACGCATATAATGACAGTTACCCCTTGCTGGAAATGGATGTTCAGGTTGAAGCTGCTCCAGAATCCTCTGTTACTTGCCAGTCATATGGCACAACATGACGTCTGCTCCATTTTTTCACCTTATCCCTTTCAAGATTCAATTTTAGAGTCCTCATCATAGAATTGCTTGACAGTGCACACTATGGCTATTGCTCTGCTACCACCATGATGGAATACCTTGGGAAGTGGCCAGTCATAGCATGTACATCACAAATGAATACTGCTGTTGTAATCACTTTCCTGGTTATTGCTTTCAGTGGAGAAGAAAAAAGAATTCTTATCCAAATATGGAATAAAATTGAAAAATGCAGAAATTGAAATGTTTCTTAGAGAAGCAATGCGTGCAGAAGAACATCACATGCAATACAGCTGCTGAAGGGGACAAAAGAATGACTTAAAACTAACAGCTGAGTCTAAATATTGGTGTTTTCTTCTGCCCTTTTTTTTTTTTTTTGAGTTCATTCACTGCATATATTCATATGCCTACATGCCTCCTTTGTGGACAGGTGCTGATCCAAAAGACTTAAGAACAGTTTCCCACCACATTTTATTCAACTATTGGTCTTTGTTACAAAAGCTGTTTTACTACATACAGATGTACCAAAAAGGATAGTCTTGTTTTTCAACCACATGGCCCAACCTTTGTAAGCTCTTCAGGAATTAGTGATTACTGATGAAACAAATCTTGGCACAGTGTGAAATCAGCTTCCAACCAACAGATCTGTGCATGAAGAATTGCTCCAAAAGTAAACCACACTCTAAATATAACTGAGAGGTTTGTAAATACCACCTGCCATTAATCTCTAGCCATCCCATTACAGAAAGGGGTTGGGCTGTAGTATAAGAAGGTGGATATAATTCTAGGGATGAAACGCAGAAAATGCGCAGATCTGTCTGATGTCTTGGATGCTTGTGGTGGTCTGTCATAGGCCTCAGAATTAATGCCCATTAAGAGCCAGCGCCCAGGAGCTGAGGAAGTCAGAAGCAAAGATCCTGTTACCAGCCACCAGCAGCTGGTCCTTCTTTGGGCAAAAATATACAGCGGCTATTCCAACCCACACTGCACGAGGGAAGCCCCAACCTTATCTTGTAGGCTTTCTTATACTCCCAACTGTTATTTTTCTCTCTTTCCTGCAGAGCTTGCAGTGGCCCAGTGCACGCAGCGCCCCGTTGATGTCGTCTTCTTGCTTGATGGCTCCGAAAGGATTGGGGAGCAGAATTTCCAGAAGGCCCACAACTTTGTGGAGGAGGTAGCCCGACAGCTCACACTGGCCAGAAGCAACAATGACAACATGAATGCCCGGATTGCCCTTATGCAGTATGGCAGTGAGAAAGAGCAGGATGTGGTCTTCCCGCTGACATACAACCTGACTGAAATCTCCAATGCCCTGGCACAGATCAAGTATCTGGATTCATCCTCCAACATTGGGTCAGCCATCTTTCACGCCATCAACAACATTGTGCGCAGCCCTGGGGACACGCAACGAGTTGCCCGGCGCAATGCTGAGCTCTCCTTTGTCTTCATTACTGATGGCATCACAGGAAGCCAGAACCTTGATGAGGCCATTGACTCCATGAAGAAGCAGGATGTCATGCCCACAGTAGTGGCTCTTGGGAGTGACGTAGACATGGATGTCTTGCTGAAGCTTGGCCTTGGGGACCGGGCAGCCATCTTCCGGGAGAAGGACTATGCCAGCCTCTCCCAGCCTGGCTTCTTTGACAGGTTCATTAGGTGGATATGTTAATTGAAGGGAGTGCACATTTCGTCCTCTCACCAATATACACACCCCAGATATTACTTGTTTTATTTTCTTCCCTTTGTATGGTTGTTAGCAACTCTGAGCTGGCCCAGAACAGTTTGTACACAGCTACCCTCTGGGTTCTCCTGTCTAGCCAAAATTCAGAGCTCTTGTTTGATTTTCATGATGAAGTCATGTATCTTACATTTATGGTGCTAATTAAAACCAAGATCGAAGCAGGATACAGAGCCATACAAAGTATTTCTGTAACGCTTTACACATACCAAGCCATTCCTTTGTGTATGTACTGTAATGTTAGGAGAACTTACCAAAGAAACAGGAAATTTCTCTAGTTCAATAGAACAAGTGATCATCTCTAATTTTCAGAAACTCTTGCTCTCCCTCACCCTCCTTTGAGGAGTTTTATGCTCATGACATCCCCCGTTCTTTAGCAAGCTCTTTTCACAGTCACTTCCTCATCCTTTTTCTTCTCTCAGTACTTCTGCCCTGTAAGAGCGCTCAGGGGCGACTTCATTGACAAATCACATGCTTCTTGATATGGTCAGAAATGTGCTTTCTTTTTGCATTGTCCTTGGTTGCTTGTTCCTTTTTTCCAGGAGTGATAGGATGAGGCATCAGCCTAATTTAGATATTTTGCTGCCCTCTACAGTTGTCTGCAAATGCTCCTTTCAGGGATCTATCAATCCCAAATTTCATAGACCAATTTAGAGATTTTCATTTTCCTGTGGGCTGGGCCATATCTCCCTTGCTTCCTTCTATCATTCCTACCTTCACCAGAACCTGTTACAGTATCCAAAATCTGGCCTGAGAGGTCTAGCGTGCCTCCCAGCATCTCTCAAAATACCAGGCAGCATATGGAATTGCCTCACCCTGTCATCCCAATATGCTCAAAATAACCATGGTGCCTTATTCCAACCAGTATCTGCCAAGCACTACCCAGATTTGAACTTGAATTGTGCTGTCTGCAAAAATAAACAAACTCTTTTCACAAATAAACTCTTTTCACTCTGTCCTGAAAAGCCTCTGTAGTTCTTTTTTTTTTTTTTTGATGAGCAGCTGATTCTCCTGATGTTGAACTGGTTTGACTTTTCCTAGAGTTCGTAGAGCACCATTTTGTAAATCAGCACATCTCTACAGAGTCAGAGTGAAGTCTGCAGTTAGTCTGGCTCAGCCTGTAGCTCCAGCCTTGGGAACACTCCTAGGAATGACCATGAAAAAGTAGAAGCTTTGATCTTCCCAAGGATTGCAGCATTTCACCAGACCCGCCTCATTGCTGGCATTCAGGAAACATTTGTCTTCTGCCTTTCCTTGCAAATGGAGCACAAGGCCACTGGTGCCTAAGATGAGCACCACAACACAGGGATTGCAGGGCACTGCTGAGGATCAGAAGGAACCAAAGGAGCTGGTGCGGCTGCTCCAGCTCTCCCCCCTGCCCACTATGCACAGTCCCATTGCAGGCCTGTTCTTCTGCTTCCCTGTGGTGCCAATCCAGACCATGATCTCTCAGCATGACAAAGGTAGTGTCCTCATTCTTCACCTCCTTCATGTTCCCTAGGCCCAGTGCTGTGAATGAGGAGAGCAGAGATGTTTTGCTCTGCAGTCTGGTACTGGTTTCTCATCTCCTTAAGTAGTGTAGAGTCTAATCCCGCTCCCCAGCTCTCTGACACCATGCAGGGGCAACTCCACTTTTTTGCCCTGCTCTTGGTATCTGTGCCATGCCCCTGAGTACTGGTGAGCTCTGCCAGGCTCGCTGCCATAGGCTGGGCACCAAGGTGCACATTTTGTGAGTGATGAAGTGAGATCACTACTCATGGCAGCATAAAGACTAGCCACAAATGTGAGAGTTCCCTGCATGCATTACAGGTGGTCAGAGCCTGGCAGGCAGCTCTTTGCTCTTTTCTAGCCATGCTCCAGGGAGGGAGATCAGGGAATTGATCTGTGATCATTCTGTCATGCTTTGACACCAGGACTGCAAGGATGTTGAATGGTGTGATTGCCTCTGTGCTGTTGCCCTTCTTTGATTAGAAGTATGAGGGTATTTTTTACTGTGAGGGTGGCTCAGCATTGCAGGGTGCACAGAGAGGTTGTGGAGTCTCCATCCTTGGAGATATTCAAAACCTGCCTGGACATGATCCTGGGCAATCTGCGCTAGCTGACCCTGCTTGAGCGGGGGCGGGGTTGGACCAGGTGATCTCCAGACACCCCTTCCAACCCCAACTATTCTGTGATTCTGTGTGCCTTTCCCCACTGCAAAGGTGGTGTTGCACCCGAATCAAGCTTTCCCCATACCTTCTTCAGTTCCTCTTTCATCCAACATTTGTGTGTCTAGAGCATGGAAAGTGGGTCAGGGCAACACCCAACAAACAGGGCATTTCTGTAAGGTTGAATTCAGGGTTGTGGAGGTGGCATGGAGAGGAGAGGTTGGGCAGGATGTGGGTTTTGTGTAGGGGGTCCCTCAGGCAGGGGGATGCAAAGGGGCCTGCAGCATGGATGCAGGACGTGCTCCCAGCGCATGCACAAGCCTGGGCCAGTGCAGGCATGGCTGTGGGAACTGTTGCTGAGTGTACTATAGCATCACTACCATGTTTTTCGTTCCTTTGAAAAGGGGATCTGTAAGGGGAGCTTCTTGAGAAGTTAAAGGATGAAACATGACAGCATCCAGTTAGAAGCCATGGTGAGAGGGTAACCATTATAAGAAAGACACTCACCTCCCTTCCAGGTATGGAGTCTACTGCCGCCCCCCCCCCCCCCCCCCACACACACACACTCAGCCAGCCATGCAACAAATATCTCAGACACAGAAGAAGTTAGTTCCTGAAAACCCAGGCCAGCAAGAGGCACAGCCCATGCCTGGACAGCCCATTGAGCTGACGGAGCCTCTGACAGCTTGCTGAGAGCCATGTAGTATGGAGTGCAGGGTGTGCTAACATTAAATCTCTGTGAGACTGGCTGCATATCTTTTTCTGGAAATTTACTCTGATGTGGTGAGCTGCTCATGTTTGTGCCACCGGGTCCAACAATCAGACCTTGGTGACAACAGAGGCCTCTCCATAATGGGATTAGGAAGGCTCTTCTTGAGCCACAGCAATGGGCAAAACAGAGAAATGTAACAGTAACTCTAGCAGCTCTGCATCCAAATTGTGGTAGCAGCACTGCCAGGCTTTTCACTTCTGGCTATACACTGAGCATGCATGCCACAGTCCTGTAATCACGGCTCAGAGGCCTAGGAAAGAGAACTCACTACTTTTTTCTATTTCAAATATCCAAATTTTTACCCTGGCAATCCATACAGCTCAGCAAGGGGCTGGCCCCCGAATTCCCCAGTCAACCCTTCTGCCACAGATGGAAAAGTTCATATTAAATTTAAGGAGCTCTAACAAGCGGTGGGATCCATTTTAGCAGCTGGCATTATTGTACAGTGATAATCACACGCAGAACAGCAGACTGCAAACCATCACATGGTACTCCTTGTGCTGTTGTCTGCAGCCTTCATGGATCATTTTTAGTGAAGTGCAATGGTATGAGAGTGAATCCCCATCCAGGCAGGGGCTCTCTCTAAAGACAGAGGAAGGAATTGCTGGTTGTGTTCTTGCAGGGATTCCAGACTACAGAATTTACAAACTAAAAACAAGAAAATCACTCAACAGACAAAATCCAGTTTGCAGAGAAAGGAGAAAGGAACAAACTGATAGTCCTCATGGGACATTCATCTTTGTGTTTTGTTTCTTCTGTTGATTCATCACCAGGTGGGTAGGAGCTGTCGTCTTTAGTCAGAATCAGAACTGCTGCTTGAGCTGCTTGAGGAGTGCTGGAGGAGGAAGAGATTAAATGATTTCAGGGCAGCATGAAAATATCCCTCTTTCATGCCATTTATGATAGGTGTTAGTGATCCTACAGTTTTAGACATTTGCCCTGGGTACCTGTCTGGTTACAGTTTGGCTCTCACCAATCCATCCAATGTGGTATGTGCAATAAATATAGCTGCTGGCAGGAGCTGTTGCAAGTGTCTCTGCTGACACTAAGCTGACAGCACAAGTTCAACAGCAAGAGCTGTCTCAGTGGAGAGGCCACAATGGGATCAGGTGTCTTCCTGGTGCCAGTGCCAGCCGGAGTCAGGACTGAGTCTGTGACGTACACATCTGGTGCAATGCAGGCAACACACACCCCTGACTGCTTTCTCCAGGTATCTTTGCACAGCAGCAAAAGTTGCATACTCAGGTTTGCACACTGGCTTAATTGTAAGCCTGTAATTAGCAGTGTCAACGTCAGGACCCAGCTGCCATGCTGAGGGTAAGCCAATGTGTGATTTATCACAACATCAAGGCCTCAGACAACAAATCCCAATGGCTTGGCGGGGCTACCTTGGCATTAAGACGAAATGGCTACTAATAAAATGATCACAACATTTATTCTGATACTGTTACAGTTTCCTGGCCTTCAACCACACTACAGAGTTGGAAACCACAGTGTTTTCTGCCACTGCGTCTGGAGAATATAATTACAGGCACATAGTGGGAGGGCTGGGGGGGGGGGGGGGGGAGGGGGGATTGTTTAAAAAGGATGTTCAGGCTAATTAAATTCCAGAAGGGTTCTGCTTTCTGCCAATGAGGGCAAATGCCAAGGCAGATAACTTTCCAAGCCATTAAATGCCAAGAGGAGTTCATGGTTTGGTTTGTTTGCAAAATGCTTGTCTGGTGGTGAAACTGGAGATTTTGTTTAGCAGTCCCTCACTCAAACCTGCTCCAGATGGTGCCAGTCACTGAGAAGCCATTTTCTGCAGGCCACCCAGAAGCATTTGGAAGGATCTTCTCTCTCCACGTGGACATGGAGTTTATGTCATGTTTCCTCTCTGTCCCAGTGGAGAGGCCACAAAGGGGTTAGGTCAGTCTTGCGGTGCAAGACTAGGTTGTTCTTTAGATGCTTGACGTGTTATGTGTAGATACATATGTTTTTAATCTGTAGAGCTGCAGATGAAGTGTACCTTCTACTAGCTCCCCATTGTAGCGAAGTCCTCATTCTATGAACACTTGAGTACTTCAAAGGACGCTGTAGCAAGTGTATTTAGTGCTACAATCTGATTATGAAAATCTAGCACCATTTACATTCTATCTTAGATGCAGAAGTAGTCCATGGACAATTCTTAAGCGAATTCCTTACCAGCCTTTGAAAGGCAAAAACCAACTCTCTGCAGGTTGAGGAATAAAAACAAAGAAATGCTTTCAATGACTATTGGAATTGCTACATTTTTTGGAGAAAAGTGTACACTTAAAAATCCTCAAAAACAAAAAAGGAAAAAGAAATTCTCTGGGCAATAAGCAGCTCCACAGTAGTGATTCTAAAGAGGAAACTGAACTGCTTCTGTGATGAAGGACACTGAGCCTTATAAAGGCACGGCACACTGGTAAGCAGAAGGACGTCCTGGGATTCAGTACACCTGATGTGTGTGTCAGGGCTCCTCTGGTGCATTGAGCTGTGTCAGTCCTACTATTTGGAATGACTTCAAGAAATGATGTGGCTGATGTTTCAATACATCATCACAACATCTCTAGCCCAGACAAGCCTGCCTAGAGAGCTACAGCATGTGTGGGGTGACCATAGGATTGTAGGAGAAGATCAGAGCAGGACCTCTTCCTCCTTACCTTGCCTCCGTGGTGCTTATGGCTGGACTTCGAGTGTTTCTTCTTGTGCTTCTTATGATGCTTCTGATGGCAGGCAGGTGGGCATGGTGGACACACCTGCACCCCTGGTGGGGGGTGCCCGTGGGGGTGATGACCTGGTGGGTGGGGGCTGTGGGAGTGATGTCCAGGTGGATAGGAGCCAGGCGGAGGGGGACCGCTGTGGTAGCCACCCGGGGGTCCCATGGGATGAGCGGCAGGGGGGCCAGATGGTGCCGGCGGGTAGCCAGGATAGGGACCTGGTGGCATGCAGGACCCAGGGTATGTTGCAGGGGCAGGTGGGCAAATTTGCACTTGTGGTGGTGGCACCCCTCCAGGTGTTCCTAGAAAGAAGAAAGTGTGTGTTTGCAAGCACAGCCAGACCCCATGGCTCTCCCTGGACAGCTGATGCCAGCAGGGAGCTTGTGTACCCCTGCACCCCAAGGATGTGCCCCAGCCTAACCCCCTCTCATCACAAACAATGCCCCATCCCCCTTTGGTAACAAAGCAATCCCTTTGGGTGTCAGTGGAGATTGCACCAAACCACTCTCCAGGCTGCAAGGCCAGGCAGTGCCCATGGCTCTGCCCAGGCCCTGCTGAGCCCCCTCACCTTGGTTGGGGTTCCACATCCTCCTGCCGCCTCCAAGCTGGAAGAGAAGGACGAGGGAAGAGGTTAATGGCCGCTCTTGTAACCCAGGGCTGCACTGCAGGGTATCCCATGAGAACCCTTCCCTCTCCTGAGCAGCCGCGCCTCCCTTCACTCCCAGACCCTCTGCAAGAGTGTGGGGTGGGCGACGCTGGCCTCTTGCCTTGCACACCTGCACTGGCCCTTGTGCCACAGCAAGGGCACAGCCACAGCATGTACTGCACCCTGACAGGCTGCACCACCTAGAAAGTTTAAAGAACGCTGCAGTCCAAAGCTGGAACATGGCTCTTTTAGCTGCACTTTGGTCTTCGGACTTGGCCATCCCAATCGCCATTAACCCCTCCTCAGCCCAGCTGGGCACTGATTCAGCCCTGAATTCATCACCCTTGGACCTAGGTGGCTCCAGCTGTGCAAACAGGTCTGACGTCTAGCTCCAGGGTGTACCATGGCATTGCTGCTCCTGGCTCCCCAGGGACATGTACCTGTCCACATGGTACGTCCTACCACAGATATGTCATCATGTTGTGAGCAGCCAGGACCTGGCTCATCTGCCCCAAATATCTGCCCCTAAGCACTGAGACAATATTCATCTCCCTAGGGATCTCACTCCACCACAGATCCTCACAGCTGCCCTGTCCCTCTCGGTGTCAGCCCTTTCCCCCAGCAACAACCACCCCTGGTTCCGTGCACCCAGCAAAGCCTGGGCAGGTGGCTTCAACCAAAAGGGGTTAAAGGAAATAGTAAACCAGCTCAGGCCCAAAGCACGTCCTCCACGCAGGCTGTGAGCAAGCCTGTGCGCTCAGCCCCTGCCTGCGCAGACACCAAGGGGCCAGCAGCACAGTGTCCCTGCTTAGCCCAGCCCAGCCACAGGATCAGTGCACCCTGGCCAACGGGCATCCAAGCTCCCGCTGCTCCCCGCTGCCCCCCAGCTCTGCCATGCACCACTCCCTTGGGAGCTACTTTAACTTACCAAAACTGCAGAAAACCAACCCAGCAAAGGCAATTGCAGCAAGCAGTCTGCGTTCAGTCACTGAACCAGAGGCTGTCTCCAACCTGACTTGGCACAGGGCCTGCTAGACACAGCAGGGTCCTAACGGTGGGTCCCCTCCCCCCCCAACATGTCTGCAATATGGCTTTCTTGTGACAACGCATAGCCCCACCACCACACACACAAACACACACAACCCCAATACACTTTCCAGCCCCACTGGCTATAAATGCAAACGTTCAAACCTCCACTTAGGTGAGCAGAGAGGAACCGCACCTCTTCCAGCAGCAGCCCTGAGCCCAGCAGCAGTCCCCGACACGGCTGTCCCTGGGGTGGTAGGACCAGCCCTCCAGCACCCTTTAAATAGACGGGCCCTGCCTGAGGAAAGGGCTGACACCCTAAAGCACTGAAACTGGCTTTACCGCTCCCCTGGCCGCCTTCACTGTCACCTTGGACACGCAGGGAAATGTAAACACACTGCACCCAGCCCAGGCACAAAGGTCTGCCAGGCCTGATAAAAACGTCGGGCAACGGGTGGTGGTTTTCAGTACCTGGCATCAGCTGATGGGGTGAGTCAGGTGTCCCCGCCGTGAACCCTGGTGTGCGCCCCAGGCACCGACACAGGATCCGGGGAGGGGCTGAGCCCCCTGCCCATGGGCGCTGCTGCAGGGCATCGGGGTTCAGCCAAATGCTCCAGTGCCAGGGTGAGAGCAGGCAGCGGTGCCGCTGTCTCCCCCCCCCCCCCCCCCCCCCCCCCAGGAAGCTCCATTGAGACATCCCTGCGTTTCAGCCCAGCTCCTGGGGACAAACGCTCTGGAGTTGGGACAGCCCAGGTGAGGGGCAGAAGGCGTCGTGCGAGGCACCTCTCCCCTTGCACGGGCAGCTCAGTGCCTACTTGTGATGCCTCCCCTCTTACTGCCAGAGAAGTGAAGACCGGTAGTAGCAGGGGCTCCCCTGGAGCAGGTCATGCTCAGGGTACTGCAATAATGTGAGGGTAGGGGAGGGAATATCTGCCATTAGACCTAGTGATGCAGATGGCTCTAGTCTGTGGGGCAGATGGAGACATGAGGAAGGGCTAGGTGCCTGATGCTTATCTCGTTTTCTCCAGGCAGGTGGGGCAGAGCTTCTCCCCATGCTGTCCCTGTAGCATGCCTCCCTTTACACACCCCTATGCTGTCTTGTGTTTGGCGCCACTCCTTTCCCCGGGCCAGTGAACAATGCAACTGTGCTTGTCATGCACAATAAAGAAAACACCTTGCAAGAAGTGACTCATGGAGAGGACATTCCCCAGCCTGGAGGCAGGATAGTGTCACGGGGTGTTTTTTGAGCACAAAACCATGCAGGCGTGTGTGTGTGTGTGTGTGTGTGTGTGTGTGTGTGTGTGTGAGAGAGAGAGAGAGAGATCAGGAGATGCTCATGCATAGGGTTTTCCTATCCCAGCCAGCACCTCCAAGCTGTGCTGCATGAGTATTCCCGGGTTGTGCTGGCCAGGAGGCTGCCCTAGCCCTGGGGATCCAGCCCATGCATGCAGCAGGCTGGAGCGGCCCCAGCGTTCACCACTGCACCCAATCCAGGACAGACAGACTTGGGGCTGCGGCTGGCACAGCCAAGCCCAGACCAGCCCTTTCTGGAACCAGCCAGGGGGACTGGGCCCCGCCAGCAAAATCCACACTCTGCTCTCCCTTGCCTGAGCCAGGGAGAGATGGGTATGGGCCAGGGGACACAACAGGGGGCTCTGCCTGAGCAGAACAGCTCTTCCTGAAGTGGGCGCCAAAGAAGCCCAGGCAGGACACACGTGTTTCCCAGCTGTATTTGCCACCACAAAGCTCTGCAGCCTAGCCCTGAGCCCCTCTCACGCTGCCCGCTTCTCCAGCAGTGCCAGCACAAGTGCCAAGCTCTGCTTCGCCTCCTCCAGGAGCCTGGAGACCTTCTGGGACATCTGCACAAGGAAGGAGGAAGTTAATCATTTGCCACTTGAAAGGACACAAAAGTCACTCCCTGTCTTTGCTGCCTGGCCCTGCCATGCACAACCCAGCACAAACTTTGCTCACGGTGAAAGGCCAAGGGTGCCGGGTGCGCTGGATGCTGGAGCCACCCAGCCCTGGCACAGGGTGTTCTCAGGGGACCTCCTCTGCATTTCTGTCCCACTTTGTCCCAGCCACATGGCCCTCATGCAGTGCCAGCATCAGGGCACAGTGCAGCTCCTGCTTACCACTTGCTTGAACTTCTCATCTGATATGTCTTTGAGATTGATCATGACATTGCAATAGGCCCCAAACACACCAGCTTCCAGCATCTTGGCTCCCACCTATGGAAAAAGGTTTTTGAAAAGCAATTTTAATAGCCTTTGCTAGTGAAACAGAGCAACGTTTTAAGGTCCTGCATTAGGTCAGACCCTTATGCTCTAATTTGCCCCTGGATTTCTAATCTCAGTGACTTGATGTTTACTGCAGCATGCAGGCCTGGGATGTTATGTGAAGCAGTGCTTTCCAACCCAGTATTTTCAGCCTGTGGCTCTGAAGGTGGGAACTGTGGCTTTGCCACAGAGATTGGAAAAACTGAGTCAAGAGGTCCTAAAAGGGATGCAAGCTGCCAAAAAGTTAGTGGGCTAAAACTACTGGCTGGTTAAAGAAGCAGGGCTTAAGAGATGTGTGTCATAGGTCTTCACAGCTACCTGAGCCACAAAGCAATGGGAAACCTTGCAGGAAAAGGTAACAAGCCAGGCAGCCTCCAAAGTTCCAGCCAGGACAGGGTGTGGAGTCCCATGGCCAAAGCAGCTCCTGAGCCTGGGGCAGTACCTGGATGTCAGACTTGCAGGCCAGGTTGCAGTGGCACGCCATCTCCTTTAATGCAGGCCAGAGCCCGTTCACCTTCTCTGCCAGGGCACAGGGCACTTCCACTGCTGTCTTCAACCCCTGCTGCATGGCGGCCGCACGCCTGATGAGAGAGACCAGCCCCCAGGTAAGCACCAGGACAAGTGCACACTACCCCAGGTAGCTCTTCTGCTGCCACATGCAATCCCCCACCACCAAGGCAAGCCCTCAGGCCAGCAGTGGAGTTGTGATATGAGCCAACTCCTTCGCAAAGCCAGCCCAGCTCACCTCGCCTTCTCTTCAGGGGTACTTTTTGGCAGCTTCATAGCTTCCTGTAGGTAAAGAAAAGCAGGTTTGGTCAGCCAGGGCTGCAGCTTGCTCTGAGACCCCATGTGCCTCACGTCAGGCACCGTAGGAGACCTCTTAGCTCCCATACTCCAGAAAAGTCCTTTTACCCCACATGATGTCTTTTACCTGGGTCTTGGGCTCTGTTTTGAGTTGCTGGGCCAGCAGACCCTTTTAGAGCAGAGATTTACCCATTCCCATCTGTTTCCCTGGGGGAACGGGGACACTCACAGGATGGAGGAGCCCTGTTTTACCCACTCGCTGAGTGCACTGGGTGCATCTGCCCCAACAGCCAATTCCTGAGGTTGAGCTTACAGCTCTGCTCCCAAGGGCCTCCAGGGGGATGCAATGCTGCCACTCTGCTCCCAGCTGGAAAACTGTCCCCTTCCCTACCGCATGCCTGATGGCAGCAGGACCTCACCATGTAGCTGCTGAAGGCACGGGAATCGGCATCTACCATGGCCACCAGCTCATCCATGGCCTGGTGGAAGGGGGGGATCAGCTTCCTCATGACAGCATCCAGCTCCTCAAACTGCCGCTTCCCATAGCTCATCAGCCCCACCATGCAGCCCAGCGCTGCTCCCTGCAAGGACAGGGCAGTAAATCCTCTAGTGGAATTCAAAGCCCACCTCTGCCACCATGCCAGGTCCCCTCCAAGACCTCAGCATGCCAAGAAGCACCCTCACAAGGAACCATCCAGAGGAGCACCCAGGTAGGCAGGGGCACACCACCCACCCCAGAGCTGGGGCACATACCAATGCAGACACGGCTGCAGACACAGAGCCTCCTCCCGGTGCTGCTGACCTCCTGCCGACTGCTCGCACGAAGGCACCCAGTGGCTTGGCCACCAGACCCCTGTCTGCTTCTCCTGCCTGCACCAGGTACCTGCAGCACAGCAGCACCGCAAGTAAGAGCTGCCACGCCAGCTGCCAGCCTGCCCGTGCATGGGGACACCGGCCACCACTGCCCTGTTCCTTCTCCTCCCCGTAAAGACAAATCCCCTACACTCCTACACTGCCCTCTCCAACAGGTTTTCATCTGTCCCAAACCCCTCAGCTCCACGGGTGATAGGAAAGTGGGCTAGCACCAAAAAAAAAACCACAGGATGGTGGGAAGGAGGAAAAGGAGCTAGAGAGCCTTGTAGGCACAGATGGACACCTGGGGTCGTACCGCTGGTGGGAGCAGACACCCCAGGGACGTCAGGGTTTGCTATGCATAAGGCAGGGCTGGGCTGGGCTGCAAATGACATTTTGCAGCATGGAAATGTGCCTGGGTAGCAAGTCTGCCTCTGGCCGCGCCCCTGCAGTCATGTCCCAGGGCTTCAGGGACTGGGACTTAAAAGTGCATATCCTGACTTCACGTCAGCACAGATGAATTTCCCTTTTCTCTTCTCTTGCAGAGAAACTTTTCATCCCAGCTGCTATAAAGATGGTGTCTGTCTTTGGAGGGAATCACATGAGCCAGAGAGGCTGAAATTTCCACTGCTGTGTGCTGGATGGGAGTTTAATGAACACTTGTTTGAATTTGTCAATAAAATCTGCTCCAGCTGCCTTGCAGAGGGACCTGGATTCCCTCATCCCAAACTCATAACCATCAATTCTTGGGGGCAGGGCCCATCTCTGTGTTTGTGCAGCATTCATCAGAGCGGTCCCCTGGGCGCTTGCAGGAGCAGGAGGAGCCCAAGGGTAGCAGGAATACAAGCACTGTTCCCCAAATAAGCTTAATAAAAGAGGCAGACCACTGGGATTCCCCCCATTCAGGCAGACACCAAACACAATAAAGAAAAGCAAGAAGGGAATCCCTACTCAATGACACGCTCCTGAGGGTTAAATGGAGACAGGGAATCCAGGCCCAGACGGCTGACCACCTGCAAGAAGCAGCACATGCCACATCAGTCCGTAGCTAGGCACAACATGTCCACGCACAAGAGGCAGTGCCTCGCAGTGCTATCAGGCATGAACCTCCCTGTGCGCAGCTAGGGCACCAATGCATCCCACTACATTTTTACTCACTTCTTTTAATTGACCATGAGCTCTTTGGCCCCTGGAAGACAGCCGTGTGGGCTATCACCCAGAGGAGAGGAAAGAAGAGCCAGGCCAATAAGCTTAAACTGCTCTGGCCATGTATGCTGTGTCACCAGGTCTGAGAGAATTTCCCATACCAAAGCTGGGGCATGCTCATATCCACCTGAGAGCAAATGGAAACTGCACTGATAAATAATTAGCTTGCTCTTATCTAGCACATTCCCCATAGGGTGGAAAAGTCCCTCCCCACTCCCTTCCCTCCTGAAGCTGAAAACTGGTGCTTGTCTTATTTTTTCCATCTTACACAGGTCCTGGGACAGTTTCTTGTGACAGCAAACGCTGTCCTTGAACTTTGTGGAGGTCTCCTTCCCCTCCCTGCTTCCACACAAGCAGGCAGCTAAGAGGCTGCTGCCTGTACTCTGCCCTCACAGAATGGGCTTTTTGCTCCCCTGAGCATCTCAGCTTCTATGGGTCATGACAATAAATCAGTTCGTCTCACTCACTTTGTCCTCACAGCTTGCCAGGCCATTCACAGTGTCAGGCATTGTCCCTCAAACCAAATGCCACAAGGGCATACAACCTGCCTGGGGGCTGACCTGGTCTCAAATCTCCAAGCAGTGACAGGGAAGGTGGCACTTTGGGAGGTTGGTGGTGTCTTGTTTGTGATCCCACCCCAGTCTTGGGGCCAGGGGAGCCACGTTACCAGTCTTATCTTGTGTTCCTCCTCCAGGATGAAAAGTTTTTCCTTCTTGATGTAAAACTCAGCCGCGTCCAGCATGGCCTTCTTGGGGATAAGCCCCACCAGCTGGGACCCCACCACAGGGAGCTTCAGAGCCTGCAAAGGACAGCGGAAATGTGACTGCCCTCCAGAGATATTTGCCATGCCTCTGCTACCACCCTTCCATTCTGGACTGATGGTCCTTTTCCTGGGATCTGAAAGGCACACAGAAATGTCTTCGATACATCTCCCACCTTGCAGAGGTGAGCCTGGAGCTGGGAATTAGCAGCCAGTCACTAAGTATTTGGGGTTTCCTGTTGCTTGGGTCTCTGCCTGGCTTTGCTGAGCTGAGAGCATGAAAAAGCAGCGCCAGACCATTGGACATGGCCAAAAGCTTGTAGGGAGATAACCTTTGCAAAGTCCCAGTTGAGAAAAGCATCACATGGCACCTCTCACCTCCTCTCACCACCTCTCACCTCTGCATCTCGGCAGACCTCCTCGTAGACTTCGTGGAGTGGCGTGGTCTCAAAGTCCAGGAGGTTTGTCGAAACCTGGGCTATATTCTCTTCCTCCAAATACCAGCCAATTCCCTGGACCTTCTTCAAGCGCCCGGGCTGCAAAGAGCTGCTGTGGTCAAGGCACAGCGGTGGCCAGCTCAGCCCTGGGATGCGTAGGGGTGAGCAGGACCGTGCATGAGAGTACCTGGTCAGCACCACGGCCCTGTTCCCGGATGTTGAGGGCGATGCGGTGAGCCAGCTCCTTGGTGCAGAGCAGATTGATGTTGTACGCTATGAGGAAGGTCCGGGCCCCTGTCACTGTGGCCCCCCACCGGGGGACAAAGGTGGGGGGCCCAAAATCGGGAGCCCACTCCGGTTTCACAAGCTGGGGAGGGAAAAAGAGAGGGAGGGAGGAAAGCGTTTTGGCTAGCACTGCCGTACAGCATGAGTGGGCTGCTGAGGCTGTGCCGCGATGGGCGGCTGTCCACCCAGGGAAAGTGTCTCCCTTCCCAGCCGGTGCCTGCAGCAGCCCCTTTCACATTTGGCAGCATCCAAAGCATTTCTTTGGCTCCTCTCAGTCTGGCCAAGACACTTGTGCAAAGGGAATAAAAAATGAAGGTAAAAAGGCAGCATTTTTCTTTCTCTTTTCAATTGTTTTGCTTCAAAACTTCCTCCCATTTCAGTTCTATGTAAAAACTTCCATAGGCTTAAAGCAGAAATGTTTCATTTCATGCCAAAGGAAATAGTTCACTCAAGTTCTCTGGGGTCTTTTTATCTCACAGAGGACAAAATGAATCCATCAGGATGAACAAGCCCAGCTACTTCAGCTTCTCTCTGTATGGCCCATGCTCCAGTCCTGACCATCTTGGTGGCCCCCACTAAACTTGCTCTAGTTTATTGACATCACTCTTGTACTGGGGCACCAAAAATCAGCCCAGTATCCAGATGTGGCCTCACTGGTGCCAAACGGGGAGAAGAATCAGCACCTTCACCATGCTGGCTGCGCTCTAGACTCCTTCCCAAGGAAGCTTGTAAGGTTATTGGTGTAAAAAGATCCCTCTTATTTTTTTCTTAATGCATTTTTGGAGCAAAGAGCAGAAGGCCCCAAGAGCTGTTTTCATACCCCCTCAGCCAGCATGTGCAATTGCCTCAGAAAGGAGACACTTCTCGTGGGGCCCAAGGTTTCGGTCTGGGGGAATAAGTGGCCTCCCTGAGGCCCAGGAGATGCTGCTCAGCTTTGCCCATTAGGCAGGACAGCCCGTGCTGCCAGGCACACTCACCTTTTTGGGGAGCGCCTCATACTCCCCAGCACGGATGGCTGGCAGGGATTTCCTGCTTTCCTCCCGTGCTGCCTCTCCGTACAGGTAAACTGCAAGAGAGAGCAGGGTATGACAGACAGGCCAAATGCCGCCATGGAGAGGGGGCTGTGGCACATCATCTAACAGGGACCACGGATCCATCTTTGCCCATTTTGGGACAGAAAGTGTTTTTGCCCTACTTAAGCCTTCGTAAAAGAAGTACATCTTCTTTTATATAGGAGAGCACTGGCACAGATGGAAGCACAGCCCCAGGCATCCAGCGCTCCCCCCACTCACCAGGCACCCCCAGCTCCATTGACAAACGCTGCCCAAAGTTGTAGGCGCAGGCAATACACTCCTCCATGCTCACGTTCATCACCGGCACAAAGGGGCAGACGTCCAGGGCCCCCATACGAGGGTGTTCACCTGGGGACAGGACCAGACGTTAAAAGGAAGGGAGCAGTAAGAGCAAGCTGGATGAGGAGGGATGAAGGCCCTTTCCCAGCCCCTTTTGGAGGCTCAGCTTACAGCCCGCCTGCCACAAAGCATTTCCACTGCAAGGAAAGTTGTGTTTGAGGCAGTAATGTGTACTCCAGCCCAGCAAAAGGATGGTTTCAGGTTCTCTGTAAGAGGAAGACAAGCAAGAGCTTTGTGCGGTCCAGCCAGCATCCATCCTGGCAGTGCTGCTTGCTGGAGATGCAGAAATGTGCCATATTTGGTTGCTGGCAATCATTTTGTATCAGTTTTTAGCTTCTGTGAACAAGAGAGGTTTTGAGCTGGGGAACCATGCTGTCAGGGCACAGCTCTGGCCATGCAAGGCATGCCAGTAGCCGTCCCCGCATGCCACAACCAACACAGAGGCTTGCTCTGGGCCCCAGCTGCCAAGGGACACTTGGTGCGGGGATGGCTCCCATGCTTCCCCCGAGCTCACCCGCGTGCCGACTCATGTCGATGAGCTGCCCGGCCACTCGGGCCGCGCTCAGCGCCCCTTCGACAACAGCTTCTGGGGCCCCCACAAAGGTGTAGACGGTGCGGTTGGTGGAGGGCCCGGCATCCACATCCAGCAACACGCAGCCAGGAGTCCCGGAGATGGCTTGCCCCAGCGCCTCAATCACCTGTGAGAGAGCGGAGACAGACAAGGAGGCTGGGCGGCGGGGCTGGCGAGATGCCCACCTCAGCCCCGGGAGCCATGCAAGATGGGGGAGCCTTTTTGCAGCTCTCCCCAACCCCATTCCCACTGGCGCTGGGGTTGGGGCCATGATCAAGAAGGAGGCCACGTGCCAGTGGGTACAACCCCGTGCCACTGAGGATGCAGGACTCTGGTGCATGAGCATCCTGCTTCCAACCAGGGGGCACAGCGCTGGGACACAGAGACAGCCCCTGGCTCCCTGCAAGCTGCAGCCCTGCAGCAGAGGAGGGAAAGTTGATCAGGTGCCAGCTACATGCTGGAGAGGTCTGTCGCAATTTGCTATTCCTGAGGATACTGTCCCCTGTCAGCTTCAAAACTGATTTGGCTCTGCAAAGCCCATTTCCTAGGGGAACCAGGATTTTTACCATGACCTTCATGTTGGCTCCCTGGAAGGGCCAAAGTTCAGCCTGAGGCAGACACCCAGCACAAATCATTTTAACCTGGACAGCGTAATGTTTGACAAAGCAACTGAAAGGGAGATTTCCAAATGGGATATGCCAGGCCACCTTCGTCAAGAGTCCTGGCCCTAAGACAACCTACAGGCAGCAGAAAGGAGCAGGACTCCAAGCCCCCCATTTCTCATGGAGGTGCAAAAAAGGATCAGGGACTGCATTTGGACACTTTCAGCATTAGCCATGCAGATAAAGGTGCATAGTCCCGGCAAGGGAGGCAGGGCAGAGCCTGGCAGTGAGCACTGCCTGCACAGCCCATCCCTGGTGGCATGAGAGGCCAAATCTGGCACAGGCCCTGCAGCAGGACACAACCAAAACAGGGCCACGGGGCACCATCAGTCCCAAGCAAACACCCTGTGGGACCAGCACCTTTGGGACCAGACCTCCTCTGAAATGCTGCAAGCTATCCCCTGTGGTCTCTGTCCCTTGCAAGCTTGCTTTTGTCCCTATAAAACAACATGAACTTTCTCTGACTTGACTTTGGTGGAATTCTAGCTAGCATGAAAGTAGCCAAAGGGCAATGGAAATAGAAAACTATAAGCTGAGCTACAAATTGTAGGGAATAAAGTGCTCCAGAAGTTAACCCTAGACTAACCACCCACCTGCACTGTGCAGAGATGTCTGAGGCACAGCCCCAACCTGCAAGCAACCGAGCCACCTGCACCCCCAGTGCCTCCCACCCCATCCCCTCCTCCATGCGGCTCCCTTACCTCTTTGTTATTCCCCTCTGAAAAATTGGGGACACACTCCACCAGCTTGGCCATGGTGCTGGGGTCTGCCTGTACCACCGCAGCCACGTGCTGGGTTCTTTAAGCTGCCCTGGTTTGCCTGAGCTGTCCTTTCCAGGGCCACGGAGAACCAAAAACCTTTCTAGCATCCAATCAGTTATTTTTTCCCAGAGCCAGGGTTTCTCATTAACTACGCTGATCCAAAGCCAAGAGACAGAAAGGGTCTTGGTTAAACAAAACAGTGGTGACTTTGGGCAGAAAAGCCCTTCTGGGCTTTGTGCAGCTGTGGGAAATGTGTTCCTGGGCCCACGGGTGACATGTGCGCTCCAGGGCCGGCAGCAGAGCCAGTGCTCACCAGTAATCACTAATCACTGCCCACTAGTCACTAATCAAAGGTGCTGCCCCATGAAGGAAAGCAGCTGTCCTGTGCTATGTCCAGCTCCAGCACCCCTTCGTGGCTTCCCATTCAGATGACCTGCTCCTGCCTACAGGACAGTCCACATCAGCAAAGGAGATAACATGACCCCCAGTGTCACTGGGGCTCTCTGGAGGATGGGAACATCAGGGAGGCCTGGCTGCTGCAAAGGGGAGACTCACGAAAGGAAAGTCCTCAGCATCCTCCCCAGGTCCAGTCTCACTCCTGATCCTGGTGGTTGAAGGCTCTGCACTCCTGGGGCCATGCTGCACTGGCCAGGCAACAGCAGGGCCAGCGGCGCCAAAAAGGAGTGCTCGTCCAGGAGTTGAATCCGGGAACTCTTGCACCCAAAGCAAGAATCATATACCTAGAACAACAAGCCAGGATAGTGCAGGTAGGACCCCACCAAGCTCAGCTCCTGCATCCCATGGACATGGGGTGGGGTCCCAGTGCTCCGGGGGGACAGCTCTTCCGAAACATTCTCTCTCCCTTTCCCTCTCCTTCTGCTCTACAGGCCAGCACCTCCTTCATGTTCCCCTGGAGAGGAAAGAGAAGACAACACAGGCCCAGGCACTGCTCCCTGTATGCTTCAGCTGCAGCTTCCCCAGCTCTCAGGGGCTGATTCCAGGGGGTCCTGCCTTCAGGCTGCTCTGGGGTCCAACCCAGATCCAGGCTTTCACTGTGCAGGAGCTGCTGCCAGAAGGCAAGGGACAGGGCTGGGGCATCCACCTCAGCCCCCTTTTTTCCAGCCCTGATTTTCCCCCCTGAGATCCCTCTGCAGCCCAGGATGGGCCCACCCAAAGCCTCAGCTAGAGATTTGCCACACACCAGCCCTGAACCCTGAGAATAAAACCCTCTCGCTGTGAGCAGGATTCGAACCTGCGCAGGGAAACCCTATTGGATTTCGAGTCCAACGCCTTCACCCCTCGGCCATCACAGCCTTAGGTCTGATTATTGCAGGGTGCATGCAGACCTCCCTCTGCCTGCCCTGAGGCACCCACCTGGCCCTGGTGGGCATCCCACCCTGCTTCTCATAACCACTCTATTTTCTGGGAAGTGGGAAAGTTTCCTGGCTGTCTGTTGCTGTTCCCCCCGCACACGCAGCTCAGCATCATTCTGCTTCCCTGGACCGGCAACAGGGACATTGCCCAAAAATCAGCCCACTGAGCAGTGGGACACAAAGGGAACATAACCATGATCCTGCTTCAGCAGCCCAAAAACCTGGGACACATACACTGGATGCACACAAACCTGTGCCATTCTGGCTCGTTGGTCTAGGGGTATGATTCTCGCTTAGGGTGCGAGAGGTCCCGGGTTCAACTCCCGGACGAGCCCCCCTTTTGGGCACAAGCACAGCCCCTGCATGGAAACCAGGCCACAGCGAGGGCAGTGATGCCTGCCATGATGGCCGTGGGCAGCCTGGCTGCCTTGGGCATGTCCCAAAAGCCCCGGTAGATGGTCCCCATGAGAGAGCTGGGAGCGATGTGCCGTCCTGTGCCTGCATGGGAAACAGAGGCAAAACCCAGAAAGGGCCAGGACTTGTACCCTTCCTCGGTGGGGAAAGGGCTTTTGGGTGCAGCACTGGGGATGGCAAAGGGGGTGATGCCAGCACCACACGCCCCAGCAGGCAGCTCTCCCCTTGCCCTGTGGCATGGCCAAGGCCCCTGTTGTGCACGGTGTGGGCATCGCAATAGCAGCGCAGCCTGGGCTCTCGGCTGCACCACAGTCCCGCAGCAGCTCGACTTCCTGTCGCTGCACAGGTACAGGCAGCCCTTGTTCCAGGGGCTGCGGCCAGGAAAAAAATCCCCTGACCTGCCCCAGAGCGGACCTCCCACTCCTGCAGTCTCTTGACCAGATGAGAGCTGCCGAGGGAGCCCCTGTGTCTGCACCCCTACGACCCCAGAGCTGACAGCTCCCAGGGGGAGGAGGGGCGGGGGGGGGGGGGAAGGACCAACCAGAAGGTTTTTATGGGAATGAGGGAGAAACCTCAGGCCCGGGCGAGAACCCAATCTCTAGACAGCAGAGGGAAATCTCCTCCCTAGAAGCTGGGTGCACCACTGCAAGGCAGCTTTGTGGAGAAAAGGCATGTGGAGATGCTGGGGCTTGAACCCAGGGCCTCTTACATGCAAAGCAAGTGCTCTCCCACTGAGCTACATCCCCCCACCTGGGGGCTGCCTGTGCCCACTGGGCACCACTGTCCACCCCACACGTGGCGCTTGGAACACCCACCAGAGCTGGACAAGTTTTGTCCCGTGTCATGTCCAGGCGCCAGCCCTAGACTTGCAGCCTGGATGCAGCAAAAGGAACCTTTGTGCTCTGGGTGGCGTTGTGGACCAAAGGGAGCAGCACCGGCTCTGCTCAGCACCCTGAACATCTGGGATCTGAGGACTGGGTGTCCAGAGGTTATAGCATCCTGGCTCGTTGGTCTAGGGGTATGATTCTCGCTTAGGGTGCGAGAGGTCCCGGGTTCAACTCCCGGACGAGCCCCCCCTTTTGGGTACCAGGGTTGCCTCTTTAGCCCAGCCAGCACAGAGCTTATCCAAGGCCTGGACTTTGGCTTTCTCCCCCCAGGTCTTTGGGCTCTGCAAGGCAAGTGGGGCTGCTATGCATGCCTGAGGTCCCAGCCCCGCTGTGTCCCCAGCCTGGCCAGTAGGTGGGGACCTGCCAGGCCCCAGCTGCATTGTGCCCTAGCACCACAAGATGGCCCTGGCCACCAGTTGTAGGTGGCCTGCGAGAGCTGGGCACATGGAACCACCGGGGTCCCAGCACAGGCATCACTGGAGATGGCATCCACAAACTGGCATCAGCCTCTGGGGGGAAATGCCTTTCCTTGCACCCCCCGCCTCAGCGAAGGGGCTCTGGCACCAGCATCCCCCAGTTGCCTGCAAAGAGCATGGCCAGGGCCGTGGCCGTAGGGTCTCTCCCTCACCCCATGCCTGTTTTCATGTCTCTCTAAGAGAGGCCAGATCAACTCATGCCACCAGCGCCACCTGCCTGGGAAGGTGCCTGGCACGGGGCCAGCAATGCTGCATGCTGCCCAGAGCTTGTCCGTGGTGCAGCTGGAGCAGGGAGGTACCTCTTCCTGCATCCAGGCTGCAGTGCCAGGGCTGAGTTGGGCCAAGACCATGGACTGTAAGCCCCATGGCCCTGGCAGGTTTCAGAGCAGCAGGGCTGTGTGGGGTGGGCAGCAGTGCCCAGTGGGCACAGGCAGCCCCCAGGTGGGGGGATGTAGCTCAGTGGGAGAGCACTTGCTTTGCATGTAAGAGGCCCTGGGTTCAAGCCCCAGCATCTCCACATGCCTTTTCCTCCTGAAAGGTGTCCCCCTGGCAGTGGCTGGGATGGAGGGAGAGTCCTCACTTACATCCCCAAGGAAAGTCTCTGGGCTTCCTGTGTGCTGGCTGGGCTTGGCTTTCTTCCCAGGCACTTCCACACTCTGGGGAAATCCCCACAACTATTTCACTTTCCCTCCCCGCAGGAGCTGCAGTCAGTGGAGTACATGAGCTGTGAGTTGTCTCTGTGCGGCACGGGGCAGCACATCACTCTTAACTGGGATCAGACCTGCTAGCGGCATGGTCCAACAAGCTGCCTGTCCCCATTGCATTGGGCACCACTGCCCTGGCTCCAGTCATGGGCTGTGATAGGGTCCCACGAACCGACCTGACAAACACGGGCCGGGTCTGTTGGTGCCCAAAAGGGGGGCTCATCTGGGAGTTGAACCCGGGACCTCTCGCACCCTAAGCGAGAATCATACCCCTAGACCAATGAGCCAGGATGGCACACCTAGGGCCAGTTGAGGCCAGCTGCAGCACCCCATGGCCCTGGGGATGACATGGGACCCAGCCAGGGCCACAAGCTGGCAGTGCCACGCACACTCAGCCCTCTGGCAGGAGCATTTGCAGGTAAACCCACACACCATGCCCCACAGCTGTGGGTCTTGTGCTTCCACAAAAGTGCAAGGACCTCACCATCCCTCTGTGGCCCCTGTCCCTCATCACATCCCCTCAGAAAGCCCATTTCAAATGGCCCCGGAGATAATGGGCTCCAGCCCATGTACGCTGTGGCTGCTGCTCCCCCAACTCTCCCAGGGCTGCAAAACCTGGAAAACCCCAGGCGCACCTCCTGCCTTGGGGCTGCCCCAGGGCCAAGGGGTCCCAGCCAGCGCCTGGGTTTCCCTGTGTAGGAGCTGCTGTCCAGGGGACAAGGGACAGGGCTGGGGTCCACAGCCCCTTTTTTCTCTAGCCCTGACTTTCCCCCGAGGTCCCTCTGCAGCCCAGGATGGCCCAAAGCCCCAGCTGGGGATCCCCAGCACCAGCCCTGGGCCCTGAGAGTAAAACCTCTCGCTGTGAGCAGGATTTGAACCTGCGCAGGGAAACCCCTATTGGATTTCAAGTCCAACGCCTTCACCCCTCGGCCATCACAGCCCCAGGTGTTGGCACCCTGGGGTGCATGGGAACCTGCCCCTGCCCTGGGCACACACCTGGTCCTGGGGCTCACTGTGCACCACCAGCCCCCTTCAGCCTGGCCCCAGGGCACTCTGACCGGGCCCCTCCTTACCACTTTGTTTTCTTGAGAAGTGGGAAAGTCTCCTGGGCCATCACTGCTGTCCCCCTGCATACACTGGTCAGCCCCACTCTGGTCCCCAAAGGTGGCAGCAGGGCCCTTGTCCAAAATCCAGCCCCTTGGGCCATTGGGGCCAAAGCAAACATCATCAGCTACCCCCCGGCACCCTGAACATGTGGGGCACAGGGTCTGGGTGCACATAAATAGTTCACCCCTCACCCAGTGCCATGGTCGGGGCTGGTGTGGGCACTGCAAGGGCAGTGCAGCTGTAGCTCTCAGCTGGGCCATGGTCCTACAGCAGCTCGGCATCCTGCCTTGCACAGATAGAGGCAGCCCTTGCCCTGGGGGCTGTCTCCAGAAAAAAACATCCCCTGACCTGCGCCAGAGCCGCACTCCCAGTCCTGGAGTCCCCTGAGCAACCTGATGGCCGGTCAGCAGCTCCTGGGGGATGAGAAAAGGGAACAAGAAGAAGGATTTCCCGGGAACCAGGGAGAAACCTCAGGCCCAGCAGAGAGCCCAGCCTCAGGTCTGGACTGGGAAATCTCCTCCCCAGAGGCCGGTGGAGGAAGAAGGGAGATTTCCTCCCAGGGCACAACCATTTCCACCACTGCAGCCACCACAGGAGATGGCATTCTGGAGAAAAGGCATGTGGAGATGCTGGGGCTTGAACCCAGGGCCTCTTACATGCAAAGCAAGCGCTCTCCCACTGAGCTACATCCCCCCACCTGGGGGCTGCCTGTGCCCACTGGGCACTGCTGCCCACCCCACACAGCCCTGCTGCTCTGAAACCTGCCAGGGCCATGGGGCTTACAGTCCATGGTCTTGGCCCAACTCAGCCCTGGCACTGCAGCCTGGATGCAGGAAGAGGTACCTCCCTGCTCCAGCTGCACCACGGACAAGCTCTGGGCAGCATGCAGCATTGCTGGCCCCGTGCCAGGCACCTTCCCAGGCAGGTGGCGCTGGTGGCATGAGTTGATCTGGCCTCTCTTAGAGAGACATGAAAACAGGCATGGGGTGAGGGAGAGACCCTACGGCCACGGCCCTGGCCATGCTCTTTGCAGGCAACTGGGGGATGTTGGTGCCAGAGCCCCTTCGCTGAGGCGGGGGGTGCAAGGAAAGGCATTTCCCCCCAGAGGCTGATGCCAGTTTGTGGATGCCATCTCCAGTGATGCCCGTGCTGGGATCCTGGCAGCTCTGTGTACCCAGCACTTGCAGCCCCTGTGCCCCATCCTGCTGCCACCCCAGCATGGACTGTTCCATAGAGCAGGGGATATGGGGCATCCACGGCTGGGCAGCCCCTCACCTGCCATCCAGAGTGGGTCACAGCAGGACCAGGACCCTTAGACAGGGGGAGCAGGTGCACTGGCCTTACTCACTGCAAAGTCCTGGCACCCACCAGATGGTGTGGGGGGGTGGGAACCAACAGGGAGAATGCCCATGGCTGGGCTCCCTGTGAGCTGTGCGCTGGCTGTGCAACAGTGCCCTACACAAGGCCCAAAAGGAGGGCTCGTCCGGGAGTTGAACCCGGGACCTCTCGCACCCGAAGCGAGAATCATACCCCTAGACCAACGAGCCACAATGGCACAGCTCTTCCCACTCCAGCCTAGATCAGGCACCCCACGTCTCCAGGCACAGCTCTGGGCACAGTGGTGGTGGTGCCAGATGGGCACAGGGGACATGGGCTGCAAGTGCCCGGAGCAGAGGAAATCCCTGCAGCTGCTCCCTTTCTCTGGCCCCCAGGAGCTGCTGACTGTGGGGTTGGCAGGGTGCAGGAGCTGCTCCATCAGCAGCTCCCAGTCGCTCCAAGGGTGCCAATATTCAGCTCTGGGGCAGGTCAAGGGATGTTTTTTCTGGATGCAGCTCCTGGGGAAAGGGCTGCCTGTACTTGCTGCAGGACTGTGGCCAGCTGAGAGCCCCAGCTGGTGGGGACCCCCCTCCTTGATGATGTTAGAGTGAGGCAGTAGCACAAGGAACAGATTAAAGAGCTGATTTTTCACAAAGTCTGAATGCGATGAGGCTCAGGTATGAGGTTCTCATTTGCCCCCTAACAAACAGCTGCAGCAATTGCCCTAGCCAAGTGCTGTAATGCCTGCAAGGGGCAGGAATGGGTGAATTATATCACATTCCAGGCTGCGCCAGAATTAACAGTCCCCTCCCTAGGGCACATCCAGATCGTTGCCAGCTGGGCCCAGGGGAACCAGGAAGGAAGGACTGGCTGCAGGCTGTGCAGTCAAATCTCTCTCCTCTTCCCTATGATGCAAGTCATGGAGCTGTGGGGAGGAGTGGGCAGGGAGGGTACTGCACCCTTGTGCTTTCCCTGTTGCAAGATCCCTTTCAGCTGCCCAGTTTCTTCAAGGCTACATGATGAGCACTAGCAACAGCCATCTCTACCCAGCAATAAGCAGATTATCCTGCTCTGCTTTGGGAAATGTGCAGATACCTAATACTTAAAAAATGTGAATTTTCAGCCTTGGAATATTTAACTTCTATTGAATTTAAAACTCAGATCCCTGACTATTTCAATAGCAGCACCTTATCAAGCTTTTGGATCTGAGCTATGTTTTCATTGCACTCATCCTTGTCTCTCTAGCAGCAGCACCTTCCCCTGGGGCTGGTCTCCCAGGTGGCAGACATTCAGAGGAAAAAGGGTGGTAGGGAATAGCTGGAAGCAGTGTCTGGAGGTGATTTGGACTCAGGGTGAGATGTAGCACCAGCAGAGCAAGCAGGGTTGCAGGCTTGCAAGGGCAAGAGCCCTGCAAGCACCACTCCCATGGGCAGCACCAGGAAGGCCACACCAGGACGCTGGTGCCTTTTGATTTGTGTGCTTCTTCCCAGGTGACTCACACAGTGGGGAGACCTGTTATTTTCCTGCTTTATGGGATTTCCAGACCTGGAGAAGAATCAGAGCACTCGGCAAGGAGTTCCCTGGGGTGCTAGAGTCATTGCCTGTCTGGCTTGCTGGGCTCAGCACAGGGGCCTTGCATAGGGGACAGGGCGCCCAGTGAAACCACAGCAAGCCCCTGCCCTGTAGTTAATCTGTGGGTGCGGCAGTCAGTGCCTCAAGCCAGGATGCTGTCCTGATAGTGCCCTCTCCTCTCTGTTATCTCTGCTCTGCAACCATTTTCCCTCTTCTTCCTAAAGCCCAAGAGCAGATGCCCTCTCTGCTTTTGTGGGAAATTGCATTGCAAGGCTCAGTGTGAAACCTCATGGAAAAGAAGGGGGATTTGGGGGGCAAACAAATCCCATGTATCCCCTCATGCCCACACTCTCCCAGCCCCAGGGGCCCTGTCTCCACATGGCTGGCTCCAGGACGTGTGTCCCCAAGTGCTCTGACCAGGAGTCCTTGCTGTGGCGAGGAAGACAAGGGACGCAGCCTAGCAAGGCCACTTTGCATCCCTGGGTTTGCCCACAGCTTGATGGCGGCATGCTGGGGAGGGATGCACTTTTTCCTGCCTTGTAGGAGTTGGTGGTGGATCTGTCTCTTCATCCTGTCCCACTGCTGTGAGTCACCAGGATTCTTGTCTCCTAATCTGGGTGTGCAGGGAAACTGCACGTAGATGTGCTGGAATCTTGCTCACCGGCTAATCCAGCCACCATCAATCCCTCCGTCCTTATAGCCTGCCTCGTGCTGCTGGGGGCCTCCACACCCAACAGTCCCATTCACATTAATCCTCACTTTTCTGTGATATTTCTCTATTTTTCTATTTAAAAAAATCATTCCAACCCAAACCATGATTTCATCCCTCCTCCTCTCCCTCTCCTCCATCCGCAGAGGAGCAATGCAACCCAGCACCCACCACTGCATTTGCCTGGAGCTGTTGGCTCTCCCTGGTACCTGCTCTTTGCAGGAGATGCTCACTGGCTGCTTCTGGCAGCTTCCCCAAGCAGAGAAATGCAGAGAAACCTGAGTGAGCCCATTTGCTAAGTGCAGTGGTGCAGGCTGGGGTGTCCCCATGATTACACACTCCCCAAAGACGAGATCTACATCCCCATGGATGTGATCCTGCAATTGGGAGCTGCCACCGTCACCTTCTCAGGCCAGGGTGTTTCAGCTGCTCCTTGTTGAGCTGAACTACCCCACCATCATTCATGCACTGTAATTTTTGCTGGTGCAGTTGGTTTCATTAAAGCAAAGGATAGGAGAAAACGTAAGAAAATAGCTGTCTCCAGGAAGCAATGATTGCTGCAGGAGGAGGATGCTGAGTGATAACAGGGAGATGGTTTCCTCTGAGGAAATGAGCATGTGAGGGAAGATGGGATGTGAGTACAAGACATGAACCTCAACAGATCCAGGCATGGCCAAAGGGTCTTTTTTGAGCTATGCTCCAAGCTTTTCCGAGAAATGCTTCTGTTGCTATTGTCATGAAGCAGGCAATGCCGGGACCAAAACCCAGGACCTATTTCTGTCCCTCCATGTACATACTTCCATCTACTAATCTTTATTTTTCAGCTCAGCTTGGGCTGTGTCTCCTCCTGCAAATGTACCCTCAGTCTTGGTCTGCAACTCTCTATTTCTCACCAGGGCCTTTTGCTCCACCATCTTTGCAGGAACCTGTATTTTAGGGCCTGATTAGCAGGTCTGTGGGGTCCTGCCCAGGACAAGTACTAGCTAGGGGGGATATGTGGCAGAGTGAATTCAGGACAGCACTTAAGCTGGGAGCCAAGACCACAGGGCTCCTGGGCAGGGAGTCAGAGCACCCATGGGAGACAGGGAGCCATTGTCCCCTGGGATGAGGATCCCTGCAGGACCCTGAGGTCCTCACTTCCATGACTCTGGCTGCACCACATTTTTCAAGTCAAATCAAGGATGCATGCAGATTTTAGTCTCCTTTGGGACACTGGGTCTTCAGAGAAAAATCTGTACAACTTCACCAGTGGAATCATTCCACAAAAAGTCCTCTCAAAATGTTATTCCTTTCCCTTGCCCAATCCTGGACTGTCCTGCTGAGCAAACAGATGAAAGACAGTCATACAAACCCCAGATGCCTATGGCTTTCTAATGAGTCTTTTGCTAGAGAACCATTGCTCTTCCACTTTGCAATGTTTGGTAGGATTTTGCTTCTCTTCTCCAAGGACAATTTTTAGAGCTTGTATAAAAACATCTGAGCAGTCCTTGGAGTAGGGATATGAATCCACATCTCTGTTCTTCTGGTGCTCTGACTGCAGAGCAACAGCCATGTAAATTATCTCCAAATTAGGAGCTCCTCTGTGAAGATCTTCTGAGCAATAAAACCAGCTGAGCTTGATCATAGGCTTTTGAAGACCAGCATGCTTTCAAACTTAGCATAATCTTTCTCTACAAACACTCATAAACTTTATGCAAAGTGTCACATTACCAAAATGCTCATAGTATGAAAGAAGATTTAAACAATATCCGTGGAAGTCTTAGTCGTGTCCTTATCCTCCTTCCATCAGTTGAAAAAGTTCTGCTTGATGGTACAAGGCATCTTAAAGAGGCTCATTCAATGCCTAATGTCTTTTCCTAGAGACGTCTGCACCCTCTCCCTGTAAAATAATTATTCTCCAAATTCGTCTAAACTGTTCTGCCAGCTCATCCCACAGTAGAAGTCATACATCCTAGTCTTTGGGAAAATCTAAGGATGGAGCTTGCTTGGGCTGTGGCCAGGGATGGGGTTATCCTCTGGGCTGTGACAGTCTGCATGTGTGTGTGTGACACTGGACTGCTCCCCTGGGACACCCATGAGCTGACCAACCAGGTGACAACATCCACAGTTAATTTACCCCTTAAATTATCCTCATACTGGCAGCTCTGTAACTCATAGGTGGTCACTAACTGACCAGCTCATGCATGGAGGGAACTGCAGGTCGCTCAATCCAGAAACGCATCAAAGCTCACTACTGAGAGCTGTTCCAACTCTTACCTTTGTATTTAGAGTGCGTGGGGAAATTATAGTTTTTTCTTCATGTCTTTATAACTATGTTTATATATCTTTATTGATGGTGTTACCAAAGGCCTGAGTGTCCATCACACTTGGTGTTTCTGAGAAATTTTAGGATGCTTCATCCCATAATATCTCCAATAATAGGTGCTCAGTTGCAGATTTTGACAAAGTTAGGCTTCTGAATGTCTTTGTGTTCAGAGAAAGCCTGGGTAACTGTACACCGTGTTTGCATTGCTGGAACCCCCCCTTCCACTGGCAGGAGGGGGAATGCTGCTGCAGGCATGGGCTACTGGACAAGGTGCATGCCTAGCCAGGATGGAATGGCATTTCCAAAGCCGTCATATTGAACTAGCACTTGGAGATAGGTATATTCAGCTCATGTTACTCATGTGGCTCAATGAAGGCAAAATGCTTCTGTCACATACCTATATATGCATGCATATGTGCGCATGCAGCAGCACAGAACAAAATGTTTTCTGCTGCTTCATGAAGAGATATAGCCAGATGCAGACGTCTCACATGCCTCACTCCGGCACCTTTGCTCTCTAGGTTTGAGTTATTACATACTTATTTGTATTAAGACCCCTTTTTCCACTTACTGGTGTAAAGAGTAAGAATGACAAGCCTAATGCCTGATGTCTGGTTTTGTCACTGGCATATATCTTAAGAAGCTTTGACTCTTTATCTTCATAAAGCATTATAGAGATAGGAGAGCTGAAGAAATGCCCTTGAGACATATGGAAGGGAAATTTTTTTGTATTCATTTTGAGCAGTGTTAGGTAGCTCTACTCCAACCCAGCACAGAGCTGGGCATGCGGTGACCATCCAAAGGAGCCTCTCCTGAGAAGCCCATATCTGCCTTTTCTCCCTGGGCCCCACATCCACCCTCCTTAGCTCACCAAAAAAATGGCTGAAAAAACAAGAAAAAGGCCATTTCGAAATGTCCAGCCTTCATGTTCCCACCTCCTCAAGGGAACAGGCAATGAGCTTGCTCTGGAAGGAAGTCCTCCCTGCCATGCCACTAAGCAGATTGTCATTATGGGGCAACAGGAGAGGTTTCCAGGCTAAGAAAGTCCCCTTTGGGCTGGATGCTGTGAACTACACCCACAGCACGGAGCTAAGCAGCAGAAATTCCCATTTCAGTCAGAAAAGAAAACCCTCCCACAGCAATAAGTTGCCAGGAGAGTGGGTTATCACTTCAGATTGGAGGCAAAAGGAACACCAGAAGACTCAGGCTATGATGTAGTATGTCTTTAATGAGAAGAAAAAGTAGAAAAAATCAGTTCAGAGTACAAATGTATTTCCAGTGCTCAGTAAAGAAATGGATAATCTCCCACTCAAGGACAAACTGATCCCTACAATGTGTTCCTCTGTCCCCATTGCCCCTGTAGCCCATGACTATCATCTTCCATCTACAGCTAGCTATAAGCATTTTAGCCCAGCCAATAGCAAATGCTGTGAAACACCGTAGGATGGGACACCTACATGGAAATATTAAGTAAAGCATAACAAGAAAGATATACAGAGGCACGATCTTGAGTGACAGCAACTTCACATGGCTCTGTTCCTTTTGGGAGGAGCTGTGGGTGCCTCCCACACTTTGGAAACCCACAGACTTTTCCTTAGTTCTCTTCCCAGGTCTCTTTTCTGTATTTCATTTTTCCTTTCCTACGTGGCTGTTCTGCTGGCATCAGTGGGATGAGGTGCACCAGCAGGAAAACCTCTACAGCCCACCACCGAGGCACAGCAGTCCCACATCCCGCAGCCCCCGGGAGCCACCGGATGTGACAGGCACCCCACAGCATCTGAGATAGCTCCCAACAGCCGCCGATGCCGTGGATCCCACCGTTGTGTTTTGTGGGTAGGAGCTGAGGATGGGGCCGGGCAAGGTCACCACAACGGTGGGGGGCTGGATGATGGTCATGGAGTCCCCGCACTGCCTGAAGCACAGCTCGTTGCAGCTGGTGGCGAGTGGCTTTGGGCCACAGGAGGAGGGGAGGCACAGGTCATAGCAGGACATTGCTCTGCGAGGAGGTAAACCTGAAAGTCAGAGCAAGGCATAAGCACGAGGCAGAGGCTGGACTGTTCCTGCTGATCCCTAATTCAGCAGCTCTGGTAATGAGAGTGTAAGAGAACTAGCCAGAGGCTGAGTGTGGATGGTTTAGAAACCCTCGAAGGAAGACTTTCCAAAAGACATAGAGGCGGTTTTGGCAGAAGTCAGCTCCCCCCTTCCCTTGTCCTGTAACTCTCTTGCGAGAAACCAAGGAGGCTAGTTTGAGTTTGCATAAGAAGAAAGTTGAATGTCAGAGAGTAGAAAATGGAAAATGGAGCTGCTTGTAAGTGTTTTGAGCAGTGAGAGGCACAGCATGCCAAATGCACTGAGACCAGATCCATAGCTGCACACTGTCTGCCCTCAAAGGCAGGACTGAAAGCTGACAGCAAGTCTTCATCAAACAAAATGCTCATTAAAACGCATCCAGCTGTAATAAAACCCACCTAAATCAGCATGAGTGAGCTGGATTTAATATGAGCAGAGCTATCCCATCCCAAAATCCAAGGGACCTCTGCTGCCCTTCCTTGAAGGGTGGTACATTGATCCCTGTAATTTGGGAATGTGCTAATTTATTTTTAAAAAGGAAAACAGTGAAGGATGCAGCTGGCTATATGATTAGAGACCCTCACCTTAAACCTTTAAGTCCGGCATCCCACGACTGCTGCACTTAGAACCCTGACGCCTCATTTTGCAAAAGAAAGAAACCCTTCCCCAATGTCCTCCCCAGGCAGGAGATAGGTAACAAACCTTGAACTTTTACAAAGCACAAAAAAGCAGTAAGAGCAGCAGTTCAGCCCGGAGAAGGAGACAGAACCCATCCCAACTTACCCAGGTAACAGAGGAGGCTGCAGCTGGGGAAGCGGATGGCAGGGCTGGGCGCCGCAAAGGGTTTTATACCATGCCCCGACCCCCAGGGGAGCAGGCGCATTCCTTCCACGTGAAACTTCAGCAAACAGCAGTTTTTGCCTGGAAAGCTCCCCCAGCTGATTAAACAGTTTCCCCTTTCATCTGTTATGTTTTGCTTCAATTTAATGCTAAGTAAGATTGAAATGATTCAAGCTACAAGCAGTAATTATGTTACTTCCTAAGGCCAAAGTACTTTTTAGGTCTTATGCTGTGAGGCAGGGAAATGTTTTAGCAGAATTTAGGGCAGGCACATCCCTGGCACACATCCTCCCCACCTCTTTCTGAGCACAACCATAAACCTCTTGGGAATTCAGCTCTCAAGCATATCTGAGGTGAACTCATGAGTTCAGGGATTTAGGCTGAACATAAGAAACCTGCATCTCTAAGACACAAACCCTAAGAAAAATGGCCAGCTTCCTGCACTGTGTCAGCCTCACACGCTCTCATAAATGACAAGAAAATCAGGAAAGCCACAAAGACAAAGGGCAGTGAAGAACCGTGAGAGAGTTGGGGAAAAATGCCAGAGCAACACAAAAAATTAGGCAGTAATGAGGGTGGTGAGCACATTTCCGCAGCCAGGCAGAGCACTGAACATCCCTTCTCCTTCCCAATGTGCCCACATAGTACAGACATGGACACGACACTGAGGGGGAGCACCCGGAGTTAAGCTGTTCCAGCACAATCAAATTGTTACATTTTTGGACCTGCTCTCCATGTCCTTAGAAGATTTCATCTTTTTTGTTATTCTTCATGCCCACAGTACAAATTCTGCTTGGAAGGTATATAATATTTTAAACACAAACTAATCAAAGACACAGAAAGGTGTTAAAGTAGATGCTGGAGTCCATTCCTGAAGGTGATACACACCTAAACTGATTTATTTTGCTCAGTGAGCCTATTCCAGAGGCCAAAAACCTTTCCATCTTGCTCTTTGGATAGGCTAAGAGCAGTGAACTGGAAGCTCACAGCTATTTTTTTACTGGGATGGACTGACATAGACAAGGCATTTTAATTACGGGCTGCCACGTGACACCAGATTGCTCTGCTAAAACCCTGTTAGCTGCCAAACAGCTGAGGAGTCACAGAAGTCCCGACCTGCACTTAAACATGAGTCATCTGCATGTTGGAGAGAGGGAGTCAATGACTTGGTACCAAGCAGGGGCACGGGAAGTTTGAAGAAAGCTTTTCATTTAATGCTAGCAGAGACCAGATGAAAGCATAAACATCTTCTACCCCAGCATAAATCCCGACAGGACTGGGGGGATGTGTGAAATGCATGTGTGGAGCCAGGTATTTTCAGCATCATTGTTGAACACATGCCTTGTAGGGTTTTGTAGGGTCGCTTGAGTCACTAAGGTGATGTGGCCCTGTACAGCCAAGATTTATAGCACTGAATTGTCCCTAGTGACTCCTTCCTGCCCTGCCTGCCAAGGCAAAAAAAGCCTTTTAGAGGTGCTGGGGTAAAGCACAGCTCACTTTAACCTTGTTCTGGAATGGGGAAGGGGAAATCAGTTTTTTCAGTGGTGCAGAGGAGGACACGTGCTTCAGCCACAGGCAGCCCTGCAGCCTGCAGGAGTGAGGTAGAGGGCTGTGGGTTCAGATAACTCACAGGGTTCAGGTAACTGCTTTTTCCCCCTCTTGAATAACAAAACAAAAATGTCACAGGTAGATCCTGGACCCACAGTCTAAGGGTTTCTTCTCCTTCACTGATTGTCTTCCTTCTCTTTTTTGTGCCTCTGATTGTGCATCCTCCTGATTCCCAGAAAAAAAGATTTTCCTGGGGAGACTTCCAACACAGGCTGGGATCTTCTGATTTGCAGCCTCACTGTGTGTTTCAGTTTCCCAGTTCAGTTTAAGTATTTGAGGTGCAACTGCTCACATTAGATCATGTATGATTGCAGTAGAATATCAGTGCATGCTGTGAGGCTTAAAACACACGCATGGGGGCAATTAAAGAGTGAAAAATTCTGAACATGAGCAATCCATGCACTGAAATAAGTCCTTTGTCTGGAGAAGAGGAAAGGAGAAACAAAAGGCACATGCTAGCCAGTTAAAATAAGCAGATTTGTATAATGAATGGGATTAAACCAAAGGCAAACTATACAGGAAAAAGCTCTTCCTGGAAATGCAGATATGCGGGAGAGAGATAGGACTGGTTTTAGTAACTCTTATTCATTTCAGAAGATGAGCAGTTTCTGGTTGCAACCCGACTTTCTCTGGAGGAACAATAAAACCAAGAAAACACCATCTAATCAAGCATGTCAGACCCATTCTAATGGCTTCTGCAGTGGATTCAGAATGTGTTGTCATCTCAGCCCTGTTTCTTCCTGCATGTAAGAGCATGGGAAGAAACCATGCATGGTCTGAGACCAATAACCACCATGCCTCACCCGCAAAGATGTGTTTCCCTTTCAGTAGCACTTTGCAACCCCAGTTTCACTGCTCTGCATTTTGATTTCCGGCAATCCAAGGGCTGGATGTCTCTGACACAGGCTAGAGGGTGAAAGTTTGCCTCTGGCCTGAAATTTCTCATGAAAGCCAAAGAAGGCAGCACATTTTGGAGCAGCAACAGGCCTGTGCCTACTGCATCCTGTCTCCGAGGAAGCCCAAAATCGACAACTGGCATGCACTTGCCCTGGGGCTGCAGCTGACCTGCTGTGAGCACACCGCACGGGGACCACTCTCAGGGTGGTGACGGGGTGCTTGGGGCAGGTGATGGGCAAGAGGGGATGCCCTGATGCTTGGAGCCAGCACCCTGACACATACAGGCTTCCCCCTTCATCCCTGTCAGGGAGCCTCAAGCAAAAAACTTCCCATGAATGCTAAAACATCCTCATTTTTCTAGGGTCCTAACATGTTTCACCCCTTGGAGAGATGTCCATAACACCAGCAGGTTCCTGGTATCTGTGAAAGGTCTAGGAAAGGAGCTGAGGCTGCTGGTTGCTTGCTGAAGTGCAGCAATTGCTGCACTAATGTGCACCTGTGTTTGCTTACGTGCATGAATTTGCTGTGCTGAAGAGACAGTCGTCTCCTGGAAAATCCAGGGAAGGAAAGCAGCCAGGAGGGGATAAGGATGAGAGAGGAGAGACCCTGCCTGGCCCTGGGTCCCTGCAATGTTCAGATTTCTGGGGAAGATAGAGAAGGAGGTGGGTGACCTCTGTGGAAGGGCAGAGGAGGATGGGGGAAGCCAAGGCCCTTGGTATGGGTAGGAACATGCACACCTCTCTGTATTGCTGGTAGAGGAGATCCTGGAGTTACCTTCCGGGCTTGTTTTCTGGACACTGCAGCCTGGAAAGATTTCCTTGGTCTGGTTTTAACTCCAGATTCCTCAGCTTTCAGATTCAACAGGTGGAAATGTTGATGACAGTTATATTTACTAATGCAAAGATCCTCCTATGGAAATTGCTGAGCTTTGCACAATATGTTTCCTACAGAGCTGGGAAATGGGACCCTCCATCTGGCTTTGGCCGGGGGGGCGCCAGGCTCCAAAGCCCCCCACTATGAGTTTTGGCCATTGGGCAAGACCAGGCTGCTGGTGGCAGGGGACACCTTGCAGGGCTATGGAGCCACCCTCCCCTGCGAGACAGGATTCATGGAGGGGTGCCAAGGCCCTGGGATGGCAATGGGGAAGGCATTTTGGGGCCTCATCCCTGTCAACAGCCCAGGAAGCGGAGCCTAGCCGGTGCCACCAGGAAGATCCAAGCTCAAGCTGTGACACACCTCCCCGAGGCTGCAGGCAATCTGGTTTCATGCTGCCCCATGCATCCTGTAATTGCCCAGTCCTTGGGTGGGTTGATGCTTCACAGTGTCACCGAGGTGAGTGTGTGCCCCCCAGCAGACCTTGTCACTGCACACTGGAGCAGGGGCAGAAGTGGGCCAGGGCAGACATGGCATAGCAGGGTTGAAGGCCATCCCAATGGGGTCAGATCATTTCCTCTTCCAGCCATCTCTGCCCTATAAGCCTGTAGGTCCCCATCCTGCTGCAGGAAAGGGAGTGGATCAGACCCCCATGCATGCCTTGCAGCCCCCTATGTCATGCATGGGGACAACCTCAGGCATCACCTGAAGAAGAGCATGCACCCACTGCCTGCTCTTCCCATTTCACCATCTCCTGCTGTGCGTTTTTGTTTCCCTGGCTCTGTAATGCTGGGCTCTGAAACCCACCCTTTTTCCCCCAGAATTCTCCCCTATCCCTCGTGCGGGTGGTCCTTGCTGTCCTGCAGCGTACTCATCCACCTTTTCCAGGATGGTGGGGCTGGCCAAGCACTGGGGTGTCTCATGGCAATGGGATGGGACAGGGCTGGTATTTCCCCACAGCCGGATCATCATTTCTCACTCAGGAGAGGTTAAATGAGAGAAGGAGCAACAGTCAGCAGAGAGGGAAGTAACTCCCAGTTGGTCCCCAGGGGCATCCCCTTAAGGCATGGGAAGAAAACACAGCCCCAGGAAAAGCCAAAAAGCAAGCACAGGGCTTCCAGCATGGGCAGCTATGCCTTGGTGTTCTTGCCTTGCCTCCAAGCCACAGCACTGCTTTGCCACATCCTCATCTGCAGAAAGAAGGGGTCAGACTGGGGGAAGATATTTGCAAGGCTGGCACAACACATTTCTGCAATCACCGTGGCCTCCGTGTGAGGTGCAAGCCAGTGTTTTCTCCCTGTTATGGAAATGTGAAGAACACTGTAATCATTTTGCCCATGTCCTCGAGATTGCAGAGTGTCTGACCTCTCACTGTGAGTGGCAGGCCCACCCAGCACAAGTTGTGTCAAAGCACAGATACCTTCTGAGAAGTGCAAGACTTTCCTTTCTGCATGTCCTCTAGGATTTCAACAATAAAAACCTACTAGCAGGTGTTTTTCCTCTTTCCCATCCTCATCTTGGAGTAACTCACCCTGTCCTCTCCCTAGGAACTTCCCCAGCAAACATGGCCACATATACAGGGGGGAGCTGCCAATACATGGCATCTTTGCTGTTCTCAGAAAAGCACTGCTAAGACATTGAGATGCTTCAGCGAGATGCAGCTTTGTTCCATCGGTGTGATGGTGAATCCCAAGGGTGCAAGATGTGGAGAGGAAAAAACTGGATCACAGAATCAGGACAGAAAGGAAAAAAAAGCAATGCCCGGACTCAGTGTGTGCCAACATCTCTTTCCCTGGCTGGCACCCCTGGGCTGTTGCAAGCTTTCCCTGCCAATGGAGGCTCCCCGCTGATCGGCACTTTGACTCCCAGAGGAGATGTGGTCAGCTGGAGGGAAAGCAGCTGGCCAGCACGTGGGTTCGAGGAACAGAGGTCTCTCCCCATGCAGGGGGGATGGCACTCTGCTCACACACAGGACGCATGGGGCCCTGCACGTCATCCTGATGCAGAAGGCCAATGAAAGCACCTGAGCAACCAAGAGCAGATTCAGCAGGTGAGGCCATTAATCCAGATGGAGACGGATATTTAACATGAAAGAGCAAAAGAGAGAGGCAGGAGGAAGCCAGCTGTGCATGGATTCACCCCAGTGCAACAGGGTAGTGCCTGTTCTCCACACCAGGGCACTGCACTGCTTTTACATTGTGCCGGTTGGAGCAGACATGGCCCCACGCAGCCCACCAAGGCTGGTGGTGCATCTTCTGCGGGTGTTTTCCTCTGAATGGGATCCCCCACCTGCAACGCAGATACTTTCCCTAACTAAGCCACAGAGCCCAGCATCAGGGAGACAGCAGGAGCAGGAGGGGAAGGCCAGGAGGGGATGATATTCACACAGATCTGGGCACCTGCATACCCTGCCTGGGATGGCCCAGCTGCCTGAAGCTGCACTTGAGGGAAAGCTAGCAAAAGATGGAGACAGCCCGGACCTTCTCTGGGTGCAGCGCAGTAGGGCTCAACCAACTGCTTCATACAGGGCTGCACAACAGACCCTGCACCAAAAGGCTCCTGCTCAGTGCAAGTGAGACAGGAGACCACAGGGGCCCGACGAGGATGGGATTCGAACCCACGCGTGCAGAGCACAATGGATTAGCAGTCCATCGCCTTAACCACTCGGCCACCTCGTCTGATGTTCAGTAAGTTATTTTGAGTAATTTTTTTTTTCTATTTGACCAAACAATCCAAACATGCAACTGGTTCTTTGGAGCTCTGAGGATTTTTCCAAAGAGCTTGGCTGAACAGCAGGGAGAACTTTGAAAAATATGTCTCCATGGCCATGGAAATGAGCAGCTGGATGGAGCAAGCCTGAACAGCTATCACAGGGTGGGCAGCATCCAGGGCTGGCAAGGGGGACAAGAATGATGCTTGCCATTCACTTGTCCCTCTCTATTTTCCCCTTCATCTCCTTGTTCAGAGGAAAACACAGGGCAGAGTGAACAGGAGATATGGTTGTTTTTTTTTTTTGCAATAAAAACGTGTGCCTCAGGCTTTACTATGTTTTTTTGTAGGTCTCTATCACCACCTCCAAACATCTGGTGTGCCCAGAAGGTTTTCTGCTTGATTCAGCAGTGGTCACACTTGTAAATGGAAGAGGAAGACAGTGGGAGCAGCTGGGCCAGCAAGGTATATATTTCCCAAATGCCCTAGTTTAGGAGATAGTTTGGGTCATGTCACAGCTCTCAGCACCCCAAAGAGCTGGACTGTGCTGTGCCTGAGCAAAGGCGAGCTGCCCAGCCGCCCAGCATTACTGCCAGCCCTGCGCACACCTCTGGCAAGAAGCAATTACCTGGCTAAAATACTCTCACTTTTACATGTCTTCCCAGGTCACTGACTATGTCACAGGGTATAACTGACCCAAAGAGTGAATGCTGACCTTCCCTATGCTCCTCTCAGTAGCTGTCAAGTGGAGGGGAGAGAAGCAGTGACTCTTACAGAACTTACATTTCCACATCAACCATTTGTTTCCTAAGAAGTGCTCTGTCTGAGCCAAATTTCCTCCAAAATGAACTTGCCTACTGCCCTGGCCATAGGTGGAGAAGTTGGGAGCTGCGGTTGACCCCAGCCAAGCACGTATCAGTCCCAGGGACACAGAGAACCAGGACCACAAGAGGCCAGTCGCGTCTTCCTCCACCAAAAGTGGGTAACAGAGAAGATGCAGCCAGACCATCCTCAAAGGGCAAAAGGACGGGAGGCCACAGGCACAGGCTGCAGGCAGGGAAATCCTAACAAGCTTGGCACTAAACAGTATTGCCAAAATGTTGACCACTGGGTCATAGTCCCCACGCTGGAAGTCAGAGTGTAAGGAAGCTCTCCTTCCTCCCAAGAGCAAGGCTGCCCTGGGACAGGGCACAGAGAGGTGGAGGGGCTCCATCCTTGGACCCTGAGCACCTGATCTGAGCTTTGGGATTCCTCTGTCTGCGCAGGAGCAGAAACCTCCAGTGGTGCCCTCAGCCCAGGGCTGGGGTTTTGGAGGTGAGAGCAGATGTGGGGCAGGGAGAAAAACAGTCCCCCCAGCCCAGGCACCACTGGGAGTCGAACCCAGGATCTCCTGTTTACTAGACAGGCGCTTTAACCAGCTAAGCCATGGCGCCCTGCTGCCCTGTGCCCCTGGCCCCCATGCCATCCTGGGGGGGCCCAGCAGCACTCAGCCTTCACCTGGCTCCAGGCACCCCATCCCTCTCCCCCCCACTGTATGTCCCATGGCATGGCCTCTGCCTTGTGCCATAGTCCAGGAAACCCTGACCCCAAAACCCCGTCCCCTCAGATCCCACCAAGAGCACCCTCAGTGCTCACCCAGGCTGCCTAGTTGTGGAAAGCTCCTGCATCTCCCCTTCCAGGGCCAGCTGGGTTTGGGGCCTTGACACCCTGCGGAGACTTTCCAGCTTGCTCCTCTTTTACCCTGCTGAGACCTTGCCCCGGCTGCCGCTATCCCCTGCACCACATGGACATGGGCTCCTCAGTCTCATTTTTTTCCTGATTTCCCACCCTGGCACCCCCAGGGCATCACCCATGCGCCTGGCTCATGTGTGCGTGTCTGAGGCAGAAGTCAGACAGGGAAGGCACCCTCCAGCTGTGCCAGCTGTGAAAGGAACCCACTGCTAGGGCTGTCCCTAGCCTCTGGCACTGGCTGTTTCCATCTATGGTGAGACCCTGGTCTTGCGCTGGATCTCTGGCCCATCAGCACCTGAGTCCACCTTTCAAACAAAGACAATCTGAAAGCCATGAGGACTGCTTTTAGCCCTATGCAACTATTTCCTGAGGCAGCAGCATTTAAACTCTGGCAAACTGTACTGGAAAGCTCCCCTAGGCAAAAAAAAACCCACCCTCAGGGCCCCCAAAGGGAAAGCACAGTGGAGCAAGTCGTGGTGCTGATCCCTCACTCTTATGGCAGAGCTGTGCAACCGTGCCCTCACAAAATGCAAGGATGGAGGGCGGGGGGGTGCCACCTTGCTGGGCTGAGACCACCAGTACCTGGCCTGTGCCAGGTGAGCAAGGGCTGGAGGTGGGGGGAGCAGGCTGCTTTGCTGGGAGTACACAGAGCTGGAGAAGGTGGACGGATGGCAGCCCTTTCTGCATTTCATATATGCTTCATTATCACCTGCTGCTCCAGGTCCCCCTTGTCCTTTGTGCAAGGGATAGAGGACTCAATGCATTTGACAGCTCTGGCTGACACAGGGACTCAAACCCTGGCACCTGCAAGTAAAAGCCAGATGCTTTTCCATTAGAGCTATCACAGATCTATAGAGGACAATGGAGAACTACATGGGAGAGGCCAGCAAACATCACTGTCTCATAGCAGAGAAAATGCAGGGAGTTTTCTGGAGCAGGTGTCATTCCCTGCACACCATCTTTGTAAAGTAGCCAGGCTAGAGAGATGGCCAGAGCCCTTCATCCCTGCAGTCAAAACCTCCTACTAGTATCACAGCCACAGCACTTAGGTACAGAAATTTTGTGTTTAATGGTGCCATCCCCTGGCCATTTCATTCAGCCCCAAGTGAATGAGAAAGCCCAGAGGAAAAGCCTTACCACTGGCACCTTGCTGTGCTCTCTCCTTGCCCTTGTCTTGGCACTGCAGATGGGGCAGAGGCAGGGTCTCCTTGGACCAGGGCTGGGGGGGCAGGAACAGTCTGGGGGGCTCCCAAGGTTGTCTAGGGGGAGCCAGCTGTGCCACCGTGGCTCGTTGGTCTAGGGGTATGATTCTCGCTTCGGGTGCGAGAGGTCCCGGGTTCAACTCCCGGACGAGCCCTCCTTTTGGGCACTGTTTTTGCTCAGCTGGCTCATGTGGCCCCAGCTGGATACCCAGTAAGGGCAACTGCACCTGGTGCAAAGGGGATGGGCAGCCTGGTTTGTTGGACACATCACATCAGCTTGGATGGTCCAGCAAGAGCTGGGAGTGATGTACTGCCCCATGCCATGGGGAAAGCAAAGACAACATGCACTCTGCATACCCCTTGTTTACAGCTCCTGGAGCCAGGAACAGGAAACAGCCACAGTGATTTCTCAAGAGCCTGGATGTGCCTGGGAAGAAATCCAAGCCCAGCCTGCAGAAAACCCAAAGGCTTTTCTGTGGGACCTCAGCAGGGACTCTCCCACCAATGCAGATGCTCCCCAGGAAACAGCTTTTAGAGGGAGAAGCAGCACCTGGAGATGCTGGGGACTGAAGCCCAGGGCCGCACGCAAAGCAAACACTCTCCCACTGAACTACATCCCCCAGCCTGGGGGCTGCTTGGGAAAGTCTCCTCACCAGCCATTGCCGTGCCCCCCCCCCCCCCGCCCTGCCAAACACACAGCTCAACCCTGCTCCCAAGGTGCTTCCCCCCAAAACAGCCCACTGGGGGATGTGATGCTAGAATCACCCAGCCTTGCCATCACCAGTGCTGTCCCCAACAGTCCTCTGTCCACCGAGAAAGTGGATGGGCCCTGAACTTCCTGTGTTTCAGCTCTCTCCCACGCATGCACAGGGCAGCACATGGCTCCCTGTTCACCCAGGATTGTCCTGGCTGAAGGGACATGCCAAACCCAGACAGGCCACTGCCCCCATTACACCAGGCACTGCTGCCCTCCTTATGCCCTGGCCCCAGCACTCAGGCCCATACACTGGCCAGGCAACAGCAATGCCCAAAAGAGGGGCTCGTCCGGGAGTTGAACCCGGGACCTCTCGCACCCTAAGCGAGAATCATACCCCTAGACCAACGAGCCAGGATGCTATAACCTCTGGACACCCAGTCCTCAGATCCCAGATGTTCAGGGTGCTGAGCAGAGCCGGTGCTGCTCCCTTTGGTCCACAACGCCACCCAGAGCACAAAGGTTCCTTTTGCTGCATCCAGGCTGCAAGTCTAGGGCTGGCGCCTGGACATGACACGGGACAAAACTTGTCCAGCTCTGGTGGGTGTTCCAAGCGCCACGTGTGGGGTGGACAGTGGTGCCCAGTGGGCACAGGCAGCCCCCAGGTGGGGGGATGTAGCTCAGTGGGAGAGCGCTTGCTTTGCATGTAAGAGGCCCTGGGTTCAAGCCCCAGCATCTCCACATGCCTTTTCTCCACAAAGCTGCCTTGCAGTGGTGCACCCAGCTTCTGGGGAGGAGATTTCCCTCTGCTGTCTAGAGATTGGGTTCTCGCCCGGGCCTGAGGTTTCTCCCTCATTCCCATAAAAACCTTCTGGTTGGTCCTTCCCCCCCCCCCCCGCCCCCCCTCCCCCTGGGAGCTGTCAGCTCTGGGGTCGTAGGGGTGCAGACACAGGGGCTCCCTCGGCAGCTCTCATCTGGTCAAGAGACTGCAGGAGTGGGAGGTCCGCTCTGGGGCAGGTCGGGGGATTTTTTTCCTGGCCGCAGCCCCTGGAACAAGGGCTGCCTGTACCTGTGCAGCGACAGGAAGTCGAGCTGCTGCGGGACTGTGGTGCAGCCGAGAGCCCAGGCTGCGCTGCTATTGCGATGCCCACACCGTGCACAACAGGGGCCTTGGCCATGCCACAGGGCAAGGGGAGAGCTGCCTGCTGGGGCGTGTGGTGCTGGCATCACCCCCTTTGCCATCCCCAGTGCTGCACCCAAAAGCCCTTTCCCCACCGAGGAAGGGTACAAGTCCTGGCCCTTTCTGGGTTTTGCCTCTGTTTCCCATGCAGGCACAGGACGGCACATCGCTCCCAGCTCTCTCATGGGGACCATCTACCGGGGCTTTTGGGACATGCCCAAGGCAGCCAGGCTGCCCACGGCCATCATGGCAGGCATCACTGCCCTCGCTGTGGCCTGGTTTCCATGCAGGGGCTGTGCTTGTGCCCAAAAGGGGGGCTCGTCCGGGAGTTGAACCCGGGACCTCTCGCACCCTAAGCGAGAATCATACCCCTAGACCAACGAGCCAGAATGGCACAGGTTTGTGTGCACCCAGTCCTTGTGTCCCAGATGCCCGTGGCACTGGAGGGGCAGGCAATGTTCCCTTTGCCCCCAGCACATAGAAGATTGGATTTTGTGGAAGGGCCCCGCTGCCAGCCACAGGAAACTAAGCAAGGCTGACTGGTGGCGGGAGGAAGGGGGGGACCCGACAACAGCGGTGTTGACAGTGCACAGTGAGCCCTGGGGCCACCTGGGTGCCCCAGGGCAGGTGGGGGCAGGTTCCCATGCACCCCAGGGTGCCTGGGGCTGTTGTGGTCGAGGGGTGGAGGTGTTAGACTTGAAGTCCAGTAGGGGTTTCCCTGATGCAAGTTCAAATCATGCTCACAGTGAGAGGTTTTACTCACAGGGTCCAGGACCGGTGCTGGAGGAGCCCAGCCACAGAGAAGGCTTGAGGGGAAAGTCTGGGCTGGAGGAGGGAGCTAGGGTTTAGGGCAGCCCCAGCCCTGTCCCTTGCCCCCTTTGGGGAAGTTCATCATGGGAACCCCACTGGCCTTGTGGTATCCCCAAAACAGTATGGACTTTGGCCCCACGGGAGGGTTTTTCAGTTTTTGCCACCCTGAGAAAACTGGGCAGCAGCTGAGGTGTACAGTGTGCAGGAGCTGGATCCCTTTTCCCCACTGTCCCAGGTGGCTCCTCCAGATTGTCCTCTCCCTCCTTCACGGGAGGAGATGGGGGAGCTGATGGCTGGAGAGCAAAGGGAGATGGGACCCATCCTGCACCAGCGGTGGGAGACAGTGGTCATCCAGGGAACAGTGAGGACCTTGCACTGCCTGGGAGATGCAGGACACACAGCCATGGGGCACAGTTGCCAGTTTAACTGCAGATGCTCCTGTTGGAGGGATGAGCCCACCCAGGACCACCAGTGCTGGAATCCATCAGGACCCTCAGCCAGCCAGGAACCACAGGACCATGGCATGCCCGAGTTGGGCTGAGGAGGGGGCTCATTGCACCATCCTGGCTTGTTGGTCTAGGGGTATGATTCTTGCTTTGGGTGCGAGAGGTCCCGGGTTCAACTCCCGGATGAGCCCCTCTTTTGGCCAACACCAGCCTCGTGCGTGCCCAGATGGGGTGTGGGACCCCAGCACAGCTCATGTGGAGGGCTGGGGCACATCAACACACCACGAGAGGATGGGCAGCTTGTGCAGGTTGGCACATCCCAGGATGGGACAGGACCAAGACCCAGGAGCAATGCGCCACATGGGAAATGGAGAAAACGTGCACCCCACACACCCCACTGTCCCCAGCTCCTGTGGGGAGGGAAAACAAAACAGCTGCACGCCAAGCTCTGCAAGCACAGAGGAAGACCAAGGGCTTTCCTGGGAGAAAGCCTCAGTGGGGAGGGGAGGACTCTCCCACCACTGCAGCTGCTGCCTTGGGCATGGCTTTGGGGAGGAAAAGCCACATGGAGATGCTGGGGCTTGAACCCAGCACTTCTTACATGCAAAGCAAGCACTCTCCCACTGAACTACATCCCCCTGCCTGGGGACTGCCTGTGCCCCCTGGGCACCGCTGCTCACCCCATGCAGCCCTGCTGCCCTGACTTACGGCCCGCAGCAGTGGCCAGGTCCAGCCCTGGCACCGTAGCCCAGATGCAGAAGGAGGCACTTTCCTGCTCCAGCTGCAAGCTCTGGGCAGCATGCGGCATTGCTGGCCCTGTGCCAGGCACCTCCTTGGGCAGGCAGCACTGGTGGCATGAGCTGATCCGGCTTCTCTCAGAGAGACACGAAAACAGGGGGTGGGTGAAGGAGAGACCCTATGGCCACAGCCCTGGCCGTGCTCTTTGCAGGCAGCTGGGGGATGACAGTGCCAGAGCTGCTTCCCTGAGCCAGGGGTGCACGGAATGACATTTCCCCCCGAAGGCTGATGTTGGTTTGTGGATGTTGTCTCCAGTGATGCCTATGCTGGGACCCTGGCAGCTCCTTGTGCCTGGCACTTGCAGCTCCTGTGACCCATCCCACCGCCACCCCATCACCCACAGACCTGCACTGGGGCTGTTCCACAGGGCTGGGGCACGGCGGGGCTGGGACTGAAGGGCTCTTGTGCCCATGGGCAGGGTTGTGGGTGGGGGCCCCAGGTGAGGCTGGTCAGGGCCGCTATGGCCCGTTCATGCCCACAGGTCCCTGAGAGCAGCCTCTCCCCTGCTAGGTGTGCCGTCACACCTTGAAGAGGTCTGGGGTCAGAAGCCTGGCAGTGGTGACCCAGGGATGGGACCAGGGCTCAGGCTGCCCCTGATGAGCCCTGGAGGCCAGTCGGGCTGGAGGGGAAAGCCCACCCAAGCATGTGGGGTGGGGGAGCCAGGTGCCATTTGTCCTGGGGGCCATGGGATATGGATGCCTCTGAGGGGACGGGACAGGGGACAGGGGCCACCCTGGGATGGTGAGGTACCTGTGCTATTGAGGAGATGCAGGCCCCGTGGCTGTGGGGCACGCAGTGTGGGTCTATCTGCAAAGGCTCCTGCCAGAGGGCCATGCCCACCCACCACCACCAGCACTGGGTCCCTGCCAGGCCCCACAAAGTGCCGAGAGGTGCAGGGGCCCCAGGGTACCTGAGCTGGGCTTGGGGTGCCCAGCTGTGCCATCGTGGCTCGTTGGTCTAGGGGTATGATTCTCGCTTCGGGTGCGAGAGGTCCCGGGTTCAACTCCCGGACGAGCCCTCCTTTTGGGCACTGCTGTCACTCAGCCACGGCAGGGCTCAGGTGGGGCCTGGCTGTGTCCCCAGCCCTGGGCTCCAGGGGGGTCCGCAGGTGCCAGGGTGGCAGCAGGATGGGGCATAGGGGCTGAGTGCCAGGCACAGGGAGCCGCCAGCACTTCCTGCCTGGGGAGGTGCCCAGTGCAGGGCCAGCAAAGCTCCGTGCTGCCCAGAGTGTGTCAGTGGCATGGCCAGAGCAGGGAGGTGCCTCTTCCTGCATCTGGGCTGCAGCACCGGGGGTGGGATGGGCCACGACCATGGGCTGTAAGTCCACCAGCACCGGCGGGCGTCCGGGCAGCAGGGCTGCGCTGGGCAGGCAGCGGTGCCCAGTGGGCACAGGCAGCCCCCAGGTGGGGGGATGTAGCTCAGTGGGAGAGCGCTTGCTTTGCATGTAAGAGGCCCTGGGTTCAAGCCCCAGCATCTCCACATGCCTTTTCTCCAGAATGCCATCTCCTGCGCTGGTGAAATGGCCGGTGTCTGGAAGCAAACCTCCCTTCTTCCTCCACCAGCCTCTGGGGAGGAGGTTTCCCACTCTGGGACTAGGAAGACAGCTGTAGGGCAGGGGAGGTTTTTTCTGGACTCAGCTCCCAGGGCAAGGGCTGCCTGCGCCTGTGCAGGGGCAGCAAGCTGAGCTGCTGTGGGAACATGGCCCAGTGAAGAGCCCTGGCTGTACTGCTGTTGCAGCACCTGCACTGTGCACAGCAGGGGCCTGGGGAGTGCTCCCCACCAGGGGACAGGGTGCCCGCATCTCCCCACTCTGCCATCCTCAGCAGCCCTTTCCCCACCAAGGTGTGGATGAGCTCTGACCCTTTCTGTGTTTTCCCACTGTTGCCAACACACACGGGGTGGCACATCACTCCTGGATGTCAGAGGAACCGTTCCAGTGGAGGGGACACACCAAACCTGGACTGGCCCCCCCATCCCTCTTCGTGCCAGGTACCGCTGCCCTTGCCATGCCCTGGCCCCCATGTGCAGGCTTTGCTGAGGCCCCGGGCCCCAAAAGAAGGCTCACCTGGAAGCTGAACTCAGCATCTCTTGCACCGTAGGCAGGAATCACCTCCAGAAAGACAAGGCAGTTTTGTGTGCACCCCTATGTCACCCAGCTCTTGTGCACCAGATATGTGGGGTGCCCTGGGGGGCTGGCAACACCTGCTTTGACCCCAACGCCCAAGAGGCTGGTTTTCCTGCAAGGGCCTTGCTGCCAGCCCTGGGTGCGGATGCTCTGGGGCAGGAGGGGGGACATTCCCACACCACTTGCAGTGCCTTCGTGCAGGGCTGTGGTGGCCAAGGGGTGAAGGAGTTGGACTTGAATATGGTAGGATTTCCCTGCTGTTTTACACCTAGAGGTGCTGGTTCATCAAGATCCCAGGAAAGAAGGCACTCAGACTCGGTAAAGTATAGTTTAAAGTGCCATTTATTGAAGCTAATACGATAAGGAAAGTTAGAATAGCAGAGTTAATCTTACATCCCTTTCGATGCTGGGTAGGCAGAGTTGTGCAGCATCAGATGAACCTCTGATCAGGGCACAGCACACCACGCAGATCCTGTCTGTCGAAACGTTACCCAACATTTCGGTCTTTTGCTCTCTTGCAGGATTTTTCTTAAAAGAAACAATTCTGTTCCTCATTTCTACTGTCAAACAAAAAGGGCATTCACATGAGAACTTGCTGCTGCACTTTTGAATACCGGCAAGGACATGCAGTTGGTGTAATTGCCAGTGCCAAATAGGAGCTGCCCACAGTTGCTTCCTTACAATCAGCTGCCCAAGTTTATCCAATGGCCAAGAGATACTGTTGTGAGACACAACACAGGTCTGAAGGACAAGCTATACGTGCAGCATAACGCAGCACAGCACAGGCTTGTGCCTATGCAAGATAACTTAGTAGATCACCAGCTCCTCAATGTACGATGGTGAGGATTGCTACAGCTATGCAGGTTCAAATTCTGCTCATGGCAAGAGGTTTTACTCACAAGGACCCTGGAGCTGGGGGCTTTGGGCCATCCCAGGCTGCAGAGGGACCTCAGGGAAATATCCAGGCTGGAGGAGGGACAGGGACCAGAGCAGCCCCAGCCCTGTCCCTTGTCCCCCAGGCAGCAGCTCCCGCAGTTCTGAAACTCAGACGCTGGCTGGGACCCCCTGGCCCTGGGGCAGCCTGAAGGCAGGAGGAGCCCTGGCCCCACTTGGGCCATGCAGGTCTTGCAGGTTTTGCAGCCCTGGGGAAGCAGCATCTGAGACATACGGGGTGGGAGAGCTGGATGGATCCCTTTTCTCACTCTCCATCCTCCCCAGGGGCGGATGGGGGAGCTAATGGATGGAGAGCATTGGGAGAGGGAGAGGGCAGCGTGCAGAGGAGCTGTGCGCCAGCAGCACTGGGACCTGCAGACACCCTGTGCTGTGCCTGGACCCACACAGTGCAGGAGCTGGGCTGGGGGGAAACCCAACCATGCTGCTGGCTTGTTGGTCTAGGGGTATGACCCTTGCTTAGGGTGCGAGAGGTCCTGGGTTCAACTCCCAGACGAGCCCCTCTTTTGGGCACTGCTGTTGCCTGGCTGGTGCATCGGGGCACAACAGAGGCAGCAGTGCACAAGTGTGATGCTTGTCCAGGTTGGCTTGTCCTTGCAGCAGGGATGGGCCCTGTGAGGGCCCAGGAAAAGGAAAACAGCTGTGAGGATTTCACTGTCAGCCTGAAAAGAAACCCAAGTGGGTTTTCTGGGGTACCTTCACTGGGGACTCTGCAACCTAGCTGCTGCCAGGCAGACAGCTTTGTGGAGGAAAACGCAGGTGGAGATGCTGGGGCTTGAACCCAGGGCCTCTTACATGCAAAGCAAGCGCTCTCCCACTGAGCTACATCCCCCTCCCTGGAAGCTGCTTGCACCTACAGAGCACTGCTGCCTGCCCAGTGCAGCCCTGCTGCCCTGAAACCTGCCTGGACTGAGGGACTGATGGCACACAGCCATGTCCAGGCACTGGCTCCATCCCTGGTGCTGCAGCCCAGATGCAGAAAGAGGGACTGCCCTGCTCCAGCCATGCCGTGAACAAACTCTGGGCAGCATGCAGCACCACTGGCCCCGCGCCAGGTGCCTCCCCCATCCACATCCTGCAATGGAAGGGGGAACCCAGGAGTTCAGGGACAGCCCCAGCCCATGCTCCCCACCACAAAACACCCAGTGCCCTGCACCTGCTCCTGGTCTGGGGGTGCCCTGGCTCCCAAACCCCTTCCCTCCATCCCTTCCCCACACCAGTCCCCTCTTGCCCATTGCACAGCCCAGCCCAGCCCACTGCCACAGCTCCAGCCCTACAACCTGCCCCATGCAACCCAGGGAGAACAACTGCCCATGTGGCTCAGTGGGGTGCCCCAGCCTTGGTCCAGACTCTGCCCGCACTCCACAGACGGGGCTGCCCCCCAGGAGACACTGGGGATATCTCTCCACATTGCTGATGCCTTCCTGACCCAGGGTCACCCACAGCCCCCTGCCAAGCCCTGTGCACCATCCTGCTGCCACCCTGGCACTCACAGACCCCTTGCAGCCTGGGGCAGGGGCTGGCCCATGGGACTGGAGCATGGGACAGCTGGGGCCTGGCAGCCCTTCACCTGCTGGTCAGCCTGGGGGCACGGTGGGGCCGGGACCCCTGGGGGTAGGCAACAGCCCTGCTTGCCCCACCGAGACCAAAGCCCTGAAGGCCACAGGGCACCACTTGGGGGAATCACGGGGTGGGTGCAAAAGCTGACAGCTGGGCCCCAGATGAGCTCTGCACCAGCTGGGCAAAATCAGCAGCCGGGATGCCCAAAAGGAGGGCTCGTCCGGGAGTTGAACCCGGGACCTCTCACACCCAAAGCGAGAATCATACCCCTAGACCAACGAGCCAGGGCAGCCCAGGTACCTCGGTGTCCCATCCCTGGGTCCCAGCTGATGGGGGTGCTCAGTGGGGTAGTGATGCTCCCTTGGGTGCCTGGGACCACGGGGAGGGGTTTCGCACAAGGGCCCTGCTGCCGGCCCCGGGGACCAGACAGGTGTGCAGGTGCCTGGGGTTTTCCAGGTTTTGGAGAGCTGGGGAAGCTGGAGACCATTTTTTATGGGGTCATGGGAAATGGGCCTTTTTGAGGGGACATGATGGGGGACAGGGGCCATCCATGGACAGGGAGATACTCATGTTTTTGTGGAGCTGCAGGACCCACAGATGCATGGCATGGGGTGTGGGGTTATTTGAAAAAGCTCCTGCCAGAAGTCTACGGTGCCCAGCACCAGCAGTGCTTGGTCCTGTGCTGTGCCTGGCTGGGGGAGCCCAGCTGTGCCGTCCTGGCTTGTTGGTCTAGGGGTATGATTTTAGCTTTGGGTGCAAGAGGCTCCCATGTTCAACTCCTGGACAACCCCTCCTTTTGGGTCCTGTGCCATGCCTGGCAAGTGCTGTTGCTTGGCCAGTGCAGAGCTCATTTGGGGCCAGGCCATCATCTTCACCAACCCCACATTGCCCACAGGCCAGTGGGCCTGCCAAGCCATTGGGCTCAGCGGGGCAAGTGGGGCTGCTCCCCATCCCCAAGGGTCCCAGCCCCACTGTACCCCCAGCGTGGCTGGCAGGCAAGGGGCTGCCAGGCCCAGCCCCGCCAGGCCCCAGCCCACGGGACAGCCCCAGTGCAGGTCTGTGGGTGATGGGGTGGCAGTGGGATGGGTCACAGGAGCTGCAAGTGCCAGGCACAAGGAGCTGCCAGGGTCCCAGCATAGGCATCACCGGAGATGGCATTCACAAACTGTCATCAGCCTCCGGGGGGAAATCCCATAAGTCCACCAGCACCAGTGGGTGTTGGGGAGGCAGGGCTGCACTGGGCGAGCAGTGATGCCCAGGGGGCACAGGCAGCCCCCAGACAGGGGGATGTAACTCAGTGGGAGAGTGCTTGCTTTGCATGTAAGAGGCCCTGGGTTCAAGCCCCAGCATCTCCACATGCCTTTTCTCCAGAATGCCATCTCCTGTGGTGGCTGCAGTGGTGGAAATGGTTGCGCCCTGGGAGGAAATCTCCCTTCTTCCTCCACCGGCCTCTGGGGAGGAGATTTCCCAGTCCAGACCTGAGGCTGGGCTCTCTACTGGGCCTGGGTTTCTTCCTGGCTCCTGGGAAACCCTTATGGTTGTTCCCTTTTCCCAAAGGAGCTGCTGATCAGGGGGTCAGTGGGGTGCAGGCGTGGGGGGCTCCCTCAGCAGCTCTTGGTTGAGAAAGCCAGGACCAGGAGCATGGATCCTGGGCAGGTCAGGGGATGTTTTTTCTGCCTGTACCTGTGCAGGGACAGGTAGCCGAGCTGCTGCAGGACTGTGGTGCAGCCAAGACCCCCATGCACACACCGTGCACCGCAGCCCCAGCCATGACATAGGCTGAGGGGAGAGCTGCTTGCTGGGGGATGCAGTGCTGGCATCATTCCACTCTGCCCTTCCCAGCCCTCCAACAGCCCTTTCCACACCGAGGAGGTGGACAAGCCCTGGCCCATTCCGCATTTTGTGACCTTTACCCACGCACACACGGGGCAGCACACCCCTCCTGGCTCTTGCTGGGACGGCCCTGGCCCACGGGATATGCCAGCTGCGACAAGCTGCCTGTCCCTGTTCCTCTGGGTACCACTGCCCTCACTGTGCCCCAGCCCTAGGGCACAGGCTATTCCAGGACCCCCCACGATGGCCAGATAAAACCAGGGCCGGGGGGGCCAAGAGGAGGCTTCATCCAGGGATGAACTGGGGACTTCACACCTGAAGGGAGAGTCATGCCCCTCAACCAATGAGCAAGGACGGCACAGCCCAGCATGCATGCAGCCCCTGCATCTGGGATGTCTGGGTGCTGGGCAGGTGCTGGCAACACGCTCTTTAGCCCCCAGCACCCAAGTGGCTGTTTTTGGGACAGGACGTGCTGCCCACCCTGGGGAGCCAAGCAGGGCAATGGCCAGCCAGGAGGCTTTCCCACTTCCCTGGAAACTGGGGTGGCAATGAAGGGCCAGGTTTGGATGCCCTGAGGCCAGGAGCACAGTGTGCAGCCCTCCACAGCCACAGGGCACAGTTGCAGGTTTATCTGCAAATGCTGCTGTTGGAGGGGAGCCCACCCAGGACCACCAATACTGGGATCCATCAGGACCCTCAGCCAGCCGTGAGCTGCGGGGGCCGCAAGGTGCCCAAGGTGGGCTGGGGAGGGGGCTCATTGCACCATCCTGGCTCGTTGGTCTAGGGGTATGATTCTCGCTTTGGGTGCGAGAGGTCCCGGGTTCAACTCCCGGACGAGCCCCTCTTTTGGCCAACACCAGCCTCGTGCGTGCCCAGATGGGGTGTGGGACCCCAGCACAGCTCATGTGGAGGGCTGGGGCACATCAGCACACCACAAGAGGATGGGCAGCTTGTGCAGGTTGGCACATCCCAGGATGGGACAGGACCAAGACCCAGGAGCAATGCGCCACATGGGAAATGGAGAAAACGTGCACCCCACACACCCCACTGTCCCCAGCTCCTGTGGGGAGGGAAAACAAAACAGCTGCACGCCAAGCTCTGCAAGCACAGAGGAAGACCAAGGGCTTTCCTGGGAGAAAGCCTCAGTGGGGAGGGGAGGACTCTCCCACCACTGCAGCTGCTGCCTTGGGCATGGCTTTGGGGAGGAAAAGCCACATGGAGATGCTGGGGCTTGAACCCAGCGCCTCTTACATGCAAAGCAAGCACTCTCCCACTGAACTACATCCCCCTGCCTGGGGACTGCCTGTGCCCCCTGAACGCTGCTGCCTGCCCCACACAGCCCTGCCACCCCAACACTGGGGCACTTTGATCCATGGCTGTAGCCGGGGCTTGGCAGCCCCTCACACACTGTCTGGGGTACAGGCCCAGCAGGAGCTGGGACCCCCAGGATGCTGAGCAGTCCCAGTGAACATGGGGCAACACCAAAGGGAGAAGCAGGGGGGCTGAAAGCCAAGGGAAGGGACCCAAATGTGCTCTGCACCAGACAGGCAAAAGCAGGCCCGGCAGGGCCTGAAAGGAGGGCTCGTCCGGGAGTTGAACCCGGGACCTCTCGCACCCGAAGCGAGAATCATACCCCTAGACCAACGAGCCAGGATGGCACAGTTATGCCCCTGCCCAGCTCAGGTCCCTCCCCTGCAGCTCCAGGCTGGCATGGCCCTAGCACTGCTGAGCTCACTTAGGAGCATTTGCAGATAAACCTGCTCCATGGCTGTGGGTCTTGCATCTTCCCAACAGTGCAGGCACCTCACCATCCCTGGGTGACCCCTGTCCCCCATTGCATCCCCTTGGAGACTCATTTCACACGGCCCCAGGACAGACGGTCTCTGGCTCTGCACCCTGTATGCCTTGGCTGCTGCTTCCCCAATGCTCCAAAAATTGGAAAGCCCAGGGGCCTGACTACCCTGAGAAGGGCCAGGACCCCACCCCCTTCTGCCTTGGGACTGTCTCAGGGACTGTGTCCCAGCCGGGGTTTGGATTTCCCTGTGCAGGAGCTGCTGCCCAGGGGACAAGGGACAGGGCTGGGGCTGCCATGGTCCAACCACAGCCCCCTTTCTCCGGCTTTGACTTTCCCCTGAGGTCCCTCTGCAGCCCAGGATGGCCCAAAGCCCCACCCAGCTGCGGATCCCCAGCACCAGCCCGGACCCTGAGAGTAAAACCTCTCGCTGTGAGCAGGATTCGAACCTGCGCAGGGAAACCCCTATTGGATTTCGAGTCCAACGCCTTCACCCCTCGGCCATCACAGCCCCAGGCGTTGGCACCCTGGGGTGCATGGGAACCTGCCCCCACCTGCCCTGGGGCACCCAGGTGGCCCCAGGGCTCACCATGCACCACTGGCTGACCCAGCAGCATCTGACCCAGCTCCCTGTTACTGCTTCATTTTCCTGGGAAGTGGGAAAATCTCCTAGGTGGCCATTGCTGTCCCCCCGTGCACATGGCTTGGCTCAGCTCTGGTCCCCCAAACCCATCCCCGTGGTCCCAGGCGCCCAAGGGAGCATCGCCACCCCACTGAGCACCCCCATCAGCTGGGACCCAGGGATGGGACACTGAGGTACCTGGGCTGCCCTGGCTCGTTGGTCTAGGGGTATGATTCTTGCTTTGGGTGTGAGAGGTCCCGGGTTCAACTCCCGGACGAGCCCCTCTTTTGGACACCAGCACAGTCCCTACACAGAAACCAGGGCACAGCTTTGCTCAGTACCCTGAACATCTGGGATCTGAGGACCGGGTGTCCAGAGGCTGCAGCATCCTGGCTTGTTGGTCTAGGGGTATGATTCTTGCTTTGGGTGCAAGAGGTCCTAGGTTCAGCTCCCAGATGAGCCCCTCTTTTGGGCATCCTGGCTGCTGATTTTGCCCAGCTGGTGCAGAGCTCATCTGGGGCCCAGCCATCAGCTTTTGCACCCACCCTGTGTTTCCCCCCAGTGGTGCCCCACGGTCATCAGGGCTTTGGTCTCGGTGGGGCAAGCAGGGCTGTTGCCCACCCCCAGGGGTCCCGGCCCCACCGTGCCCCCAGGCTGACCAGTGGATGAGTGGCTGCCAGGCCCCGGCTGTGGGCAACCCTGCCATAACTGAGGGCACGGGGTGCCCTTTCCTGGGGCAAAGGCTTGGTGCTACTGGGCCACCCCAGGGTGCCGTGAGCAGGGGGACAAGGGGTGCAGGGCGCCATGGCTTAGCTGGTTAAAGCGCCTGTCTAGTAAACAGGAGATCCTGGGTTCAACTCCCAGTGGTGCCTGGGTTGGGGGGACTGTTTTTCTCTCTGCCCCACACCCGCTCTCACCTCCAAGCCCCCCACCCTGGGCTGAGGGCACCACTGGAGGTCTCTGCCGCAACCCTTGTCTAAGCAGGGGCATCTCAATGCCAGGAACAGGGGCAGTGCAGGACACCCCCACCTCTCTGCACCCTGTCCCAGGAGCGGCCCCACTTGGGGCAGGGAAAGGAAAGTTTCCGGGTCTGGCTGCACCTTCTCTGCTACCCCTTCTCAGTGGGGGAAGATGCAATCGGTATCTCGCGGTCCTGGGTCCTGTGTCCCCAGGAGCAACATGCTCCTGGCCGGGGTCAGCCGCAGCTCGCAGCCTCTAAGCCCCACCACCCATGTTTGCCCCTCTCCCAGTGACTGGACACATCCCAGCATAGTCTCAGTGCATTTTTTTACTGCAAGCTCATTTCAGCAGGAAGGAGGGCAGTCCCAGAGACACTGGGGACTCTGTGAGCCTGGGTGGGCTGAAGGAGCCCATGGGGATAAGGGGGAGGTACTCTGTGAGGACACCAGGTCTCCCAAGAGATTGCAGGGTCCTGGAGGGAGAGGGTCCTGGGTGAAGGCTCTGCTGTGGAGCTGGGTCTCCCGTGGGACCAAACGCCCCGCAGCGGGTTCCTGGTGGTCACCCATCGCAGCAGAAGAGACGCAGGTCATTCAGGGCTGTGTCATCCCTCTTCAGCCCCCGCGGAGGTTCCTGCCGTGTCTGGACGCCACACACGGCACCGGGGCACGGGGGGCTCCAGCCTCCCCACTCGCCCCAGTCGGGCCCTGGCCCCTCCAGGACCTGCCCGTCGGAGCAGGCAAAACGGGCATTGGTGGCAGCCACTTCGTCGCTCAGGAACCTGTGCCGGGGCGCCTGGACCCGCAGTGCAAACCCCACCACGTGCCCTTGGTGGGGGCACCAGCGGGGCTCAGACCAGCGGCCCCATCTAGATGGGGGCGGGGAGGGGGAAAAAGGGGACGGGTCAGCGCCGAGGCCAGGAGCCAAGGGGGCACGGGGAGGCGGAAGGGGCGCCAGGCCCGCCGTGCCCCCAGCGGAGCCCCAGAGGAGGCTTTCCGGGCACGGGGACACTGCAGCGGGCGCTGGGGGCTCACCTGCCACTCTGTGACTCCACCACGGAGTCGCTGCCGTCACGAGCCCCCCACGGGAAGCAGTGCAGCCTGACGCCGTTCAGCGCCGTGTCGTCCTCCACGACCCCCTGAGGCAGCTCCACCTGCACGGGCACGGAGGGAGGCAGGGCTGAGCCCCTGCGAGGCCGTGCTTGGGGGCCTCGTTCTCTGCTGCGGAGGCTTTACCTTGAAGCTGACGCCGCCAGCATAGGACCCTTCAGGGCACATCTCCGGCCAGGCCCATTCGCCCCAGGGTCCGCCGTTGGCCACCTCGATGACGGAGGCGGTGTGCGGGCCCCAGCCCGGGTCATGCCCACCCCCCGCAGTGCCAGCGAGCCCCGCGAGCAGCAGCAGGACCTGTCCCCCCAGCATTGCTGCTCGCCCAGGGCCAGCCTGCGGGGCTCTTATACCTCCTGCCGCAGCACCGCAGGAGGCGTCAGCTCCCCGGGGGCGGTGGAGCTGGCGGGGGGGGGGACATGGCAGGAGCTCTGTTTCCTTCCCAGGGTGGCCAGGCCTGTTGGACAGCTGGGATTAGCTGTAAACGAGGGCTAATCCCCTCATCAGGGGGTTGGGGGGGGCAGGAGCTGAACCATGAGCTCTTTGTTCAGGTCCTCCTTCAGGACAGCCCAACGACCCAGGACGTCCCTGGTGCCAGCAAAGGACCAGCTCAGGGTGGTGGCGGGCTCCCACAATGCGCAACGCAGGCTTCGTGCCCTGCCTTTGCGCCTCTTCCTGCACCTCCCCGAGAGCCTGCACCACTTCCAGGAGAGGGCTGGGGGCTGCTGATGCTGTGACGAGAAAGCCACGCATTCGGGATCCAGCGCGCACCACTGATGGAAATCGCTTCCTACTTCTTCCGCACACGTTCCCCAAGAGCACCTACTGCGTCACCATCCCACACTTCGTTCAGCTGAGCTTGCTTTTTGGCCACACCACCTTCCTCTTCCAGAGGGCTATCGTCTTACTCCTTAATAGCCAATTTCTGCAGTAATAGCTTTTTTAAATATTTCTGAGGGGGGGAAGGGGGTCCTTTACCATGTGTCCTGAACAAGAGACTTTAAGCCATCTCAATGCCAGCACCTGGCTGCCCTTTTAGATTCTTCCTTAATCCCTTCGACCCGGCCTCCCTGGTTTCCATGTGCAAACCTATGTGGGGGGGAGGAATAATGACATCTTCCTGACGTGGTCTTCCTGGTGGTGCCCCCAGCTTGGGGTGGGGGGGTTGGAGGTGTGAGTGGGTGTGGGGCAGGGAGAAAAACAGTCCCCCCGGCCCAGGCACCACTGGGAGTTGAACCCAGAATCTCCTGTTTACTAGACAGGCGCTTTAACCAGCTAAGCCATGGCGCCTTGCTGCCCTCCACCCCCCGCCCCCCACACTCATGGCACCCTGAGGAAGCCCAGCAGCACCGGACCTTTGCCCAACCCTTGCACCGAGGTCCCCCCAGCTGCAGGGGATTGCAGGTAAGTGACAGAGAGCTGCAGGGCAACAGCGGCCATGAGGGGTCCCAGGCCAGGGGTGGTGAGGGGTACAGCTGAGGGAGGCAGGCGCCCAGCTCCAGCGTGGCTGAGGCAAAAAGCTGCGACGAAGGTGGGATTCGAACCCACGCGTGCAGAGCACAATGGATTAGCAGTCCATCGCCTTAACCACTCGGCCACCTCGTCCTGCCCCGCACCTCCTGCCCAGCCCGACCCACTCCGCACACGCATCCCCTTCCCGCACACACACGCCACCCCCGGCCCCCCACGACCGCCCCACGCGCCCTCCCCATGCAGCCGCCCCACACGCGGCACCGCCGCCCTCCACGGACCCCCCGCCGCGGGCCGCCCGCGGCGCCTCGCCCGCCAACCCCACCCCGCCCAGCCCCGCCGCGGGCCGGTTAGCTCAGCTGAGCAGAGCGCGGTGCTGATAACGCCGAGGTCGCGGGTTCGAGCCCCGCACGGGCCACAAGACCCCTCTTTTCCGCCCCCCGCTGTGGCGCCCTCGCCCCGCTCCCCGCCGCACACGCCCCGGCCCGCCGCAGCCCTTTTCCTTCCTCTCACGCGGCCGCGGCGGCGCCCGAGCGGCGGGGACCAGCCGCGCCCGGCAGCGGCGCCGCTCCCCGGGCCCTCCTCCCGGCCCGCTGCCCGGGGCCGCCGCGGCGCGACACGCCGCCCCGTCCCGCCCCGCACGGCACAGCACGCCGCCGACGGCACGCGCGCTCTGCGCCGGCCCCAAGCGCCTTGCATGGCTGCCCTCTTAGCGCAGCCGGCAGCGCGTCAGTCTCATAATCTGAAGGTCCTGAGTTCGAGCCTCAGAGAGGGCATAGATTTTGCTGCCGCGCCTCTTCCTGCCGCCCTCCCGGGAAGCCCTGCCCTATCCTTCGCCTGCTGCACCTCGGGCGCCGCGGCGGGATACCGGGCGGGCCCGGCCCCTCGGGGAAGGGAAACCCGCGGGTTTCCCCATGGATCCCTCTAAGCCGCGGTTCCCGCCGTCATGCGCACGGCGCCGGGGCGCTTGTGGGGTGCCGCCGCGGAAGTGCGGGCTGGGCCGGGAGGCGGGGGCGCCCCGCGCCAGCAGTGAGTAGGGGAGGGCTCTCGCCGAGGCCCTCTTAGCGCAGCCGGCAGCGCGTCAGTCTCATAATCTGAAGGTCCTGAGTTCGAGCCTCAGAGAGGGCACGCCTTTTTACACCCCCACTCCCTGTCCCACCTCTGCTCAGGGAAGCCCTCCCCTCCCCTCGTCACGCCGCTGAGCGACACCGGGCTTGCGGTCTCTCACGGGGCTGGGACACAACCCCCGCATCGCCCCCGAGCTCCGGGCTTGCATGCCCGGCAGCCCCGTAGGGCGCCGGTGCGCGGCGAAGGGCCCGGGTGGAGACCCGCGGAGCCTCCCCGCGTCCGGCGCTGGGGCCCGGCGGGCAGCGTGCCCGGGGCACGGGGGACGACAGCAAAAAGCCATGCCCTCTCTGAGGCTCGAACACGCCGCGGCCGCGTGAGAGGAAGGAAAAGGGCTGCGGCGGGCCGGGGCGTGTGCGGCGGGGAGCGGGGCGAGGGCGCCACAGCGGGGGGCGGAAAAGAGGGGTCTTGTGGCCCGTGCGGGGCTCGAACCCGCGACCTCGGCGTTATCAGCACCGCGCTCTGCCCAGCTGAGCTAACCGGCCCGCGGCGGGGCTGGGCGGGGTGGGGTTGGCGGGCGGGCGAGGCGCCGCGGGCGGGCGGGGGTCCGTGGAGGGCGGCGGTGCCGCGTGTGGGGAGGGCGCGTGGGGCGGTCGTGGGGGGCCGGGGGTGGCGTGTGTGTGCGGGAAGGGGATGCGTGTGCGGAGTGGGTCGGGCTGGGCGGGAGGCGCGGGGCAGGACGAGGTGGCCGAGTGGTTAAGGCGATGGACTGCTAATCCATTGTGCTCTGCACGCGTGGGTTCGAATCCCACCTTCGTCGCAGCCTTTTGCCGCAGGCGCACGCCGACTTCCCTGCCCGCTCCGCAGCGCAGCGAGGTGCAGCGCCCCCCTGTGCTGCATATTGGGCTCTCCCCTTGCACGGAGGAGCAGGGAGTGTCTTTGCTGGTGCCAAGTTGGAGCTTGTGGCAGTGTGAACATCAGTCTGAGTTGGACATCTCCTGCAGGATAGCGTAGCCCAGAGTAAGGGGCTTCCCTTCTTTCACCCCTTCCCCCAGCCGCTAGGCTGAATGTGCCAGTAGAGCTTCCTCACAGCAGGACCTCTCACCAGGGGTGATGGTGCAGAGCTCCTAGGAACACCTGAGGCTTGTGGCGGGGCCCCAGATTGCCTAAAGCCTTATTTTATTATAACATAATCTCCAAAATCCCTGCAGGCCCTCCTCAGCACCTGCCTTAGCAGAGGTATGGAGCTCAGAGGAGAGCAGAAGCCATCTTCTATGTAACAGCACCAGGACAACACTTGCCCACAGCAGCACCCCCAGGTATGAATGCCTTAGCAGACCCAGGAGCTGGGATCAAACAGCGTGTCCCTGAACATCCTTGCAGGAAGCGGGAGTAGCAAAGCCACCATCCAGTGCATGGCCCTGCTGCACCACAACATCAGTTAAGAAATGGGCAGTAAACACACGAGCCTGTTCCTCTGCCCAATTTTTGTTGCGAGGAGCATCTGGGGTGAAAGCCTGGGACATATTGAGTCACACAAGAGCATGCAGTGGCCCTAGGAGGAACCCATCTGACTCCCCTACCCTACTGACTCCAAAATATAGTGTATATTTCCCGCTGGGAAAAAAAGGCAGGGACCAGCTGCTGCTTAGCTGCTTAAGGAAGAGAGAGTTACGTTAAACCCGAAAGACCTATCTTTGGCCAAAAGATCCACTGTTTCCAAAAGGTGCACTGCTGACGTAAATGGACCTCCTAAGACCGTGCCCCAATGCAACAGGCTGTGGGCATTCTCACAGACAGCAGACTTATTTTATGCTAGACAACTGACAGATTAAAAAAAGCATTTTAAGCTCCCAAAAGGTTTGCTGAGAGCTTGCCCATACATGGAGCTGTTATATAGCAACAAGCTGACAGCTCAGTTCAAGCCACTATAAATTTATTAGATACAGAAAAGATGTTTACAGCAGACAATGCAGGTGGTGTGAAACGTCCCAAAACATTTTTCGGACTTATTTATGGTTGAATTTGGGGTAAACAGAGAAGGTCAACAGCAGCACTGGGGTAAAGCACAGCAGTTTCACTTGTTACTGAAACATACAGAATTTAACACTACTCAACCCAACATCTCAAAACTTTGCTAGGATGAATAGCCTCAAAGCACAATTTCTTCAGTTCAAGCTTCTTATTTCAACTTAAATAGAATAGCCATAGTAGATTAGTATTAAGAGAATTAATACAAATACTATTAAAAAACATAAAACCACTTTTTTGGAAGGGGACTGACATGAAATTTTTGACTACTGAGAATTATAATAAAATGTTACAAGGTCAGACAACTGATCTGACTGGCAGGCAAGAACAGTGTTTACTGTCAAAGCTGCAATAATTTTTATTGGGCAGAATTTTCTTCTGGAGAAAGATCTGATGATCTTGTAGAAAGAAAAAAAACCAACAAAAGAACAACAAACAACCCCCCCCCCACTTCTTCTCCAGTACTGCAGACATGAAATACATGTGCACACTATTGACTGGGAATCAATATTAAAGGTCTTCAATTTTCAAAGCTGCAGCTCCTTAAAAGCTGAAGAATGCAGATAGTCTGTTCTTAAAAAAAAAAAAGTCAGTCCTCCATCATTCCTCCATATGTGTTTTATTGAAGACTGAAGAAAACATCCTGCTTTTCAGCACGAGAATCTTTGTAGAATAAGTAACTGATTTGTTTTTAATGCCATAAGCATTCAACATAATAAAAGGGGCCAAGCAGAACAAAAATCCTTTCAGTTTTGCATGGACCATTATTAATTATAAAATACAGCAAAGTATTATAATTACTTGAGAATGACAGAATCAAATATTCCTGAGCAGCAAAAGAGCAACTGAAAACCAAGGTGCTGCAGCAAGGTAACTTCTGCATCAAGCAGGCACGGAGTTGGGACATCCCTGGGACTGTGACCATGGAGACAGACTACTATATTCCCAGGGGCACTCACTACCTTATTATTTTCTTCTGGTGAAGTTATGTTTAGCCACATACTTCCCATAGAATGATTCTCCATTTGCTCCTCCTAGTAGTATTTTCCTATTTGTATTTCAACAGAAATTCAAGTCTGGTCCCAATGCTGGCTCTGTGCATGCATGCCTCGGGGTTTAACAGTGTTGCAGGGGGAGAGAACACACAAAAACAAGATGCAAGGAGTATATTGGAGGCCTTGACTCTGCAAATACTCTGCTCAGAGTTGTGAGCTAGAACAAAAGGTAGACATTTGATCAGGCAACCAGTTCATTGCCTCTCTCACAGCTGGTCATCAGCTGATGAGAGTTGGTAAAAAAAAAAAAAAATCACCACAAAGGGTCAATTACAGGCTTTCCAAAACCAGGATACGAATCATCTCCATACCTGTAAAATAGGACAGCTTAAAAGGAAGAAATCCTAGACCAGCCAAACTCTAGTTTTGAGCTGAAGGGACACACTAAGCCAAGGCACACCCTCTCTGTGCAAGGCAACCACACAAGAACAGCCCGGAACCCATGTTTGCTCTGTGTTCTTCTGCGAGGACAGCTGCTTTTATTTATTTTTTGAACAAGCCCCAGTGCTTTGGCAGTTGAATCACCTGGCCCCAAATTTCTTTATGAAGTCTCTTGGTCTGCACACATATCTCAGCCCTGCTCAAATATCCACCATGTCCAGCAGAGCAGAGAGGTGGAGCTCAGAGGCAACTTCACCCTCCTTGTTAGCTCTGAGAAGCCTTTGCAAGTGTTTCAGTCTGTCCGACAGCGCTGGGTTTAGCTCCTCCACCGAAAGCTCGCATCCTACTTGACTCCCAGCCTGGCCAGAAAGAAAAGAGATGAGACCGACAAAGAAGCATTATCCAATACCAACAAGAGATGGCTCAGCTCAATGACTACTCTCTCACTTTTGAGAATAACCACAGGGGTCACTCCTGCCCTCCCACAAAGGAGGTATGGCAAGAATAGCATAGTCTGCCCTGGTCCCAGCCTTCCTTTAACTGAGGGAAGCTGACCCACAAAGGTGATTCTTTAAGTTAGAGTGCAACACCACAATCGATGCTATTAGAACTTTCCTCAGCAGAAAGCACCAACACCTGTGAGGAAGCTGTATTTCAGGTCTGCAGGAAACACTCCCCTCCCTGAAAGGAAGTTATTATCAAAGCATAACTTTTCGATTCTGAATTTCCAAAGGCTATCTGACACTGCCTACCCATGTTCATTTCCACTAAGAGTTCTGCAAGTGCAGCAGGTTTAATACCTGTAGCTCTGAAGAGTGTTCTCAGTACCACCCCCTTCTTACCTCTTGAGCAGATGACATGGGACTCTTCATCAATGGATACGTGACAGGTGGGGTGGAGACCAAAGACTGGGGGAGGTAAAGAGGGGGACCCATGAAGTCACCAAGGGGCTCAATGTCCTCAGCTAGACATTGATGCAGCTGTTCTTCAAACCTGGAGGAAAGAGACCCAAACTGCCAGTTAAATTGCGACCCAGCTTTGTTCTTGTTACCAGTGGGTTAAGTGGGAGTTGGGGCCTCGGAGATGTCTGCAAGAAGGATACGATGCTCACAGTGATTTCCAACACTGACATCCCCCACTGCTCTTGGCAAAATTCATTATAGAAGGCTGTGATACAGAAAGGAGCCATGCAAATTCAAGACACTCGACTGATGAAGGGAGTAAAGACAAAGCTCTTTAGCCAACCTCAAAAATAATTCTTTGCCTTCATCACCTGCTTTGCTACAGATGTAAAAGTTGCTCGATATAGAGACTGCCATCCCAAAGTGAACTTTAAACACTTGTGACATTTCAAGACACAGCGTATGAACATCTGCATGCTTCCATGTCATCTTTAAAGACCACTGAACACCACACATCACTGTACTGCTTTTTATTGGTGGCTTGGTTGCCCACAGACAGTTTTCAACCATTCCTCAAAGCTCCCAGTATTTTTGCCATCCTGGACAGTTCCCACAATGCAAGTAGGAGCTACCAGGGAACAGCCCTGAACTTCTGCACTTGATGAAGGAAGAAGTAGTCAGAGACAGGCTGTTTTCCGAAAACACTGTTGGACTTCAGTGCATACAAATTAAAATATTTACAACCCTCTACCAAGGGCTGCAAGGAAATGGTCTTAGATGCTGCTCTGGTAACTTACCTCCTGCTCTCTCTTTTTTCCAGTTGCAACTGGGTCAACAGACGCTCTGGGAGAAGCTCTAGGGCTGAGGCAGTGTCTGTGAGTTCAGCTGCACTGGGAATACTCCTTTCCTGACCTGACAGCATGCTCATACCAGTGCTATATTGAGCTGGCGTGATGGAGGCACTATAGGGTTTCTTAAAAGAGATGGGAGACTTCACCCTTGACCTGAGAGGGGAAAAAAGCAGGAACTGCTATGAGTGTGTGTCAATTTTTCCTTACTGGCTAGAAGTTTAGAAAAAGCAGAGAGTAAAAAGTGCCTAAGGCACCATGCAACACTAGCCAATTTTTCCATTAAGACCATTTACAGTTTTCCCAAGAGACCAAAAGACCTAAGGTACTGAAAGACAAAACTTGCCGATAGCTTTGATCATTCACCTAACAGGTCCAGGTGAAAGTGAATGTAAGGAAGGGTGCACTGCTAAATAAAGGACATGCTATGATTTATACCTACATGCTTCCCCCACCCCACACTGTTTTCCCTCCATTTTTTGTGTACCCACAGCACAAGTCTAATTTCAAACCTATTCAAGCCACAACTGTGTTCTCTTTCTCTGGCAGTAGAATTTCACAATTTATAAGACTGAAGTGCATGCCAGGTAAGTCCATTTGAGAGCTGAGTAACCCTGCAGAAGTCAAATTATTTACCATCTAGTTTCTGCACAGATATCCTTGGATCTCATTTCAAGAAGACTGACACAAGCACCTTCTGAGAAAATGCCTCATGCTGGTTTTGAACATTGTGAAGGCACTATGCACTTGTCACAGAGGTCCTGAGCAACCTCCTCAGACTTCACCAAGTGGCTCTGGTGGAGTAACTGATGGCTGAACATTATTCACACAGGAAATGCCAGCAGTCACCTCACCTCCCATGGCCCTGCTGGATCTCCTTCTGGGTGCGCAGTCTGGCTTGCTCCCAAGAAAAAGGGAGAGTGAAGTTTTTTAAATGCTCCTTGAAGAAGTATACACGAATCTGGCCATCTTCACTTACTGCTTCTGTGAACAAACCAACCCCAACATTTAATATCAGTACAGATCTTCCCCTTCAGAAGAAAAACTCAGCATTAAAAAGCCACTGAAAATTGTGCGTTCACTTTCAAGTAGCTTTCAATTGTACTGTACATGTAAAAATGGGCCTCTTAGAGTTGATTTACTCTTCAACAAATACCAGATCACTCCAAAGACCATAAAATGTTGCTTTATCTTCATTTTAGAGTTCTAGTGAATCTAAATTCAGTGTTCAGCCAATCAGGTAGTCATTTTGTTAAATGAGTCTCCCTATAATTAAGCTAAACAGGGCACAAAGAAAAGCACACTTGAAACTGAAAGCAAGCAGAACTTCAGACACAAACTCATTAACACCCAGAAGTACTTATTAACAATAAACTCCTCCCAGTTTATTGAATTATCACTGAGGTAACTATTTTAAGTCCTGGAACAAGTAGTGTCAGTTGCTGCAGTGGATCAGATACACAAACTTCAATCAGCAATCCTTTTGAGCTTGCTCTGTCTGCTAAAGTCTGTGTGCCTTGCCACATGAAAGCAATGGGAATATGTTGGTTCCTTCCAACTCTGTTTTACTGACATCCTTAGCCTTCTTTTATCTTGTATCCTTTTTTGTGGAAAGAAAGATTTGAATTCTAGCTCTGAAGATGTGCTGTTTAAATATATACAATTAATTTTCTGAACATATTCCCAGCATACTATTTCAGGCACCTATTACAAGTGAATGATTAAAAGTCTAAGGAAGTGGTTCTGGTTTTGCTTGTTTAATTACTTGCCCATTAAGTCAAATCTCCTCCTCCAGCATGTCTACCATCTCAGCTGACCTGAGTACACGTGGCTTCTGGGGGACCAATTCTTGGCCTTTGGCTAAATCTAAATGCCCTCTCCACTGGGATACAAGGGCTGAAAGATTCTGACTGTATTTCTCCACATAAAGACATAAAAATTTTAATCATAGTGCTTTGATGCATAGCAAGCTCAAGTAAAGTCATAACCAGCAAGAAACATACGTTCTAAGTGGCAGAAAAATGTGCAATAAGTGCAGTGCCATTCTACAATGTGAAAGAGGAGATCAAGATCAGAGCTCTCAATCTGCTACACTAATGCTACGTATCACTCACTACCATATGTAAAGGCACCTATGCCAAGTTATTAAGTGTAGTTATGCATGAGATCATCTGTGCTGCAGAAGTTCATGCGATACCTGGTGTAACAGGCAGTTTGGGTGGTTTCCAGTCTCTCAGTTTATGATCAATGCAGAGTGCCAAGATATCATCCCAAGGGATCCAATCAACAGAAGGTCCATCGTCAGAGCTCCCGGAGGTCCTGCTTTTCCACTTTTGGAATGTTCTGCTCAGCACATTCTCCACTTGAGACTGGATTAGTGGTTGAGTATGAGAAGAACTAGCAATCTGAGACACATACTGAAAAACCATGTGGCAAACAGGACGCCAAGGAGCTATGGAAAAAACACAAAAAAGTATTTTGTAAGAATGCATGACAGAGCCAGACTACCAGCTTTACATGCAGACAGTTCAAGGCAGCGCAGCCATATTTGAGAGAATGACGGGCTGCCAAGGGGATATTGAAATGTAAAGTACATACCACCCGATGGAGGTATATCTAGGTATGGGATCTGGAAGGAAAGCACAGCTTTCTTCAGCCAGGCCAGGTGATCAGGCACGTTCCACTGCAGGTGGGGTAACAGTTTGTTACCCCCAGGCTCTGAAAACTCAGTAACAGGCCAAGACAAGTCACATAGATGCTCTGAGGATGCCACATCTGAAAGGAACTGCAGCACACTGTTGTACAGCTCTATAATGACCCCTGGCTCCTGAGATGGCAGACCAGCTGAATGCCTCTCCTTCCGGTCATGATAGAAGCGCTTGCCAAATTCACCATCAATCCCATCCTCAACATACTCCCGAAGGGTCTGACTGCAGAGCTCAAGGGAGTCTGGACACTGGGAAACCAGCCACCCCACAGCCGCAGAGAGCTACAACACAAAAAACAACATGGCTAGTTGAAGACTTTGCTCCAGGTGATGAGGCTTCTAAGGATCCAATCCTTTAGCCCTCCAAGTTTGACAGAACAGGGCCTTGAATACTACACAGCAAAATACAAAACAAGTCACCTAGCACCATCCTGATATTTGCAACAGTAATTGTCAGACCGGATGGTCTCAATCTAAACTCACATGCAGCACATTCAAAAAACAAAAGGAAGAAGAGGTCATTCACATAACAAGCAGTTGTGCTGCGGAACTCCCTGCTGCAGGATGTTGGGGATGCCAAAAGTTTGTCTGAGGTCAAGGAGAAATTGGGCAGATTTACAGAACAGAAATAAGTTCAGGATGACTAAATGCAGAGGAGCCATGTCTGATGCTGGCCATCACTGAACTGCAAATGGATGCAAGCTGCGAGGGAGTATCACTCTGTGCTTGCCCTTACTCTTTCCTAGGCACCTTCCCTGGCCACTGTGATAAGGGAATACTGGGCCACAGCTGCCTTTGGTCTGACCCAGCTTGGCCATTAACCTCCCCCACCTCTCCAACCCACCTGGCTATGGCTCAAAACCATTCATCTAGTTTATGCAAATAACTATAAAGTCCCATCATGGTTTTTTTTTGTTTTAATTACAGTCTCTAGGCCACCATTCTAAAGTACACAGCAAACAGAATGACAAAAAGGAAAGAGGCTTGCATTTGGGAGCTGTCAGGGAGAGATCTGTACCTTATATAAAAGGATTGAGGCATCCCTCATTCCCATCTACCAAGAACAGGATAATACTGGGCGATCCCATAGCAATCAAACAGCTACAAAGGGTCCTTTGCTTTTTAGGACTGGGAGCTTAAGGATACAAAGGCTTACACAACACTCTCACACTCTTCTCTTACGCAGCAATTGTACCCCTACTAGTCAACACAGGCAGGACAGACAAGAACAGATTTATGCAACCCAAGTATTTGAGTGTCAGTGCAGTTTTCAGTATTAAGAAACCAGCTTTTATGAAGCAAATGCTGTTGCTCTCTAGACAGTTAAAAGAACAGTCACAAATAATGGAAAACTAGCAGCAATAAGTCAGAACTGTTCCGCTTGATGTTGGAATCACTACTAAAAAAGCAAGTATCTGACTCCAACAAATTCAGGTATACGGTAAAAAAGCTTTCTGAGCAAAAACTATGGCAAAGGCCAACTTTAACAGAAAAAAAATAATTTAAAAGTTATAAGGAATGACTGCTACATTCTCAATAAGATGTTAGCAATTCAGAGAGATTAACGATAAACCAGTTGAGTATCTCTTCACTTTTCTTACCCTTTTGGTGCCTTGTAAGTCATTGATAGAACCTGGAAGCTCAACAATAGTGTAGTCTGAAATAAGCTGAGCTGAAATTAAGTCCTGCAGCATCAAACCTTCAAAAAAAAAAGCCAATAACTGAAAGGGCTTTATCTCTCCTCAGCCACATACATAGACAAAGAAAGAACAAATGGACACCTCCTACTTAGACCTAATCTCACTCTCAGCATACATTCACAGCATCGAAGCCCCCTCCATTCTTCCCTCCAGACTCTTGGGATGAAATACGGTGTGCAAAGGAATCTTGGAAGCCTAGGAAAAGTTCATCTCTTTCCATATTAACCAATCCTTAAGGCCTCCGGATTTCTATCAGAGCTTTGAAGACTCTTACCCTTCTCTTAACTAGATGTTCTCTATATTTGAGAGACTGCGTTAGTTCCAATAGTTCTTTGTGCTGTCCTAAACATTCATGTTATTTCAAGGCACAGAAATAGTTACATACCTTCTTCTACTTCTTTCTCTGTGGTATCCTCTTCCTGACTAGGGACTAGAACCACCAGAGGAACTATTGGATGGAAGGGTTTGGCTTGAAGCAACTGTTTCAACTGAAGCAAAGCTGAGAGCCAATAAACATCATCTTCTGCAACATCTTCACTCCTAACTCGAGGGGGTAGAAGAAGAATAAGACCACTGGTTCCCAGTAAGTCTTTTTGCCTCTCGGCTTTATCAAGCTCAGAGTCGGAGAGCGTGCCATGTGCCACCTATACAAGCAAGAAGCATGACAACAGTAATGCAGCTAAAGTAAAACAAAGCAATCTTCATAGTAAAAACTGCAGTTCACTCTACAAACCTTGAGTAGTTAAAAAAAAAAAAACCAAAAAACCCATACACCATAAATGTGCCCAATAGATACACAAAACTACAATTCAACTCCTGATTCAGAACTAGAAATTGAAAGGATTAAGATTCTACCGTTATACTGTATTCAAGCAGATATTTATTCAGTTGACTGGAAATCAGGGGAAGAAAAAAAGAGAAAAAAAATTTTAAGTGACCTTTTCAACCACCTCATCCCTCCCAGCATCATCTCCTCCATCTGACAGGACACAGTGTGAAAAACCTCCAGACAACATCCACTAGCAGAGAGAGAACACCTTTTTACTGCCTGTCAGATATAAGAAGATTGCTCTCACCTACCTTTATACACACACTAACATTAATGGTTCTGCTCCCTTGTACACCAGGAGAACTAAATATTGTCAATGTTTGAATTCTGCCTTCTGCATGTGAAGTGTTTTTCTTCCAGCTTTTGTCTCCCATAAATTTAGCTTTCAACCAATCCACCAGTACCCTAGCAAAAGAAAACAAAAAAGATTTTTTTTAATATAGTATTTTAGGATTTTGGCACCAACACCTGTAAGATACCATAATCTATTATATTCCCAACCTTCAAATTGCTTAGATTTTGCTAAATATTTATCAAATGGCCTGAAATTCTCCTGAAATTCTCATTATCTATTTCAATGCTTTGTTTTTGATATGAGCAAAAGCAGTTCAAAGAACAATGATAGGGAAAGATAGGGGCCTTCACAACAAATTCCAGCCACATCCTTAGAGTATTTTGGAGAAAAAAAAACAGGGGGAGGCAATTTGACATGGCAGGTGAAAACAACATATGTCAAGGACACTACTAGTCGTCTTCCATTCCACTGTCGTGCTTGAGAAAGGAACACACTAATCAACTCTTCTGCTTACCTGTTGGGATCATCCTCTGCATATTCATCATCATTTGGCAAAACCAACAGCACCTTCCAAAAAAATTGTTCTTGTTGAACTGGAATATGTTCAGTGATTAATGAGACAAGATCCAGGGGAGTCCAAGCTAAATCACTTCAAGAGACAGAAATGGGTAAGAGAAAGACTGCAGTAGCATCTTATATTTTTCAGTGATAACACCATTTTGCCATTACCTAAGCTCCAAAACCAGTTACTGATCACTCAACTTCAGGAAGTTTCCATGTGTTTTTTCTGAAGCAATGTGCCAATTAACAGATAACGTTGCAGCTTTACCCATTAACGTCTGCCAGCCCCATTTACTGACTGCACACACGCTTTTGAGCTACTCCAGTGAATAAAACATATCAGCTTACATCACTTTCCACAACCGCAGAGCACACCTATGACCAGTTACTGGCAGAACACGGCTGCTTTTGATTATGGGAAGGTCTGCTAGGGGATAGTCATAGAAAACAAGTTACCAACCATTACTGAAAACACTCTTGAAGAATCACAGAAGCACTGGTGGGATGGGGCCTCTCCCGTTCAGCCTCCTCCTCAGGGCAAGAATGTCCCCAACACCAGATCAAGACTGCCCGGCTAACAGCCAAGGCTTGGAAACACCCAAAGATGGAGATCCCCCCACTGGGGACCTGTCTCAGGGTTGCATCCCTTCAAGGGGAATGTTTTTCTTGCCTTGAACAAACTGGAATACTATAAATGGTCCAAGAGATCCAAAACTAGAGCTAAAGAATGAGCTCTGTCACCTACCTATTTCACCATGGACCAGAGGCTTTCAAGAATTACAGTTGCCAAATCTGTAACATGAGCTTTGTTTTGGGGATTGTGGGAACACACACATATCACTTCGTTTCCACACTGCTCAACTACCCTGCTCCAATAAACACAAAAGGAGTCAGTGTGACAAGCCATGAGAAGGAAGACCTCCTGCTGGACGTCAAAATCCTCAATCAAACCCTTCGTGCCACAAGCCAGGCTGGTAACAGCTCATTCATTGTTCTGCCCATACACCCCAACCTAGGCCTCATACCACGCAAGAAGAAAACACATAAAACCCATCACACCTTTAAGGTTATACCTACAGCAACAGGATTGTATGTCCTAACATTTTCTAGGATTTACCTTACAGTTTCCCTTAACTGTCGAGTACTTCCAGAAGCAAAACAGCAAATGGACACTTCATTTGCCACTCTACACTGACATTTTCAAGGCCTTTAGCATTTTTGTTACAATCTGCTTTAAAAAATAAAAATAAATAAATAAGGATCAACAAACTCCAACATACCTTAACAACTGCTGGTAGAAGTGCTGAACTTTCATCTCATGCACTGTCTTGTTTCTCAGCCAATTTAATCTAGAAACAGAAGTTGCTTGTGACAGGCAAATGTATCTGTTATTTTATACAAAGTTGCTGAGCCCTTAGAAGTCACTGCAAGAACTTTGGAAAGTTGCTATTAATAGGAGAAAAAAAATTTTTTCTTTGGGTTTTCTGATTTTTTAATGGCATTGTGTACAGAAAGTGTCCTTTTGGGGGTATTTAAGAAAACTGTTTTGCAAAAACCATTAACTTTAATGACAATTCTGGCAGAAGAGGACTACTTTATAACTCCCCTTCCAAAAAATCGTACAGATTGTCAGCTGCTGTCACTGTAAGCATCCTTACCTTGTGCAAGAGATTCCCAGCTTTCCTGCGTGTCCCAGGTTTACAATTCTCTTGGCCAAGTTGTCCATGGCTATAGGCCACTCAGCACTAGGGGACAGTGCTTTCAGTTTATTTCTTGGATCCGTGCAAAAGGGAGCAGCTGGGAACGCCCTCATTTGACGTTTCAATTTTGTTCGAGCTGCCACTGCCTCCCTCCACCTTCAGGAGAGGATAGACAAACAGGCTCTGTTAATAACTTCCTCAATCCAAACCAGTTTTCTCATTTTTTGCTCTTCAGACTGGGTCAGGCTCTCAGAAACATCCCACAAGCAGAGACAGCCAAAGGGAACAGGTGGGGCGGTGCATGTGAGAGATGATGTGGGCTCAGGCTACAGTCACGCACACAACTGCAAATTCATTTCTCAGAGCACGCGCTGGATGCGACCTGCCAGCCATACGTGTTGAGTGCCCAAAAGAGGCAGCACTGCACCCCATTCAAAAAAAAAAAATAATAATAATAAAAATGCAGGCAAAAAGGGAGTAGCCTTCTGCTTAGCAAGTTGAACTCACTCTCTGAGGTCAGATGGGGACCACAGGAGGGAAGCAGGGCTGTCCTACCTGCACCCTAACAGCTTCCCAGACAAAAGTTTAAGCATAATTTTCCCTCCCAGGTTTCAGCATGCTTATTTCTAACATGAGCATTCTCTAATACTCTCAAGTACTACCGAAAATGCCCTTGCAACATCTCTTGCAGGAAGAAAGGTATGCCTTTTTCTGTTGTTGTGCTGTTTTTAAAGAATTTTTGTGAGGAAAATCAATCAAGCAGGAGGGAACATTGAATACAGGCTTCATCATCAGAACCTAGCCTATCTTTCAGTGACCAAGTGATTCAGAACATGTGACAAGAATTAAGAGATTTTAATTCGCGGATTCATATTTTTGCATCTTGTTCCCTCAGATATTTTCAGAGCATAAAAAAAATTCCTGAATCATTCAATTTCGAATGTATGTCTATTTTGTATCTTTAGGATCCTGCTTAACCTTCCCTATCCTGCAGAAGGCAGACATGAACACAGTCTTAGGACAGAAGGAGAACTCTGCGAGGGAAGGTGTTTCACAGAGAGGATAGAGGAGAGGGAAAAAAAGCAGCCTGCTGCTTCCTCTTCTAATGGTGTGAAATGTCACCTGAAGCATCTCTGCCTGGCTGCACTGGGGCAGCATAGCAGAGGGAGAAATGTATCTCTGCTTTGGACCACCACAACAACCACTAAACACTTAACACATAGAAAAATCAAACTCTCAGTAGAAAACATCCAAGGAGAAGTTAATACAAGTTTCTAGATAGAATTAAGCTGAAGTCCCTTACCAAGCTCATTAAATGGCTCTAATGAGGTATGCCCCCTCCCCCATATATTAACAGTGTAAGACTAAGTCTATCCTTATGGTGGAGCCAACTAGTCAGCAACAGCTGCCTCAAAAAACACAAGCAGTTTTAATTAAAACTATTAACACCACCTTGTCAATACTCCCAAGAAAAGTTACTGTATCACAGGATGGCAACTCACCTTTGCAGATATTTGCAGAAACACTGGAGCTCCTGAAGAGTTTCCTTAGCAATCTGGAAAATCTCATCTTCCAGAAAGACATCCATGACATGAGCACAGACTTCTTCTGAGCACCGGGCAATACGCGCTTTCCGGTCTCTTTCTAAGGCACACCTAATTCAAAACAAAACAAGCCAAGACCTCCAGTGAGGTGAAGGCAAGTGCCAAAACAACTGACTGTGGTGCAAACAAGAGAATCTACCAGCACAGCTAGCAAAGAGGAAGAATTTTCTCTGCTTCTCCTTTTTAATCTATGAACCTTCTAAATGAGGTCTGTAATCAGAAAAGTCATTCGAGTTTTATACTGATCACAGGCTTCCAAAGAAATATGTACAAGAAGAGGAAAGTCCACAGCTAGGGCATAAGGGAGTCAGAGGAAAAAGCACACAGGGCAGCCTTGTTCCAAATAAAGTGTCTATTACTTTCACCCCGGAGGACCACTTCTGCCCAATGACAGTGCAACTGCAAGCTGACAACATGCTGTACAACTTTCCCTCTCTTTAAAAGTACTTTATTGTTGAAGATGACCTCAAAGAAAGTGAAATGAGGCCCACCACTTCCTGACAAATTTTTACGCTCAGGAAAGCATCCTAAACAGCAAAGTATGGTGCACAGTATGCAGCACTCACTTTAACTCGTTGTCTGACGTGTCTCGAACACTCTCCTTTATTACTTCTTCCATCAACTCCATACCCACCAACTGACTCAACTGTTTTATTAACTGCTCTCTTTCCTTCTTTTGCCTAGAAGGAGAGAGAACAAGTTTACGCAAGTAGCAATTGCCAAACCTTCCACTTAATAACACAAGTGTTACATGCAGCGTCAGACTCGCAGTTAATTCACCTAAAATTAAGTTCCCACTGGCCGTTTTCCCCCCCTAAAAATAAACAGATTCAGCTTTGAATGGTGCCAGGTCTCTTTCAACCATAGAGCTAACCTTGGGGTTATTTCTTGCTTACCCCAATAAACTACAGACAAGTAGCTCACTCCTTGGAAAGAAAAGCTCCTGCACATGTCAAGGCCAGGACACCTGCCTCCCTGGAAGCTCTGGGTGAATTAAAGTTCCCCAAATATTCCCACTCACCATTTTTGTAGTGGCTCTGTGAGGTTACCCCAAAATTAACTAGCAGATCATCTGAGAACGCAAAAGGGACAGTGTGATCCCAGGGCAGGTCAAGATGAGAGAAATCGAGAGATTTCAACACGTGAGAAAGGCACAGAGTCTGAGCACACATCTAATGACTCAGGTTTGTGCCTGCTGCTTTTATATTGCCCAGGAGGTATATACAGTCCACCCTGCAAGACCAGCAACTCACCTCTCTTCCTCCACTCTGCGCCTTTCCTCTTTAACGCGCTCCCTTTCTGCGCTGAGCATGCTTCCTGCCACTTGTCTGAGAATCTCCCCCATCACTTCAGCCAGAAGTTCCTCCACAGTGGTCTCTGACATGCTGTGCAAAAACAGCAATTTTCTTTTCAAAGCCTGAAAGTTTTCATTTGGAGCCTTAAAGATTAAGCAACATACATCTGTGGTTTTCCTTAAGCTTGGGTCAGAATGACAGCATGATTTTGGTCCCCTAAATCTGTTTTTAATTACACGAATACGTCAGTTTGTTATAGGATGGACTAGTGAATCAACAGGTTGAGCCATCCTACTGATTGAAAATGTTAGTGCTTGACAGGACACAAAGAACATGAAGGGAATTAATGCTTAGAAGACCACTTAAAGCATCCAAAACCTACAGGCCAATTGTTTTAAGTTTAATACAGCTCAGAAGAGTTCAAATTTGTGTGGGAAGAGAAGTCTCACGATGCAGCTTAAAAACACCCAAACCCATATTCATACAAAAAGAACTCACTTCTCTCTTCCAAGTGTTTTGCCCCATTGCCCCTCTGGATCCTCACAAATTTTCTTTCAGTTAATGCGTGACATTCTCTGACCCTTTAAGGGAGCTCTGTTTAAGGTGTTATTGAAAACAAACTACTCATTTCTTTGCTCAATCCAAAGAAGGAAATGCCTATGTGAAACTCCTGCAAGACAGAAGATCTACAGGCAATCCAGTGCCATTAAGGAGGCAGATCGAAGTGACAGACCACAACAGAGAACCTGTGTTACACCCTTGCTCTGCAAATCCAGCATTTGCCCTTGGTTAACCAAAGTACTTGCCACATGCAGTCCTCATGCTCCTTTGAGACCAAGATTTCTCATTTCAGGACAAGATTTAAAAGCCACACGTGGACTCTGATTTTAATTTAACATTACCAGGTGGGAGCAAGAATAAACAATTAGAATAACATAACTCCCTATCGTGTTCCCTTTTCCTGAATAAAGAAGCCAAAACCAAATAAAATAAGCTAGATCACCATAGCGTAGCAAGCAATTTATTCCTCATTCACAGCCTCTGCCATGCTTAGCTCATACCATTTCAGATTTCTGCAATTTTTCTAGCCCAGAACAAGAATTTACCTGGACAGGTAAAGGCAGTGAATAGGAATGCATGTGAAATGAGGTAGTTCATCAGCATGGGAGCGTAAGGACCCTTGTGCTATGCCCTTGTGCTACTCTTTGACAACACCAAGCAAATTAATCCAGAACTGAGCTGCTGAAAATGGAATCTGACTAACAAAAATTAACAAAGCTAATTCTTATATCAGCCTGCTGGATCAGGGGTCAAAGGGATCTAACTGTGCCTGCTGGGACTGAGCAGCATAGATGGAATAAAGCATACGTGTGCATATAAGTAACCAGCAGCCTTCCCTTCCTATGCTATTATTTAGAGGGAGATAGACACCCAAAATGTTTTTACAGCCACACTGCAGCTACACATCCCACTCTGGGAAAGGGCGGACAAATGGGTGTAAGGTCCAGCACCACAAAATTATTTACTGAGCATGAGTTTCCCCCAGTGATGCAACTTGTCTACAGCGTAACAGACCCCTCTGGGGCTTCCTTTGCTTAGGATAGTATAATTGACTGGAGTCAGTCCTCTTTAAGATTAGTTAATATAAGTCAGTTTGCTATGCTTTTTTTTTTTTTTTCCTCCCCCCTCCCCTGAGTAGATGACCACATAGGAAACTCCAGTTCCAACTCTTGGATTTAGAGTCACAGTCTCCACAAGGCCTGAAAAGGTATTTCCATTTATTATCAGGAAATGGCATCTGCAAGTCATTATCAAAATGTTGGTACTTAATGCCAAGGTTGCGAGTGATTTGGCTAGACAATGCCAGGGCTGATGTGATCTAGTGCTGGCAACAGACCTGCTGAGAGTGGGACGCTGGACCAGAAACATCCAGATGCCCCTTTCCCAATGCCCTGTGTGTGAGTCTGAATCCCCTTGTAGAAGTGTTATTCGAAGCAAAGGATAAGCCAGATCTGGACTTACTCCTCCTGTCCCTGTTTGGGCACCTTTGCATCCACAACACATTTGTAGCAGCAGTGATGACAGAGTCATGACAGGCAAGGTTTATAGAGGCACATCATTTAATCAATGTATACCAGAAAGGCTGGGGACATCTGAAGGAAAGTGTGATTTTTCTTCCACTGTATTGGTAAAAGAATCTCGCTCTGCTACAAACCTTGCCTTGCTTAGTTTTAATCTTTGTACATGGTGCTGCTAGGGCATACCGGAACTTTGATGACAAGGGACTCCAGAAGCACCAGCAGAAAACGTTCTTTACCAGATCGCTGCAGCCATGTAAGCCACTCCCGCTCGGCTGACTTCTCTGCACTCTCCTTTGAGGACATCGTGCACAAGCCCGTCCACCACCTCAGCAATGTCCTGCAACACAGAGGAAGAAGCAGCTGAAGCAAGCTGGAACGCTGCTCAGGACAGCCTGAGCACACACATGAATTAGGAGCAAGGCCTTCCAACCTTGTTTAACTGATTGTAATTGGCAACTACAACTGTATTTCTACTTGCAAACTAAGCTAACTTTGTAAGTGCAAGAGCCTGAAAGCCTTTTAGTACTCTAAAAGTAAGAGCCATGTAATACCAACACAGTAACAAAAGCAACTTTTTGTATTACACACAGGCAAGTTAAATTAGAAAGTACCAACTAAGAAAAGTGAATTTTGAGAGCGATTCCTATTTTTGTATTTCAGTTTCTTCTAGAGTTGCCATTTCTCTACAGGTACTAGCTAATTTAATCCCAAAAGATCAGATACAGTCTGCACTGAAATATAACCACATTTAGGTAGAACATAGAAGCTGTAAGAGTTTACAAAGCAGTAAGATATTTCAACACAGATTCAGTATTAGCATAAATCCAAACCTTGGCAGGGGAAAACAGCACCGGGGCATGAGGTACACATTTAAGACCCAACATTAACAGTCTTGTATATATAAGCAGCAGCTTAGTCATGTATTATTTGAAATAAATGTCATAATATTAAGGAATAGACCACTATTCACTAAAACAAAGTTTACCTGCTAAATCAATATAACTACTTTCTACTATATCACTGACTTTCTCCTTAGAAGTTTCTCAGATAAATGCTAACAGACATGACTTTGTCTATCCAGAGAAAGCAAGCAAGCAGTGACATCTTCAGACCTGCATCTGAAATTACACAAGAATTTCCTTTTTCAGAATAAAAGAAATTGAGGAAACAACTACTTAAACTAACCACAGCACTGGACCAGGGATGTCTCCTGATTCTGGAGACACATCTATAGATCTCAGTTGCCTTTTATTATTTTCTAAATCTTTCCCAGATACTCAAGGGGTTTTTAACTTCCCTTACCGTGTCTGTGTATACTGGCTGAGGCTTTGAAGGGAGAAGCTCAGGTTGTCCAACAGACTGGGAAATTGTCTGGGCAGGAGACAGCAACGGCACTAGAGGACGAGGCAACAGTGAAGGCATAAGATGAGCTGAGGGCTGGACTCTTATTGCTGTGACATCTAATTCCACAGCTTTGCTTTCCATTCTTCCTTCTGGGGAAGGGGAGGGGACAGAAATCAAGCCATTAAGAGAATAATCAGTTCAGTCATGAGTGGAAGCTAAACCACTCTTGCTGCTAGTTATCTTCAAAAGCTGGCTTGTTTTATAACCTTATAAGATTTATCAGACAAGTCCATAATGGAAGCTTGCTGGTCTGAAGCTAAAATATATTACACAAGCTAATTAAATTGTTACACATACTACTGTATTATTTGAGAGTGCATCTCCAATAAAACAATTGCTTTAAGAGAAGCTAGCTTAGCACCTACACACATGCTGCTCTTGAGTAAATGCAAAATATTTGTACTTTCAACCAGGGGCCAGAAAGAAAGTATAAATTTAGCCAGCTTGAAGACAGAGTTAGTTACGCACAGTGAGAACAAGCAGTATACAAAACCTGCAAATTGAAAAGGGAACTTGGATATCTGAAAGCAGTTATTTCACCTATGTTGATAAAACTTTGAGCTTATTTCCATTAGTATATTTTCTGTATTGATAAATGTTTTTTTAATCTGGAAGTTTGTTAGCTTTTACAGATATGTAATTAATTAAAATCAAAACATGCTTTTATTATGCCCAAATTTGAATGCAATTTCAATTTATGTGAGCCAAGAGCAATTTCTGCTTTGTAAAATAAAGTTATTCACAAAGTGATCCAGCAGTACGTTCCCAAACAGTGTTTAAAATACCCATTTGCTCTTACCTGTAGCATCCACACTGGATTTTTGGCTACTAGCTTGATCCACAGTTGTATTACCACCAGTGTATTTGTTCTGTCCATTGAAGCTACTCACAGGCACATGGTGAGGCACTGAAGGTAATGGCCCTCCATTTACAACTTGCCCAACTGACACAGTCAGCTTCTGACTGACAAACACCGATTTCCGTGGTTTGGGTAATCCGTCAGGCTCCAAGAAAGCTGAGCGATTCAGCTCCACATAAGCACTAGGGAAATATAAAAAAATAGAAGTACATACTCAAAGCTTCTGCAGCTTATACATTTTCAGTTGGACAGCTTGGTAGGGCTAAGCAAGACAGATACAGGGCTTTCAGAATTGCTCCCTGTAGCCTGGATCTCAATCTTCAGCTGGAACCAGAGAAGGGAAGGTAACCACACTATCCTAACTGCTGTTCTCCCAGGACAGAGTAAAAATTGTGATGGACAAAGATGCCAGGACTACCTACAGAAATCACTTTAAAAGCCGCAATCCTATTCCAATCCAGGCACCTATGGTCTTACTAATCTGCCCTTCCCCAACCGAGTAGTAATAGGAAATGGACCACTAAGTGACAGGCTTAATTTTTTGCCTTCCCCAGACACCTTGATCGCAAGTCTGTATGTATCAGCACACCACACAGTTTATGCATTTCCACAGCAGACATTCTTTGTCTGCCAACTGTTGGCCTCTAACATTCTCCTAATCTCCCACTGAAGACTTTTATGCTCTGTTCTCCCACTCAACTTTTCTTTTTCCTCACGCTTCTTTTACTCCTAAAAATTCAACCTTTTACAACATTCAACTTCACCCCACCCCATCTGCATCACCATAACATGTCAGCTTCATGAGAAATGTATCCTGATTTCCTACAGAACTACAGTTTACTACAATTCAACTGCAAGATAAAAAAAAGCCTAAAGTTTTTCCTTTGACTGGGTTATCCACAATGTCTCTTTCTAGGGAAGAACTCCCTGGGGTCCAACAGAGACTAAGCTCAATATGCAGTCTCTCCTTTGGGGGAGTGCCTCTCCTGCTTTTCACCTATTTTCAAGAAGCCTAAAGGATTTCTTTATCCTTGAAACCCCAAGCACCTTACCAAGCCTGGTAAATACTCATGTGCAGGTGCAAAAAAAGCTGTGTGGAAAGACACAGTAGTTACAGAGATACAAACTCCCCTTTCTTTAGGGAATGAGGTGAAATCAAGGAAATTTTCATAGATACAGCAATAAAAATAGAACAGATTATTAAGCTTTGTGCCTACCGTTGTCCTAGTGCTTTGCTTGCATAAAGTCCAATCTCTAACCTTTGCCCATTCTTGTCTTTTTTGATTGAGGGCCTGTCCATGTTAACACTTAGCCTAATGTTAATCTAAGCCACTGGGCATCTTCACACACCATCTCTTTACCACTTACCCATCAGAAACACTCAGGCCATAATAACTTATGAAATCGGTTGCTTCCTCACAGTCTTTGAACAGTAGCATGCGGACCAGGTGATCCAAGGGAAACACTGTACATCTTTGGGTGCTCACAGTGTAAGCAATATTGAGAGATTTGAGAGCATCTCTACGAATCTGGGGGAAGATAAAAGAAAGCCAGGTGACTGCTAAGTTAAAGATCTTGTAGTTCTTCAAACCCAAAATAACTATAAAGGTCTTATAACCATGAAAAAAAGCAGTATTTTGTAAATCAAAAAAAACCCTCGGACTCTCCATGCAAACAGTTTCAGATTTAACTTTCTCTTCAATTTTCGTGCTGCTTGCTTTCCAGTTTCCACTCCTCAATGCTGTTTATTTTGAGCATATCCCTTTGCACTTTTGGGCAGCAGCAAAAGCTTGCAAGGGTTTCTAATAGTTTAAATTGATAATTCATTTCATAACATGGCAGAAGACTCTTCTGATTAGTTTTTTAAATGCCTCTGAAAAGGTAAGTACAAGATTATTTTATGAGATTAAGTAACTATCTATTGACTTTTCTGCCTTCTAAAAAGATTTCCTTCCAAAAGTCCCAGACTGTTTTACAGGTTAACCCTTTAGAAAATATCCACCTGCCTTTTTCTTACCTGGTTGAAATAACAGTGTAAGATACAGGCGTTCAGATAGGAAGCTGCTTGCACTAACTTGAAAAACCTCACGAAGTTGTTGCTGTTTAACGCAGCAAAAGCTTGAACTGCAAACCTAACTTCAGGGGAGTTTCTAACCTCTGGATGAAACTGCTGCACTTCTCTGTGGGGACAAAGACAGAGAAACCTTTTGCTTCAATATTAACAATAACAACTGGAGAGCTACCTGTAACAAGACAGAATTAAAAAGAGAAGCTTTAAACGAGACATGCGACTTTCAAGTTATATGACCAAAATGAATGGCTGAACTAAATTAGCAATATCTACTCATCAAATATTTTCTAATGAAGTCAGCATAATCAGCATTAGTACCATGCTAGCATTTAGGTACATTGCCTTATCCACAGTAATATTGAGTAAAAGACATTTTGTGGGCAATATCAATTTTGCTTTTCTGATCAACCTCTTAATTTCCTTTCTTCTAAGAAGTTGCAGCAATGAAGCTTAGATACCCCTCTGGGAAGAGAAACGAATTTCCTTGAATGAAACTATCACACTTTTCTCAATCAAAAGGTGAAGTTAAGGCTTCTGCACAGGTAGTAAGAAAAATTTATTGAGTTATTCAAAGATATGAAGTGAAAAGCTTTTTTTTTAAAGCTACTTTTAACTACACAGCTATTCAACTCAATGATCATTTATGCAAATTGAACATAGTAAAATAAGTACATCTCTAATTCTATAGTTATGGTGAAGATAAAGAGTAAATGGTTGGTAAGTCACACAGGACAGGCTTCCACTGTGCTAATGGAAATAGGTTGGACATTTGGGGTGGGAAAAAAAAAAGTCAGCGTATTGACAGATTATCCCTGGTGAACATGGCATCTCCATTACAAGAGATGTTTAGGAACAGGTTACATCCAAACACCTGTTAGGACAGTTTAAGACAGCAGTTTGTCCCACTCTGAGAAAATGCAACAGTCACTATTTGCCCATGAGTCCTTTTCTAAAGTTAGTGTTTTGTGGCACGTCTTATTCAAATTTATTCCTAAGAAGTCGAAAGCAATACAAAAACAAAGTTTTCCCATTTAATATTCCCATTTTAATAAAAAAAGCTTAACTTAAAAATAAACTCTTCCTCCACCCTATATACCACAAGAAACAGCTGTAGTTTGAAATTTATTCCATAAACACTGCTTAAAGGGGAAGGTGGTGAAAATGTGGTATTGGGAGAAATAATTGTATAGCACCTGAAAACTAACTTAAGCATACCGTCCATCTTCCCCTTTCTGCAAATGCCTCCCCCACTTCTGAGCTGCAGCCTCAAGGAGATGCAAGCATGGGTTCAGCCATTACCCAGTTTACCAAACATGGGCCAAAAGCACCTTAAACCATCCCATTTCCCAAACCACTGAGTTTACCAGATGAAAATGGAGATCACGAAATGCAAAGACAAGTGTTTTGCATTTCACTGATATTTTCTGCTGCATTCTAAGATTAATAAAAAACCCTGCTCTACCTTGAAATAAATCTGCTCAGTTACTACAGCATGCTTGTTCAAACAAGACAAAAACCCCAAGAAGCTGGACGTGCTGAACTCTACTAGCTCCCTTGCCTCAGTGAGAAAAATTCGGAAGACCTGTTCAACTCCCAGACATTTTTTTTTTTAAATAAAGGAAACAGTCCACTCCAGTTCTCAGTTTCTCTCTAAAAATACCAGGAAATGAGCTATCAAAAAATTAAAGTAACATTGCTACAATACTCCATTTCTTTGCTTTGGCAAAATAATTTTCCAACTAAAGCCTTCACTTCCATTAGAATTAGTTGCAGACAAATTGTAATCTCATTACTTCCCAATGGCAAAAGAGAAAACAAGTGATACCCATTCTTCCCACCTGAGAATATCACCCTTGTTGAGATTCAGCAGAACATTATAACCTCTGAACTCCGCTTCACTCTTGCAGTAAATCCCCTTGTTAGCCAGGTCCTGATACATTTCCTTCAAGCTCTGCAGGCATTTAGTCATGTTCTCATTGTTGATTTTGGCATCAAAGGAGGACATGGGCTCTTCACACAAGTGGTGAGCACAGTGGATGTGAAAGCGAGTGCACTTCTCAATCAGAGACACTGTCAGCGGGTTGCAGAGATGTTGCTGGGTTATATCCTAATTATAAGGATAAACAAAGCATTACATGTATTTTCAATTAGGGCTGAAGAGCATAGTCATCCGGCACCACCTTTGGAAAATTTGTATTTTAACTATCGAGTCAGGCTTCAACTTGAATGCTTGAATTACTACTACATTTTGCTTCACTTTTCACAGCATCCCATCATACTTTGTATTCTATCATCAAATATCTCCATCCACCAGTACTCACCTTTCTTATTCCACGGGTTCTGTTCCAGACAAAGTCATACCATTCTCGGTAGTTTCCTTCTCCTTGGTCCATAATGTTTGTCACTAAATAGTCCATGGTCATGCTTAACACCTCAGAGGGTCTCAATTCATGGGGTAAAGGTTCCTCCTGATCTGCTGAAGACCTGCTATATTCCTTGATTGCTGCTGCATGATCTACCTGCGAGAGGCAGAGAAAGGACAATCAAAAAACATTCAACTTTTTTCAGGAATACAGAGGGTTTCATCACACCCATGCCTTTACATTAGTATGAAGCAGACTGCTCAAAGGAGATTCTCTACTGTTTACACTCACAGTCCTATTAATGCCAATTCTGCTATGATAGCAAACGCATTCTGTTTTCTTTCATGACAGAATCATGTGTCAATTTGGCAATCTCAAATTCATCACCAATATTTGTATGCTACTGCCCCCAACTATAGTTCTAGCCAGGCTTAGAAAACCAAAAAAGACATGTCACTGTCACAGTGAAACAGCAATTCTCTAGCATTCTTGTTTTACAATGGGGACCTGAAAGACAGAAAGATTAATGAAATGTTCTACAGAATTTCTCCACCAGAATTAACTCTGTAATCAGCTAAACAACACTGACAGCTCTATGTAAGCAGCAAGTGAACAGACATGCTGGGAGCAGCAAATCCCCGTGTACAGAAGGCTCGTACCTTGTCAGATCCTAGAAGCAACTCAAAGATACTGAGCTGGTTTCTTGTCTCCCTCATGTAGCGCTCCTTTTCAGGACACATGTCTGGGCAAGTGCCAACAACAGTTTTCGCTTTGCCTAGATCAGTCCTTTTTACTCGAGCTAAGAAAGAATGTTACAAACAAACAGAAATTATAACGCTAAGCGTTGCTCCTTTTCGCTTTCATAACAGCTATTATCCTGATGTGCCACCACAGCCAGAAACATACCACATGCCTCAGCTGGAGGCTCGATGGATAGACATCAAGAAGTACACTGCCAGGGCAATGATTCACTTAAGAGCTGGTGGGAAGGCATCTCCGGAGGCTCCCGTCCAGCCTCCCCCTTGGAGCAGGATAGTCCCCAACACCAGATTAGGGTAGCCATGGCTGTCTCTAACCAAGGTTGGAAACCCTCAAGGATGGGGTCCCGTCCCGTCCCACCCCCTCGTTACCTGTCTCAGGGTTGCACCATGCCCCAGGGAAGTTTTTCCTGCTGTACACCTCAATATCAACAGTTTTCCTGGAGAGGTTAAAGTCTCTAAAGATGCCTGGTGTTTTGTATCCTAATTTACCAAGCACCAGTCATCCTAATTTACAATTCCATGTCAAGTGACAGAACAATCAGTTGATATTAAAAATAACATCTTAAAAGGATTTAGGGTCAGCTTTGAAGAGGTGAGGGCAAAATGAAAGAGCTTACAAGCTGGAACTGTGGAACAAGGGGACATCTCTGGAAATAATGTTCAGCTGTGTAGTTCACATTTAGAGAAACACTGTTAGGCTTTGCATAGGTTTCTTTGAAGAACCTGCAGGAGTGCAAACCCACCTGCATGGCTCTCCTAGGGTCAAGGAAACCAAGACCCTGTAATTACAAGTCAGGCACACGTGGCAGTGCAGTTAGATGAGGTGGCTTGGCTGAACTAATAGCTGACAGCTAAAAAGTGTATAAAAGCAGGCACCAGGTCCTACTCATCACATGCATTTCTCCCCTCACCTCTTTAAAACAGGTTTGATTCCTGACAGGCCACTTCATAAGCCAATTGTATTCTAGCTTGACAACAAACCAACCCAGGGAAAGTAAAGCTTTCTGCTCAGGTACTGAGCTGAGCCACCCAAGCACAATGAGCACTAGGGTCATGGAAGGAAGAGGCAGACCTGCACAGCAAGGAGGAAATTCAGTCCTTGCCCCTGTTTACTTTCCTCCTATTGGTAAAAGGGAGTGTTTTGCCATTTTGTCAGGGCTTGAAACGCACTGCAATGAGGTACTCAGAAATCCTTTCACAGAAGAATAACAGCTTGGTATTTGCTATCCACAAGAAATGTGTGCATGATAAGCAGAATAAATTTTTGCCTGTTCTACAAGATGTTAATATGTACAACAATCCCCTACAATAGAAGGGTATTTTATAGACTGTTCCATGTTATCCAGTCTCATCTTAAAGCCCTTATCATAATATTACAACAGCTTTGCAACAGATACTAAACGCTTATTTCTTCCCAGCAGAGAAACTGATGTCACACTCATATGAACTTGTGCAATTACAAACGCTACCTTGCCGCATGATTTTATCCCGTTGGTCCAAAAGACGGTATCTTTCCTCTGATGTCTCAGCCACTAATCCTATCAGGTTACTGAGAGACGACAACAAAGCTCCCAAGCTCTCTGAGCTCTGCCCTTCAGAACTAGAATCAAAAAGATCTGCTTCAAACTGTAGTGCCTTCCGTAGACCAGACTTCTTGGCTGGAGAACTAAAAATAGAAGATTTTCATCAGTAACTAACTACTGCATGCCCTGGCTTTAAAGGAACCACCGTGCTTTAGTTCATGAATATCTGTTTGTAATATTTTGTTCACAGGACAACATACCGAGTAAACGAGGTATATATCCACATATCAAGGCTGAAGTGAGCTAAAGTTAGCACCGTGAGCAGATTTAGTCAAATATGCTGCACTGCTTTGACAACACTGTCAAATGTCCTCAACTGTGCTGAAAAACTCAGCCTTTTTAAAATGGTGTTACTGAGTCTGTGTAGAGCAGAGAGTATCAGATGGCTTTTGCAGCATTTTGTGTTGTTATAGGACACAGCAGCTTGCATTTTAAACGAGGAAGTCACCTGCTGTTTGGTGTGAAAAAAGGAATGCCTTCTGCAGCAAGAGAAATTAACAACAGATTTTAGGTGCAGATAAGAATTTTTTTTTAAATTGAGGAATATTCATTACTTCACAACATATTTCTAATTTTACAATTATATGACAATGTATATCAAATGGATCCCACCCACATGGCAAACTTCATGTTTTAAAACACAGCCCGAGTATAAATTATTCCAGCAACTCACGTTTACATTACTTGCTTTTAGCTGACAAAAGTGCAAGATGAGTTCACAAGGAAAACTTCAAACCAATGTATGATTATATCATGAAGTTCAGAGCATAGAGGCAAAAATAATAATGATGTACAATCTCAACATAGAGAGGTATTCTTAAGCATGCTAGGAAGGATGCACATACCAGGTTTTTGGTATGTACCAGAAGTGGTACATAGTATGGTTTATGTATATGTACATGTACATGTATATGTTTTGGTATGGTACCAGAAGTGATGACTCCCAAGTTTGATCAGAGAACTCAACTGAAAAAGCAATGCTAGCTTAACACCTCAGCGGTGCCCAAGACCTTGTTCAAAATGCAACTGTTACAGAAAAATTCTGAAGCAGCAGCCACAGAAAGCTCAAAATCAAGCATCCTTTTAGGAAGAAAACGCCAAATAAACTACAATAACATTTATTTTAAACAGGAGCTGCATGGAAATTACAAAGCCAATTAAAAAGAAAATCAAAGTAGCTGCTTAAATGGTAAGATGCTTACAGGTTAATGCAGAGTTTCTAAAGACACTACATGTGTAAAAGGTAACCAGCAACTCCAAGAGGACTATAAATCAGCATTCCCACTGCCCTGCATGACTTGACAGCAGGGTAGAGGCTATTTAGCAGTAAAGGGACATCTTTCAACTTAGGAAACAGAAAGAGGACATACAGAAAGAGCAGATAAACATAAAGCCACAATAAAGGCCAGCTAAGAAGATTCTGAAGTACAATCTGCTGAAGGTGTAAAACAACTAAGAAAAATCATTCTCACCTGCCTCAGAAAGACAAGAGGCTTCCAGGTAATTGGTTAGGCCAAAAGATACTCAGCTTGTATAACAAAACTTAGGGAAAACAAAGCCATAGCAGAAGAGCTGAATGGATTCTGTGCATCCATGTTCTCTTATAGTAAAGGAGGAAAACATCCCATAGCAGAGCCGTTCCTTAACCAGGGGAAAATACTGAGCAATTGCCTCAAGTCTATGCATGACCTGAAGAGGTTTTATAAAAAGTTCTCCCCCGCCACCTCAGTCTCAAGAAAAATTTAGGTGGAGATAGGCAGGAAGAATAAGTAAAAAATGTCTTCCATATCAGGACAGACTGGAAAGACAACCGAAAACAAACAGGGCAACCACATATGTGATCAAGAATATCAGAGTGAATGCTAATAGGGAATGACTGTGAATCCTACTCACAGTGAAAACAAAACTAAAAAGCTAAGCAATTTAATCTGCCAGTTTAAAACAGATGGAAGAGTTTTTTCACTGCAGTTTTTAACTGAAGTAGGAAATAAATTCCCACAGCACACCAGGGTGGTACAAATGAGTTCAAAAGTAGACAGCAGGAAGATTCACTAGTAATTTCACCAGGGCACAAGCACCATTCCATCCTAGGATGTTCCTGAATCTTCGGCAGGCAGAAGTATGTACACGAGGTGGAATTAGTCTGCATTTGCCCTTTGTTATACACCCATCCTGAGCATCTGCCAACATCCACTTTCAAGGAAAATTTTTAGTCTGACTCCACACCACAGGTGCAAGGTCTTACAGCCAAACTACACACTCCACTGAGGACCAACAACAACAAAAATGCCAAGCCTGCAACTTCAGCAATCGACACAAAACAGAAGGACTCGCATACACAGGCCAGTTATTTGAAATGGGACGAGATGACAAACTCGCCAGCTATTCTGAAAAGGGGATTCTCATTCCACAGAATCATATTTGTCCACAATGAAATTATTCAGTTCAGAAACAGATGTAATCAAAAGCACAAAACAGTGTCAGTAGTACTTGGTCTTGACTGTGCACTGCTTTACTCTATTTCCTCATGTTTCATTATTACAGGTGTTGTTACTCATGTTGTGAAAAAACAAACAAAAAAATACCTGAAAGAAACAGGCAAACCTGGAGGTAAAAGACCTTAATGAACAATTAGGGAAAAATTTCCTTTCTAACAAAATGCAAAATTTATGACCTTATAACACAGCCAAAAAGCCACGTGTTCAAAATGAAATGTGCCAGAAGAGACAAATGAAGAACACTTCCCTAATAAGAACAGCATCAGGTATTACTGTAAAGTACACTCTGATTACCATTTCCTCCTACCCACCCCATTTCCTATCAGGTGGATTCATTGAGGAGCAGACGTACCTTTTCCCAGGCAGGACATTGCTGGCAGAGGATCTTATTAAAGGTTTCCGAAGAGGGGAATGCTGATAGTTTTGTTCTTCGCTGCTTTGCCTTCCTTCATCTTCACCTCCTTTCTTCTCCTTGGATGAAAATTCTCTTTTTGCAGGACCTAAAATGATATATAAAATAAAGCCAGATTATATGCCAAGTTATTTAACCAACAACTCTAAATTTTTTCCCTGGGGGTGAGGGAAGGGAGGGAGCGTGTTTAAAAATATTATCAGGAAATAAAACTAAAAGTCATGGTGTTGTGCATTCATATAAAGCTTATAAAATAATTTGCACCAGAAGTTGTACCAGGTACAAATATAAGTCTAGCAATTGCTAGTCAGCATCATTGTTCTATACAGAAAAAGCGTTTTCATTTATTTAGCAGTAACCATAATTCTTCAGCAGATTCTCAGTAAATAAATTCTGATCATCATCATCTGAATTTAGCTTCTCTCAGGTTTGGGATATAATCTGCAAGTCATAAGTCTCTAGTGGACACGAAATCCATCTCACCTATGTAAGCAACATCTGTCAAAATGTTCCCAGTGCTCCCCTCAAAGCATTCTGATAATTAATTTCACATACCCAAACTTAGACTGGTGCTTACATGCCTTCAAGAGTTAAATCTACACCTCGCAGAAAGAGAGAACGCTTGCTCCTAGGAAGAAAGAAATCCAGCTTGCTGAAAATTAAGGGTTTTTTTTCAGATCTAGCTGTTTTAGAACACTGACATTCGTGGTTTCATAGACTTTAAAACCACAATAAAATGAGAAAGGATAACAGGCACCCGGATAGGTGCTGTTTCAAGATGTTTATCCTCAGGAAGACAATTGTACAGCCATTCATTTTCTGTGAAGTCAAATTTCCAATTGGTCAGAGCTGCAGTGAACCATGCATTTGCTGACAGCTGAAGTGTATCCCCAGGCTAAAATCTCCAAAGGTACACAAGCAGCATTCCCAACACTGAAAAAAAGGAGGCGCTTCACACCCAAAGGAATACTTGAACTATGAAGGACCAACATTCACATCTCACCCTAATTCCAAGCAGGGACTGGAATCCAGATTTCCCATTTCTAAGCTGAATTCTCGTAAGTCAGGCAGGCACATTGCTCTCTCTTCTTGGTTCAAAGAATACATAACTCTCTATACACAGAACAGCAGCTTCAACAACTGAGGAAACTCACTCCAGAATACTCAATAATTCAATTCTCAGGAAGCTTTCCTAAAAGCTGGAAGCCTACACCCCAGCCCTTGCTCTGAAGCAGGTAGCTCGGCATTTGAAACTGGATTTTCAAATATCCCAGAGGACCATTCTGCTTCTAGATGGGAGCATGAAGATGACTTTATCATCATGTTCTTCCTGTGTGGTTACAGGAATGGTTTCTAAGTTCCCTTGTAAATCTAGGCTGTCATTTCAAGTATTTTTAACTCTTTCAAATGGTTTCAAGCACCTAGATACAGCATTTTGGCTCAGATGAAGCAAGGTGTTTTACTCAACAGGAACTCAAAAGCAGAAACAGTGAACTTTTTAAATGCAATTTGTAACCCTCCCACTTAAAACTTCCTCCATACAAGAGGACAATAAAGAGAAGGCCCATCTGGGGAGAACAACTAAAGGACTTTACTGTGCTGAATGACTGGGCAACAAAGTGGCAGATAAATGTATCACAACAGAGCCTGGGAAAAAACAAACCTAGCTTTAAAAAAAAAAAGCATGAGGCTGGCAGCTGACCATAACCATAGTGACTCATCGCTGGGGTCTGAAAGCTGTGCAAATCATCAACTCAGTAACATTCACAGAAAAATATAAAAAGCAAGAAAACACAGTATTCTCACAGTTATTAGAGAAGGGCAAGAGAACATGACTAAGTGTATAGACCCACAACATGCACAGCACACACACCATGAACGCTCATAAAGCTCCAAACTCCATCTCAAAAATGGTGCAAGAAACCAGAAGAAGGTTCAAATGAACAATACAGACAGTCATAAGGTATGGAATAGCTTCCACGTGAGACGAGGACTCTTCAAGCTGGAAAAGGGGACTTAGAGGCAGAAGCATATAAGGATATGACTCATGTGAGGACAAATCAGCAACAACTGTTCACTGTCTCTTTCAATACAATAATGTGGGCATCATACAAAAATATCAAGCAGCAAACATGCAAAAAAAAAAAATCAATCTTCATGAACACCAGGAGCAACCTGTTGAACCCCTCACCACAAAACGTTACAGATGCTATTGGATAACTTCACAAGAGAAAAATTCCTCAAGGGTTGAGAAACAACTTTTGACTTCCAGGGTTCCTGAACCACAAACTGTTGAAGGCTAAGAAATTATTACAAAAGCAACTACACACTTTAGTTTATACTGTTCTTATTCCCTCCTGCAAGCAACCGCTATTAGCCATTGCCAGAGATGGGACTAAATGGGACATCAGATAAGATGCAGGACAAACACTTATGCTTCTCTAATAAATAATTTTCAACACTCTCAGGAACACCGTGCACCCAACAATTTGGCTAGTACAAGTCAAAGAACTGCCATATTTGGGGAGTTTTAATATTCCTGCATATTCCTGCTTTGTAGATCATTTTTGTATGGTCCTCAGCACAAGAGAAAAAAAAAAAACAAGAACAGAAGGAGATGCCACCCCATTTAAGTATCATCCAATTACCATATTTGAAAACAAAGACTTACTTGTCTTCTTCTTTTGCCAAAATGTTACTATGTCCTTGTGCAACTCTTTTGCCTTTTTTCTGGCAAGAGCAGCAGAGGCCTGAAAGAAAACAAAGCACAGTATGAAAGCTAATATAATATTACAACACTGTATAATGCAGTTTTTGCCAGAGACACACATTCACCAATTTCTGCACAATTCTGAGCACTGTCTTTCAAGCTCTTACTTAAAACCTACATACGGTCAGCAGGATTGGGCAGGCTTCCACAAAAGTTGCTCCTTTTGAGACACCTACATCCAGCTTACAACAGTCGAGACCGAAGGTGTATTTTTAACTACAGAATAGGAACAGAGCATGCATTCTCAGAACTAGCTCCTCATCCCGTCTCAGAGCTGACATAAGGAAGTACTTCCAAAGAGCAGACTGTCCTGCAAAGATTACACTAGCTCACCTCATCCTTGGTGCTGCAGAGATTTCGAGCAACAACGCAATAGCGTAACATTAGGTTTGGGTGACACACGGCAGCAGCCAGGTAACAGGAGAGATCTGTTTGGTGTTGCTAAAAGCACAGCTAAAGTCAGGCAAAGCTCAGGCAGCTATTGTGTTTTAAATATGGCTCTATCAGCTCAGCAGCCCTCTATCCCTGTCCATAACACAATTTGTTCTCGTCTGTGGGGGCTTCCATATGGAAAACATACAACGTTGTCAAACACAGGCGCAGTTTTCATGACAGTGAAAGCCTGTTGGCACCCTAAGCGCTTAGGTTTATACCTGTTCTTCAATTTGATACTCACATGATCAAAGAAGTGGAGAACAGCCATTTTTTTATTGCGCCGGGTCATGATCCGCCGGACTTTTACGAACTGGCCAAAGTGCTGCTCCAGCACGCTCCTGTCATTAAGGTTATCGGGGACGTTTTTGCACTGGATGGCCGTGAGCTCGCCCGGCGAGAGCCCTCCGAGGCTGTCCACGCTCTCGCCGCCTCGAGCGCGCCGCGCCGGGGTGGCGGGAGCTGCATCTGGAAAGACAGCGGGGGTGAGACGTGCGGCCCCACCAGCGTGCCCGCAGCCGCGGCGGCGCTGTGCCCCCCGGCCCGGCCCACCTTCCCTGGGCGCCTCCCGGGGCTCGGCGGCCGCCGGCTCCTCGCTGGGGGCCCGCTCGCCCTCGTCGCGGTCGCGGTGGCCGCGGCCCTGGCTGCGCAGCACCTCCTGCAGCGTGCGGCCGAAGAGGGCGCCGCCGCGGGGGCGGCTCAGCAGCACGGCCCGCTTCTCCGGCGGCGCCGCCGCCCGCCCGCCGCCGCCGCCCGCCGCCGCCCGCCGCGGCGAGCGCTCCCGCTCGCGCTCCTCCTTCCGCTTCAGCCCCTTGGGCGCCGCCCCGGCCGCCTCCTCCGCGCCGCCGAAAAGCGGCCGCGGGCCCTTCTCGTCCGGGCGGCCGAGGGCGGCGGTGCCGGGCCGCGAAAAGGAGAAGGGCCCCCCCGCCGTCGCCGCGGCCCCCGCCGCCGCCTCGGGGCCCGCCTCGGGCGCGAAGCCGAAGGGCGGCGAGAAGGTGAAGGCGGCGGGGGCGGCCGGGCCCTTCTCCGCCTCGGCGCCCGCCAGCGGCTTGAAGGCGGCGGCGGCGGCGCTCTCGGGCGCCTTGAAGCGGAACTCGGGCGGCGCGAAGGCCCTGCCGCAGCCGCCCGGCGCCTCCGCCAGCCCCGGGAAGGCCCCGAGGTTGGTGGGCGGCTTGAAGCTGAAGTCCGCGTTGCCCGCCGCCGGGGCCCCGCCGCCGCCGCCCGCCGCGAAGGCCGGCGCCTGGCCCAGCCCGTAGGGCGACCCGAAGGCGGCGGCGGGCCCCGGGGCGAAGGGGAGGCCGGCGGCGCCGCCCTGCCCGAACACGGCGGCCTGCCCGAAGCGCAGCGGCGGCGGAAAGCCGCCGGCGGGCGGCCCGCGGAAGGGGCCCCCGGCGTTCATGGCAGCCGCCGCCGCCTCTCCTCGGCGGGCCGGGGCGGCGCAGGCGCGGCGGGGGCGAGGGGCGTGGCCGGGGCGTGGGGCGGTGCGGCGGCGCGGCGGCGCGGCGCGGCGTGACGCGGAGAGGGGGCGGGGCCGGAGCGACGCGGGGGCGGGGCCGGAGCGGAGCAGAGCGGGGCGGCCGCCCGGCGCCGCCATGAGCGTGGTGATCCGCAACGCGCAGCGGGCGGTGGCGGTGCGGCGCGCCCCGCTCCGCCGCGCTGTCGGCGCCCTGCGGGCCGCCTTGGGCGCCGACCGCTTCGACGTGGCGCTGGTCTGCGCCGGCAACGGCACCATGCGGCGGCTCAACGCGGCCTACCGGCGGCGCGACGAGCCCACCGACGTGCTCTCCTTCCCCTTCCACCAGGTGGCCGCGGGGCAGCTGCCGCGGCCCCGCTTCCGCGACGAGTACAACCTCGGGGACATCTTCCTGGGGGTGGAGTACATCGGCGAGCAGTGCCGCCGCTCCGGGGAGGACTTCGGCGGCGTCCTCGCGGTGAGCTGCCCCCGCGGCGAGGGGGAAAATGGTGAAAATACCGCCGCTTGCCTCAAAATTTGCTTTTGCCTTCCTGGATTCGAGCTTAAGGGGCAAGGAAAACTTGCTTGGCAAATACATTGACAGGTGTATTGGCTTGGATTCGACAGTAGATAAGTGGGTTTGACATCTGAAAGCATTAGTCTTGTCCTAAAGGAAGAGGAACTTATAGCTTGCCCTGAAAGATTAGTTTGTACTTTGACTGCTGTGTTTTAGAACTTCCATTTATTTTGGTTGGGGAGTTCAGATGCAGCCTGTTTCTGTAGGTTTGCACCAGCTTGTCCCAGTTTTCCCCCAGAGATTCTGGCAAAATGCTAAATAGTCTTTTTAAGTTTATAGAATTAGTCCTTCTCACTGCTCATGTCCCAAATTATGCAAAGACTGCGCTACCTGGACTGCATACACTAGGTCACTGATCCTGGGCTCTGTTTACAGAAATAGCATCTTGCTGCTGTACTTGTTTGTGAACAGCTGAGTTTGGTTTTTGCAAGCTAGATGCTAGTGTTAGGTATTAATTTGCATTACTTTTGCATTACTTAATGCATTAATATGTATTACTTTTTTTGTTTCTCTGTACAGGTGACTGCAGCCCATGGATTGTGTCATTTGCTTGGCTACCAGCACAACACAAAGTCAGAGTGGCAACAGGTATAAAGATGTCCTCAAATTGGAAAGATTTACAGTACCAGACAATGCAAACTCTATCAGATAATGCATCATACCAAAACTGAAAGAATTTCCCTTTCTAGTATCTCATATGATAGGATAACCTTCAGATCCTGGTAGTCACACGGAAGGCTCTGCAGAGTTTTTATTCACATTAATTTAATTTAATTTAATTTAATTTAATTCATATTGATTGCCATGCAAATATTAAGTCCCTGCAAGCAAAATTACAGCATCATAATTCTGTTGTTTATGTCAATGGCACTTGAGAGTTTTATTTTTTGTGTATATGAATTTTTATAGAGTTGAAATACAGGGCTGCACATGGACCTTTTTAGCTAACTTTGGAGGTGGGACTGTGCCTCCATTGTGCAGGAACTGGTGAAAGAGCCATGCAAAGTTGTCAAGACAAAACATTTCCAGAAAGAAATGGCTTTTTTCAGGTGCACAACGTGGGTGGCATTTTAAACACGCATTTTTGTGCAGTAATGTGTACGTCTCCTTAAGGAAATCTCAAAAAACTTTTTAAATGTAGTATAGTTGTGGAACCAAGATTAATTTAACTGTCTGGTTAAGAATATTACTTGCAGTAAAGAACAAGCCTTGGTCCTACGCAATGAAATAGCATATGCTCTCTCCTGTGCAGTGTTAATTAATCAGACTGGGTGAACATGTGACTGAATAACAGCTCAGTTTGGAAAAGGCTTTGCAAAATGCCTAACGATAGGAGTGTTTCTTAAACACCTTGTGAAAAGTGGGAGCTAGCAGGCACGCCATGGCTTCCTAAAAGGCCTCTGGCTGCAGGGGGGAGGATGGTGCTTGCCCACGGCTCAGGGGTTTTCCTCTCTGCCCGCTCCTTTCCGCAGATGTACCAAAAGGAGAAGGAGATCCTGGAGGAGCTGAACAGAGTCACCGGTGCCAACCTCCGGCCCCTGACCGCAGACCTCTTCTGAGGGAGCCGGCGGGAGGGAGGGCTGTCGGCGGACGTGCCGCAACCTCCACCGCTCGCGGTCGCCGGGGCCGCAATAAAGCCGCTTCGCTCCGGCGCCGCCGCATCCGCCTCTCTCTGTGGGGGCCGCACCACCAGGGGCCGGGCCGGCGCCGGGGCCGCCCCGGACGTGGCACCGCGCGACCATGGCGGCGCCAGGCTGCCGCGTCCTGCCGCTGCCGCCGCTGCTGCTGCTGCTGGGCCTGGCGGTGCTCGTGCACCCACCGCCAGCGGCCGCCCAACGGCCGCCACCGGCCGCCACCGCCGCCTTCCGCGCGGGCCACGGCGCCGCTGTGCTGCCTGCTGCCGCTGCTGCGCCGCGCACCCGGTGAGCGTGCGGGCTGGGGCGGGGGCCGGGCTGGGCAGACCTTCGCCTCCTCAGCCACGCCGCCCGCCGTCACGGGGGTCTCGGTTTCTCCTCGTGCCCCGTCCCTTCCCTGCACCAGAGCTGCCCCTTCACGGGTCGCCTGCGTTCTGCGTTGTTCCTTCCCTGAAGGTGCCCACAGGTCCCCCCTTCATGCACCCTGCCGCCCCTCTGAGACATCGGCCAGCGTGCAGGGGAAAGGCCTCGTTTGTCCGCCGGTTTTGGTCTGGTCCTGTGTGGTAGATCCTCCCTAAGGGCTTTCGGCCCTTCTGAAACCGGGAGCGGTTCTGTTCGCCTGTCGCCGAGCAGGTGACGCTCTCGCCCTTTTCGCCTGCCCTTTCCGAGTGCGTCCTTCTGCGTTAATGAGCTGGCCGTGTGAGTTATCCTGAGTAACGTGTCGGTTGTTTCATTGTTCTGATCGCGCATCACCACCTGGGCGTTCCCACCTGGCCGTCAGGATGCATAGGACGGTCACGGTGTTCGCCTGGTGTCCTCTTCTTCATCGCTGCGTGCCGCAGACAAGACTCGCGGTACAAGCTGCCTTGATGAGGTGCCGAGGCGAGGTCCCAGGTGGTGGGAGACCCTTGGGTGGAGCCAGGCAGCCCTGTCCTGTCTGCAGCTCTGCGGCAGGGCAGCAGGCCCCTCCGTCGATGCAGCGCCTGCTGCTCTGCCTTCCCCTCGCACCAGCCCTCTCCCGTCTCTCGAGAGGGCGAACTCACGAAAGGGGAACGGTTTCCATCCCCATAGAGTTGCCCCAGGTGATTTCAGAGAAAAAATCATTTGCGTGAGCGGTTTAAAACCTCCCTGACATAATGATATTGCTTTGTTCTCTCCAGGTACCTTTTGTATGACGTAAATCCTCCCGAAGGGTTCAACCTTCGCAGAGATGTCTACGTTCGCATTGCGTCGCTGCTGAAGACCTTGCTGAAAAGTGAAAATTGGGTGTTAGTTCTGCCTCCTTGGGGACGTCTTTATCACTGGCAGAGTCCTGACATCCTTCAGGTCCGAATCCCCTGGTCTGCGTTTTTTGATCTCTCAAGCCTCAATAAAAACATCCCTGTCATTGAATATGAGCAGTTCATTGCAGGTAAAGTTTATAATAATACAGTCTGCAAATGAGTAAATGTTTGAAGTGTTTCTTTTTCGCAGGTTAGTCCTTAATACTTTGTTTTTTCCCAAAGGGAAGTCAAAAAAAACCAAAACAGCAGGGTTCATAGACTTGAATGTGTGTGTGTGGGGGGGGTTAACCTTAATTCTGATTGGTTTTATTTGTTTGAAAACAACCCTGCTGTTATCTTCCAGTGGAGGGTGGGTAGTTGAAAGAAGGAGGAGAAATAGATATTCTTTCATTTTGCTAAACACAGTGCCGCAATATTTAACCTTGACTATCCTCGTTTAAAATCCTCATAGGCCGTTTCTTTTTAAACCCAGCCAGTTGTCTGTTGTCCACATTATAGAAACATGTAGGTTCAGGAGGGTCATCTAACTTGCCCTCTTGCTCAGAGCAAGGCTAACTTCAAAGACTGAAGATTAAAGCTCAGGACTTTATCCAATTGAATTATTTACAGTCTATTCACGGTCCATCAAGTAATAACAGCTTCAAAATAGGCTTTTTTTCTCTCTTTTTTTTTAATAATCTTTGACTTGATTAAATTCCAAGTGTGAAGAAGTAGTGCTTCATTCTAATGTACCAGCCTGATTAAATTTTAAAATTTTGCAAAATTTTGCTAGTAAAAGTAATTGGAGGCTATCGTACTTTGGAAAGTGGGGAAGGAAACTTGTTGGAGGGAAAGACCCGTTCTTAATCATAAGAGATGTTGTCTGAGCGATACCAATTTCTTTTTTAATATCTTTAATTAAAACTATATCAAATATCCTTGAAGTTTTGTAGTAAAAAGAAATTGCTCTTAGTTTGAAAAGCCAGGTTTAAACTGAAATAAACTTTTCAAATGCCCCTGAAAATCGAAGTGTTCCCAATTACCAATTTTTATTCATATAGAAAGGAAGTGGGATCCATGCTACAGTTTCTGAGTACAAAGTGAGTACAAACCAGTAAGACAAAATCATCCAATTAACCAAAATAACCCAGCCAAAAGTAACCAAAATTACCCCACTCTGTTGACAGCTCACTCGACATTTTGTGTAGCCCTGTGCTCCCCTTGGCTTCCTAGGGACCCCTGAGGAAGCCGGTTAATACCCCTGGTGAAAGCCAAAGATATTTGTGCATAATTTTGACCCTGTTGAAAGAGGGGTAACCTGCGTATCTTTGGTGAAATACAGACAAGACGCTTTTTCTCTGGAGTTCGTTGCCAGTAAAAGCTGTAAAGTGGGTTCTTCAGTTAACGTTCCTTTTTCATCATCAAAGCTGCACATATTCAAATACTTTGCTTAAATCGATTGGCAAAATTAAGTCTAAATGGAGTGCACCTCATGGTAGAAAACAGGTCCCTAAAGATAGCGTGTGGAAGAATATAGACAAAGACAGGCTTCCTTTGTTGTACAAAAGATTCGCTTACCCAACTTTTGTAGTTATGCTTTCATGGTATTTCCATTCTTTTTGACACATTAAATAGCACACAGTTGGATGGAACTAACACGTTGTCACAAACCCTGACCCTGACCCTTTTAGCTTTTATGCCTCACACTGAACATCCTTTTTTTATTGAGAAAATAGGGAGGGGAGAAACTAGTGTAATATTAGAATTGACAGTAGATTTTTAACTGCAAATAATTCTGTTTCGTACCTTTATCCCATGGTTTTCTGTGCTTACAAATGCTTTGCTTTGCTTCCTGTTCAGAGTCAGGCGGGCCCTTTATTGAACAGGTTTATGTCCTACAAGGCTACGCAGAAGGTTGGAAAGAAGGAACATGGGAGGAGAAAATAGATGAAAGGCCTTGCATTGACCAGCTTATGTATTCCAAAGACAAACACGAATACTACAGGTAATATCTTGCAGTCTTTTTAGTCGTCGTCTTTGTTGTATTCGGTGAGAAATTTGCCTCCTCTAACAGAAGGGTCTTGAGTGTTTATTGCAGTGTTGTAAATCTCTGGATGCTTGGGATTAATTTTCTTTGCTTTTAAAACCCTATCAATAACAAAATATTGTATTGGTACTGGAAGATCTAATTCTAGTAAGTCATCATTTAATATAAAATCTGTATAAAGGCGCTGAATGGTTTGTTTACATTATGCATCTTCTTTTGAGGGCATACTGCTGATTCAATCCATTTATATATAAAAACACATTAATTTCAAATGCAGGTGTATGAACCAATGCTTTTTTTGTTCTCTTTCAGGGGATGGTTCTGGGGTTATGAGGAAACACGAGGCCTAAATGTCTCTTGTTTGTCTGTCCAAGGATCTGCCTCTATTGTAGCTCCCATCCTTTTGAAGAACACTTCAGCCCAGTGAGTTACTTTGTATTACTATTTATTATTGTATCGCATGCCCACAAACCCACTGCCAGTTTGGAAGAGCAGGGAGAGCTTACGTGCCTTGTGCCACTGTTACGGTATTTCATCACTGAGTTATTGTAGTCCATTAAAATCATTGCAGAAGGAATTTATCCTCTAAAAAGGACCTAACTGCAAGTTATGTTAAATGCTGCAATACTAATAACAGATGAAATAGCCTTGAGCTCCTTTTTAATCTCACTCAGGTATCTAAATGTACTTGCCACCCTGTGCTTACCTTTCCTTCCTTTACCCTTTCATCCTGTGTCAAGAGGGAATGAACAGAGCAGAGCTGGTGTTTCTCAAGTTCACATCTCAAATTCTGAGAGGCAATGCCTGGTCTTCTTTTACTTCCATCCTCATTGGTGTGAGCTGGGTTTAGAGAAAACAAGTAGCATGTTTCAGCTTTCTGCTCTAAGGTGCAGAGATGCCATTAAGATGATCAGAGGAAGGGACAGCCATCATATGAGAGACATGGAGCATTCTTGCTTTTTCCCGGTAGCAGAATATTTGCAGTCAGCTGTGACACCCAAAGACATATTAGCAAAGCAAAAGCTACTAGGGTACGGAGTGGGGGAACAGGAAGAGGATATAATTGCAAGCTATAAATCCATCAGGGGAATAAATCCATAGGAGGAAGAGAAACCAAGTAAGCTAAAGTGTAGTTTTGCCATGAGAGCGAATACATCCGAAAATATGGCATCAGTACAGTTTATTTGGAAATGAGGTGAAGGTCCTCCTCAGTAGAGCAGTGAGGATCTGCAGTGCGTTCTATCACAAGCAAAGGAAGCAAAATCTTTCTTAGGCCTTTCCTTAGTTGCTTCTCAAATTCTTTTTTGGCCTGCCTTAATGTGTTTTCCATTTAATTTCATAGAGTTTATGAGTCCTTCCTTTTTCTTCATTTGGACAACACTTCCTCATTTTTGTGTAGTTTCCCTTTTTGAAGCTGAATGCAACTGTGATAGGCCTTCTTTTGCCATTGTTGATCCTGTAAGATGTTGAATGTAAGTACATTACAGTTGCTATCACAGATCAGCTCTTTCAGTATGAGATTTTGGTCCATGTCCTGCTGCTACTTCAGACTGTGTCAAGAGCTGCTCCCTGCCCAGTTGGTTCATCACACTGTATTTGACGGTGTCTAAAATTTTAGTCTCTTGGTCACATCCTGCTATGACATTTGCCCAGTCTATGTGGGATAGTTGAAATCATGCTCCACAGCCTCTCGAATTTTCCCATATTGCCATTCTGGCCAGACAATCAGTTGTACAGTCCTAATACTGTATTAGTACTATTCAGGCCTGGTCATTCATAGAAATTCTGTCTTACTGATTGACATGTTTAAACTATTGATCTGATTCACCTTCAAGCTTTGTTACATGTAGTGTTTCACCACCAGCACAGTCTAGTCTATATTCCAGATCATTTGTAGCCTTAGGGACAAGTGTCCAGCTGCTCATCACTGATGACAATCTAAAGGTGATTGATTATGTGCTTCCTCTCATTTTAGCAGAAGAAAATCCAGCCAATGACTTGACTACCCTTCTGCAAAAACATTTCTCTGTGTGTTTGCTTGTATTCAGTGCGCCCAGAATGCAAACTACATCAACACCCCCTGTATTCTCAGCTGCTCAAAACTCTCAAAATCTCCTATGTTTCTCATAGCTTTGACAGTGCAGTTATGCTTCTAGTAAACAATCCTGTACCATGTGTACTGTATGAAAAACACAGGCTGTTTTCATGTCAGTGAAAATTTTTCACTATAAAATTTGTACGTAGCTGCTAACACACTTTTTTATAGCATTTATGTGTTCTTTGCTATTTTACTGTAAGGGACTTTATTCCACACATTCCTTCTCTACTTTTGCTTTTGTGAGAATCGACTCCTGCCTACAAGAGGCTCTCAGGTGGTCTCAGAGTGAGTGTTATCTCACTGGTCACTTCTTCTCTATCCACACCTTTGGATCACTTTTCCCCCCCTTTGGCAATCATATAATATCTCCAATAGCAATTACTGTGAGGACTATATGAGGGATTGTTATTTCTTGTCTATGTTTAATTATCACAGTTAAGTGTAACAGTTATTAAGGAAGAGAGCAGCATTACACAATGACATAGTCCCCTTATCTCTCCAGCAGGCTATGGGTCACAGTTTGCTTTATGCAGAATAGATTGGCGGCAAATCCCTCATTCCCTGTGTCCCTTTTGCAAAGAGATCATAGTCTGTGCTTTATCCTGCCTGCTGTATAAAGAAACATAGTAATGTAAATTCTATTCTTAAGGGAAGTGCACTCAGTTTTACAATTTTTAATAGGTCAGTGATGTTAGACAGAGCTGAAAACCTTCTTCATGACCACTACGGAGGGAAAGATTATTGGAATGTGAGTATTTTCCAGTTAGCTTCTCCAGATTTTCTACTTGGTTTTGATAAAAATTCGATAACTAATACGTGCTTCAGTTTGACTTGTTTTTTTTTCTCTGAGTTGGTAATCTTGAAAGTAACTTGTCTTGTATTTCAGTGGTGCACTCTAAAGATTGTCTTCAGGTTGCTGTGGATTAATGTAACTCAGGAATTTTTCCTAGTGTCTTATCCCCAGAGATTCAGTCCTGCAAAGGGTTGCCTGTGGAAGGACCTCCCCTATGCAACACATCTGCAGTCAAAAGGAACTGCCTTTGTGCAGTTTCATCTCTAGTTGGCCTCAAGTTTAGGCATTTCAAAAGAGTTCCCCAGAGCGTTCAGTTTTGGCTTAATTCTCTCCCCCTTGGCTTTGATGGCAAAATTCCCAGCAGTTTCAATGCAATGCTGAGCACTCTGGAAGATCTCATGCAAGGCTCTATAGTACAGTAATCTCCGTGGAAAAAGACTTAAGTTTTTTATGATGAAGGTAAAGGTTCAGCCATAGGAAAATAAAAATATGATGTAATGGGTTTCATATGAATCAAGTTTCTAAGAGGAAGTAAATCAGCTGATACTATGAAACAAATTACATAGACTTCAGTCTTGTAAGCTATAACATCTGACTATTCACTTGGTATGTGGTATATTTTTCAGAAATGGACAAGACAGTAGTTTGCTAACCATGAATTTTTCATTGAGAGTGGCTTTCCCAAAACGTGACTTATTCATCATTTCTGAGTGTGACTTGTAATCCTGTAAAAATCAGGACATGAACCCATATAGATACATAACACACATTGCTTAATGCTGGTGCTTTAAACACTGTAGAACTAAATTTATCTCGGCAATATTTATAGTCTCCTGGAAAATATTTTTTTTTCTTGTTTTTTAATGTTAATTACCTGTGTGACTTCTAGTTTTGTTGTTTTTTCTTAATATAGTCATACAGACAAAGAAACAGAGAGGAAATCTTAATTTATTGAGCAAAAGACGTACAGCGCAACAGTATCTTCCAAGTACAATAACAAACAAAATCATTAATAAAAATTTCTTTTTCATCTCAAAAGAATATGACATGAAATGCTAAGATTTAAGAAAAAAATGAAAAAAAAAAAACCTTTTCACTTAGGAAGCTGTTTCTCTAACTGGCTGTTTAAAGGTTTGTTAGTGTTTGTCCTTGCAATTTGCATGCAGTGAAACACACACCTCATTGTATGAGTCATAGCAGAAGCCTAAAATGTTAACACATTGTGAAGGTGGAAAGTTTGCAATTCTGTTAGGGCGTCTCTTTAGTGGAGCTTCATATCAGCTCACTACTTATGGCCCTGTTGCTCAAACCATTTGGGTGGGAACCAGGGCTCTGTTTCCCTTATCAAATCTTGAACAGGTTACACAGCTGTCCTTCTCATGGAGTAGGTGAATGTTCAAGGTAGACTCTAGACAACCATGCAAGTCTTTTAAATGTCTTCTGTGATTTGACTTGCATGGTTCTCTTTAATTTTGAACCAACAAACTGACAACTTGAGCTTCTGAAAAAAACATAGTTTTTCTGTAGAGATACAGATCCTCAATTTTCAGTGACTGAAAGAGAAAAATAAGAATGTATCTACTGCCACATCTTGAGAATGGCAGCTAGTGAAAATACATCCAAGAATATTTTAAGAGTTACTCCAAGTGTCTGAGCAGTGCAGGCCTCTCTGCTGTTAGGTATACAAACAGGTTTCCATACACACTAGCAGTTACCAGAGGTCAGTTGAAGCATGTTAACTTGTTATCCAGACTATCTTGTTGACATGTCCAGGCCCTGAAGCTACCTCGGATGTGTGCACAAAACCTACAGTTGTACATTGGGTTCTGAGAGTAGACATATCCCAATTATGTTCCATTAGCAATGTTCTGGGCTCTCTTCACTCTAGACTCGTCTTTTTTGCTGCAGAATCAATCTAAGTGGCTTTCAGGCTAGATGTAGTTTGTGGTGTCCATGGTTACAAACTGAAAGGAGGTTGAAAGCTTTGAAGGAAAAATTCTGCAAATACTTTGAATTTGTAGATACTTTTATTCATCTGGCTAAGCCAGATCTTCATGGCACCAACCACTAGTATGAGCATACAATCATCTGTTGAGTCTTTTGAAATCCTCTTTCTGTTCTCTTTTTTTAAATTTAGTGATATTGCCAAATCTGCCCAATGAAATGTGGGTTAAACCTTGATCAAAATTCTCCATGTGGCCAGCTCAAGTCTCGGCATAATATTACAATGGCCATGCAGAGGGGTGACCTCGCTGAGCAGTTCCAGAGTGTCATTGAGAAGACGGTTTCAAGTTCAGGTGTTTAGAAATAAGAGCTGAGGAAGAGTTCAAATGTGGAGTGTGAATTCTTCTTTTCATTCAGTTCACTTGCCTGGGGTAACTCTCTGGATAACATCTGGAGTTCATTAGAAATAATGCTAACAGATGCCCTCTTCCTTCTAAGAAGTTTTTAAGTTGTAACAAACCAGCTTCCCTTTGCAACCTAGCTCTTTAGTGTCCAAAAATATTTGAAGTTAGTATTGAGCCACATTGCTGTTACCATTGTCACTATTTTCGTCTAGGCTTCTCTGCGTGCTGAAAGGTACTGATTTTGGATTCTTGATGGCTGAACAGCTATGGAGCAGGAAAGACTTCCCAAAATGGCTTAAAGTAACTGTTCAATCCCATGAAGAGCATCAGCGTAGCATGCAGACCACATGAATGCTTCACTATTTCTATAGAAGCATAAAGTTCTCTAAAGACAACTCTGAAAAAGCCAATAATTTTGCATTTGGTTTCATCATTTCTGATGGATGATCTCAAAGAATTAGAAGAAAATAACCAACAAAACAGGCCTCCCCCCACCCAACCCCCCAAACTTAGAATCACTGAAAAATTTAGACTGAAAGGTATCTAGTCAGTCCTGTTTTGAGCAGGAGGTTTCACTCCAGAACTAGATCCAGTGAACTGGACTGTCAGTCTGGACAGAGGAATTTAGAGGTGTTTGACACAGGGGTATAGTTTTTAAAGATATTTACTGTCCTCCCCAGTGCATTGCACTGCCATGAGTTATATAAGCATGCTTCTGCTGCCTCTTGGGTATACCCTCTTCATAAAATCTTGGGTAAGATACCCCATTTCCTTGCTCAACAGCATCGTTTTGAGCTGACATATAAGAAAAAGAAGGGAAAATGTCTCTCCCTCAACTGCAGCATTAGCATTCGGCAGTAGACTGTGTGTACATCCTCTCTTGATATGAATCAAGGGTTGCTAGAGCATTTGGAGATGAAATTAGGAAGCCAGTGTTGATCTCTTAAAAGATCCTAGAAGGGCAAGCTTTGTGTTTCCAGTAAGTATTTAAAGGGGTATAGGTCACCAGGTACCACAGTGATGGATCTTATAGAAGACTAAATCTGATTTGGCATATGGAAAGACAGCTGCTCCCAGCAAAGGTGAAAAAAGGCCAGTAGATTTTAGTTTCTGCCTCTTTGCTAAAGCAAAGCGAAGGTGGAATCAGTGTGGCCGTGCCTTGGGACACCAGCTAATGTCCTGCCAGGCGCCTCTGCTGTGTAATAAACCCAGTCCACTGTGAGCTTCACCGTACTGAGAGAAGAGAGGCCATTGGAAATTGAGGAAAACTATTTTCACTGCACTTTCTCTGGTTCTTATCACTCAATGGAGACAGCAGTCTTTTATAAAATTAAGAATTAGACCAGATTCCTAGGTATCCTTGGTCAGTGGTATAGGTCACATGGGATTTCCTTATTTTAGTTGTATGTGCCTGTTAATAAGAAAGCTATGAGCTAACTGTGTATGAGATGGTAACTGCATCACGAAATCTTTGAAAGAGGTGATTATGCACAGGAGAAGGAAGTAACTTCTTTTTTGTCACTCTCCTATTGAATTTGATTGGAGTGTCAGTGGCTACAGACATGACTTTTTTTTTTTAAGCATTTTTTCTTACAGGTGTTTTACAAGTTAAGTCTTTGCCCAGCTTCCCCCCCCCCCCCCCCCAAGATAAGGCATATTACTGAAGTGTTTAATTTGGTATATTGTGTCCTCTGCTAGATACCTACAGTCCACTTTGTACACCCACATATTGCAGGATCAGCTGAATATACTGGATATAAGTGTTGTTATGATTAAGATTAAACAGCTAAAGCTAAGATGAAATGTTAGGAATTGTTGCGTGCATGCTGCATGGATGTATTGGAAATACCACATCCTAGAAGCTCTGTGTATGTGAAACTATCTCTATTTACTCGTTTTTAGCTCTCTTCCTATTCCTGACTTGGCAACTGCTCTTATTCCAACAGACCCGTCGGAGTATGGTGTTTGCTAAACACCTCCGTGTGGTGGGAGACGAGTTCAGAAACAAATACCTTCAGTCCACAGATGAGGCAGACAGGACTCATTACAATGAGGACTGGACACAGATGAAGGTAAAATTGTAACAGTCTGTGTTTCCCATAACAAATGTAATACCTTTTTTTGGCCTGTTTGTTCTTGGCTGCAGGCTGCAGGGAATGATAGAAGTTACCTATGAATCTAGCTCTGAGAGCTCAGATCATGGTGGGCATGCACATTCCTCCTGTCTCCTCTTCTCGCCACATGACATGAATTGACAGAGTCTGTTGAGGTGTGGCTGACTGGACTGGGTGCCAGGTTTCTGTTCCCCCAGTTCCCCTAAAGGAAACTTATTTTTCTTCTTTTATTCAGCATCATGCAAGGGTGTAAAGTTCAGTTGCAAACTGCCAATTGCAGGTTTGCTCAGGGGAAAAAATTTTTACGTACAAAGATTTTACACCATACTCTGTCTTGAATGATGCAGACCACTCAAGATGAAAATACTGCAATAAATGTCCTGAAATACTGCCATTCATTTCTTTAAAATTACTTTCTGCAGCTAGAGTAATTCAGTGCCTTATGTACATGTTATACGTTCATGTTCCCAGGCTTCAGTACAAATCAATGGTGGCGCCATTGACTTTTGACAATGAATGCAGCAATTACCACTTCATTTTTAAGAATGACTGGAAATTCATGGGCCTCCAAGTTTTAAATTGTATTGATCTTTCTCGCTTAGGTTAAGACAGGCACAGCTCTAGGTGGTCCGTACCTTGGAGTTCATCTCAGAAGGAAAGACTTCATCTGGGGTCACAGAGAAGACGTGCCTACCCTGCAAGGAGCGGTGAAGAAAATCCGCAGCCTCTTGGACATGCATAAACTTGAAAAAGTTTTCCTGGCCACTGATGCTGTTGAGGAGGGTAGGCAGAGGGCAGTCAGTTTAGGACTGATAACTTTCTGACAATGAGTGCAGCAATTACCACTTCATTTTCATGAATGACTGGAAATTCATGTTCCTGCACCCCTGAACAGGGAATTGGATGGGATTGGGCAGCCTTTTCCCTCCAACCTGGATGGGAGGTACCCAGGCATTAGTTTGGTGTTTCCCGTAAGCAGTTTGACAGCCTCTCTGATGGGAGATTGGGAACTGGATAAGCAATGTGGTCTTTCTGCCTACTCCTCCTTCTCTTTTTTACATCCCACCTTTTCCCTTTGTGTTTTGTAGACTCACTGATGAATCAGTGGAAGGGGCCCTCTGACGTCTCCTATCCAGCCTCCCCCTAGAAGCAGGACTATCCCCAACACCAGCTCAGGGCATCCCCAGTTGTGTCTAGCCAAGGCTTTTGGAAACCCCCAAGGATGGGGTTCTCCTTCTGGGACCTGTCCCAGGGCTACCATCCCCTCCTGGTAGTATCTAGGGATTATGTTTCAATACATGGCGTATTATACCCTGCAGATATAATATCTGCAAGAATAACCCTGCAGGGTTGGACTGTGTGATAACTAATCCAAGTTTGCTGTCATTGAAGGCCTCTTGATATATCACTGCTGTAGGATTAGACAGCAAAACTGGTGGTGATATCAGTTCTACCATTTGCAGGTTTCGCCACCCTGTCAGAACTGCCTCCCTTGGCAATATGTCTCTGCCTCCATGAGTCCTGCTCCTGCCTAAAATACTCTGATATTTGGCAAAATGTTCTACAGTTCAACTCTCAACTAGTCTGTGATTCTGTAGTTCATTGGTAGATTTTGGTTTTCCATGCTTTGTAACTGTTCACCCAGGGTTCCTTTAAGCACGTATATTTTCTCACAGCAGTGAATTGTGCTTTCTAACATAAAATTGAGCTGGGTACCTTGTGTCTTTCCCTTATTCAGAGGTCGAATTGCTCAAGAAACTGCTGCCTGAGATGGTGAGGTTTGAACCCACTTGGGAGGAGCTAGAACTCTACAAAGACGGAGGGATGGCTGTGATTGACCAGTGGATCTGTGCACATGCAAGGTAGTGAATTTGGCTTTTCTTTGTGGAGCCAAATTTTACAGTCACAAACCTGAATATTGTCTTTGACCCAGATACAGTTGACTACAAGTCATTCATTAGAATTCACTGGACTGAGATCAGTTACTTATACTCTAAAAATTAGCCCTCTTCACCAACCAGTTCTGATCTCTTCACAGGTATTTTATAGGCACCTCAGTTTCAACATTTTCCTTCCGGATCCATGAGGAAAGGGAGATTTTGGGATTTGATCCAAAAACAACTTACAACCGATTTTGTGGTGAGAAAGAGAAAAACTGTGAGCAGCCAACTCACTGGAAAATTGTATACTAATATGCAAAGAAATCCAAGGACTTCAGTACTGGTGAGCGCAAAAGAATAAAGAAAGACTACAGGGAAATATATCCGTTTGATCAAACTACAACTCAATCCTCTACCCTTTTCTGAGTGTTTATCTGACATTTGGATTTTGAAGCACAAGCAATATTCATTTTCTTAGCCAGCTACTGATGGGACCAAAGAAAACGAAGTCACCCTAGGATTCACTCGTCGGCATAACTAGGATTACAGGACAATACTAGGCACTACAATCGAGAACTGAAAAGCCAAACTTTGTCCTAAAACCGAGCAACAAATTAAGTAAATCAAGGTTTTCCTTTGAAGTTGTGGAGAAGAGGAAAAGAGTTTAACTTTTATAACTGTAACACAGCTGTGGTCTGTACAGCATTTCTGTCTTTACCTGGTTATTTTTTGTTCAGGTCAGCACTTGCCTCTCTATTCACAAAAAGTGTGGTTTGGTTTTGGACCCTGCACTATGTAAGCTGCAGACTGTGCATAAACTCTGCAATTCCTTGGGGAAATCTTCTATTTTCAGACAGTAATCTGTGAACATTCAAACTGTCCAATGCAATCAGTGCTCAATAAAAAAAAGAGGAGGTGATATTTCTACAGGAGCACGGAGCTCTTCTAATAATAGTCTTAGTGGGACAGGCCATGCTGAGAGAGGCACAAAGACTGGGTTTGCAGGGTGGTGAAAGAAAGCTTGTGTTTCCTCTTATGTTTTATCTTAATATAAGAAGCTTTTCCCTATCTTCCTCCCAGGGATCCATTCAGTTGGACTGATGCAAATGTCAATATTCCTTTTGGGTTATTTTGCCACTCAGTTAAGTGAGTTCTTGACAATGATGCTTGGCTAGAAAACATGCTCAAAGGCCTTTCAAGTTACCATGTCAGTGAAACTGATCATCCCAGTAAATCAGCAAATGAATTTTCCACATTTATGTTTTTACTTTTAATAAGGAAGCAAACTGAGGAAAATGACAGATAACACAGGTCTTTGGGCCCCGAAATAATGTATTTAAGCATAGCAGATGCTCCGTGTCCCGTTGCAGTCCCTGATGGAGTCAGCTGGTCAGTGGTATGTGGGAAGAGCACTGTGCAGGCGAGTTCTACACTACCAGCAGAAGGGAAAGTGCAGTTCCTATTAGAGAAAGGTTTTGTAAATACCAGATCTAGCTCTTACAGTCTCTTGCTATTCAGAATTGGCCCCTGGGCAGTATTTGGCTCCATTTGGTGCTTCAGATGGGTCTTTTGCCCTGCTAACCTATGTGGCTCTGTTACCCATGAGAAACTTTTTCAGGAGTGAGCTAGGAGAGATATTTCAAGCAGACGTGTGAAGCAGATATTTCTCCTTAAGATCAGTTTTACCAGAATACCTTCCTGTTAGGGGTCCCTTTACTTGCTTTTTCCTCTTGGCTTGAGTAGGACTATGAATAACCCACCTGCACTGTGCACTGTATGTTTCATAGATGCTCCCAGACAATGAGGTTGTTTCCTCCTGTGCAACTGCAGCAAAAGCTGTGAAGACGCCTCAGACAGTGAATAGTATCAGCTCTCCTGTTCTTACCAGCTGCTTATTGTATCTCTGTAGAGCAGACGAGTCTCTCTGGTGGCGAAGTGGAGAGCCCAGCGTTTCAAAGCAGTGCCTTTTCCCACCAAGTCAGATGTTCTCATTTAGCCTGTGCGCCATGTAAAGTGATGGTGGCATTTTACATATAATGTATACCTCAGTTCATTAAGAAAATAAAAAGCTTTGTAGCATTTTATGTGGCTTGTCCATGCTTCTTTTTGTTTTGTTACCGTGCATTTTGCTGTCTCATAATCTGAATCTCTTACATCCGTTTCCAATATAGGAGAAACTGAGATAATCTTAACACCTGCATGCTCCAGCAAGGCTTTTTCCATCGTCTGTCCCACAATGTGCTGCATTAGCTACCATGTAGCCAGCAGTCAAGATGTTGACAAACAGGAGAGTGTCCAGAGGAGGGTCACTAAGATGATCAGAGACTGGAACACATGGCATATAAGGAGGGGATGAAGGAGTTGAGGTTTTTTCACCCTAGAGAAAATGAAAGGGGGATATGATTGTTGTCTTCCACTACCTAAAAGGGGTTGCAGAGCCAGACCTTTCTGAGAGGTACGCAGCAAAAGGACAAGAAGCCACAGGCACAAGCTGCAAGGGAACTTCTGTTTTGCACATAAACTAAAATCTCTTGCCCCCGAGCATGGTGCAGCCCTGGGAAGAGGCCCAGAGGGGAGTGGTGGGCCTTTTGACTGTGCTGTTTCTGCCACACTGCAATAGCCAAAGGGCCACCTTATGCATCAGAGGACAAGCTCACATGCAATTAGACTTCAGAGAAATAACATCCACCTTGCTGGCTCGAATAGGAAACAGCGATTAGAGGGAAAAGAGTGGGGTGACAGCAGGGTGACATGGTCACAGGTTTGATTTAAATTTTTTTTTTTTACCTCTCTCAAATAACTGTCATCACAATAAAAATCTCAAAAGGCAACAGCAGGGGATAAAAGGATGAGATTTCCTTTATGTTTCTGAGATCCATTAGATCTTGAGCCATGACTCCCCTTTTTCTGTGCGGTTGTAATACATATATTTACAAATATATGTATGTACACATGCACACATAGTATTATGTTTATAAGTGACCACAGTACCTTTCAAGTGGTCCAGGCAATCTGTGCTAATATATCTATTTCTATTACAAGTTGCACTGTGATTCCACATCAGCTAGTGTTTTTCTACCACTGTCCTGCTGCTTTCTAGGTTTCAGAACAACTAATTAAACAGAACGGACCTGGTTATCCCATTGTACAAGACAGCTTAGTCAGAAGGTTTGTATCCTTGGGTTAATACTGTTACATTCCATTTTTAGAGTAGACAAACTTGCAGATTAAGTCCTCCTTGTATCTGTCTCGGTGTATGATGACAGAAGACACATTCATCACTGCAAAAAGAAGAGGAAGAACAATTGTATCTGTAAGATACAATATCCACAACCATACTGTAATGGTTTTTGTCTCCACTTTCAAGGACAAGCATCACATGTTCTGTGGCTACTCCCACTCCTTTCCCCAGAGGAAGACTGAAACAGAAAGAGCAACCTAAAGTACAGCTGTGATCCTGCACTTTGCACAGTCATTGTGAAAGCCTGCTACTTTGTTGGTTTTTTTTAAATTCAGAATGTCCTTTCTTGGCCATTAAGCTCACTGATGCCAGTGTAGCCTTTCTGTCACCAGGTGGAGACAGCAGACCAGGTTGTGATCAGCAGTGAAGCCAGCTCTCCAGATGCACACTGAAATCTGTCAGCTTTCTCCTTCAACCACCATTGAACTTGGATTGTGAATAAGTGTAAAAACAATCAAAGCAACTGTGATTGCCTTTAAAGTAATCCTTATGTGCTATTATCATTTAATCAGCCTTGGATACTTGCTCAGATCATTTAGACTTGGGAAGGGCATTTTGCTCAGCATCATCACTTTGAACTCGTACTCGGCTTTCACAGTAAAGTGGTTTGGCTCCACTGTTTGGGCAGATACACACTGAGCTCTAAACATTTCTCAGGCAGTCAGCACACTGCTTTAGAATCAGCTAGCTGGCTAGCACAAGCAAGGACTATGGCCGTTCCGCAACATGGTCCTTCTTCCTCCCCAAACCTGCAGACTGTGCAGGTCTGCAAGGGAAGAGGTCTACAAGCTGCAAAGGAAAAGAGTCTACAAGCTGCAAGGAAAGAGAAGCTAGCCACAGCTTCAGTGAGTGTCTGGAAATGACAGTAGCCTAAATCTCAAGTATTCATTTCATTGGTTGGTTGTCTTTACAGTTTAAAAATTTTACTTCTGTGCAATGAGCCAAACTTCCAAACTTTTATTTTTTTTTAAACCAGATCATTTTCTGTCGCCTACTTGCAGCAGCTTGTGGCTGCTCTTTACGTGTCAGGCAGGATTAAAGTTCAGTGCTGTCGTCCACAGTGTGTGGTGCATGCAGGTCTCCCTTCTAGCACAGCCACGTGGTATAGGCCTGCTCCTTCCAGTTTTTTGCTCTTGCCTTGGACAGGGCATCAGGACAGGGGCTCGATACTTGAATATAGTAGGACCGGAGAGATTTTGTGGAATGTAGACGGAAATGGTCAGATACTAGAGATATGTGCCAACTCCACTAATCGTTCGGGGAAAAAAAAAATCAAGAGTTACTGTTTCTGTCTGATAGGTGGCTGATGTGTTTGCCTGTTTACATTGTGTGGCTTGAATTCATCAGCTGTGGCTTAAAACAGAAGGAACAATCATTGTCCAGAGCTATAATAGCTGCCAGTGGCTTTACTCATTAATAATGCACCATTGATCATGTCACTTATACTCCGCTAGTTTGTTGCAACCTGCACTACAGTCTCTTCCAACACACTTGTAAAACCTATGAATGTAACATTTGCCTGAAAATGAGAGGGTTACATCTAGCTATTGCTAGATACTTTGCACCAATGGCTATTGTTAATAGCTATTGCTATTATGGGTTAAAATTATTCATCTGGGGGCAATTGATTTTCATTGCTCAAGATAAGAGAGAGCTGGGGCGTACAAATAGACTTCCTTCTCAGAGATACCTTTCCCAGGCCTCCTTTGCAGTCTCAGTTGATAACAGCTTGTTTTATTTAAATCCATTTTCCTGAGGAACACGGGTACTTCATAATTATTTTTCATAAAATCTTGGACAGATATAGACTAAGCTTTTCACTTTTGAAGCTCCATTTAACAAATATTAGAAAATTTCAAAGGACATGGACAGAATTTTTAAAATGCCCATTTCTATGAAGATGCCTTGCTTTTTTCCCCCATCAAGGACTTCTTCCAAGCAAAACCATATTGGCTACAAGTATTTCTCTCTCTAACCAAGCAGTCATTGCAGTCGAGTGCTTCACCTCCCACAGGGACACAGCAGTCCCTGCAACCTGGCAGAAGACAGCCAATAGTGGCCAAAGTATGAAGACTGACTAGCTCATTTTCTATCCATCTATTACTATCCATCAAGGCTTGCAATAAACCCAACTCAGGCAGTAGTGGAAGACGAGCAGGCCTGCACTTTTAAAAGAGAAGGTGAAGGTGAGAATTTTATTATCGAGACAGTGTTACATGAAGGGTATTTAGCTGGTAGTTTGGAGGTTGACTGGTTAGATAACGTAGTGTTATGGTGGTGCAGGCTCTGATTGCCTGGCTGATGTATAGACTAAACCTAAGTGGTTGTATCTGAGTGATGCTGGTGATGCTATAGCTGTAGAGTTTTGGCTTGCATGATCAGTTCTGCAATTGCTGTCTTTCTGCTGCAATCCTGCATACATTTCTGGCTGCCAGGTTGAATGTCAAAGTTTCTCAAGAGACTCTCTGAAAAAATGGATTTTCAACCCTGGTAAAATCAAGAGAAAATCCAAGGTGCTGAAGAGCCAGCACCTGACTTCTCCATGCGTGGGTCGAGAACATTATCTGCTTCTCTGGAACAAGAACAGGTTTGAATGTATGTTTTTTGACTTACTGCTCTGAAAGCACCGAGATGGTCAGCAGAGGTGGTGCTTAAATGGCTCTTCCCATGTGGTGGCTGAATAAAACATCAATATACTTGATCAGGCAGTTTGCAGGAAACTCCTGGGTCTTTACTCCCCACCTTCATCTCTACACTGTTTACAGATACGCTTAAGAGATCACCTCTTCTGTTGCGTAAACCCGGCACAAAAGTAGCCTGGGAAGGTGTCACAAACAGTCCTGGCTGGGGGACACCATCAGAGGTCTCTGCTCTGGCCCCTGCCCTAAGCAGGGGCACCACAATGCCACATCTGGTTGCTCAAGCAAGGCTGCTTTTTACTATTCCCACATCCATTCTGCAGGCACTGCCTTGGGAGACACTGACATCAGGACACTGCTGTTGGTGACCAAGTCAGATCCCCAACCTATGATCTGATCTGTCATCAGGTCACCTCTGCAGGGAAAGTCCATGGCAAGACATTGTTCTAATGGGACATCAACCCAAGAGTTGTGTCCCCGGACAGGTTGGCTCGTAGGGGGGGGTCAAAAAGAATCAGTGTCATGGATATAAGTAAGAAATATCAGCCCAAACTGAAAGTTAAAGTGATGAAGTCTGCGGGAAGCTTTAATAGAAACATTCCTTCACTGATCTGTGATTACAAAGGTGTAAATTTCAGGGCTAGGGTTTGCTTAATTCCCTATTTTGCACGCACATGGAATTGATCCTGGGCCCAAGCTGTCCACATCCAAAAACGGCATCCTTTGTGTGCCGGGACGACTCTCAGACTGGATCAGCATTTATGTCTGTGAGACATATCATATGGCCATGAGCTCTTGGGCTGAGCTACATCTCTGCTTGACAGCATGGGTGCTCCCTGAAGCCCTGAAACTGAACCTCAGTTTTGATCTGCAGGTCGGCACCCAGCTGGATCCTGACTTAGAAGTTAACCTTGTTTTGACTGGGAGAGGATTTATAGTGGGCTAATGCCAAACAACACTATGCAGATGATCTGGGTAATTATAAAATGGTATCCATCTCAGTCAAAAAGCAGTGGAAAGTGGAGGCAAGAAGACTATAATTTAATTTTATTAATGATTTTTTTTCTTTTTACTGTGTGATTGAGATCTTTTGGGATGTGGCACTGACAAAAACATGTTTTAAATAAGTCTTACTTTAATGTAAGCCTTGAACTATTTAAGTCCTTAGGTCACTGAATCCCACTGGACATGTTACCCACCAAGCCCTGATATGAACTACTTCAATGCTGGAATGTTTGAGCAGAGGCGATAACAAGAGATGACTCTGGCAGCTACATTTTACACATGGTCAACCTGGAGGCTTCAGAAATGACTCCAGACTAAAATAGCTGCAGAATTTTGTTAGTACATGCTAGTCAGGCAAGACTAGCCTAACTAATGAGTTCTTCTGGCTGCAAAATGAGAGTTGGTATTTCTCCACCAGTGCAGAAAACCTTTGGCGGGGAGCACTCGCAGATAGCCCTGTATCCTAGTCGCATCCTCTCTTGCAGTTAGCTGGGACAGCTGAACCTGTGGCAGCCCTTTCCCAAAAGGGAAGCAAAAGCCCTTCCTAAGAGGAAGAGGGGCTGTTTGGCGCCAGGGCGTTGCTTTTCGGTTCAGCCTGCCACCGCAGGACGCTGGTGTGTAGCCCCGGCGCGGGGAAGACACACGGCTGCCTTGATGGGGTGCTGCTCCTTGCCCTGGGGTGGGGGTAGGGGGGTGGGGGGCAGGAGCACCGCTGGGGACGCACACTTGGGAAGCTTCCCTCTCAAGAATTCCCTCTGGAAAATGCACCGCACGGTTCATAGGCAGCCCGCTGCATTTTTTCCTGGAAAGCAAACTCAATATCATGGTATAGTGATTGCAGGGTTTGCAGCCAGACCCACTACACTAGAAAAAATTATAGAAGCAGTGGAAATAGTCTGATGGGCCATTCTGCAGCAGCTGAGACTGTTGTTCAGTTTCCTTTTGCTTTCCAAGAACAAAATCCTGCTGGCAAAATGCCTTGCGGCCATCTGAGAAGCCTTCGCTGAGAAGCAGTGATGAGACCAAAGCCCCTTGGGTCAGAGCTGCTTCGAAAGCTGTGCAAAGCCTGGTCTGCTCGGAGGTGCAAGGGGCCTGGCACAACCTCCCGGGGCTGCAGGAGGATGCGTTGGAGCCTCACGCCCCCAAAGGAGGAGAGTGGGGTTTAGCAGGCCAACTGCAAGTAGCACAAGCATGCTTGTGGCAGAGTTTGCTAGCCCCCACTTGCCTGCGGCAGCCTGGACTGAGGCCGGCTCCCAGTGCGCTGCCAGGACCATAGGAAAGTCTTGTAGGCCTGTGCCTGAAGCCCTTCAGATGTTGCCGAATAGCGAGGCAGCCTGTGGTGTCTCATGTCAGCAGCTTCTGACAAAGGCTAATGCACATGATGTGGCTCCCTGTCCCTCCAGGGTTTCTTCTGGCTCTGACCCAGTCTGCAGCATGTGGCTACGGTCAGGGTTTGGTGCTTGGTGGAATGAGCTTTCCCTCTGCTTGTGTTAGCCTGTTACCTGGGGAGGGGAGGTTGCCTACCCGTAAGATGCGGCGATGGCCTCACAGGGTTGGGCTAAAAGGTAAGGGTAAGGTTGCCTGCCCATAAGACATGGCAAAAGCCTCGCAGGGTTGGGCTAAAGAGGTACCTCAAGTGGGTTAGATTCCTGCAAGTGGGTTAGAGTCCCACCAGGTCAGGTTGGAGTCCCAAATTGCTCGATTTTTGTGGTAATTTGACTTTTGGAACGTTATGGGACTTTGTTTTGTGGATTTTGTGATTATGGGTAAGCAAGCATTGAAAGAGGGGGGGATCTTGAAGAAATCACCTCCGGGATGTATTTTCAAGCATTGGAAGGAAGCGGCAGGTGCACCAGGAGGCACACTTACAAAAAAGCAATTAATTAAATATTGTAATCATTGGTGGCCAATGTATACTTTAGATGATCAGGAAGAATGAATAAGAATGGAACTGTGAACTACAATACCATATTACAATTAATGCTGTTTTACCAGGGGGAGGGGAAATGGGATGAAGTACCATATGTGGGTTGCTTTTTCACTTTACAAAATGATCATGAAGCCAGAAAAAATTGTAAACTGATGGATAATGATTCTAACGGTATATATGTCTTGGCTGATAGGGTGCAGAGGAAACAGAAACCGGAATGTTGTTCTGCATGTGATATTGGGAGAGGCTGTATTAAACAGTTTGAGGAAGCAGAGGAAGTGCAAATGTTAGTAGAAGTTGTATGAAATAAGGCAAGGGGGGGATGAAAACCCCTCACCATTCTATGAAAGATTTTCTGAAAGTGCTAGGAAATGGCCTGATTTGGATCCGGAGGATGAAGCCAACAGGAAAATGTTTAATATGTTGTTTACCGGGCAGTCAGCACCAGACATTAGGCGAAAGCTACAGAAAGTGGATGGCATAGGAGGTATGTCCATTTCACAATTAATAGAAATAGCTTAACAACAGGGAGGAAGTAGAGAAGAGAGAAAAACTGAAAGAGAAACAGAAGGATCGAAGGTGACAAGCTTCTCTGCTAGCAGCTGCTATTGCAGGAAATATGTTGTTTTGTAGAGGGCTGGGAAAATGGGGTGAAGTAATGTATGTAGATTTGTTTTTTGCATTAAGGGACCACCATGAGTGGCAGAAAGATTGTGGGATGATTCCAAGGGATCCAATGGTACTAGCACTAGAGAAAGAGGGAACGGGTCAAAATTTGAAAAGGCGTTGTTGCGCTTGGAGTATTGGGAAAAGGTGTTTGAAGTGTGGATGGGAGGAGGAAGAAGATTTGGAATTGATGGTCGCTCCCCGACAGAGGTTGAGGGGGGATTTCGAGGCTATCGGTGGAGCTGGAGGTGCAGAGGGACCAGGGGAGGGGAATTATGAACAGGCAGGACGATTTAGAAGGGCAGAGGGATTTAGCCCGATTGCGGGGAGAGCAAGAGGACGACACGCGGAAGTGGGGCAGGTTTTACAGGCTCCCCTTCGGCAGGCGCTTGGAAATAATGGACCAGTAACAGTTAAAGGACCTTTTTCAAGAACACATTTAAGGTCCTGGAAGGAAATAGCAGGGAACTATAGAGAGGATGCAGAGAGAGTGGCTAGAGTGTTTGAAACTATAATTAGGACTCAGGATCCAGATTGGAATGATTTACAGGTAACATTAGACACACTGCTAGATGATACTGAAAAGAAGATGATCTTAAACACTGCTGGGAAACAAGTGGAAGGAGCACGTGCTGGTGGGGATTTGCAGGGAACGCTAGACCAGAATTTTCCCGCTGCAGGCCCAGGGTGGGATCCTAAGCAGCCGGCACCCCGGGGACTCTTAACAAAAGATCAGAGATGGATAATGTTTGGCATAAGACACGCTGTGCCAAAAGCGATTAATTGGTCTAAGCTATACGAGGTCAAACAAGAGCCAAATGAATCCCCATCTGCTTTTATGGAACGCTTAAAGGCTACGGCCAGGAAATATACCGACCCGGATCCTGAAAAAACAGAGGAAGCCCAGCAGCTAACTTCAATTTTTATGGGACAATCAGCACCAGACATAAGAAAAAGAAAAAAACCTTCAGAAATTAGAAGAGGCGGATTTGAAAGATTGAGGAAAAATGTTACAAGTGGCATGGACGGCTTTTAATAATAGGGAGAAGGAAAAAGAGATGCGACAGGTTTGAAGGGAAAGCCCTAAGAGAAGGGAGGTTGATTGCTGCTTTAACCAGGGCTCCTGGAGGAGCCTATAGAGAAAGGGAAGGCACAGGAGGGGGGGGAGGGGGTGTTACCGAGGCGTGAAAGGGAGTAAGGGAAAGGGGACATCACCTCCTTTTGTGCAACGCCCTCTGGCGAAAGATCAGTGCACAATCTGCAAAGAAAGGGGGCACTGGAAAAGGCAATGTCCTCAGGCTGGCAACTTAGACCCAGCCCTGCAAGCCATTAAGCTGATGCCATTAAAGGATGACTCCTGAAGGGGACCGGGGCAATCATCCCTAGCCGAACCCCCGCTTACACTAAGGTTGGGAAATGATGAAGTAGAATTTTTAGTTGATGCAGGAGCCACTTACTCTGTACTTAATACTTGCAAAGGAAACTGTAGCCGTGAAACTGTAAGCGTTGTTGGTGCTACAGGGAAACGAGAGAATCGGCCCTTTTTTTTTGCAGCCCTTAAAATTTAAATTGGGAAAACGATGGGTGACTCATCAATTTTGATATATGCCTGAATGTCCGATACCCTTGATGGGAAGGGATTTATTGACTAAGCTGCATGCGCAGATAACCTTTAGGAATGGAGAGGTGCAGCTACTAATACCTGAATCAAAAGCTGTGGAAGCGAGAATCTTTATGTTACAGAGCACACAAAAAACGGATGGAGAGATTCCTGCCGAACTAGCAGATGCAGTAATACCCTTGGTAGGGGCTAGCGGAATTCCAGGTCGGTCGGTCTAAACTGGCGAAACCAGTGAAGGTTGTTCTAAAATCTGGGACTAAAGCGGTGAGACAAAAGCAGTACCCTATGAAGTGGGAGGCTAGAAAAGGGCTGGAAGAATTAGTAACTAAATTTTGGAATTATGGGCTATTGATAGAGTGTGAATCAGAACATAACACCCTAATATTATCAGTAAAGAAAGAAAATGGCAAGGAATATAGGTTGGTTCAGGATTTAAGAGCCGTGAATCAGATTGTTCCAGATAGTCACCCAGTAGTGGCTAGCCCATATACCTTGCTGACATCCCTGAAGCAGAACCATCAATGGTTTACTGTACTTGATCTCAAGGATGCCTTTTTCTGCATACCTCCAGACAAAGACAGTCAGGCAACACTCGCCTTTGAATGGGAAAGCCCCGCCACCGGACGCAAAACACAACTTACTTGGACGGTGTTACCTCAGGGGTTCAAAAACAATATTTGGCAACCAACTGGCCAAGGAGCTGGAATCATGGAAAAAGGAAAACCTGGAAGGAACAATACTGCAGTATGTAGGTGACATTTTGTTGGCTGCGGAGACTAGGGGAGAGTGTCTGCAGATGACCATAAGCCTGTTGAATTTTCTAGGACAAAGAGGACATCGTGTATCAAAAAGTAAAGCTCAGGCAGGAAAGGAGACTGTGCTCTATTTCGGTCTCGAGATTTCACAAGGACAACGGAGACTGGGAGCCGACAGAAAAGAAGCGGTCTGCCAAACTCCAGAACCAAGAGCTGCACGAGAGCTGAGGGCATTCTTGGGTATGGCCGGATGGTGCAGACTCTGGATTCCCAACTACGGGCTATTAGTAAAACCCCCTTATGAAATTTTGAAGGGGTCAAAAGAAAACTATCTGCTATGGACCCCCGAATGCCAAGTAGCTTTTAAAGACTTCCAAAAGGCTCTGATGTCAGCACCTGCACTGGGACTGACCGATTTGTCTAAACCCTTTGAGCTATTTGTACATGAACGACAACATCTTGCCCTGGGTGTGCTGACTCAGAAATTGGGAACGTGGAGAAGAGCTGTGGGATATTTCTCCAAACAATTGGACAGGGTGAGTAAAGGATGGCCAGGGTGTTTGCGTGCTGTAGCCGCAACTGTTCTTTTAATCCAAGAAGCTAGAAAAGTAACAATAGGACAAAGAATCAGAGTGTATGTTCCGCCGATGGTGATTTCTGTCTTAGAACAAAAGGGGGGACGTTGGCTGTCTCCAAGCCGTATGCTTAACTATCAAGTTATCTTGTTGGAACAGGACGATGTGGAACTCAAAACCACCACAGCAATCAACCCGCCGATGTTTTTGAACTCAGAAGTAAGGGACCCCCAACCCTCGCACCATGATTGTCTGCAAACCATCGAACACGTATATTCAAGCAGACAGGACTGAAGAGATGAACCGTTAACTAATCCTGACTTGGAGCTGTTTACAGATGGTAGCAGCTTTGTACGAGATGGGAAAGGGATGGCAGCATATGCAGTGCTCACAACTAACGGCTGAGGCAATAGAGGCTGAGGCCCTACCCATGAACACGTCAGCCCCGAAGGTGGAATCGATAGCGGTGGGACAAGCCCTGAGGATAGCTGAAGGGAAAAAGGTAAACATATGGACTGACTCAAAGTATGCATTTGGGGTAGTCCACGCGCATGGGGCTATCTGGAAGGAGAGAGGATTGCTGGCGGCTCAAGGATCACCTATTAAATACAAGGAAGAAATTTCCCAACGTCTACAGAATTTTCAAAAACCTGAGGAAGTGGCAATAATGCATTGCAAGGCACACCAATCTGGACAAACCACAGTAAACACGGGTAATCGATTAGCCGATAAAACTGCTAAAGAGGTGGCTGAACAAGGCAGCCTTGTATTGGTACCAGTAAAGCAGGTGAAGCTCCCAATTCTGAAACCTAATTACAGTGAGGCAGAGCAACAATTAGCATCGCTGCTAAAAGCAGCCCCAAACGGAGAGGGTTGGTTAATAACTCCTACAAAACAGGTCATTCTTCCACCACAGACAATGACCGAAATTGTAAAGAAGAAACACGAAGAAAAACACTGGGGTAGCGAGGCTATGATTTCTATCATATCTATGATGGCTACCAAACCTAACCTGGGGAAAAGAATTGTAGCCATAGTTGTGGTATGCATATTGTGCTGTAGTATCACCCAATGTTTACCTTTAATTACGGTATGTTGTACCCAACTGTGTGTACCTGAAAGTCAAAAGGTTTATCAGAATTACGCAGTCTAGGTGAGACTCCCAAAGAGATCTTACTTTGGAAGTCTCAAAGGGGGGAACTGTTACCAGGAGCTTCAGGCAAGAAGGTACCCAAGGATACAGTTCTCGCAACTGTAACTGAGACATCCTAGAGGAGTACAGCTAAACCAGCAGAAAGCAGTGGGAACCAAGGTTAGGCACAAGACAGCTTTCTCAAGCAAAGAAATGAGCCAAGCCGAGACCATCTACGGAAAAGGAGCTCAGAGTTCATGGAAAAGGCACCTCCTCAGCAACCACTAGGGACCACCAGAGACCTCCAGGGACCACCAGAGACCCCCATAGAAGGACCCGCAGAGATTCAGACCACATGCGTAATGACTATGTAAATATGATAATAAGTTCCAGGAAATAGAATGACTATGTATAATCATTCCGGGAAATTTAATGCATCTGTATGTAACAAAGCAATATAAACTTTAGCTAATGCAACACACGGTATGCACGTTGGGCGGAGCGATCCCCCGTGCATCCGGCGCGCCTGCTTCTTAATGCTCCATTAGTGTTAAGGAGTTTTACTCCCGATTTCAGTGACAGAAGGAGCAGGAGCCCAGCTAAAGACAGGGTGGGTCAGCCCCCAGGACTTCTCTGGTGCTTGTCCATGCCCTGAGCCTGTGGGCAACTCGGTTGTCCCCCCTTGCTAAAGCTGCTGCTGAGAGCAGGTTTCCGACTGTGTGACCTGACAGGATCAGGTCAGACTCGGTGTCAGACATGACAGTGTCGGGGGCGTGTGGCACTTTCTCACAGGGCCGGAACCAAACCTGGCCAAACTGACTGGGGCAAATTGCAGTTTGTGGGACAAGTCTGATGCACAGGAGCCTGCAGCCCCGACAGCATTGCCCTGTGGGGAAGGCCAGCAGGCCGCACGAAGCCGAAACACAGATACCTCGGGGGCGGCCCTCGGGGAATTCTCCTGTCCTGCCCATCCCTGCCCTCCCCTCTGCGCCACACCGAGGCGCTTTGGCAACGCCTCGCCCTTTGCTGCAGCTGCTGGGGAGAGCAGGCGTCTGTGCTCGCCCTGCTGCCCTCGGGGGAGCAGGGCAGCGCAGAGACCTCGGGCCACGGACGCTTAGCAGCAGGAATAAAAATCCTCGCAGGCCCCGGGGAGGAGGAGCCGCTGCGCCAGACCCCCCGAAACCGCTCCCAGCCGGTTGGAGCCGGCCCCAACGGCCGCGCCCCGCCCCTCGCGGGGCAGCGCCACAGCCAATGAGGGGAGCCGCGGCGGGCGCTCTTCCCCGTGGGGCGGGGCGGGGTGGGGCGGGGCGTCATGTGGGGGGCGGGGCCGTCGGGCCGCGTGCGGCGCAGGTGCAGGCGCAGGCGCAGGGGCGGCAGCAGCGGTGGTGGCGGCGGCGGCACGGGGCCGGTGCTGGGGTGGCGGTGGAGCAGGAGGCGGCTCCCGGCGGGGGCAGCGCAGAGCCCAGAGCGGCGGGTGGGAGCGGGACTGTGCTTTGGGAGGAGGCTGCTGGGGGAGAGGGGAGCGTGTTCCCGGGCTCTGGGCCTTTCCCCCTTCATGGCCAGCATGTGGGGCAGGCAGCTGTGCCCCTCGCCACGGCTGCATTGCAGAGCCGCCAGCCTGGAGCAGCACTCACGCTATGAGGGGCGGTGTGGGTAGAGTAGAGAGAAGATTTCAGGCACCTTTGGGACGTTCCTGGCCAGCAGCTCCCAGCTGTTCCATTTCTGCCCTGGATCCCTCCTGGCTGTGGGAAGAGCCGGGTGGGACTGGCTGTGTCAGGAGGCGACGCCTGGGGCCTGTGCAGATACAGGGCCTTGATCTCTGCTCGCCTCCTTTCCCTCCCAGCCCTTCAAGGCTTGCAGGAGGACATCAGCCCGCCCATCCATTCCCTGGCGACACAAACCATCGTGATGCTGAGAGCTCCAGGGAGGCAGTCTGCATCTGGAGGCACCCACGAAGGCTTGTGCTACCGGCTGAGGAGAGCGTGGCAGCGGTGGCACTGTCCTCTGCGAGGAAGCTGCTGGTGCTCGGCCACGTCCTGATGCCAGGGTGCTCTGCGCACAGGGGCCACCTGAGTGTGCGGGGAAGTCATGGGGTCCCTGGCCTCTCTCGCTGCCTGCAGGACAGCTCCAGCCCTCAGGCACAGCCCGTTGCAGACTTGTGCTGCCTGTCCACCCTCTGCTGGCCTTTCCCCAAAGAAGCAGCCCTGTCTCTCCATCATGTGTCATTGTCTTTTCATTGGGCAAACGAATTGGTGGAAAAGTCAGGCCGTGAAGGAATTGTTCTCACCCTGAGAGGGGAAGGACATGCCCTCCCTGCAGCAGTCTGTGGCAGCCACAACGTAACCCCCTGCCCCCCCCCCCTTCCAGCAGTGAGGGAAGGCCCCCGTTTCCCCTTACAAAAGGGTCAGCAATGGCTGGAAGATGGCAGTGGTCTTGCGGAGATTCTGCCTTGAAAAGCCATGACCTCTTGTGCCTGAGGAAGGACCCGGAGCTGGGCCCTTGCCGGTGCTGGCTTCCCCGGCACGGATGAGCCCAGGAGTTAGCAGGCTGCCGAGATGCTCTGGCTCCAGCAGCCAAGTCAGCTGCCGTGCTGGGAAAGTCTCCTTCGCCAGAAGGCAAGGCTGCACCCGTTGCTGTCCCCTGCAGCCTGCCCTCCTGCGCTCAGAGAGGAAGAACCGCTGGGCTCCCCTTTGAACACCAAAGGCGGTGAGTGCCTGTGGCCAGGCACCGCAGGATTTGCCCATGCAGGCACCAGTGCCCCAGGGCGCAGAGCTCTGCACAGGCACTAGAGGCTCCAGCCCCTCTGCAAAGGGAGCTCTTCAGGCACCATAAGTTCAAAAGCCAAATGGGGCAGCATCTGATCGATGGCTTTAAATATCTGGAGGGAGAGCGTCAAGAGGACGGAGCAGGACTCTTCTCAGTGGTGCGCAGTGCCAGGCTGAGGGGCAAGAGGCCCAAAGTGAAGTGCAGCAAGTTGTGTGTGAAGCTAAGAAAAAGCTGGCTTACTGTGAGGGTTCGTGAGTGCTGGAGCAGTTGCCCAGAGCGGTTGTTTGGAGCGATGCTGTGGTGTTGGAGTGAAGTGTGAAAAGCCCCTGGTGAGGGGCAGAGGCCTGCCCAGGATGGGGAGGGAGAGAGGACGCAGGTGCAGGAGGGCATGTGGCTAAGTGCCCCAAAGTGGGCTGTGAGCAAAGCTCATACCACTCTGGCTTGGGGGTGTGAGCACAGTGTTCCTGCAGGGGTGGCTGAGCCCTGTGTGTCCTAAGCGGAGGGCCCAGAAAGGAGCCCTTGCTGCTTGCTGGAAGCATGGGGAATCCAGGCACCAGAGACCAGAGAAGACAAGAAAGGCGGAAGGTTAGGAAGAGGCCGAGAGGCTTTCTCCGCCTGCCATGCAACCCCAGCTCCAGCATGGCTCCAGGGGTGCCCAGGGATTAAAGCGGCCACTGTGAGCGCTGCTGTCCATGTGCTTGGGAGGAGGCTGCTCCAGGAGAGGAGAGGAGAGGAGAGCCGTGTGCATTGCTGCCTGCAAAGGCGTGCTCCGGGGTCTTGGCTCTTTGGCTGCACAAAGTCCCTGCTGCCCACTATCCCCACCCCCTTGGCCCTCAGCCCTGAACTCCAAGCAGGTCTGGGGTGTCCCTGGCAGAGGGTCGTGGCCATTGCGGGGGTTGCCATCAACTATTTGTCCCCATTGAGAAGATGCCTGTGGAGCCTTCTCTTCTCCAGGCTAAAGAGTTGCAGCTCTCTCTGCCTCTGCTCGCCTGAGAGCTGTTCCAATGCCTTAATGTTCTTTGTGGCCTCTTGCTGGCCTTGCTGCAGCAGGGCCACGTGCGTGTGGTCCAGTTGTGGGTTCCCCAGCACACAGCACTGCAGGTGTGGCTTGGAGGAGGCTTGTCTTCCTGCCTGGGCCTCCCTAAAGAGCCCGTATGCAGCGACTGCACCACTCGAGGCGTGCGAGCTATCCCACCACACGGCCGGGATCCCCATGAGATCCCAGCCCTGCAGCTGCACGCAGACCTCTAACTCCTCCTCGGTCTATTGCACTTGCTGCATGCCTGCATGTACAGGCACTTCAGCGAGGCCCCCAAGGGTGCTGATTTCCCCAAATGCCTCCAGCTGCCTGCAGCCCACCTGTGGGGTGTTGGGGTTTGGGAGGGCTGAGGGAAGCCCAACGGTTTGGGAGGGCCCCGGGGCCCCCAGGCTGGTGGTGGGGACCCCAGAGTTTGGTGGTGCTCCCCAGGGGGTGGCTGGCGGTGGTGAGGGAGCATCCGCCAGGGTGCCGCGTGGAGGAGAGGTTTCCTTCGGGGCTCATGCCCTTCACATCTCATCCCACGTGTGCGGCACTGATGACTGCTAGCAGTGAAGCCTCAGCGCAGGGAGAAGGAGGATGCCGTGCAGGCTTGGGACTGCAGAGCGGGCCTGGGACTGAGGCAGCCTTTTGTGTGAGAGACGTGCTCTAGTTGAGGCACTGGGCTGCCAGGGGAAGGAGCTGAAGGAAGAGGTGAGCAGGCTGCACGCCATGAGGGAGGGTGAAGAGGAGCTTGATGGGGTCTTTGCGGGAAGTCTGCAGAGGCAGGAGCCTGAGCCACACAAAGCAAGGAAGGAGGGACGGCTGGAGGCACCAACCTGAGTCCTCCGCGGCAGAGCCCTCCCTGCGAGCCTGCCACAGACCGAGGCACCGATCTGCCACAGAGAAGGCTGCCAGCCCTGGGGATTGAAGAGCTCCATACAGCATCGGGGTGCTGCTTGACTGTGTTCCCCAGGGGGAAAACATATTTACGTACATACTGACAGACATATCTATCTGTGCATACACACATATTTAATTTGCCAAAAGACTTCTCCCTTTCAAATTACCATTTGATTCCAGAGAGGCCAGCGCTGCTGCAAGACCTCAGGCTGAGTCTCCCCAAGAGGTGAGGGAGGCGGGACACTGCCGTGCTGCAGGACGAACAAGGCAGCCTCAAAGGGGTTGTGAGGAACGGGAGAGCAAAGGCTGCTGAGCACATCCCTTCCTCTGACCCACTGACACATCCTGGTGCCAAAGCCTTGCGTGAGGGAGCGCTTTCTGCCCTGACATCAAATATGTTGGCTATGGATCAGAGGAGCCAAAACCTCTCAGGTCCCCCTGTCCTGCTGTGCTGCCAATTCACGCCTGTGTTGTGCTTTGCCCCAAGAAGCAGTGCTCTTTCTTCATGACACGTGGGTGTCTTTTCTTTAAGGAGACAAAGGCGAGGAGGAAAACAGCTTTCCCATCGCTTTGGGGTCACTGCCCTCAACATCTCCGTGCCCATTTCTCCCAGGCTGGGCCCATGGCTCTTTATGTGGCCCTGCCAGTGCAAGTGCTCAAGGCAACGCCTGCATCCGCGCATCTTCGCTTCGCCCTCTTCTCTGCCACAGCTCCCTTCACTCCAGAAATGCCCGTGCACCCTAGCAGGGAACCGAGCAGGCCCACGCATAAGAGAAACACTCCATCTGCCAAGCTGAGTTTGAAGAGAACCACAGCTGCGATCCTTCTGGAGCTTCCTGAAACGCCAGCATTACTGCCAAGAGCCCCCTTTCACCCTGCTGCTGTGCCCTGGGTGCACAGTGCTGGGACGAGAAACCTCTGCAGAAGCTGGAGCAAAAGATGAGGTGGACAAAGAGCCACAGCAGGTGAGAGCATGGGCCGCACTTCAGAGCAGGGCACTGCAGGTGCTGTTGGTCATGGCAGCGCAGGGAAGAGATGAGGAGAGCCTGTGCCAAGGAAGAGGGCTGTCTGCCTGTGAGAAAGAGGCAGCTGCTCTGTCCCCAAGAGACTGTTATTTGGAAATAAAGCAGCTTCCAGAGACACAGGGCCAGCATGGTGACCCGATGTTGCAGCCACTCCTGAAGGACTACTGGCAGTGTATTGATGGCCATGAGAAAAAAGAGGCAGCAAAGCCTTGCAGAGAAGAAAATGAAACAGAGTCAGTTCAGTTTTGTGCAGGAGGAAACTAAAATAACAAGGGACTTGCTTCTAGTCACATTGGAAAAGCAAGGCCAGGACATAAAAGAGTGCAGAACAGACTAACAGAGCTCCTTCCAGACGCTAGTTGAAAGACTATGGAGAGAAGGAGACTTCTCCGTGTCAGGAAATTGTTCCCCAAAAGGAAGGAAGAGAACCCCCCCCCCCCCCCCCCACCACCACCTCTAGTTCGTCTTCCCATGCAAGGGAACAGCCCCAGCACTCAGTGCTCACCATCTCAGCTCAGCAAGTGCCCTTCTTGCCCAGGCCAGTCCTGGCACAATTGCAGGAGCAAATTCAGCTGCTGCAGATGGAGGAAGGGGCTGCTGCCTCCAGGCCCCTCAGCAGCAGCAGCAGCAGCAGCAGCAGCAGCAGCAGCAGCAGCAGCACTGCTGTCTCCATCCTGATGGCTGAATCTTCCGTTTTCAGTCGTCTGCCTGTCCACAAGTAGTCACGTTCAATTGTACTTAGGAATTTGTTTCACCTAAGTTGCCATCTTTGAAAAATTAGGCTTTGAGTCCAAACTCAATGTGTAGGTTCCGCTAAGAGTAAGCTGAGACAGGCCTTTCTATCCTATCCTAAGAGTCACCCATGAAGGGCCTCGCAGAGCTACCCTTAAGCAGATGCCCAAATTTCTTGCATTGAAACTGGGGTTGAGATGAACCTCTGCCCAAACGTGCCAGTCTAGTTTAGATGCTTCATGTCTCAAGAGCTACAAGACTGAAGTTAAAAGTGAGCTGCAAGTATAGAGATGGAATTTATTCTTTCGTTATTGTGGTACTGCTGGAGATGAAGGCTGTACATGCAGGCAGCGCACATCAGTCATTAGTTCCGTGGTGGAGCAGGGACTCCGTGGAACTTCTGAGAAAAGCGAGTGGCTGGAGACAAAGGACAGATGGCCTGACCCTTGACAATTAAGTAGTTGACTGCTTGTTACAAGAGCCGTCCGGGTAGAAATTGCAGACAGTTTAAGAAATGTCCCCAGGCAACTGCTGCCGTGTCTAGCTCGATTTGTACTCTTAAATGTGTTGGTTACCGTGGTGGGTGGAGTGTCCTCCAGACTCCTGTGGGTAGGTCTTACTGCACAAGTGACCAAACTGGACACAGTTAAGCCATTTGTAAAGAGTCGGCAGAAATTGTTCTCGCAGAAATGGTCACTTAAGACGGGGTGCTCCCTGCATTGCTGGAAAGCAAGCAGGTGAATATTTTGCTTGAAGGAGCACTAGGATGAATGGCCTTTCTTTCCGCTGATCTTTTCTAAATCTCTTTCTTTCCTTGCCTGTTTTGGGGTTTGCTTCCCTGATCTAAGGAGGGGGTCTCCTCATGATGCCTCTGTCTCTGCCCCTGTTCCCCAAGAAAGGCGAGGCAGGGAGAGCGGAAACACACTGGCCACCCCGCGGGAGAGGGCTGGGGGCTGCAGGGCTTTGCCCTGCAGCACAGCAGGAGGGCCCGGCTGCCTGGATCCTGTCACAGATGAGGTCGGGGGTTGGGGGCAGTGGGCCCAGAGGGCAAAGGGCCCATGGTCGCACAGCGTGGGGGAGATGGGGGACACCTCGTGGAGGCCTGAGTGGTGTCAGGGTTTGGGAGGGCTCAAAGGCCCCAGGGGTGTGTGAGGGCCCTGGGGACTCCAGGCGGGCAGTAGGGACCGCTGAGTTTGGCCGTGCCCCCCAGGGGGTGGCTGGTGGTGGTGATGAAGCATCCGCCAGGGTGCCGCGTGGAGGAGAGGTTTCCTTCGGGGCTCATGCCCTTCACACCTCGTCCCACGTGTGTCCCCGTGGGGCGCTCATTAGGGTGGCTGAGGGCAGGGCCAGGGAAGAGTGGTCGGGGGGACCAGGCGAGGATGGGAGCGGCCCTGAGGGGCCCAGACGCCCATCGGGGCCCCGGGGCAGCCCGAGGGCAACCAGAGGTGTCCCGGGACGGGGGGGCGAGCCGGCCCTGCGCCCCCGAGGGGACACAGCCTGCCCCTCCCCCGGCCAGTGACAGGCCCCCCTAGGGTGACAGTGGGGCCCTTTGTGACTGTGCTCCTGTGACACCCCGCGGCGTTGCCAGGCGCCGGCACGGCCTCGGCCCCGCAGTGTCCGGGAGGACGGCGACGGGAGCGGACGGGAGCGCGTGGGGCTGGCAAAGGAGCCCCCTGAGTGCACCCAGGTCTTTCCCTGTTGCCCCGGGCAGCCCCGCGGAGCCTTTGCCACGTGGCCAGGATGGCGGAGCGACCCCCCAGCCGCCCCAGGGTGGCCGGGGAGGAGGAGGCGAAGGACGACGGGGCCCTTGCAGAGGGCAGCTGCGAGCTGGAGCCCCGCGAGGGCTGGGTGCCCCAGGCGCTGCCAGCGGGTGAGTGCGGGGGCACCGCTGGGCTGGGCAGGGCTGGGGGCTGCGAGCCCTCCTGCTCTGCCCCGGGCTCCCGGCTGCCGTGGGGGCTGCCGTGGGGGTACCGGGGCCGCGGGGCCTGAAAGTGCTGTGCTGCAGCGCTGCGCCCCGTCCGCTGGGCACCTCGCAGGCCTGGCGAGCCCAGGGCAGCCGGGGTGTCCGTGGGCCAGTGCAGGTGCCTGGCCCAGGGCTGGCTGCGTGCATGGCAGCAGGCGTGCGGCGGGGCAGAGGGCTCGGCTGTCTGCTCTGCTCCCTCTGGCAGCCCTGCAGCTCTGCCTGCTCTCTTTCTGCATCAGCTCCCGGCCTGACTGTGCCCAGAGAGGAGGCGGAAGCCCTGGGGTACATGCGCGCCTTTTTGAGACGCCGAGGGAAGGTGAGTGTCGCCATTGCCTGCTGGGCTGAGCCTGCATCTCGTGGTGGGTGCCTGGGGGTGCACCACGCTCAGAAGCCCCCGGAGGGCTCTTGGCCGTGGAGGGCTGCTCCCTTGCAGGCGCCGCACCCGTGGCTGCAGGCCCTGCAGTGCTGCGGTGCTGCTGGCCGTGCCCCTGCCCCTCTCACGCTCTCTGTTTGTCCCTCTGCTCCTGGTACCAGGAGGCGGCTGAGAAGCTGCGGTTCCTGGCCTGCGTCCGCACCCTCTGCACAGCGGCCCCCTCCAATATCTTGTTATGGCAGGAGCTTTTGCTGTGCAGGCAGGAACTGGCGGAGTCGCTGGAGGTGAGGGGAGAGGGGACCGCCATCAGGCGTGGTGGAGGGAGGGGGCGGTGGCCCAGCAATGAGGGCAGGACGGGGGTGTCTGAGCACGGGGGACTGTGGGGCCCTGGCTGGTGGGCAGAGCCGCTGCCAGTGTGGGGCTGCTGGAGCCTCTGAGGAGGCGGGGGAGCTGGGTCCTGGGCAAGGAGGGGGCCGCCTGGGTGTCAGTGGTGGCATGGGGCAGCTGGGCTCTGGCAGCCCTGCAGACTGCTCGCTGGGCCCTGGCAGCTGCCATGGCCCATCGTGGTTGTGCTCTGCAGGTGCTGCTGCAAGAGGAGCCCACCGACCAGCTGGGCACTGCGGTGCGGCAGCAAGTCATGCTTGCCATCAGCGCAATGAGGTAGCTGTCGCAGCCCCTGGCTTGGCCAGGGCCTCGGCAGCAGATGTGCCGGTGGCCCCAGTCCTAGCTGGGAGGCTTCCCCCATCCTGGAGGAGTCTGCCGGCGTCATCTGCTGGGCCTGTGCTGGGCCCCAGGGTGGTGGAGACGCGAGGGCAGAGAGGGCCCTGGGGCTCTCCCACATCTCCTGAGCTTTCCCCAAGGGTGAGGCAGGAGATATGGGTCCCGACGCCCTGTGGCTGCCAGGCCTGTCCTCTGTCCCTGGCCAGCATCGTGGGGGGAAGAGGTGGCTTCCCCACGTAGTGTGGGTATCCCCCGTGGGTCTGCCACGCCCGGGTCTGCATCCCCCTTGCCAGGGAACAAAGGTCCTGCTGCCAGCTGCAGGCACTGAAAGGCCCCTCTCTGTGCTTGCAGTCAAGTCGGGCTGCCTGTGGAGAGCAAAAGGAAGAGCCTGCTGCACGCCTGCTTCTGCAGCGTCTTCTGCCTGCCTCCAAGGGAGGAGCTGCAGAGCCGGGCTGCTGCCCTCTACTCCCAGGTATGCGCTGGGTGGGTTAGGGAGGCGCGCCAGGCTGCCTGGCCTGGTCCCTGGCTCCCCTGTGCCGAGAGACAAGAGGGAGCTCCAAGGCAGGGCAGGCTCTTGGCTTGGCTTTGCCACCCCCATGCCTTCTTCGCCTTGCCCTGGGCAGGGCGCCGGGCAGAGCCACCAGGCTGGGCCCTGTGCAGCAGCTCTCCTGCCCTGGGGCCTCTCCGTGGGCTCCACAGCACCATGGGTGTCCCCCTCGGGCAGGAGGAATTCAAGGCCCTCTCGGGCAGGTAAGGGGCAATGGGGAAGAAGCACCTCAACCCTCTGTGCCCCTTGCAGACCCTGGACGCTCTGGACAGCATGCTGCAGGTGTTGGCGCTCGGCTGCCCTGCCTTGGGCCTCCTGGAGATGCAGAACATCTTGCAGGTGTGGTATTTGCCAAGAGTGGGGTTCCCAGGACGAGTCCCTCATTTGTAAGGGAAGATCCCCCCTCAGGTGGACCCCTCCCTGCCCAGCAGCAGCTGCAGAGAGCACGCTGCCGGGAGGGGCCTGGCTCCCTCGTGGGAGCGGGCTTGCCCACGGTGCTCTGCTGTGAGCGCAGTGTCTCCTGGCAGAGCTGCCTGCCTTGGAGCAGCCGTCAGGGCCCAGGGCAGAGCAGCAGCTTTTCTCCTCCCAGGTGCTGCTGCCCTTCGCCGCGTGCCAGCCAGCAGCTGTGCGTGAGAGGGCCGTGGGACGCATTGCGAGGCTGAGTGATCTGCTGATCGGCTCTTTCTTGCTGCCGGTAAGGAGCGTGTGGTGCAGGCAAGCTCCAGCCACCCCATGGCCCCTTGTCATCACCCCCGAGTGGCCTGCAGCTGCGGGCTCCCTCCGAGGGCAGCCTGGGCAGAGGTTAGGGCCCTCGGCAAGAGCCTGCCCTGAAGCTGAGGTCTTGGCCTGTCTCTTTGGGCTTCCCCCTGTGGTCCCTGCTCTCTCAGGAGGCAGCTGTGCCGCCAGCGCCGTGCAGGCCAGGCCTGCCCTGGGTGCATGCTGTGGGCCCAGCAGGTCTGGCAGCCGTCCCTGGCCTTGGCTGCTGCTGCGCAGCTGCTTTGGGAGCCAGGGCAGTCAGGGGCCACCAAAGCTCTGGCTCCCCTGGGAATCCAGGCCTGCATGGCGCGTGGGTTGAGGGCTTTGATGCTGAGCTAAGGCCCAGTGTCAGCGCTGCCTCCCTCCCCCAGGCCCGCGGCTGCTTTGAAGGAACTGATGCCCGCTCTGCCAGCCTCGAGCAGAACTATGTCCCCATCGTGGGGCAGCTGGTGGGGCATCTCACCCTGTGTTGCGCCTACGAGGACGAGGGGAGCAGTCACGAGGCAGCGGATGCTCTTTGGCACCTGTACAGATTCCTGCAGCGGGAAGAGAGTAAGAAGCTGCGTCGGGTGGGTCCTTGCAGTCACGGGCAGCCAGACAGCAGGCACTCATCCCTGTGGTGCTGAGCGGTGGCCTGGGAAACCTTTGGCAGCACCTGCTGCTCCAAGGCCTCCTGTCTTGCCTCAGACCAGAGCATCCGCTCAGAGTCATTCTGCCTTTCTGTATTCTTGCAAGCAATTTGCCCTTCCCGCGCCTTGCAATAGGCCCAGACCCTCCCTGGGCGTCCTGCTGCCCAGCCTTTTCTGGCATGCCCTCTTCATCTGCCAGGGGAGACTTCTCCCTGCCGCCTTAGTGGGCCATGTCCCCCTCTGGAGCCTTCCTGCTGACCGCCCTGCGTTTCCCCTCCTGTGCAGGCAGGGAGCTGTCGCAGGATAGCCCAGAGCACCTGCAGCTCCAGCAGGCCTGGGAAGCTGCCAACCCCTTCTGGCTTTCAGGGTCTAAGGACGTCAGCGAAATGAGCAGGGTAAGGAGCGCCTCGCTGGTTGGGACTGCCAGGTGTGGGGTGAGCATGGGACTTGGACGAAGAGAGGGATGGCTAACGGGGGGGGGCTGATGGGGCCTTGCGGTCACTGGGGAGAGGGCTCGCACTGTGTGTGGGCTGGGAGTAGCCAAAGGCTTCCCTGCTGCCACCAGCGAGCTCTGGTTCCCTGCAGGAGCAGTGCACGGGGACCGTGACCCCAGCCATGCAGCTGCAGCCCAGTGCCGTCAGCCATCCCGGCAGAGCCCCTGCTCCTGGCCCTCCGGGGGTCGCCGTGCCAGCACTGCCGCCCGTCTCTCTGCAGGGCCGCTTGCTGCTCAGCCAGGCACCGCTGTTGGGACCCTGGGTGTGACGTATCTATCTTGGCTGCCCTCCTTTCTCCCGTAGCTCTTTGGGAAATACCTGTATCCCGCTGAGAGGACAGCCGTCATCCTCACAGCCATCGGGGGCATGAGAGCCGGCAGCACCTATGACACGCAGGCAGCTGCTGCCATGCTGGATGCGCTTGTGACGGACGATGCCTCCCTTTTGGAGCATGTAAGTAGCCTGTGGGTGGCGTGGCCGGGGCTGGAGGCCTTTGGGGAATTGCTTTTCCCCTGAGTGCAGGTGTGCCAGGGACCCGACCCCCTGTGAGGGCAGCACAGAGCGGTGGCAAGGGCAGCCGTTCTCGGTGGGAGCTGGGCGAATGGCTGCAGTGTGGCAGCAGCCCCAGTGTGAGCCGTGTCCCCCCAGGTGCCAGAGATGGTGAGGTGCATGTGGAGAAGCGTGCTGTCCATCGGGGAGGTGTCTGCGCGGCTCAGCCTGGACAGGGCTCTTCTCAAGCTGACGTGCGCATCCCCCGAGGAGGTGGTTGTGAGCCTGTTGTGCTGTTCCCCATCATGTGACAGGTATATGCTGGCAAGGGGCAGTGGGCAGAGGCAGGGCTGGCGGGCAGCCCAGGCCCTGTGGGGCTGCCCAGGCCACGGTGCTGCGGCTGCAGCACCTGCTGACAGAGCGCTCTGGGCCTGCAGCGCTGCCGCGGCCATGTGGCGGGTGCTGGTGTCGAAGCCCGGAGGTGCGGAGCGGGTGCTGCGGGAGCTGGTCAGTGTGCTGGAGGACTGGCCGCTGCACAGGACAGTGACCTCGGATGGGGACGCCATGGACATCTCTTCGCTGGCTGTGAGTTTGTGGAGGAAGCCTCGCTCTCCCCTAGGGCTGCGCTCGCCCCTGCAGGCGAGAGGCAGGGAGCCCTCTGCCCTTCCCCATCCACCGCCAAGCTGTGACCTCCCCCAGGGCTGCGGCTGGCAGGGCCCTGGCCAGCGCCCGACGTCGGCCGCGCCACCACGCTGGGCTGCCGCGCCTGCTCTGGGCCCTCTGTGCACAGCGCCGGAGCTTGCCTGAGCGGCTCTCTGTCTTCCTCCCTGTCTGCATCTCCCTGCCTCGCTGGGCACGCTGGCAACGTGGGTTGGGGGCAGGATGAGGGTGCGGGGCATGGTTAGGGGCAGGCAGGAGCAATGCGGAGGCCAGGCAGGCCACAAGGGCTGGGTCAGGGACACCAGGGTGGCCTGCAGGCTACATGTGGCCCTCCAAGGTGATGTTCACACCGTCCCAGGAAGCCTTGCTGTGGCCATGTGACAGAGAGGAGCTGAGCCCCAAGAGCTCCCATGGCTTTGCTCTGGCCAGACAGCCAGGGCAGGCACTGCTGCTTCTCCCAAGGCGCAGGGCAGTGCCTGAGCCTCACCCCCAAGCTCGGGCAGCGCAACAGGGACGTCTCAGCAGCGAGAGGTGTGTCTGTTTTTTTTCTGCAGGCCACCAGAGCGCTACAGGAGATCCTCCAGCAGCCGCCCTGCCTGCAGGTGCTAGAGGTGTTTTTCCCCCAGCTCTTCCTGGCGCTGCTCTTCCAGATTTCCTTCAGTGCAGAGCTGACGCTGGGAGAGGCTGACATCTTCTGGAGGGAATGCCGAGGAGAAGAGTCTGCTCCCACCAGCCCCGCCAGGTGCTCCACCGCAGCCCCGCCGTCTCTGCCGTGGACCTATAGGCAGGGCCAGGGGTGCCAGCGTGACCTGGGCTTTGCTCCGCATGCAGGTTAACAGTGCGGACCATGAAAGCACTGCTCTGCCATGCTGGCTACGAGAGCCAGGTGCTGGTCCTGGCGAGGAAGGGTGGCTGGGACCTGCTGCTCAGCGCTGAGACCTACCACAGGGGAGTGGGTTTGCTGGCCAGGTGAGAGCCCCCTTGTCCCCGCTCTGCCCCAGCATTTCTCCCCTGCAGACAGGGTGCCCCGCAGGGGTGCCCATCCGTGCAAGAAAGGGGCTGCAGCTTCAGCACTTGTGATGGAGACATGGCTGAGTAGAGCGGCCAAGGCAGCTCCTGCTCCAGAGCTGCTGCCCAGCTCTGCGCACTGCTGGGGGAGAGGCAGTGTTAGGAGGCCCAAGAGAGGGTGACAGGCAGCAGCAGTCCCCTCGCAAAGCCCTAGAGAGCCCTCCCGAGGCAGGATGCCCAGAGGAACACTAGCAGAGCCCAGGGGGCCTGACTGCGACGTGGGGAGGAGCAGATGGGTCACCTTGGAGGTCTGACTTCAGGGCAGGAAGGGTGTTTTTCCAGTCTTCCCCACCAAAAGGAGCCTGATGACGCTGGGCAGTGACTTTCTCATGGCGAGGTGTGGTGGGGAGTGACCATGCTCCCCTGTACAAATGCTGCTGGCTGCCGGAGCTGGTGCAAACATGGCCTTGCCCTGCCTGTCACGGCCCGTAGGGGAGTGTCTAGAGGGATGGGGCAATGCGATCGCAGAAGACGTTTGCCTGGGCTGCTCAGGCCCAACGGTGCCTTCTTCCCTGTGCCAGAGAGATGAGGAAGAGCTCAAGACGCCTGCGGGCTTTCTTCTTGCGCCGGCTGTCAGCGCTGCTGCAGCTAGAGGAGCCCTTGCGGGAGACCCCCGCCATGGCTTTCCTCGTGGAGGTGAGCGTGCTGCCAGGGGTGCCTCTGGGGTGCCTCTCACCCGTCTGCTCTGCTGTGCTTGTGCTGCGGGGTGGGCGGCAGTGAGTGGAGCTGGGGTAGTGGGTGCACTGCGATTTGTCCCCTTGGCTTGGCCCCTCTGTGGTGGGCTAGCTCATGTCCGCACGTGTATTTCGTGCCTCCTTTGTGGATGGTGGAGAGGAGCGGAGGAGCAGGCGAGGGATCTGTGCGGTGCTGCCTGAGGCCCAGGGCAGGCAGTGGGGCCCGCAGGGCTCTCGGCACTCACTGCTGCCTTGGGGCCAGGCTTTGTCTGTGCCTGGTGCCCTTCGCCTGCGCTGCTGGTGGGATCCAGCACTGCATGACACAGGGAGTGCTGCCGGCTCTGCCAGTTTCTGCCTGCAACGTGTATTTCAGCTTCTGGCTTGCCAGGACCTTCTCCCGGAGGATCATGTCCTGAACCTCTTTGCGAGGTATCTGCAGAGTGACTGCCGGGTGATGCGTGGGCTGGTGCTCAGAGGCTTCGTCCTGCTCTGCGAGAGCCCGACAACGGTGAGCAGAAGGCAGCGGGTGAAGCTGTGCGGGCAGCGTGGGGCTGGGCGGGGGGTGCTGGGGAACACACAGAAGGGGGCGACTGGTCAGGTGGAGAAGAGCCGGTGCTGTGCTCTCCCCCCTTCCTATGCCCCCAGTCCCTCCCACTGCCATGGCTGTGCTGGTAAGCCCTGCCTGGCGGCAGGTTGCTGCAGTAGTTGCCGTGGCAGCTTCTTGGAAGCCAGAGGGGAAGCTGGTGTCTGATATCCCAGGCTTTTTTGCCAGGGCAGTGCTCTGTTTCTTCAGAAAATGATGTTGTGTTTCACACAGGTAAGAAAAATGCAGTTTCTGCTGCCAGTCATCATGGAGCTACTGCGGGATGTGGACAGGGACGTCAGCTCTAAGGCCCTGGTGGTGCTCACTAACGTGGTGCGCATCATGGGCAAAAAGACGGTTGCCTGCATCGCTCCAGTGCTGGTCGAGAAGCTCCTGCCACTCTTTGATGACGTAAGGCTGTGGGGAGAGCCGGGGGCGCTGCTGGTGTGCGTGTGAGGCTGTGTGCAGGGGTCACAGCTGTGGTGTGTTGCCCTGTGCGTGTGCCCCCAGCACGTGAATTTGTGCTTCCCACCACAGGCCCCGGGCGCTGCCAGGAGCCTTTTTGCCCGGTGGCTGTTGGGATCATTGCCCCGTGCTGCCCGTGGTGTGCTGTGCTGCAGGAGTGCGTTGAGCCAGTGCCCTCTCTGCCCTCGGCTGCTCCGTGTTGTGCTTGGCCCCGCAGTGCCAGGAGCAGGTGCGAGGGAGACCGTGGGCTTGGAGCTGGCAGTGCTGAGGTGCCCCCTCTTCCTTCCCCCCAGGAGTCTAGCCATGTGCGAGAGCTCTCCATCCACCTCTTCAAAGATGTGCTGAAGATTGTGGGGAACACCAAGGACTGCTGGCTGGAGAAGCAAGTGCACTGGAGCCTGCTCCCACTGCTCTTCCATGGGCATGATGAGAGCCCAAGCGTGGGCCAGGTATGCATTTCTAACCAGGGGCGTAGAAGTTTCTAAGCAGCGGATGAGAAGCTGGGCATGGGCCTCTGCCAGACCTGCTCTCCCTGGTCCCACAGGGCTCAGCTGGAGTGCGTGGCCACAAATGTCTAAGCACTGGAGTCCCTAGGGGCTTTGCAGCTGGCCCCGCAGGTGTGCGAGGCCGGGCTTTGACCCCCAATCCCTGTTGCCCCTGTGCTCTGCCCCAGCAGGGGCCCTGGAGATGCCTCAGGGCCCTGGGCATGCCCCAGCTGCCGAAGGCCTGAGCACGGCAGGAAGCGACACCCTGCTCACAAAGTTCATCTTGCACCCCCAGTGCCCTCGGTCTGTGCAGAGGGGGCAGCACCCGCAAGGGGTTTGGGGAGCCCACATGTTCCCCAGCCGCCGAGCCTGGGGAGGGGAGAGCCCCGGGGAGGGAGATGCAGTGCGGGAAGGGGCCTGGCCCTGCGTCCGGGGTAGCCAGCTCAGGAGCCGGGGCACAAGTCTGGGCAATGGAGCAGGCCGGGGAGCCGAGCACCCGCATGGGGAACGCCTGTGGGAGGTAGTTCTGGCTGAGTCCTGCACAGGCGTCTCTGCGACTGCAGCCCTTCAGCCTCCTCCCGGCCTTGGCGACAGCTCAGCAGCTCTTGGGGCTCTCTGCTGTGCTGCCAAGGCAGGACGAGGTGCCTGAGGTGCTGCTTGCTCCCCGTCTCTGCCCGGGACGTTGAAGCCCATGGCAGACCCAGGTCCCAGCTGCTGCCTCTTCCCATGGGGGGCCAGGAAAGGCCCTGAGGCTTGCTAAGAGGAGGGGGTCGCAGGGTCTTGTCCCCTGGGCTGCGGTGGCATCTCCCAGTCTCTGCTGCTGTGCAGGTCTCTCAGGAAGCCCTCGTTGGTGCTGCCAAGTTCCTCAAGTGGCAGCAGCTCAGACACCTGGCTGAGACAGCGCAGACATGGAGGATCGGCGAGTGCCTGGTAAGGACGGCCACAAAGCACCCAGCCCCAGCCCGGACAAGGCCTGTTCCCCTCCATGGCCGGCATGTGGGGCAGGCAGCTGTGCCCCTCGCCACGGCTGCATCGCAGAGCCGCCAGCCTGGAGCAGCACTCACGCTGCCCTTCTCCAAGCACACTGCCCCAGCGGGCTCTTCTCCAGGCTCCTCTCCCCTTGCTGACCCATGGGATGCTAAAGCAGCCTCTGGCCCAGCTGGGCCCTACAGCGGGAGGGCACCTCAGCGTGCCTGGGGAGCAGCCCGCCCTCTGCTCCCTCCAAAGCTCAGCACTGACCAGCTTGTGTGTGGGAGTCACGAGTGTCCTGGCAGGGGAAGGTTGGGGAGGCTGGTCCGGGTTGGAGGGACTGCCTGGCTGCGTGGAGGGGTGTGTGCGCCAAGGCCGTGCCCTTGTGCTCTCCCCAGCTGGCGAAGCGCAGCAGAAGAGCAGAAGAATACCTGCGCCAGAGCCTGTCGTACCTGGAGAACCCCCAAGAGTCCTTGCGAGAGGCGGCTGTGAGGTTCACTGGTGAGCCCCAACCGCTGCGGTCCCTCTCTGTCCCGGGACAGCTCGGCCCCAGCCCCGGCTGCTGCGCTGGCAGCAAGAAGCAGCCTTGCGACTGTGGCTGCTGCAGCCCCGAGTGCCTGATGGAGGGCCTGGGTGCCCAGGGGCTCCATGTCACCCTCTGCCATCTCTGGCCACATGTGTGGGGCTGGTGGGAGCCTTGTTCAGTGCCTCACAGCAAGGCCCTTGTGTGTTCCACTGGGAAAGCGCCCTGGGGTCAGCCCAGCCCGAGGGGAGGTGGGCGCATGGCCAGGTGGGCAGGGCTGGGGGCCATGTTTGCTGCTGGGGGTGGGCTGTGGAGCAGGGCTTATGGGGGGCTGTGTGTGTGCCTAGGGCTCGTTGGGCGGCACATGAGGGGCCGGAGCAGGCAGAAGCTGGAGGCCATCTGTGAGGGTGAGTGAAGGCAGCAGGGTGTCAGGCAGGGCTGGTGGGAGGAAGACAGATGCTGGGCAGGGAGCTGCCATGCCTGCCCCAGGCGAGGAGGGCTCTGCTCGCCGTGCAGAGCAGGGGCGGTGTGGGTAGAGTAGAGAGAAGATTTCAGGCACCTTTGGGACATTCCTGGCCAGTAACTGCCAGCCGATCCATTTGTCCTCCCTGCTCCCTCCTGGCTGTGGGAAGAGCCGGGTGGAACTGGCTGTGTCAGGAGGCGATGCCTGGGGCCTGTGCAGATACGGGGCCTTGATCTCTGCTCGCCTCCTTTCCCTCTCAGCCCTTCAAGGCTTGCAGGAGGACATCAGCCCGTCCATCCATTCGCTGGCGACACAAACCATCCTGCTGCTGAGAGCTCCAGGGAAGCAGTCTGCATCTGGAGGCACCCACGAAGGCTTGTGCTACCGGCTGAGGAGAGCGTGGCAGCGGTGGCACTGTCCTCTGCGAGGAAGCTGCTGGTGCTCGGCCACGTCCTGATGCCAGGGTGCTCTGCGCACAGGGGCCACCTGAGTGTGCGGGGAAGTCATGGGGTCCCTGGCCTCTCTCGCTGCCTGCAGGACAGCTCCAGCCCTCAGGCGCAGCCCGTTGCAGACTTGTGCTGCCTGTCCACCCTCTGCTGGCCTTTCCCCAAAGAAGCAGCCCTGTCTCTCCATCATGTGTCAGAGTCTTTTCTTTGGGCAAACGAATTGGTGGAAAAGTCAGGCCGTGAAGGAATTGTTCTCACCCTGAGAGGGGAAGGACATGCCCTCCCTGCAGCAGTCTGTGGCAGCCACAACATAACCCGCCCTCTTCCAGCAGTGAGGGAAGGCCCCCGTTTCCCCTTACAAAAGGGTCAGCAATGGCTGGAAGATGGCAGTGGTCTTGCGGAGATTCTGCCTTGAAAAGCCATGACCTCTTGTGCCTGAGGAAGGACCCGGAGCTGGGCCCTTGCCGGTGCTGGCTTCCCCGGCACGGATGAGCCCAGGAGTTAGCAGACTGCCGAGATGCTCTGGCTCCAGCAGCCAAGTCAGCTGCCGTGCTGGGAAAGTCTCCTTCGCCAGAAGGCAAGGCTGCACCCGTTGCTGTCCCCTGCAGCCTGCCCTCCTGCGCTCAGAGAGGAGGAACCGCTGGGCTCCCCTTTGAACACCAAAGGCGGTGAGTGCCTGTGGCCAGGCACCGCAGGATTTGCCCATGCAGGCACCAGTGCCCCAGAGTGCAGAGCTCTGCGCAGGCACTAGAGGCTCCAGCCCCTCTGCAAAGGGAGCTCTTCAGGCACCATGAGTTCAAAAGCCAAATGGGGCAGCATCTGATCGATGGCTTTAAATATCTGGAGGGAGAGCGTCAAGAGGACGGAGCAGGACTCTTCTCAGTTGTGTGCAGTGCCAGGCTGAGGGGCAAGAGGCCCAAAGTGAAGTGCAGCAAGTTGTGTGTGAAGCTAAGAAAAAGCTGGCTTACTGTGAGGGTTCGTGAGTGCTGGAGCAGTTGCCCAGAGCGGTTGTTTGGAGCGATGCTGTGGTGTTGGAGTGAAGTGTGAAAAGCCCCTGGTGAGGGGCAGAGGCCTGCCCAGGATGGGGAGGGAGAGAGGACGCAGGTGCAGGAGGGCATGTGGCTAAGTGCCCCAAAGCGGGCTGTGAGCAAAGCTCAGCCCCACTCTGGAGGCACGAGCATCCTGGGAGCATCTGCAAGGGGGGGGGTTGATCAAAGCTCAAGCCTGCTCTGGCTTTGAGGTGTGAGCACCGCGTTCCTGGAGGGGTGCTTGTGCCCTGTGCGTCCTAAGTGGAGGGCCCAGGAAGGAGCCCTTGCTGCTTGCTGGAGGCAGGGGAATCCTGGGAGCATCTGCAAGGCCCTTGTGAGTGAGGTGGTGGGTGGGAGGCTGGTTTGGGGGTCTGTGCGACGGGCACAGGCTGCTGGTGCTGCAGAGGCCCACGGGAAAGGCCGCCAGGCTGGAAGTGTTGCCAGGGGCCTCAGGCAGCTTCTCAAAACAGGGAGTGGGAAAGGAGGCAACTGTTGCCAGGAGCTTCAGGCAAGAAGGTACCCAAGGATACAATTCTTGCAACTGTAACTGAGACATCCTAGAGGAGTACAGCTAAACCAGCAGAAAGCAGTGGGAACCAAGGTTAGGCACAAGACAGCTTTCTCAAGCAAAGAAATGAGCCAAGCCGAGACCATCTATGGAAAAGGAGCTCAGAGTTCATGGAAAAGGCACCTCCTCAGCAACCACTAGGGACCACCAGAGACCCCCACAGAAGGACCCCCAGCGATTCAGACCGCATGCGTAATGACTACGTAAATATGATAATAAGTTCCAGGAAATAGAATGAATATGTATGATCATTCCGAGAAATTTAATGCATCTGTATGGAACAAAGCAATATTACCTTTGGCTAATGCAACATACGGTATGCACGTTGGGAGGAGCGATTCCCCATGCATCTGGCATCGTAATAAAGAGAATGCTTGTTTCTTAATGCTCCATTGGTGTTAAGGAGTTTTACTGCCACTTTCGGTGACAGTTTTGGCGACCCAGGTGGGACTCTGCTTCTGAATCTTGACGGATCCGCGGGATGGCAGCACCTGCAGCCAGCACCGAGGGATTCTCGGGGAGAACCTCCGATCCCTGGACTGAAGAGCTCTAAACAAGACCCCTGGGAAGGTAAAGGCATTCCTTTCTTAAAAGTAAATAAATATAAATAAATAAACAAATAAAATTAATTAATTAAAAAAAAAGGTTTGGGTTGCCTGCCCATAAGATGCGGCAAAAGCCTCGCAGGGTTGGGCTAAAGAGGTACCGCAAGTGGGTTAGAGTCCCGCCAGATCAGGCTGGAGTCCTGAATTGCTCGATTTTTGTGGTAATGTGACCTTTGGAACGTTATTGGACTTTGTCTTGTGGATTTTGTGGTTATGGGTAAGCAAGCATCGAAAGAGGGGGGGATCTTGAAGAAATCACCTCTGGGATGTCTTTTCCAGCATTGGCGCACCGGGAGGCACACTTGCCAAAAGGCAATTAATTAAATATTGTAATCATTGGTGGCCAATGTATACTTTAGATGATCAGGAAGAACGAATAAGAATGCAACTGAGAACTATAATACCATATTAGGAGAGCAAACTTTGGCCTCTTCAGGCACCTGCTTGGAGGAATCCCATGGGTTAGGGCCCTAGAAGGAAGGGGGGCTCAAGAGAGCTGGTTAATATTCAAAGATCACTTCCTCCAAGCTCAAGAGCGCTGCATCCCTATGACTAGGAAGTCAAACAAAGGAGGCAGGAGACCTGCATGGATGAGCAGGGAGCTCCTGGCAAAACTCAAACAGAAGGAGGAAGTCTGCAGAAAGTGGAAAGGGGGACGGGCCACTTGGGAGGAGTATAGGAACGCTGTCAGAGTATGCAGAGATGCGACGAGGAAGGCTACGGCCCATTTCGAATTACATCTGGCAAGAGATGTCAAGGACAACAAGAAGGGCTTCTTCCAATACATCAGTAGCAAAAGGAAGACTAGGGAAAATGTGGGCCCATTGCTGGATGGGGTGGGTGCCCTGGTGACGAAGCATGCAGAGAAGGCAGAGTTACTGAATGCCGCCTTTGCTTCAGTCTTTCCTGTCAGGCCAGCCCTCAGGAACCCCAGACCCTGGAGGCAAGAGAGAAAGTCTGCAGAAAGGAAGACTTTCCCTTGGTTGAGGGGGATTGGGTTAGAGACCATTTAAGCAGACTTGACACCCACAGATCCATGGGCCCCGATGGGATACACCCACGAGTGCTGAGGGAGCTGGCGCATGTTATTGCTAGGCCACTCTCCATCCTCTTGGACAGGTCATGGAGAAGAGGAAAGGTGCCTGAAGACTGGAAGAAAGCCAGTGTCACCCCAGTCTTCAAAAAGGGCAAGAAGGAGGACCCAGGAAACTACAGGCCAATCAGCCTCAGCTCCATCCCTGGAAAGGCGATGGAGCAGCTCATGCTGGAGGCCATCTCCAAGCATGTGGAGGACAAGAAGGTGATCAGGAGTAGTCAGCACGGCTTCACCAAGGGGAAATCTTGCTTAACCAATCTGATAGCCTTCTATGACGGAATGACTGCCTGGGTAGATGAGGGGAGAGCAGTGGATGTTGTCTACCTTGACTTCAGCAAGGCTTTTGACACTGTCTCCCATGACATCCGCATAGACAAAGAAGCTCAGGAAGTGTGGGTTAGATGAGTGGACGGTGAGGTGGATTGAGAACTGCCTGAATGGCAGAGCTCAGAGGGATGTGATCAGCGGTGCAGAGTCTAGTTGGAGGCTTGTAGCTAGCGGTGTCCCCCAGGGGTCAGTACTGGGTCCAGTCTTGTTCAACTTCTTCATCAGTGACCTGGATGAAGGGTCAGAGTGCACCCTCAGCAAGTTTGCTGACGATACAAAACTGGGAGGAGTGGCCGATACACCAGAGGGCTGCCATTCAGAATGGCAGGTGCTGCCATTCAGAGAGACCTGGACAGTCTGGAGAGGTGGGTGGAGAGGAACCTCCTGAAGTTCAACAAAGGCAAGTGCAGGGTCCTGCACCTAGGGAGGAATAACCCCATGCACCAGTACAGGTTGGGGGTTGACCTGCTGGAAAGCAGCTCTGCGGAGAAGGACCTGGGAGTGCTGGTGGACACCAAGTTAAGCATGAGGCAGCAATGTGCCCTTGTGGCCAAGAAGGCCAATGGTATGCTGGGGTGCATCAGGAAGAGTGTTGCCAGCAGATCGAGGGAGGTGATCCTCCCCCTCTCCTCAGTCCTGGTGAGGCCACATCTAGAGTACTGCTCCCCAGTACAAGAGGGATGTGGCACTAATGGAGCAAGTCCAGCGAAGGGCTACAAAGGTGATTAGGGGACTGGAGCATCTCTCTTATTAGGAAAGACTAAGAGAGCTGGGCCTGTTTAGCCTGGAGAAGAGAAGGCTGAGAGGGGATCTTATTAATGTGCACAAGCATCTTAAGGGAGGGTGTCAAGAGGATGGGACCAGACTCTTTTCAGTGGTGTCCAGCGACAGGACGCGAGGCAACGGGCACAAACTGAAACACAGGCAGGTCCATCTGAACATGAGAAAAAAACTTCTTCACCGTGAGGGTGACAGAGCACTGAAACAGGTTTCCCAGAGAGGTTGTGGAGTCTCCTTCTCTGGAGGTATTCAAAACCTGCCTGGATGTGATCCTGGGCAACGTGCTCTAGGTGACGCTGCTTGAGCAGGGGGCTTGGACTAGATGATCTCCAGATGTCCCTTCCAACCTCAACCATTCTGTGATCTGTGGTTACAATTAATGCTGTTTTGCCGGGGGGAGGGGAAATGGGATGAAGTACCATATGTGGGTTGCTTTTTCACTTTACAAAATGATCATGAAGCCAGAAAAAATTGTAAACTGATGGATAATGATTCTAACGGTATATATGTCTTGGCTGATAAGGTGCAGAAGAAACGGAGACCGGAATGTTGTTCTGCATGTGATATTGGGAGAGGTTGTATTAAACAGTTTGAGGAAGCAGAGGAAGTGCAAATGTTAGTAGAAGTTGTATGAAATAAGGCAAGGGGGGGATGAAAACCCCTCACCATTCTATGAAAGATTTTCTGAAAGTGCTAGGAAATGGCCTGATTTGGATCCGGAGGATGAAGCCAACAGGAAAATGTTTAATATGTTGTTTACCGGGCAGTCAGCACCAGACATTAGGCGAAAGCTACAGAAAGTGGGTGGCGTAGGAGGTATGTCCATTTGACAATTAATAGAAATAGCTTAACAATAGGGAGGAAGTAGAGAAGAGAGAAAAACTGAAAGAGAAACAGAAGGATCGAAGGTGACAAGCTTCTCTGCTAGCAGCTGCTATTGCAGGAAATATGTTGTTTTGTAGAGGGCTGGGAAAATGGGGTGAAGTAATGTATGTAGATTTGTTTTTTGCATTAAGGGACCACCGTGAGTGGCAGAAAGATTGTGGGATGATTCCAAGGGATCCAACGGTACTAGCACTAGAGAAAGAGGGAACGGGTCAAAATTTGAAAAGGCGTTGTTGCGCTTGGAGTATTGGGAAAAGGTGTTTGAAGTGTGGACGGGAGGAGGAAGAAGATTTGGAATTGATGGTTGCTCCCCGACAGAGGTCTTTCAAAAAATATATGAAACTTCTCTGAGCTGCAGCTTTCTGCTTTTTACTGTCATCTTTACAATAATAGTTGTTTCATCTGCCAGGTTATGTTTTTTATATGACATTTGACAGCTATATATGCTGTTACATGTTAATGTATAACACTGGATAGTCACTAAATACAGAACTTTCCATATAACTTGTATCTAGTTCTTCTTCAATGATAAGTTTCGACCAAGGTAGATATTAAAAGGGTCCTTTACAACTTTTTTTCATGTAGTGACAATACAGAATATTCAAACAAATGAAACATGAATTATATCTGTGTTTGTCCTCACGTAGTGCATATTTGTTCTATCAAACATTTAGTTAAAAATCTTTGAAGGAGCCACTCAGGGAAACAAAGTCAAATACTGCTGAGTTGGCTAACACATTTGGAAGTACTTCTAGTGTTTTCATGCCTTTGGAAATACTCTGCAGGGAATAGAGACTTCAGGAAAATAAAAGGCTGTTGACTTTGGGAAGTCTGTTAGCAAAACTTGGCATGCATGCCCACGTATGAAAAATGTGGGACTAAAACATTACTGTTTGAGATTTGCATATTTGTGTATACCTGTTATACAGAAATATATCTTGTGTGCGTTACTAGGTGTTATGTGAAATGCGTAACTAAGAGCGTGAGAAATGAGAAACAATCATAAAGCACCCTGAAGAAATCTTAATTTCTTGCGTGCAGCTAGGATATATAATGTGTTCCCCTTTTATATGCCTCATGTTTCTATGAAATGTAAAAGGCTGATGCCAGGCCAAAGAGCTTCCCTCCTTTTCCGTTTATTTTGAAAGCAAATTTGCCTTTCCACGTCTGGTGGTGATGCAAGACGGCACGTGAGGACGTCTTTGGTATCGTCGCCTGAGGAAAACGGTCCTTCCTTGCCCGCTTTCACTTTCAAAAATGTCTCGAAGGGTTAATTGTCACATGTGCCTCTTGCGGATGGTAGGACTCAACTGCAGTGTTGATTGTACCCTGCCGTTAATCCTGCAGTTTGATGAATGGACCTTGAATAGGTGAAGAGAGTATACAGTGGGGATGTAACACAGGGTTAACTGTTCTTGCTGCTGTGACTTGCTGGAATAAATCACTGTATCTGTCTGCCGAGAAGTCCTGAGGGCTGACCCACCCTGTCTTTAGCTGGGCTCTTGCTCCTTCTGTCACCGAAATCGGGAGTAAAAGGCTTAAAAATGTAAACTTGCTGTACTTTTTTATGACTATTTAAATTAGCATACAGCGTACTTTTAAATGTGATTTTTTTTTTCTTTTTTCTGTGTTTGGCATAGCTGGTGTGTAATGCATTTAGAAAAGGAAGGTTTTTTTGGTTTGGGTTTTTTTTTGATACTGCTTGTATTCTAAATATTACAGGATGTGTTGCTATACAGAATCACTTAGCTATGGTAATTGTTTTTAGTTAGCAGCTGGATTTTGATTTGTCACACCATGTTAAAAACCAAAAATCCCCTCTACTACACCATCAGAGTGAAAGCCTGTATTTATTTTAACAGCATACCTGAGAGAAAATAGGGTGTTTTTTTGTTCCAAAGGTCAGCTTTTTTTCAACAGTCCTTTTTCCCAAAAAAGGTTCTGTATATGCACTGACTGGACCCAAATCAGTTAAGTAACTGAGTAATTAATATTTATGTCAGTTGTTCACTATTGCTATTCTTTTCAAAGCTTGGTAATCTCTGAGCAACAATTAACCTTTTTCCATTATTCTTATCTTTTATTCCAAAATTAGAGTTTTTTCAAGTGCTCTCGAAGGCTGTTACTCCAGTTGTTACTTATTTTAGAACAGGTTATTAGGAATAAAACTGAGGATTTTGATCGTATCTGCTGTTTGATGTGAATGCACAGTTTCAGTAGAATCCTGAATTTATCATTGGTCAGATGTCACTAAAAATTACTGAATGTTAATTCTCAAGCAATGCAAAGATTTTATACCTGCAGGATCCGAGAGATTTCTGAACATCTGTAGCTAAATAGGTTACTTATGGGCAATAAGTAAGTTTATCTATTATTACAGCTTCACAGCAGATTTTATAGTGCAGTAATGCAAGTTTGGAAGGTCAAAGAAGTCAGAAAGCCTGTTCCTTCTTCAAAGTGAAATCATAACTGAGTTATTAATGATTTCAGGACTGATCGAGCGTGCCTTGGCAGGAGAGGAAGCTGTTTGCTGTAGTGAGAAGCTTGGGTTCAGATGCTTTTTTCCTGAAAACAGTCATCCCGATTTCTCAAAGCATGTGATTGCACCGTTCTCGGTGGGACCTGTTCTGTATGGAAGGGCGTTTTAAAATTTTCTTTATAGCCCAATCCTATACCTCTAGAAGCTGGCTGAAAAAATTTCTGTGGAGTTCAGTGGAAAAAGATAGGAAGATTAGTCTCCTAATTAAATGTGCACAAAAAATGCTGGGCCATATTAATTCTTTCTGCCCTAGCCAAATACTGTCTCTTTTATGTTATACATACTATTTGAATGTTTTTTACTAGGAAAAATAAATGTTATTTGGACTTCTTTAATAAGTACATTCTGTAGAAACCTTAACAACAATTTTGTGATAGGAAATTGCTATGCAGGAGAATACTGAAATTTTCTAAGCTTTTAGTTGAATAGCTGCAACAAATTCCACAATGCATTTTTCAATTGTAATGGCTTGTAGCAGTGATCTAGCTCTCATTCTGTTCTCTGATTTATCTGATTATTGTTACTTTTTCCAAGAATGGCTTAATCTGAGAATTGAGTTGAGAGGGTTTTCTCCCCCCCCCCCTTTTTTTCCCCAATACAGACCTGCAGGTAGCACAGCCCTTCCTTTTCCCTAACGTGTCCATATAGTAAGTCCATGGGCACTCTCTTGTTGCTGTGCATCCACAGCTGAGGGCCTTACAGTCCTTGTTTTGCAGTGTCAAGGGTGCTGCTCTGGCCTGCTCTTTGGTCGGCAAGCTTCTCATTAGTCCTGCAAAGCAAAGGAGCCCAAGCATGACAAGCTTCTTGGAAGTACCACTGCATGGAAATCCTTTCGGAGAACCATTTGGATATTGCGAGTGTTCCCGGGCGGTGGCGACGGGAGGTGTCGGGTAGCTCTACAGGAGTCGTGCGTGCCAGATAGGCAGGGGCTGCATTCAGAGCTGGCGTGATGGGTGCTGGGTCAGCGTTTCTTCTCTGTACAGGCACAGAGGTACCTGCCGTGGCTGTAGCCGCCAACTGCAGTGACGCCTGCAGAAAGTGTGGTAGTATGTGAGAAAGTTAACTTTGGGATTGCCTCTATCAAAGGGCAATGGATTTACGCTTCTAGGACTGGGGTATGTATGTCACTAGTTTCTCCTAGAGCCACCAAAATGTCTACATCTCAGCCTCCAAGAGGAGTTTCTGAAACAATGGTACGACAGAAGCTGTCTTGGCATTGTCTGTGGCCATGATCTCTGAAGAAGCAGGAAGAAGCAGTGAGTTCACTGGCTTTAACCCTTCACTCTCCCTCATACGCTCTCAAGTTAGTGCTCTGGGCAAAAACTAGGTCTGGAACGCGTGTATACGCTCCAGCTGGAGACCACCCTTGGTTGTGCCTCCTCGCAGCCACGTGCACTTCCCAGGGGCTTCTGCTGGTATGACTTCACATCCATGGTGCTCTGAGACAGAGGAGGGGAGAACATCTCTTCATACTTAACTTCAGAAAAAGTCACCAAGGCCAAAAGTAATGGAAAAATTTAGCCAAGTCTGAACCTACCTAGCAAACCCTCAAGAGACTTGTGTTTAAAGTCAAACACAACTGTACAAACCTTTACCCTAATAAATATCTAAGCTATAAGCAACGCCTAGATAACAGCACAGATGGAGAAGGTGGCTGTGCCAGCTGTTTGACTTGGGCTGCAGACTTAGCTCGCGTTTTTGTACCCGCTCTTGTGAGTTCAGGCAACAGCAAATGTGAACTTTGAAAAAATATCTGCCTGGGGTTTCTTGGCACGGAGGTGACGTCCCATCTAGGCTCTGAAAGATGAACGTAGTTGGGCATCAGGCATCTGAGGGTGATAATTGAAAAGGAAGGTTCATCTGTATTTCTCTTATTCAGACTTAGACCTGCTATTTGACTCAGCTCTCTACCTCTCCTGAAATCTTTCTGGCTTGGCTGGGAAAAGTAATAATTGCAGTTGACTCTGGTCAAAAATAAGAATTTCACAGGCCCCTGTTCAAGCTTGCAAGCTTCGTTCAGTTATAAGTATGTGGTGGTGTATCGTTGTTCATTTTTTGTTGTTTTTTTTTTAATTGATGTGAACCTACCTATAGACTATAGAAATACATAGCATAGGAATATCTTGACTCATAAAGACTTCCAGCATTTTATTGTTTTCAGAGCATTTTACTTTATTGTTTTATACACACTGAAACAAATAATTTTAAAAAGATTTTTGTACGCAGTTTTTACAAAATTGGGCTCTTTTTGTGGTATTGGAAAGTAAACTTGAGAAGCTTTTATGGAGCAAATTTAAGTAGCCTGTTCTCAAAAGTTTTACTAGGATTTTTAATCTCTTTAGGGGAGGAAGGCTTATGTGATTTGTGTTATCCTTTCCATCTCTCTACCCATCTCTTCTAGTGAAGATGGCGATCAGACAGAAGAGACACTCCCAAACTAGTGCTGCTGTTGTGCAAGGGTGGCCCACTCGGTTATTAAAAATTGGTGAGCCAGCTGCTGCCAAACAACTGTGCTCTTAGAGCACCTGGGTTAAACACAGGGTGTGATCTTTCCTGCCTGGTGGCAAAGGTCCTGATCAGTGTACTGTGATCGTGTATCAGGTTGTCTATCAGAAAAATGTCTCAGGCTCTCAGAAGAGGTGTCTCCTTTCTGAAGTCTCTAGCTTCCTAGCTGAGACCGGAGAAATCTCACGCTTCGGTCTCTCTGGCTCTTCATTTGTGTAGCACTCCAACAGAAAGCCCAAAAGGCTTCTGGTTGTCCTGTCCTCCTTTTCTCCCACTCTGCACGTGGGCATGCACATGTTATTTGAAAACTGTCGTCTCCAATCTCTAGGCATTTTCTTTGACTGTCTCTGGAAAATTGCTCCATTTCCTTCCTGATTCTTTCACTCATCCCTTGTTCCTAGGTAGTCTTTTATTGTCTATTTGTTATTGCTGTAATACTTGGCATTGGTTCAGGACCCTGGAGTCACCTACCTCCCTCTCTGAGTGGATTTGGCCTCCTTGACAGGTTTTCCTTGGTGTCCAAATGCTCTTCATCCCATGAGTCATTTTGTATTACTGTAGTGCTCGAGAGCCCAGCAGTGACAAGAGCCCTTGCACTGAGGTGCTGTAGAGTCAAAGAGCAAAGAACAGGCTCCTCACTCTGGAGAGATGAGAACTTTGTGCCAAATTCAGACGAGCAGCAGCTAGGGCTGAACAGGGAGGTTGTGATGTGTCCTGAGTCGCCTGCCCAGCTGTGTCATGGACGGCAGAATCGGTGCTCCTGCCTATACTGAAAGTAGCTCTAAGGATATATGATACTGCAAGAAAGGAGGGGAAAACCCCCTCCAAAACCTCAAACCTACCAACATTAAAGAATATTCAAATTTGTGATTTCTTGTGTACTCATCTGCTGCAAAAAGGCTGATGCTTCTTTCAGTATTAAGCAGTGGAGATGTGCTACCATCCCATTTAATGCAGTGGGTTTTTTTCAGTGTATGGGTGTAACCCAGAGGCTGTTGAAGACAGAAATAAATAAAACTGTGATCAGCTCCCATTTGTATGTTTGAAAGGCTTTTCTGATTCCTAAGCTTTATTTCAATGAAGGCTCTCTCGATTTCTGGGTGTTTAAAATAATAATTGTTTTGTTTTACTGTGCTCAGTAAAACATGCTTGTTTATGGCAACTTCAGTTATCTGTTTTTTCCCCCCCAAATTGCACCAGGATGGAAGCTGTCATGAAATGGGGACTCTGCTAGCCAGAATGAAATGGAGTAGCCAAGATTGTTGGAAGCTTGCAGCTGAAACAAGACATGATCAGGAGCTCTGCATCCCCCCATGGGCTATCAGGAGTATTTTACCTCAGGCCTACAAAATCTGAAGTACCTAAGAACCTGAAGTATTTCAGTGGTCCTCTAAATGCTGAAGCTATTTGTATTGTGGAGCTGTTTCATGTTTTGTCAGCCAAAGTGCCAGCATCTTAGGGGATGAAGCCTGTTAGTTTTAGTGGTACGGGAGGAAACATAAATGGCGTGTTAAACACGATAGTGCAAGGTTGACGATGAGACATGGGCTCACAGAGCAGCTGCAACAGTTTCTAAACACCTGTGGGCACTGCAGCGGAAAAGACCTCTAGGGCAGGATTTGAGAGAATAACATTACAGCTTTCTGGATACTTACAGGGAACTCATTCCTGCCGTTTTCCTGCTAAAGAAGAGAGTTTAATAGTGCTCACACTGAAACAATCAATGTTGATGTGTTTGTGGAATGAAGTTCGGGTAGGTATCCCATTACTGCATAAAAGGTGGTGATAGAGCTGGGCTTGTCGTGAGGAACCCTGAAAGTCAAGTGTTGCAGTTTTGTGTGAAGTGAAACAGATGGAGCAGGGGACACCAAAATTGCTGTAGAGAGTTGTAGAGAAAGTGTGTATGGATGTGAGCATGCATCTATAGCTAGGTTTGAAGTGATGGTCTTAAAGACTCTTTGAATATGTACGAAAGGTAGGATGGGATTTGTTAAGGACCAGTGGGGAGAGGCTGTAGTATGCAAGGTGCATGATGATGAGGGTAAGGACGAGAGATTATCACTGTGAAACCTGCAATTTAGCTAAAGCTAAAAGCTGAGGAAGTTCTGTAATTTGGTTTCAAGTGCCCCTAGGAGTCTCAGGAGTAGTACGTGTGAATGTAGTGTTTCAGCTCTGTGCCCCTTGCAGTTCCAGACTGCAGGTGACATAGTCCTTGGGAAATTTTACTCTTTGTCTTGTGCGTCGTGCTTATATGCGTGATGAAGATCTGCTTTAGTCTGTGCTGTCTAGCTAGTGGGAGATCTAGGCAGCTTCGTATTGTTCAGAAATGCGTTTTGTGCATTTTGGCACTACGTTTCCTCTCCTTGTTTATGGAGAATCCTCTTAATTTCTCAAATCGGTATCTTTTCTAGACTGGGTTGAGCAGTGAAATGGAAATTGTCTCTCAGGAATGAAGAGGCATTTTCAGGTCACAAACTTGAGTGGTCATAAACATTTTACATTGCTGATAGGAAATTTAGGATAATTACAGGCTCTCAACACCCATGCATGGGGTGTTTTATTATTGAAACAGCAAGTGAAATGGTGACAAACATATGACGTATTATTCTTTCTCATGTAACTTTTAAAAGCATAGTATTAATTAGCCTAATGATTGCTAAGTAGGCATTTTGCTTTTTCAGTAAGTGCTGCTCAACTCCTGCTGTGAAAAGTAAGCCATAAAGACTGCAAATAGTTTGCTTGCTGAAGGATTTGTTCGGTTGAGGATATAGCAATTTTAAATAGTTTTAATTACTGAATAACAATCTTTGACTTAGCATAGGTGTTAACATCACAAATATACTGTCTGTATATTTTATTGACATTTATTCCCTTTCTCAGTATCTGATACTCCTTTCTGAGTTACAAGTTTGTAAATGTTTGATATGCACATTTAATTTGCATTTTAATCGTATGTGCCAGTGGCTATGGGTTTACAAAACCTGTTTTTCGAAGTGACCATTTCACTGTGCAAGTCATGCACTTATCCTGTCCCAAACTCCTCTCGGGTTGATCAGTGATGACGCTTGGGGGTTTTATCTATAGATCCATGGCTCGACCAACTGTTTGGACTGTAGAGGTGACTAGTGGTGCTTTTGTGGCTGAAATGCTAGAGGAGGACTTGATGTCTCCCATCCCAGCGGGTTATACAGCTGTTGAGCGGTCAGCTGTATTACTTGTTTCAGTATCCCTGCATATTGTATTTCATTCTTGGATGCAAGTTTTTTTTGTTTTCTTTGGTTGTTTTCTTTTTTTAATGTTAGCAAAGTGTTTGTTCCCCCCCCCCCCCCCCCCCGTAAAATGGTTCAATATATTTGGCATTTAGATCTGGACTCTGGATTTGCTGTGCTCTGCATGACGTGTCTACTAAGATAATAAGTATGAGTGGAATGTCTGGTTACTTCTGGCAATCTTTGACTTAAGAACAACTTGAATGCAAAGTTCTACATTTTTTTTAACTAGCTAAAGCTCAGTACTGTTTTAATGTTAATGTAAAATGGAACTGAAGCTAAATTTTCCCACAGGAAGTGGGAAAAGAACTGGAAAAAAATTCATTGTTATGAAGCAGCCATTTGGTTATATTAAACCACTTTTTTTTTATTTTTACATCATCCTTACCAAGTGACCATACTGATTTATATGGATCTCTCCTCTCAGTAAGTGTTGAATCTGTTGTCTGATTTCCACTAATGTTGACATTGAAGGGAGTATGAATTGCTAAATATTTAATTAAAGTTGACAGCTAGATGGAAGAGAGAGATATAGATGTGTGTCCCCAGTGAGGGAGAGGCTGCAATAAGAGCAAAACAACGTAATCGAGTGAATACTTCAATATAAATTGGGTATTGAACAATACATAAACAGAAAACCCCTGGGGCTGCAGTGAGTCCAGCTGTGCTGTTTGACATCATAGTGTTCACGTTGGAAAGAGGTGTTGTGAAAGTCCTGCTGCAGGGAGAACTTCAGCTGAAGCTGATGCGGCACGAGGCAGTCCTGCCAAGGTGAAGCTGCTGAGATGCGAGGCAATCGTGCCAGGAGGGTTGGAGCTGGAGGCAGCCAGGTTTCCTGAGCTCAGCTGCTAGCAGAGCTACTCGTTTGATCAGTGTCTTACCATAACATGCTTTGCTAGGGTCTCCACCTAAGCCGCCTCTTTCTTCTGATGATCTTTGTAATGGGCGCAGTTATCAGTTGTGCCAACCCATACAATGGCATAAAACCAAGCTGTGTCTTTTATGCCACGTGCCTTCCAGTATTCCTCCTTTTTTGGAGGCACAGGCAACCTCTGCTTCCTGACCGTTTCTCACTGTCCCTTCCAGTTGCAGCCTCAGTCCACGGTTTCACCATGTGTTGTCTTTCCTGGCGGTACGATCTTAAGATATCGCCAGTGTCTCTCCTCTTCCTTGCCCAGGAATCATTTGTTGTAGTGCTGCAGAACTCTCTGGTAGTTTTGCTAGTGCCACCAGTTGTGTATCCATGCTGAGAATCGGCTCCCTGGTCTGACCTGGCACAAGCATTTCTTCGTCCCCTGCACAGCCTGGCTGTGCAATAGCTGTCAACAGAGATGAAGAGAGAACATGCCCTGGTGAAGGAGTGATAAGACCGGTGTCTTAATCCCCACTGAAGACAGCATACGTGACTGCAGCCTTGGTCTGAATTGGTTGTCGCTTGTTCTGCTGAGTCCTGAATATCCTGAACACCTATCCTGAAAGTGTGTCCGTGCAATCATTAATTTTTAGGAAGATATGTACTTTGTAGGTAAAATTTCCATGGGTAATTAGAAATGATGCCCCAGAACTTCAGCATCTGGGTTCATCCAGATCCTAAAATTCTTGCAGCTTCTGAAAATATGACATGTCAAATATTTTTTTGAAGGGAAGAAAAGAACAAGGTTCTTAACGGCCTCAGGATACGTGTTGCAGCACTGGGAATGAGAAAGCTCCAGGAGCTTTAAAGCCCTGTTCCCTCTTTCTGCGTTAAAAGTAAACTAAGTAAAAGGCTGAAACTCTGATGGGAAACAACTGTGTTGTTGGCAATAATAAAAGAGTGCTAAAGTTTGCCTTGTGATTTCTGTGGACTCTTTGTTTTGACGGACCAGATGAAAGATGCCCTTAACAAAAGTGGGTGTTGAATCTTAATTTAATCTGACTGTCAGCAAAAGTAATCAGAGTCATGTTGGCATATTAGCATTTTTGATAGTTACTAAAAGGAAATTTGAAATGTAGTAGAATAATTAATTATGTTAAAGAATAACATGGGATTGCTAGGCATTGATCTTTGTAGGAGAAGCATTACTAAGAATGTATTATTGACTGTTTAGGGAGGGTAATGACAGCAACTGTGGTGCGCTAAGGGAGATCAGAGGTGCAGCATGGTGGGAAACCTGATAATGGTGGTAGACTTGCATCCCTCCCATGTAAACTGGATGAATGTCACGTCAGGACTCGTATCAAGACTGGATTTAGAGGTTGCTTTATCATGGAGCAGCTAATAAAGAAGGAGGCAAGAGGGGAAGCAGTTCTCAGCTTGGTCCTGAACAGCTCAAAGAGCCTCCTGCAAAATGTAATGATCAGAGCTGTTGTACAACAGAGATCATAATATAGCTCGAAGCACATCCTTGCAGGAGTGACCAAAGCCCTCCCCAAATCCACTGCTGTAGTGCCTGATTTCAAAGAGAAGAACTACGTAGAAATGGGGAGACTTGCTAAGGGGGTGCTAGGAAAAGTAGGACCTTTGCAGGTGATGTGTAGACTATTTCAGTTTGTGATTTTGGAGATGAGATGAATGCACACTGCCTGTTCAAAAGGCCTTGAGAGAGGGCCGGAGGACCACAGCATGATTAAATAGCAGAATAAGGGGCAGCAACTGGAATTACGTGGTCTCCTTCAAACAGCTGAAGCTGCTGCCAGATAGTGATAGTGTTGCTCATGTTGTGTAATAAAGCTTTGGAACATATTTTATATGTTAATATTTGGTCCTAAAAGCAATGGGAAAATTCAGGGGGACCCTTTCCCTCTGCCCATCTTACGGCATCCATTTTTTTATTCTCCGTTTTTATTAGTGGGAAACAGAAACAGAGAGGCAGAGCGATTTGCCAGCAACATGCCTGTCTGTGATGGGGTGAAGAATTTAGTTTAAATTTGCCTGGAAATTCCTGTTCTTGCAGAAATATCTTTGAAAGAGAGGCCTTGACAATTTTCAGAGAATGGCTAGATTATCACAGAACTGTTTTGCATTTGCACAATACGATTCTCTCTTCAAACGCTTTCCAAACAGTTACGGTAAGGAATCCGCAGAAAATAAATGCATCATAAAAAGAGCAATAACGCAATGCAGAGTGCAGAGAGCACAGGATTTAGCTACTAATACTTTAGGAATGCTGAGAGGCAGGCGAACACAAAATTCAACAGATCGGCAAGTACAAAACAAATGACGGTTTCCCATGGTTTGATCCACTGCAGTTAAGGATGCCAAGAGGTTAATTCTCCGTTTTACTCTCCTCACCGTAACAACAGATCTTTTGGTAGAAGTGTGCATCTCTACATCTTTCACGTGTGGTTCTGGGTTCAGTGCTCCCTGTTGACTACTGGACTTGTGAGCAATACCTAAAGAGCGGCATGTGTTAGGTACCAAACAGACCTTCATCAGAACGGTGCTGGGTAAATGACTGCATCTTCAGTGTATCAACTGCTTGAACTGTGCTTTCACGTGCAGAGTGGGTTTGACATTGTTTTTACCTTGAGACGTCCTGCTGGTTCACTGCGGGAAGAGCATTTCTTCACTTAACCAGGTCTGAAGTTGCTGTCACAAACTGCTGACTCTAGAAGTTACCCGCAATAGTTGGTGAAGAAAAGTTGTGTTTGCAGTGAGATGATGGGGTTTATGTACGGTTGTACTTCTGATACGTGTCTATATCTTCAGATTAAAAATGTTGTGGCCTGCCATAGAAAAAGCAAAAATGCTTGCCTAAGTTGCAGAATTGGCAGTTCTGCAGGCTGCCCCTCAGCTGCAGAAATAGGAATGACCGAAAAAGGTTATGTGAAGAATGAGCTGTCCATGGTCACTGGGGAAAAGCGTAGGGGCAGCCCAGAGCAAAGCCAGTGCCCAGGCCGGCGGATGCTGAAGGAGATGGATCACTTTAGCTTGTATGTTGGCACATTAAAGCTTAAAAACCCCATTCTCTGTTTTCCAGACAGAAGCAGTCTCCGCCAGCCAAGAAACCAGCAAAAATATTTCACAATGGACGTAGACGATGAAGAAAACATGAGTAAGACGTGTTTATTTACACAGTAATAAATGATGTAATCGCTTCTGAAGGTGACTTTCTCTCCCTAGCACAGCGGGTGACTATGAAGAAATTTTGTAAGCACAAATTAAAACGGTTTCTTTGAATGTTTTAAATATGCTATAGAAGAATGAATCAGAGCTTTTGCACTAAAAGAACTTTTAAATACATATGGCTATATACTAATCTAGTTACCCTGTGTGTGTTTCATATTTCTCTTCCAACACTTGGCTAATCATGCAAAATATTTATATTTCAAAATAGTCTGTAGTTTTGTAACATGACTCTTCCTACTTTGAACTGGCAACGAAATAACGATGACAGTTTTCTCACATTGATTAAACAGTTTGGTACACTGCAGCGATATCCCACATATGGGACTGACGCATCCCGCTGTGCTAGCGTAGGTAGCGCAGAGAACCCTTTCTGTGCCCTGGCTCTGTACTGTGTGTCCCGGCTTTCCGGCTGCTCTTCTGCAAATTCCTCACCTCCCGAAAGACCCGCAGGTAGGGTTGCAGGTCGCCTTGTCCTTGAGCTAGGTGAGATTAGTTCAAGAGCAGATTTTGTGCGAGGTTTCCAATCCAGGTGAGAGCCTTTTGTGCAGTTTTAGTAGGCAGGTCATTAGGAGGCTTCCTGGAAATAAAGATTGTGATTACATGAGATGGTGAGGGAAGAGTACTGATTTGAAAGGTCAAAGGCCTGCCCCAAGTGTGTACAGTGCCTCAAGCAAACATGTTGAAGACAGGACCATTTCTGTAGTCCGTAGTGCACAAACCATGCTAATGGTGGCCAGCATCGTTCTGGGCTTCTTGGGCTTTTTCACTTAGAATGACTGCAGTGTTTGTGGTTTGCTTGTTGCCAGGGGTGTTAGTTACGCAATGCAAGATACCTCCGCGTTCTGCCATCACAGCTTTCACGCTGGCAGAGAGGTAAGAAGAGGCCACTGGAAGAAGAAAAACAATCTGGAAGAGGGAGAAACGCTGGAAGTGCAGATGATAAGCATTAGGGTGCAGTTAGAGGTCAGGATGGGCAGGCTCAGGGGGAGAAGGGAGAAATGAAGGAGGCTGAATCAACATACATAAAATAAGTGGGGGAGAGCAGAAGCTGGAAGAAGGAAAAGCAAAAGGAGGAGCTAAAAAAAATCACAGTGCTCAGCTCACCACGTATCTTGGATGCCTGATTGTTCTCATTAGACAGCTAATTGTTCCAACCCTGGCCTAGTGAAGTGTTTAAATATATGTTAAGCACAAAAAGAGTCAAATATAGTGACCATCTTAATGAATACGTTGGTGAAGTGCTGTGAGGCTGCTTATTCCCTCTGAATGACAGTGGCTAAATGCTACATCTCTCGCAATGTTTTTGAAGCCCAGCACTATAGGAAGCTTTAGAAGAGAACAGGTGAAATTCAGTTTGAAGAAGTTACAACATGTTTTTCTTGGGAAATGTTGGATTATCATAAAAAGAAAACTAAAAAACTTAATTGTTTTTGAATGCTTCATTTTTCTTCAGCTGTAAGAGTGAACTTGCCTGGAATAGCTCTTAATATCAATTTCCTGATTTTTGGTCTTCAGCATCTGTTTTTATTTTACTTGTGGTAATTTTTTGTTTTATAGGTGTATATTGCAAATAGTATAAACTGTATTTCTGGTCTAAAGCCTTTTTCAGGCCAAATGTAATTTATGAGTAAAAGTTTTGTTCCAGTGTGATTTGAATGCAAAATAAAAGCTTCGGTGTTTTATTGCTGTAGGAAGATACCAAATGCATAGTTCAGAAATCGCTCTTGAATGTTATTCCTTGAATTATTAGGAGATCTAGCTCTCCGTTTGTACTGCAGAAACGTTAGCCTGTGAGCACACATCACTTAACCAGTTACAAAGATAGATAAAGGAATCTATAAATTTTGCATTTACAAGATCCTGCAACGAAGGCATTGTAAGTTACTCTTTCTGGGCACCACAGGTTCAAGCAGCACTGATGTTAAAGAAAACCGCAACATGGACAACGTTCCCCCTAAGGATGGCAGTGTGCAAGGCCCCGGGGAGGGGACTCAGCTCTCCAATGGTGGTAGCAGCAGCAGCAGCAGAAAGCGTCCTTTGGAGGAGGGCAACAATGGCCACTCCAAATTTCGCCCGAAGAAGAGGAAGAAAACACCGGGCCCCGTTTTGCCAAAGAATGCCCTGATGCAGCTTAATGAGATAAAACCTGGTTTACAGTACAAACTTCTGTCCCAGACGGGTCCGGTTCATGCCCCCATGTTTGTGATGGCGGTCGAAGTTAACGGACAGGTCTTTGAGGGGTCCGGCCCTACGAAGAAGAAAGCAAAGCTCCACGCCGCTGAGAAGGCTCTGCGGTCTTTCGTGCAGTTTCCAAACGCCTCTGAAGCACATCTAGCAATGGGGAGGACTCTGTCCGTGAACACAGACTTTATGTCTGACCAAGCAGACTTTCCAGACACGCTTTTCAATGGATTTGAAACTCCAGTTCCTTCCGATGCTTCCTTTTATTTAGGGTCCAATGGCGATGGATCCTTTAGCTCTAGTGGGGACTACGGTTTGTCGACGTCTACTGTAACTAGTAGTCTTATGCAGTCACCTCTCCCTGCACCATCACCGTATCCATCCACAAGTGGAAAGAACCCTGTAATGATCTTGAACGAGCTGCAGCCAGGGCTGAAGTACGAGTTTCTCTCAGAAAGTGGGGAAAGCCATGCTAAAAACTTTGTCATGGCAGTGGCGGTGGATGGTCAGACTTTTGAAGGATCAGGAAGGAATAAAAAGCTCGCAAAAGCTCGGGCTGCTCAGTCAGCTCTGGCATCCTTATTTAACATGCAGCTGGACCAGACTCCATCTCGACAACCCATCCCTAGCGAGGGGCTCCAATTACATTTACCGCAGGTGAGGAGCCTATTTGCTTTTTGTTCATATATTTCGGTGACTGCCAAGAGTATCCGAGTCATTTGTTTTGAATCAGCTTAAAGCATATTTCTGATGTTTACACCGCTTGCGTGTTTTGTTGGGTGATTTATCCACTTACGGCTTCTGTCAGCGACGTGAAATCATTGTATTCTGAAATCCTTCTGTTCCGTTGGACAGCAAAGAGGTTTTGTTTGTTGATCCTTTCAGCCTTAATCACATCGCGTAATAAAATGCAAAGCATAGCTTAGTGCCCGCTTAAATTACAGTTTTTATCAGGGGAAAAATTGAATCATGGCTTTCTCGTGTGAGGCAGCTGTGCACAGATGGAGTTCAAGTCAGGATTTTACTGCTTTAAATAATTTGATTATCTGATGCAACAGTTTTTACTAGAGAAGAAAATCATTCTCTCCTGCAAACCGAAATTGTTGGCATGAACGGTGCTGAACAGCGAATGTCAAGGACAGGTTAAGTGAGGCCAGCGCAGTGGTCCCTTGCAGCCAGTACTTGAATAAAAGCCAGACTTTCAGTGCGTGTATCCAAGAAATGTGTGAAGAGTTTTAAATAACTGTCAGCTAAAGGATGATGCACTAATCAAATCAGTTAATTGAAATTTACAATTATTTTAGTCGACAAATATGTGAAAATTACTTTGGCAAGTAAATCTGGTAAGAAATAGTTTAAATCAAATAATAGATGAATTAGGCAAAGTATTGAACATACCAGACATAGACAAGAAATGTAAAGTAGCTAGAATGGAGTAAATTTTTAATCAAGAAAAATTCCCCCTTATTTATGTACTTTTGTTTTTCCCCAGTCAGACACCAGTAATCATTTTTCAAATGACCTCTTTCTAGTGCATCCATTGGCCTTTTTATATTAACATTACATATGCTTATCTCAATTCCAATACTTGCCTATTATTTTCTTGCACCTTTCTGTATGCTTTTTTTAATGAGACTTTCAAGGCTTTGACCTTTGCTATCCCCAAGGAAGGTTTTAGAGTTTGTTAAAAATATAAAATATTATTGTCTAAATCAATGCATCATTCAAGAAAGTGGGATTAAAGAACATAATTTGAGGTTGTGAATATTTTAGGTACATTTTTCCCTCAAAATGTTTGGACAATTTGCATCATTTGGAAACTCATATATGCTGTCTTTTTATGTTGCACAATTATTGCATTATCGGTGAATGTTTCCTGCATTTTCAAATCTAGGACGGTGATATTTCATCTAGTTATTTCTGTTTATGATTTCTCAGTAGTTTCAGTTAATTCAGACCACATTCTCTGTAGAGCTTTTTAAAAAGCCTGTGGCACCAGCCGCTAAAGTAGTTCACTCTAGTGATTTGCACAGTATTAGTTCTTGAATCAGTAAAATGGTCAAAATTGGAACTGCCATAAGAAGTGGGGAAGAATTATTCAGAGTAGCTTCGGATAGGTTTTGATCTTCATTCCTGATGTTGTGAATCACTATCAGCTGTCTTAGCCTATTGCACCGTAAAACCGACTATTGCTATAGGTACGCTTGCCCTTATGCAGGAGATGGCCAGGACATTCGAGCCTTGGGCTGCGTTTTTAAATAACAAAACAGCAACACATACAATCATTTTTTTGCAGTGCTCCTATGCTGACCTTCATATCTATATTGTATAGAACAAAGGGTCCTTTAGGACCAGATTGCGTTTTACATCTGTTACAGGTGCGCAAAGGAATAGGCTACTCGGCTGTGGAATTACCCTGACACAGAGCATGGCATAAACTCAAGAGCGCCCAGCAGGCTTTAGAAGTAGTTCAGAAGTCTTTTGATCAGCTTGTAGTCAGGAATTTATTGTCCTTTCTTCACTTTGGTGTGTTGTATTAATGTGCTTTTAATTACAATTGGAATTAGCTGTCAAGTTATTGGAATTGTATCAAGGAAGAATTCAGTCTGTTAGTAGTTAGTAGTTAATAAGGGACTTCAGCATTTGTGGGACTTTTTAAGGGTTTGTATTAGGTCTTGCTTTATTTATCTTCTTTATACTCTTTGTGGGTTGTTCTTTTTTTACACAGTGCTTATTCAGTATGTGTAAAGATGATAAATTTGGAGATAATCCTAAAATGAGCAAAGCTGCAAACACTGGAGAGCACAGAAGTGACGTCAAAGGGATAGGATGTGTTATAACCCTTAGACCAAATAAAATGGTAACTGGGTTGGAAAAATCGGAAGCTCGGTGCATGCAAGGGGAGAAAAATCCAAGATACCAAATGTTCAGTGGAAAGAGTAAAGGTATGACGTAGTCATGCCAATAAAGATGTTGGAATTTACTGTCTGAGTGGCAGGTTCAAAATGAATTTTCAGTTCAGAGCTGTGCGGTAAAAAGGACAGGACAATTCAAGATGCGTAGTCTGAGATAGCATTACATTATGGATCTGAGAGTCAGTGGTCATCCTCTGCACAAGTCTAAGACATCTCTAATATGCTGTAGATTAGCTATATACATAGTTAATACGTTATGGTTAATTTGTGGTGCCTCATGAGAAAAACTGATAGAGTGCAAAGAATTTAGAGGAGAGAAAAGATTATTATTACTCTGGAGCTGATTGTAAGTATTGGATGGAATGCATATCAGTTATTACACACCTGATAGCTGCAGACACTGTGGAGGAAGTTAAATTTGGAGATACATGCGTAAGTTATCAAATGAAACAAGGAAAGTTTACATTGGAAATGAGCTTATAAAAAGGACATTGGTATAGTCTTTTGGGCCGTGGAGTGGATTATCAAAGTGCTAATCCAGTGGCTTAATACATTTAAAATCAGTCTGTGCAAAGCAAGCATATCTGCTTATTTCCAGCTTGACCTTTTGTGAGGGATGAAGCAAGGTTGCCAGTGGTGTGGAGAATCTCTTTGCTGAGAAAGTGGCTTGAAACCAGTAAGTCGCTTAATAAAATGTGCCTCAGAACAGATGAAGAAGTCCTGACGAAAATCAGGCCTCGTGTATGGATTGCCTTGGCATCCAATGTATTAACGTGGAAGAGATTTCATCAGTCTTACATATCGGGCTTTACTTTTCCAAAACAAAGAAATCAATCCGGTGAAACCTTCTGTATTAGCAGTAAGAGAAAGCATATACCAAGGACTCCAAAATGTGCACTCTTCCACTCCTTGCCGTGGAAGAAAATTAAATGTTTCAACACATCTAGGTTAATGTTGTTAAAATGTTTAAAATCCATGTTTAAGGCTTATCATGGATCTATAGAGTCTGTAGGCACTTAAGGTTGATGAGAACTGAATAGAGAAGATAGAGAAAGGTGAACAGTATTTTAAAATCTGCTCTGAAGACAAATGTGTCATGTGTTTATAGATGAAGTGTGGTAGCTATTGCAACCAGGCGTTTGCAAATTGTCCACGTAAAGTCCAAATCAGGTTACTGAAGAAAGGAGTATTTTGGAGGCACTGAACCCCAGGAAGAGCCATAGTGAGCCGGACCGAAGCTTCTTCTCGCCCATCGGCCTATCCCTGGTGCCAAATCGTCCTTTGCTGTCCCAGAGATCACTTGTTTTCTCTACTTTTTTTTTCTTTTCCCTTAGACATTCCCTGCTTCCCAAGAGGGCTGCAAGGGTTTGAAAGAGGTGGGCTGATGCTGTCACTAAAAGCAAAATCAAGCATGGACGGTGGCCAATACCAAATGCCTTGAGAAAACTGAGAACAGGGCATATCTCTAGCAACACTCCCCCAGCATATTCTTCCAAACTCAAGAATTTTCTTAGCCAAAAACGGCATTTTTCCATTTAAGAGCCCTTGACGGATTAGGACACCCTCCCTCCCCCCGCAAGAATTTCAGTTCTTTCTTGAACTTTTGTAAACTTTTAGCTTCCACAGCACCTTGTAGTATTAAGTTCTGCAGTTTAGGTGCGGATTATGGGAAGAAGCATCTCAGCCTGTTGGTTTTGAACCTGCTGCAATGCATTCTGGTGTGCCCCAGTAATTCTGCTGCCTCCTAGTAATGCACTTTTCCAGGCGCTTGGTACTTTTTCCTGCAGTGTTTCCAGTGCATATTGTGCACTTTGTGACTTCTAGTAAAGTCTGCTGGTCCAGGCAACACCTGCTGCCAGTGGTTGTGATGGAAACTGTTCTGCCAGGGTAGGTATCCTCTCGGGGCCACTGGTGGCTGGGGTTGGGAAAACCTTCATAGAAGCTTATCATGATATTTCCCAGATTTCCTCAAACTGTTGACTTAAAAAGATAGCTAATGAGTTGTGATGCAAAGGGGAAGCACTGCTGGGTCTGGAAACAACTGAAGAGATAGGAATGAGGGAATTGAAATTGTAAATATTGAATCTTACGGAAAGAGTTATTTAGATTAGTGAAAGCTGGAGAAGTTGTGAGAGAAGGCAACAAACTAAATAAATAAGCAGCATAATTGCAGATGAAAATAATTAAAACATCCACTAGAGGGAATACTTTTAATTATTCACCTCATTTATTGCAAATTCAACTTAGGGCAGAAAGAGCTTGTGTATCATTATGGACATACGTGCAAACAAAATGTTACACGGAAAAAATTGAGTGAGATCCAATAGTGTGATGGGTATTTTCACTTGAGGTACAGTATTTAATCCTGGTCTAATTTGGGGCAGGCAGGGAATAAAAAAGAAGTATTAAAAAACAGAAACGATGTACAAGTAAGTGATGCAAGGGATCAAAGGTCTGGGAAGACTTCCTCTGGAGAGATGCTTGAAGACACCTAGAGTGTTTAGTGAAATATGTTCAATGTATAAAGTTGAATAAGAATGTAAGAAATTCAGACCTGGTAGAAAGATCATACTGAATATGTTCATAGGAATTCGTGAGTAATGTCTTGAATTAATTGTGGTGGAATTAAAAGAGATAAAAAGATACATTTGTGTAAGTAATGAGAGAATTTACTGTCTGATTGGAGTTTCTTTAAATAAATATAAGAAACTTTTTTATCATGGAGAACTAGAAAATAACTACCGTGTTTTATTAGCATAGATATGTTTGCACCTTCTCTGAGTTGTGTATGCTGATCACTGTCAGAGGAGAGATAATGTGCCAGGCTGACCCCGATTTTGCCTACTGTGGACACTGCCAGTGCTCATCAGCTTGTGAGAAAGTTCACATGAGCCCTAAACTGTAAAGGTAAGAAGAAATAAACCTGAGGGAGAACATTTGTGCTTGAGAGGAAGAGGAAAGATCCCTAGCGCTCCAAAGAGTGCCCAGAAGTTTGGGAAGTTTTGGGTCAGTTCCCCGCTCAGATCCAAGAGTGCTGTCAACCCCTGAAGCGCCCTTGGTCCACCACCGCTTCAGTACTTACCAGCATTTATCTAGATGGAACAGCTGCTTTTGGTAGGAGTGATCTCCTGCTGAGATCTTCCTTCAGATCCAGACAGACCTGAACATTTTAAGGTTCAGAATATTTTAAAACATAGATTTTCAGGGTTTTTTTTCTTTTTCTGAAACATTGCTGTAAAATATTTATTAACTGAAATTGTTTTGTATATGTGGAAAAGAACTGGTTTCACTGTAACTTGCACCAGAGAAAGGAACGATGCACCCAAAATAGCTTTGAGCTCACATGCCTCAATGAGCAAACTGTCATCTATTTTGGGTCTTTCCTTGTTTGAATTATCCAACTTTGAATAAATGAGTTAATACAGGAGAGGGTGGTAGAGAAACTGTATGTGTCTCATGTTAGGGCACTTCCTGAGAATGGGAGAGGAAAGTTCAAATTCTGCTTCAATTAATGTTTATTTATATGAGATGGAATAGATCCCGAAAGAGATATGACAGATCCACCCCCCAGACAGGTCAGTGGTCTGGGCTTGATGGGGAGGCAGAGCTTCAAGTCCTTGGATTTTTTTCTTCCAGAACCTGACATTTTTATCAGCCCCAAAACAAATTTGAGGTCTGCAAACTATTAAGTTTAAGTATGAAGGCACCTCTGAAGTTGTCTGGTCAGTTAGGGAAGTTCAGAGATTTCTAACGCAGTGTATTTATGGGTGCATTGGGAATGCCCGCATAACTACTTATTAAGCAGTTATTGTTAAGCAGCTGTTTTGTACTCTCATTTTTACTTCTTCCTTAGGCTTATCAAGAAAAACAGGCGTTGAGGATTACAGCCTTTAAAGTATATTTCATTTAATGAAGTGATTTTCATCTGGTGTCCTTGTCTTTAAACTGACCTGTTAAACGAGGTAATAAAACAAGAGGGAATATCTCTTTGGAAAGAGAAAAATCTTCATGGTTGTTTCTGGAGGCGATCCAAAGCGGTTGGAGGAGGAGAAGTTGAGCGTTGTGGCCTCTTTGCTTCCAGCGGCCGGGCTCCTTGGCAGGCTTCCGCTGCGCCTTTCCTCACCCACCTCCAGCCTTCATTTCAGAGACATCCTGCACCATTTGCTTCAGTTTGCGCCCCTTGTTACCTTTGATAATTCCTTTGCAATAGTAAGGTTCAGCTCTGTCAGGCTCCTTCCCTTCTGCTCTCTTCTGTCTCTCCTTCCACCTCCTTTCTCAGAATCCCTTTTATAAAATTGAATTCAGAGTATATCCTTATTAATTGTAGAAGCCATAAAAAGGGTCACTGAGGAAAGAGTTTCCTTTTCTTCTTCTTCTTCTTCTTTTTTTTTAATTCAGCAGACTAGCAGTTTAAAAATATTACTATGGATTTGAGAAAATGGAACAGTTAACCTCAGTAAGCTCATATGTTACATATAGACTTCAACTGTTACTGTTTTTACTCTGCTTTTGTGAGACTATTTTAGAGTGTGCACCCAATATGATAATAATAAGCGTATTCAGGTTCTAGGAAACATACGAAAAACCATAAAATTGATTGGCTAGTACAAGCTTGCTTTCTTCAAAACTTTTAAGAATCGCTGAAAAGATTTTCTGTCCCTAAGTCTGCAAATATATATGCAAAAGCTTCTCTAGTGTTTGCCCAGAGATCAGCTTCGAGGCTATAGTAGCCTTAATTTAAGGAGAACAGAAAATGTTTTCCCACATGTAGCGTTGTCTCTTCTGTCTCTGCTGTACTGCCATAGCATCTGTCCGAAACTGGTTTTGCCCAGGTTGAAACTGCTAGCGATAAATGGTGATGGCCTGAGGATTTTCCATGCTTGTTTGAGCTGAAAATAAGATAACAAAAAATTATTGTCTGATCTGGATCTATTCCCTGATCATAATGTAGCTCATAGGGTAAACACTCGTGCTGGTATCACCTAGAAAGTTTATTCCCCAAAACCCAGGAGAGCTGAAGTGGACTGTAAGAAGGTAGGAAGAGCTTAACCCAGTGTTGTTCCCAAAGAAGGTACCTTTTGAAACGACAGCTTTAAACTGTTGTACCTGAATCTGTCAATCTTGATTGCCATGGAGGAGAGCTCAACTGTCTGCACAGTGTTTTTAGGGGAGCAGCTATCTCACCATTTTGAAATACAGAGGTTGGTCAAAGTTTTTTCATCACAAAACTATCCTGTTGGGGTATCTCAGGATACCCCCAACCAAGTGTACCAGGAAATACTGCAGCTTGGAGTAGAGCGTTCTTGGATACCTGACAGTAAAGGCAGACTTTTTTCCAGCTATCTTTGTTAGATGAATGAATTTGCAAGTATTAAAGGTTGATTCTTCCCTTCCCTCCACGCCTTATGATCCACAGAGGCAAACATCTTTATCTAAAATATTTTCCAAAAGCAGCATCGACCTTTAATCGAAATCAAACCACTAGACTTGTAGTTTCCCTTTCCAGGACATTGTTTCACTATGGGAACACTACTTGCATATCTTAGGTGCCGTGATGTTTTTGTGGTTCAGTTGGATGTGGGGGCATGGGATGTAGAAGACTATGGGGGGAATGTCTAGGCTTTGATAATTAGTCCAGAGGAGTTCCATTTCCTGTGGTGTGTGTCCATGAGGGTTGCATTTTGTATCCAGGCAGATTTTTATTTTATTTATTTATTTATTTATTTATTTATTTATTTTTGCGGAGAAGCTTGAGGGAAACTATGGGTGGTCCCATTCCACAATTGCATATTTACAAAGCACTCTTTCTTCAATGTGACATTTTGCTGGGGACAGTTGAGCAATGTCGTTTAGTAAAAATCACACTTTCCTGAAAGTTTACCAGTCTCTTGCAAGCATTAATATGCAGCAAAGATATTCTGAAGTAATAATACTTACTGATTAAAAAAAAGAATCTTCTTTTATTGGGAGCTCGTGATTAGAAGTATATGACTATGGCAACTAATCCTTCAAGTTCCCTATCACATCAGCTCATATTTACACACAGTCCCATAAATGAGCTTCTCCTTTCTAATCTCTTCTGTGACAGAAGTGAGTTTGAAGTATCTCTAGTAGGGTACTCCACTCTTGACAACATGGCCCCTATGACAGATAGATAAACAGAAAGAAAACACCGTTGATTCTTTTTCTTTATTCTTTAGGAGCCCTCCTCCCCTGCCCCAGCATCAGCAAAAGTGCCTGCAGAGAAAAAGTGAGCGATAGGCAATAAAAACACGACATCTGGTTTTTATCTTGTGTTTAGCATGAAGGAAGTGCTTGTCCTGGATTACTTCCTCCTTGATTTCAAGGTCACTGGAGCATCTCTCTTATGAGGAAAGGCTGAGAGAGCTGGGCCTGTTTAGCCTGGAGAAGAGAAGGCTGAGAGGAGATCTTATCAATGTGTACAAGTTTCTTAAGGGAGGGTGTCAAGAGGACGGAGCCAGACTCTTTTCAGTGGTGCCCAGCGACAGGACGCGAGGCAACGGGCACAAACTGAAACACAGGCAGGTCCATCTGAACATGAGAAAAAACTTCTTCACCGTGAGGGTGACAGAGCACTGGCACAGGTAGCCCAGAGAGGGTGTGGAGTCTCCTTCTCTGGAGATATTCAGAACCTGCCTGGACGCAATCCTGGGCAACGTGCTCTAGGTGACCCTGCTTGAGCAGGGGGCTTGGACTAGATGATCTCCAGAGGTCCCTTCCAACCTCAACCGTTCTGTGATTCTGTGATGATCTATCGCTATTCCTTGACTCTGCAGAGCTAGTGAGGCAGCACATTTCTAAGCTCTTCTGAGGAAAGTTACTGCTCCTTTGAAAAACCAATATACTAGGGATCTGTCTGTCGTCAGTAGCAGAGGCTGTCTCCTTGAGCTGCTCAGCCAGCTGTGTCCCTGTAGTTTACATGTTTTTGAGACATGAAGATGATGGTAAGAAAACAGGCAGCAAAAGTTCCAGATGAATCAGATTGGTTGTGTCATAAATAAAGAGTTTTTGACTTACAGTGTTATGGGAAACGGTGAGATTTTTGTTGCCATGACCATTATAGTTTCAGTAAAATCTCAGTCAGTGGACTTTTATTACTATTTTTAATATTTTGAAGGGCAGACAAATAGGCAAGTCCCAGCAGTTATTGCCAGACTTGAGTCCTCATCTAATGAGAAGATAATTTATTGATAAAAGCATGTCTATTCAGGCTAAAAAGTCTGATTCTCTAATTGTCAAATGTAACCTAAAGCAGATAAACACTCCATCTTTTCCGGTGGAAGTCAGGTGGGAAAAGGCTTTGCGGTGCTGTGAGGAAGTGGCGTGTCTAGAGTGGTGAGACAAATCTGAAATACAAAGTACTGCAACTTTGCGGGACTTGTTCTTTGTCGTCCTGCTGCTCTTCTGCCCACCTGAGGTATGTCCAGGAGATCTAGGGGAAACATGTTTGTAGGTGAGGTGGTATCTTTGTTGAGGTGATTGGAAAAAATGCATGAATTTTGTGCACCAATTCCCTTTATTGACTTACTGAGCCATAGCAAGCCACATGAAATGCATAAATAGACACAAGTGCTCTTAAAGAATCTACTATTTTAATGGAATAGACTGCTTGAGAGAAAAAGATAGTTCATATCTAATTTATTGGGTAAGTATTCCGCAGTTTCAAACCTATACAAGACCAAAATCTTGACAACTTAATCTGTAGACATTTAATAGTGCTTATTTCTCACCATGCACCTGTTTTTATGCAACTTGGATATCAGATCAATAACATCTTTAATATATTAACCTGCTTCTATCAGTAAAATTCTTTTCTTTTTTCCCTCCCTCACAGTTTCTTCTGTGTTGTTCACATCTCTAGTGGACATTTTTGTCTAGCTTGAGTTCTGCTTAGTTCTTCTTATCAACGCTCTCCAGGGTCTTATTTTATAATTCATTCAAGCGTTTTTAGGTTTCTTTGCCAGCAGCTTAGTTCCACGTTGTTTGAGATGCAGCCCCATCCTTCTGCATAAGCTTACATTTTCCCAGAAAGACTCACCATATTCTCATTTGTATACTAACACTGTGGTTATATCTACTTCACCAATTATGTAAGAAATAATCTTGTCAGAAAAAGCTATATATACATATATATATATATACACATACATACACACACACATATATATATATAAACCCTATATATGAGCATTCCACCCAATTACTTGTCAAGTAGCTATCGGAGCCTGTAATACCTTTTTATCAGCAGTACTGGCAGATAACTTGTCCATGGGTATATTCCCAGAAATGCCTAGAAGTTTGAGTTCCTGCCCCATGACAAAAAGCCTCATCAAGCGGTGCTGGTTCCCTATGAAATGGGGAGATTACAGGCCTCTGCAGATCAGCCTCCATTTAGCCATCTGGACTGAGGAGCTACATAAGGAAGCAATGTTCAGAGATCCTGAAAGAAGCGTTTCTGTACCTTTCCCTTTTACTACCGGTGGTTTTTGGCTCAAGGTTTTGTGAGCACCATTTCTGATATGCGGCATTTTTATGTAGGCAAGTGTTTGAGAAGACTCTTTCAGACCACGCTTAATTTTTACAAAGAAGGAATAATCCATATTTTTTGTTACCTGAACAGCAAGCCTTTCTGGCATGCTGATGCTTTGGTTCAACATGCTGTTCCTGAAGCATCTGTTCTGCTTGTGGTTAGGGTACATCAGTACTCGGAGAAGTTTTTCACTACTTCTGCAATAATATGTTCTCTCGTAACATTGATCAGCATGGTTATGCGTTGCTTGATAGCTGGTCAGCTACCAGCCATATTCTCCTGGAAGCTCCAGTATGTCTGATGTAAAGCACAGTAGAAAATTAGGTATGATTTTTTAGAAATGAGAGCATGAAACTTGCAACTAGGAAGCATTATCAGCAAACTACGCAGCGGGTTTGTGGCTAAAGTGTTGGAATGGGACTCTGATCTTTGTTCAGTTCTTTTCCCCGCGGTGGTCTGCCATGTAGCTGTAGGCAGGTTAATTATTTAAGCTACGTGTGTCTTAATTTTCCATTTCTAATACCAAGATGAGTATAGAACTGTGGCATTTATTGTTTTGCTTCTTGTGTATTTATTTACCTTATAGTCTTTCATCCTGCAAAGTTTCACTCTTATTTACTGCATTATATAAGTTCTGGGACTGGCACAATTAAATTTTGTGTCATTTGATCATGATGCTATTGTAGCACAGATTATGACAGAATTTTGGGTCCAGCGTCAGAAATACTTTGTTTGCATTAGTGAGATAAGAGTTTCTGAGTTGTAGTCTATTCAAATGCATCATGAAAATTCGTAGTTGGAGTGTCGGGGCTCTTAAAACCTGCAAACTGTGCAATGCAAAACATTGACTGAAGCTTAGGATAAATGCGACCTCCGTCACCACTGACTACTAGTCTTTGTTTCCAGTAGGCTTCTGGAAAAAGCCGTAGAGCTCGGAAATTATGACACACAGGCTGTAGCTATTTCTTCCTTGGCTGCTAAAGCTCTCCCAGAAGGGGGTTAACATTGAGAATTCCTTCACGTTGTTTCCGGGCTGTCAGCTCTTACGGGCTTTGCAAAGATGATGGTGGAGAATTGAGCTGACAGTCTTGCAGCCCTCTGTTTTTTTTGACCCTGGCAATGCGTTTTTAGATCCGATTATGTTTAAGTTTTTGTTTAGATTCAACTGGATCCCTCCACACAGATCTGTGTACTGTTGCCCATCAGCACTGTTGGTTTGCCTTGGACCCTATCTAGGAGGAAGGAGAACGGTGATTTTCTTCCATTACTGAAGGGGCCCAAAGGTAGTTAGTAAGCAGAATCTTCTCAGTCTCAAGAGTCCTTTTGGGCTTGATTTACTTGCCCACGCATGTGTTTAGCACCACATTCAATGCTCTTGGATACCAAAGACATCTGCATAGCACTGGCAGATAAGACACAGGACCTGTGCTCTTCTAGAGCATCGTGGGCCAGGTGGTTACCGCACAGCATCTCGGGTACCGCTGGGGGCAACACATGGACAACCGAACTGAGCTCTTTATACCTGGGACTTCAGCGATGGGATTTGGCTCCAAACTATAGACTGCTACACGTAGTCAAAAATATTAAGCCTAGGTGTTTCTGTGTTCATGAGTGTCCGAGCTGCCGTTATAGTCAATGGAGAGCTGCTCAGTGAAGTCTGGAGGGTGGCTCAGCTGATCAAATACAGGCAGTCTGTTGAGGGAGAGCTGAACGGTCCACCATGTTGACTGCATCTCTGTTGACTGTAACAAGAGCTTAGCTAGCAGCTTACAGCTGGACACCCATCTGCAGGGGTCCGTGGTCTGGACTGGGTTCCCTCCCCAGCTCTCAGTTCTCCCTCTCTCTTTGGATCCTGATGCTGATCCTGGTGGGAGACAGGTGAGAATGAGCTGCCACATCTCCCGTACTAGCTTTGGGCTTCTTTCTTTGTGCCTGGGTGGTGTGATGGTGTCTGAAACAGCCCAATCAGCCTTAAAGAGCCTGTTTTAATGGGCATTCCTACTTCCTCTAAATAAGAGGAAGATGCCTAAGAAGGTTTTTCTCTTTCTTTATGTATCTAGATTACAGCTGTTTCTTTTTGAACGTGTAACTTGCCATACTCAGCCATTTCTTTTGGAATAAATAACTGTGCTGCCATGCACACTGCTGGGGTATTGCGCTTCATGGAGTGCATGTGAAAACCACTTAGCCAGTACCAAGTACAGGCATTAACCAGTGTTTTTCCTCAAAGGCAATGTTGTTGCATGGTTTGCCCTGGTTTTCAGTTTCTTTTCAGGTGAAAATTCAAGATTTTGATTTTGACTCATTTCCTCTAGCTGTTATGGTTCCAACCGCCTTAAGAACATCAGGTGAGATTAGCTGCAGTGTTGAACTGAACCATCGGCAGAGTTCAACAAAAGCAGGACTGGTATTTTGAAGTTTCCCTTAATATTAGAAATTATTCACCCTTACAGTATGACCCATGTTGCTTGCCAACCCTGTTGGCAAATTATAAGGATGTATCTATTATTCAAGTTTTCCCGAAGGTGAGAGAGATGAATCTTCCTAATTTTTGATGGCTTGTTTTGGGTTATATGTTGACATTTTCCATTCCTAAATTTGCATATGTCTTGTAAAAATAAAAATATAAAATTTAACTACTGTTGAAAATGGATTCATTCTTATTTATGTAATAACTGCATAATTAATTCCATGGTTATAAAAGGTTTATATGATGGTTTGAAGAGGCTGGTTTTTGCACTTCAATCCTCTTGTCAGGTCCAATGTTTAGGATACTGAACTGATGTGTTTTGAGGTTTGAGCATGAAAATATTGACTCAACTGTCTATTCAGTTGTTCTCATAAGCCTCAAATGTTCATAACAATCATGAACATTAGCTGTTTTGATTCTTGGCTTAAGGCTGTCTGACCCTGTTTTCGTAGATGCAGAGCACACAGAGCTCCAGTTTAGCCTACAGAGAGCTATGAGAGTTCAGTATAACTGAAAATTGGACCCTAGATAGCTCCTGGACGCACTGCAGAACTTGAAAATCTTTGTCCCATCAATCTTCTAAAAATGAACGATGCAAACTCTTTTAATCTATTATGTCAAATCAGTACAAGTGCAGATCTTTATAACCTAATGGTTTTATTATTTGTTTAATTTCCTAATGTGCATTTCTGTGATTTTACAGGTTTTAGCTGATGCTGTTGCACGCTTGGTTGTAGATAAATTCAGTGATTTGACAGAAAATTTCACATCTCCACATGCACGGAGGAAAGTCCTTGCTGGAATTGTGATGACAACAGGTAAAAAAAAAAAAAAAAAAAAAAAACCACCCACCCACCCACACCATTTTAACTGCTTAAATACCAGAACTCTGGATGTATTCTAAGAAACCGTATCTTTTCTTCACTCAACCAGTATTGAAATATATTACTGTTTAATCTTCAAACTGTTGTGTTTAAGGCACTTGGATCTTGGTTAAATGTGATCACAAGAAAATTCTACCTGCGAATACTTCTATTTCAACAAAGTTCCTATATTCTGTACAGGTAGAGATGCCTGAGACTTCTGAGATATTTGAGACTTCTAATTGAGACTTCTGAGATAAATCGTATTCTATAAAACACATGTATCTTTTGAAATGAATTATGCACCTTTTTGGAAATAAATGTAAACATAACATTCAGCACATTAGTCACATAGACAGTATCTTCTGTTTTGGCATATAATGTTATAAATTATGCTTGCTTTCCGAGTCCTTAGGACTTTGCGCTTTATTTAGTTATTCTTGCAATATTTCTTTCTTGGTGCTTAGTGTCTCGGTCATTTTAATAAAAATACTTGCTGAAAGCAGCTTCTGTTTCAGCAGCTGACACTAGTGTGCACGTACAACCAGCAGCAAGGTTGTGCTTTTGTGATTGCTCACATGAGATCTGTGCTCTGCCGGAACAGTTGGATCAAAAGTGAAATTCCACCGTAAGCTGATCTGCATCTGTGCTGCTGCTGAATTTTCCTTATGTTAAGATTTATCCTTGCCTTTAGTCCAGTTGGTCACTTGATTGGACTGAAGTTCATTTTGGACCTGTCATGAAATACCCTATTAGCTGTACAAGTCAGAGCAAGATCTCCTCTCCCACCATGTTTGAATTGTCATTTTTATTCTTCTCCTCCTTCTTGGAAGAAATGAGATTGCTTTATAACAAAGGATAGTCCCACAGACTGCTTCACAGAATTTTCGAGGTATCCGGGAGCTTTGGCCGCATCCCCATTTAGGATGCACTAAGACTTCTTGCAGTTGGGGCAGTTCATTCGTGGTTATTCTTGTCCTCTTTGTAGGCTCATCATGGTCTTTTTCAGGCCTCTGGGATTCACACTTGTGTGCATTCAGGAGGCTGCTGCTGTGAAGGCAGTGCTCCTTGGGCTCTCAGTGCTGACCCCTCTTATCTGGGTTTCCCCAGGACCTGAGCAGGTCCAGTACTCCTGCTGGCATCTCAATGGGCTGCATTTGTGAATCCACCTGACAAGCACGTGGAACCGGCAGAAGGGCTGATGGCTTCACTGTGCAGAACCTAATGGAGAGCGGTGCGCGTGTGTTAGCAAATTGGGCATTGCTTCTGTCAGAGTGAAGGTTTTGTACAGATTGCTGCCAGTAAAGTTATTTGGTACTGGTTCAGCTGCTTTGCCTCACGTGGCTATGACGTTTTCGGTCTGGTATTCTGCATCCTAACCATAAGCCTCAGAGACTACACTGGTAAATGCAAGAAACTGCTTGAAAGCCTGGCAAGTCTAAGAGAAGGAAACTTGATGGGTTTGACCATTTCTAAAATTAATTTAAAAAACACTGAATTATCTTTAGTGCCAGAAGAGATCATTCTGCCCTAACCTTTATGATGTCCCAAATTCTCATGAAGTATTATGTGATCCAGAAAGTAAGGGGTTTGGTTTTAGTACAGGTGCTTAAACATAAGCTCATCAAAGATCCCTTCCACGCACATACTTTGTGCTCCAAGTAAATACAAAGTATAAGTGGGGTAAAACTGTTCCCCAAAGTCTGTCCAGTGAGACATTGCTAGTCCCTCATCCTGATGATCTATCTGTGAAGAACATGCTGTAGTTTTATTTTAGATTATTGTATAATGTTGAAAAAGTTGTTACTGTAATTACAGCCCTGTGTCCAAGATTCCCAGAGGAGCCATGTGCCCAAAGAATCAAAAGCCTTAATTAACATGTGACTACATTTTGATTAACTGAAGAAATAGCTTTGCACGTTATTAGAAAACGGCTTTGTATGGATGCGTTAAGTGTCTGGGGAATCCCTAGAATTAGGTGACCCTGACGCCCAGCCTTAGAGAACAGCTTCCCCTGACATGAGACACTGAATATCCCGAACAGGAATGCCGTTGGCCATGATGGCTCGTAGCAGGGGAGCCTGTACCAGCTTGTGCTGCCGAGGGCCAGCAGGGCAACTGCTGAAGTTCTCGTAATGTCACTGTTCCCTTCATAAATCTCCACCTGGATTTGTTCTGTTCCCTGTGTTAGACCTCAGAAAAACGCTAGGAAATTTCTGCACGAGTTCAAGGTTTTCAGATTAAAAATAGCCTCTGCAAAGCCACAGTGAACACACAGAGAAGAGAGGTACCTGTCGCTACACGGGGGCATCAGGATGACTTGGGCTGAAGGCTTTGTCCAATACTTTCATTTCGCTCGGCCCCTTTCTTTTCATTTGAAAGTGCCAAGTTTTTGATCTGCTGCGTGTTTTATTTGAACATTTCTTCTCTTGGCTGTTTGGTAAATAACAAAAAAGTAAATTCTATGAAAATGCCAGCTGACTAAAATGAACCTTGAGCTAACTAAGCTACGTTTCTCTAGGTAGTGACTCTAGTAAGTATTTGGCAGAAATATATGCTTAGAAAATACAAAGGCTGTATGTTTCGCTACAATATCTGGGACCAGACTCTCCCCTGGAGCTGGTACGTATCACGGACGAGTCCCACCAGAGAGCTGGTTATGGCTTCTTGATTCTCAAGTGACTAACCGTGGCCCCTTCCACACGTTAAGCTTTATTTCTACTGATTTTGAGGTGGTGGAGCACCTCCCCATCTCTCCTCCTTGGTTTTATCTCAGCCCCATAGGAGGGCAAGCTGGGCTCGTATTCATTTTTGCGAAGGCTGTACTTCGGTTAGGATTTATTTCATCAACAGTGACAGCTCAAACAACCCGTCCTGTTCCGTGCCACTCATCCCCTTACTAATTACTTGTTCTGCCCCGTATATTGGCACTGCCATAGGGCAATCAGGTGGTGAACAGTACTAGGGCCCTGAATTGCATTCAAAACAACGGCTATCTTCCCCATCCAGCTCACCGCATGTTTGCCCAGAGGTGTGCCAGCAGTACAGGAGTGCGAACAAGCCGCTCCAGAGTCGGAGCTGGCACAGCTGTGGATGGGACGTGCATCACATCTGGCTCTACACTGTAGCAGGCTCCCTCTGTATAGGCACCCCTAGGAACTGAGCTCACATTAAGGGGAGGATCCTAAGCCTTAGGTGCCTAAAGTCCGGTTAAATCTGTTTTGGGGTCGGTGTGTAGAATGTGGTTTCTCGACTTTTACTTACTCTAATAACTATTCTGCGGCAGGAAGATAGCAGAGGGCATTTGGCAGGGCTGGCCGCTTTCTGCCTCTGCTGATCAAGCGTTGTGAACTTCGAAGGAATTAGCGTGTGGCTTGTTGGGGCTTTTTGCTCTGTTTTGCTAGAGGGATGTAACATTTTGGACCTGCCTTTCTGAATTCTTCATACAGCTGACCTCTATTTTTTGTGACAGAGGCAGTTTTCTGACTATAAAACACAAAATATTTTTAAAGATTTCACATCTAGTTGTTCTGTGCAGAATTATTTAACATCAAGGACTATATCTCTAGAAATATTATACTGCTGATAAGCTTTGCAGCGGTTTAAGCATTTAATCTTCCTTCCTACTGTAGTTCTACCTTTCCTGTTCTTGGCTTAATACCCAATCAAAATGTGTTGTTTTTTAATAAATCAGTGCCTTTTAATAAGACAAATTTCTAAAATCACAGTGGATATCTGCATGTGTAGCCAAGAGGTATGTGCTGCAAGCTAGCGGGCCAACCGTGTCTCAGAAAAAAGCAGTGTCTTTGGAGTTCAGGCTTTAATATCTCTTCCTGAAGCAGCAATGTTTTCCTTGCAAGTTTTCAATTTCTAACTAGTCTGAACTCCGAAATGAAGAACTCACGTGAACCATAGACCATGCTGGTATAGGCGCAGGGAGGATAGGTCTGAGTGAAGCTTTTGCTATAAAGAAAGTATTGGAAAAAGAACCAATTTTTTTGAAAGGAAAACGCAGAAAGAAGCATTGTTTGAATTTTGCGGGAAGAAATCTCTTGCTAGAATGACTGTGATTTTTAATTGCCGAAATTAAAATTTTGAAATTTTGTTTTGCAGGTACAGATGTGAAAGACGCTCTGGTAATAAGTGTTTCTACAGGAACAAAATGCATCAATGGTGAATATATGAGCGATCGTGGTCTTGCATTAAATGATTGCCATGCAGAAATTGTATCTCGCCGGTGCCTGCTTAAATTTCTATATACTCAACTTGAGCTTTATCTAAGGTAAGCTTGAGAGAAACAGAAGATGAACTAACACCACCAAACTGAAAAGCTGTCTTAAACACTTGTCTTATATTTATTTGAATGTGAAACAATTGTCCTGAAATACCCTGCTGAAACAAGCTAGTATGTGAAGTAATCTCTCTTACATTAGAAAGCGTAACTGAGCACTTCAGGCCATTTCCCATAAAGTTTAACTTTAACAAAACGTGTATTCAACTAGGTGTGAACCTGGGGAGGGAAGCGTGGAAAAAAGTATTTGGGAATCTTTTTGTAAGCTATAAACATGTAAATCAAAATAATCTGGGCTAGCAAATATGTGAAGTTTCATTTCCTGATAAGTCTCTAAAAGTTCACTGGGAACGTCGAGGGCTCTCTCTTTCTTGTCTCTAGTGTCTCTTCATTTTGTTATTTCTAATAACTGTTAGAGTTATAACCATGTCTAGACATACTGTAATCATTTTAATGTCTATTGAGACTGAGCAGTTTACATTACTTATGTGTTTATTTCAGTTTTGACTATAGCTTTCTTCTCTATTTCAGCAATAAAGAAGATCAGCAAAAATCCATTTTTATCAAATCTGAACGCGGCGGGTTTAAACTGAAGGAGAATGTGCAGTTTCATCTCTATATCAGTACGTCTCCTTGTGGCGATGCTAGGATTTTCTCACCCCATGAAGCAGCACAAGAGGGTATGACAGCAATCATATTAAAGCTGTGGAGTCTAAAGCCTATTTGATCACATACAAGTGGCACAGTTAGAGCTTAGGTGTCTTCTTTCCTTTTTGTGTAGATGTGTGTTAGAAAAAGGTCTCTCCAGAAAATCCGAGTAATTCTTCCTGTATCACAGAAGTTAAGTATAGGCAGATCAACCACCTGGGCTTGAAGAGGCTGAAAATTAGTAAAGATAAGCCAGCGTGTCAGCAAGTATCCTTACAGAACTAACCAGGCCATTTTAATCTTGCTGTCTCTTAATGGTTGTTGTCTGCCTGCTCATTTCTTGATCTGCTGCTTGACTTCATTCTAATACTATAATGTGCAGAATAGAATTTAAGAACTACCTGCTACATATTAATTGTTCCTTCATGGAAAGCTTGGTTTAATTGCGAATGCATTTTAGGAGACACGGTGTACAAGAGAGATGTTTGATGCTGTAGCTAAATTGAAAGGAGCAATAGAAATTGTTACGCAAGTTAACAATTATGCAGGCAAGTGTCTTTAATTGACTGTTCTTATTTTAATGCCATATATAAAGTATGTTGAGAGTATTTCTGAGTTGATGGTGAGCACTTTTTGTCGTATAGATCAAGGGGACAGACATCCAAACCGCAAAGCAAGAGGACAGCTACGGACAAAAATCGAATCTGGGGAAGGGACAATTCCTGTGAGATCTACTACCACTATCCAGACGTGGGATGGAGTATTGCAAGGAGAAAGGCTACTTACCATGTCATGCAGTGACAAGATAGCTAGGTGAGATATTACTAATTGGTTTCTGTAGTATTGTTTTTTTTATTGCTGAATAAAAAAGGCAGGTGTGCATGACGTGCAATGAATGTGCAGGTTATCAATGGGTTTCACTGCTTAAGCGTAGCGCGAGGGGGGCTATAACCATTAATAAAGCTCTGATTCTTCACCTGCGATTGGTGTCAGACCTTCTGCTGGCTTCATAGGTGGGGCGGAAAAATTATCTGTCATTCCAGCCACTTAAAGTCAGGACAGCTTTGTTTTGTGTTTATATCACTGGAAAATATCAGAGGAATGGTTTTTTTTTTTTTTTTTTTTTTTTGGCCTAACATAATACGGCATTAGCAAAACAGTGCAATAAGTACATTACACAAGTCATATTGGATAACTTCCTCTGATGTATTTACATCTTTGTATATTAGAGATACATGTGAGTTCCATGGATGGATTTAGAATTACATTGTTTCATACAAGGAAGAAATGTTTCAGTTAAAAACATGTTAATTGATGGGCACTTTTAAATTGTAACTTGAAAATGATTTAAATTTTATTTGAAATGTTTTTACTTAAATGGTTGAACTGTAATTAAAATAATATGTTTTCTAACATTAGTTCTTTTATGTACATTTATCTGATTTACTCTTTTTTCTTTTATTATTTAATTTTTCAGTTTTCTTTTTAATTGGGCATAGACAAAAGATTCACCTACAATTTAGCAAGTGTCCTTTAAATAGTATCAGAAGCATGGGAGACTTCCTAGAAAATTGTAGCATGATTTTTCAAAATGAGTCTGTATGTTTTCAGCCTCTCTATGCTTTCATAAAATGTGTAAGAGAAATGCCAAGTTTTTCAGCTGATGTTTTTAGCTTAATTTTTAATAAAAATAGCTATGCATTTTTGTCAAGTCACGGTTAGTTTGATTCAAAATTTATTGAGCATATTTTAACACAGAAAATAAGTCAGAACTTATTTGTTGTACACTGTGTATACCAAATTAACGATACAGGGTGAAGGTTATGTAATTGTTTTTTTCCTCTAGTCTTGTCTCAAGCAATCAACATCTCTACTGAATAAAGACGTTTTTCTTTGTTATTTTTAAATCCCTCTGACATAAATGGCCAGGGCCTTTTTGAAGTGAGGACAGTGGGTTGTTGAAAAATAATTCTATAAAAATGGCATTTAAGTTTCTTTTAGAATTTTATCAATAACTCACCAAGCAGGTTTGCCAGCTTCACATCAGTGACTTCTTTCAGCCGTCCAATATGGTAATCATGCTGCATTCATTTGACTTCTTTTATCACGTCATCATTGCTATTAGTGAAAATAAAAAATGAAGCGAGTTCTTGAGCTAGAACACATTTGACTATTTTGTTGATTTTGTGTGATGCAGAACAGAATCCATCTCACGCTTGCCTAGCTAGCTGTCACCTCTCCTTGGGGCTAATGGGAATAATTTTGTTTGTGCCAGTGAAGGAAGCAAATAGAATCCTTTGACACAGAGCAAAGACTATATGACGGGTAAGGAGGCCCAAATTTTCATATTCTTTTTTCTTTTTTTTTTCCATCTCCTCCTTCTTCTTCTTCTTCTTCTGCTTTTATTTTTTTTAATTTCCCTGACACTTATGATCATGTTTTGTCCATTTAAATTTGAAAGAATGCATTGCTATGTAGTTTCCAATATTCAGTACTACAGAACAATTTAGCCCTTTCAGGTGTCACTAAATTTTCAATCAGGCTAACTTGCTCCTATGGCACAGAAATAATTTCTTTAATAAAAACCTACTAAGTACCTCTTAAGTCAAACTCACGGTCAAACCAAAGCTTTATTTTGCTAAAGATTGCATTTCTTTGCACAATAAATCTTCCAGCCTAGACAATATAGGGGTAAATTCTCTTTGTGCAGGATTACGTGGGGAATCCAGTGTATTAAAATTATTGATTTCTGAACAGCTCCCTTGTATAATCCAACCTATTACTTCAAGCCTCTGAGTGCTTTGTTGCAGCCTGTTGTCTACCCCATCCTGAGCCGGTTAGGAGTATCTAAGGAACTTGCAACCTTTCTGTTTTACTTCTCCGTTCCAGTGAAGAGTTGCTGACAAGTACAGGCTCTCCAGCGGCTGCTTTCCACTGCGGTGGAGTGCCAAGCCCACCGGTAGTAAGGGGATGAGCTTTGATACTCATCTGTGGGCTTCCTCTGGTTTCTCTTTACGTTCTGACTGCAAGTTGGCAAACTTAAATTCACGAAGCTCTGGGTTGGATTCTGCCATGGACTGGGATAGGACTCATGAAATGGGCTTTGGCTGTAGAATGATGTCGGTCTGCTGTTTTCCCCGAGAGCTCAGCTCGCCTTTTCTTCCCTGGCTTCTCCAGTGGCAGATACTCAGCACTCCTTACGCCACCAAAACATCCTCCTGAAGGGACAGTCCTGCTGTTCTCTGCCAGTCTTCTCTCATTATCGCAGTGGTAAAGGCAAGGTGGTGGTTTAGCTCCCTTCCCAGTCACCTGGGAAGTGAGAGAGCAAGAAGTTGTGAAACAGCCCTGTAGATTTTGCCTCAGAAAGTCCTCGCTTTACTCTGACTGCTCATCTCCCTCTGTTCTTGCTTTTGTAACCTTCTTTCACCTTGTGCTTGTGTTGGGAGAATGCTGGAGAGGTAGGGGAGAAAAGACAAAAACGATCAAGAAATCTGAAAGTTCTGCTTTAGGGAGGAAGGAGTGGTGGGGGGTCCCTGCCAGGGCACCAAACTCTAACCTGTAGTGATATCATGTGGTGTAAACCTGGAGAACAGCAAAAGGTCTGTATATGTAACAGTAGATGTAAGCCCACCTTGGATCAGAAGCATTCGAACTGGATTATTCCTAATGTGTTTAGCACGTGATGTCATTCGAGGGCAGTGTAACGGTGATTTCTATGACCAGAATAATTGGTTTGGAACATTAGTATTCATAGATTTGTTTTAAATGTATCCTGAATTTGTTCCATATATGTGTATTTTGGCTTCAGATAATTGCTTGAAGTTCTCATAAAACATTCCAGTCATAGATGGAGTATGTTTTATTGTCTTGCTGAGAAGAACAGAACGTTTTTCTCCGTGTTTTATTCCTAGGAATGATCCAGGAATTGAGAAGTGGTTTAACGTTAGATCCAGTTACTAAGGGGGAAGTCGCTTGTTCCCTTTTTGTCCAAAAGGGGAAAAATAATTATTTCTGATAATCTGTTGAGTGAAAGAACACCGCCTGCCTACACATTGGCCTTTTCTTGTCTTGTGTTTATTCAGAGTAGAAGATCCGAATGGAAGTTCCTAACTCAGTCTTTATGTCCATCTCTTGAATGGCTTTGCTCACCAAAGGCTGTGTATTCTGCAGTTATATTCATTCTCGTCCAGTATTTTTCTGGTTCGAAAGTGATTTCCAAAAGGAGAGCTTCACAGCTGAGTTAGTATGATCTCTGAATAGCAGTAGAAAGAACAATCTTCTCATCAATTCTCAATCAAAATAACAGTGGTCTATTTGAATGTATTAATTTTGATATGTGGTGACTGTGTGGCACCTAGATTAAAAAAAAAAAAAAAAAAAAAAAAAAACACCTCAGGGAAAGTGGAAGGAAACAACTACCCAAGATGAGGTATCTAAGTCCTAACCAGTAAGACCAGTGACCTGAGTCCTGGCTCAGGCTTGGCAGCATGCAGCAAACCCAGGCAACAGCAGAAAAGATGGGACAAGTCAGAGCATTGTGGTTGCCAGCCTAGATTCAGCTGCAGCTTTCCGATTTAGCTAACTGAAAATGTGACCGCAGCATGAATAAAAAGATCTTTGCAAGGAATCCTACCGTCAAAGAACATGGACTTCTGGCATTAGTTGATTTATAGTGTGGGCTGCTACCTGACCCACTTGAACTGGAAAAGAAAAGAAACTCTGACTGCACTCCACATGCAGATGTTGCTGCCTGTTTGTGCTGTGGCTCATGGAAGGAAAGCACTGATCGTAGAGCTTCAAATAATCTCTTAGACAAGGAAGCAAAGAGAAATCAGGAGTTTAGATTTGACCGAAAGAGAAATGAAAAGGTGATTCGATCAGTGAAGTCTGCTACAGTCCGCTCTGGCTGTTCCTTCTGCCAGGTAATGAAAGCGAAGTCCAGCTAGACAGGTGCCCACAGCAAGCAGATCATGACCTATGCAGCGTGAGTCTGGATTTGACTTGAAGAGCAGGAGTGTCCCTGTGCATGAATGATGAACCACAGTGAATGGTGAACACGTCCGTTATGATGAGGCAACAAACGAGCGCACTAAGAGCCAAACGCTGGGATATTCAGTCAGATCCACTTCGGAGACACAGAGGTGAAGACTAACACGGAGGGTTCTGCAAGCATCTCTGGGGATGATGCCCGCCTTAAACTTGTCAGGCTGATCGTAACAGTCACAGAAAGTAGAAATAAGCAGAAAAACCATGAACATAGCTAGTGCAAACACGAGCACCTTCTGTTCAGAGATAGCTAGAAACACAATCTTTAGGTTCCTAAGTTTGCAAGGTAGGAAGCAAATCCTCTCACACCTTGGATGCACGATCATCAGGAGGGGCTCCTGGTTCACAGGGCAATTCAGAAGGCCTCAAAATCTTGTTGGTATCACAGTAGGCAAAGCCTACCTTTGAGATTATGGCCTGAGAGAGCTGCCATCTGGGCTGCAAGCCTTTGTCGTGGAGGAGGGCAGAAGATTCATATGACGAGGGAAAACACTTTCCAGGGATGGTCTGACATCTTCTCACATCTTGCAGCTTGCCCCAACCCCTCCCAGAGAGGAGCGCCCCAGAAGATACAACATGCCTCTTACTTGTCCTTTCATTGTGCTTTTTGTCTTTTTTTTGAAGAAAGGAGATTTGACTGAGGCCTGTGAAAACAGAAATTAAATTGCATGAAAATATAGTTGTTACTTTGCATTACATAAAATTTCCATCCTTAGTCCCTTGCCTTTGAGTGCAAGTAAAAGCTTGACATAAACAAAATGTCTACTAAATCATTTTCCTTTTCCCATATTTATTGCTGTTTATAAATGATATTAATAAGAGTAGCTCTTTGAACTGTAACTTGTTTTTTCTCAGGATTTGCAGTCTCTCATAAATATAACTTCATTTTTCAACAGACAATTCATTTTGGTAGTTGCAGAGGATTCAGTATTCATTTTCCTGTGATAAGTTCTGACACCAATTCCATATGCACTGTTTAAAATGCAATGAGTAATGACTCAGCTCTTGCATACTTCCGTTTGCATAAAAATAAATGAGTGGTGCTGAGACACTGGTATCAACGTCATGCTTTATCGCTTACTGCTGTTAGGCTCCCTTCACTTCTGTGGTCTCTCTGAAACAGTATCAATAATGAAATTTATATGCAATTTGGGTTTGGAAAGTTCAGAGGTGAGTTTTTAACTGCAGCCTGTATTTTCAGCAAGAAGTGCACTAGCAAAGTCTGTGCTAAGGTATTGCTGCAGAGTTAAATTTTATGTTTTTTTTTCCCCATGTATTCAGAGTTGTAAAATGAGCTGTACATCATGAAGACATTAACAGACCAATAGGCATCCTTATAGGTGTTCACCATAGGTGTCCTTGCCTCTGAGCACGTATTAGTCCAAAGCAGAAGTCTGACAACATAGAAAGGAAAACAGGACTCCTCTTGATTTAAAGTCAGTGTTGAGTTTCTTTGTCCTCTTTTTTAATGTAGCATAACTGAAAACTGCAAAAAGCTTAAAAGGTGTGCATTAGCCTCCAGCTTGTTAGCATCTAAGCAGTGAATATAGATTAAGGAAACCAGTAAGTATGATAATTCTGGAAAAATCAGATTTCCCTGACGTGGTGCTCATCTGTAAAATTGTAGCTCTCAGGTGAGCCTGCTGCACAGAGAATGTTCCCTCTATAAATTTCAGATTTTGAACACAATTCACGTGCAACTTCATTGCCAAACCAAAAGCTGTATGTGAATTTATGGATACTTAAGTGCAGGTGTGGCAGAACCTGAAACTGGTTACATCTGTAGGAACAGGCAGTTGTGTAGCAAATATTAAGTGAAGTGATGCTGAGACTTAAATTGGAAATGTGCAGATGGACAGTGGCTCTCATTGGTGTCTAAAGGGTGTCCTTAAAGGTGGTGAGATGTAGCAGCGGAAAGGAAAGTTTCTCCGGACCCTTGAACACAAGATTACTTTTCAGAGGAGGTGGCAGATATGGCAGAGTCTTGGTGACAGGGAAAATATTTGGTCTGACTGTAGCTAAGTGTGCTAAGTAAGCAGGGACACAAGGCACTCTGAGCCTCACCCCTAGCGAGACATCTCAGCAGCATTTCTGAATCAGAGTAGTTTTGGGGTTGCACCTGCATTTTTTCAAGTGCTTGAGTTTTTCATGAAAAACACTCCATGGAAAGCAGAATTTTATGCAAAAAAAACTTCATCAGAAAAGAAGATCTGTTGGTACAGTTTTGATGGAAAATCTTCAAAAAAAAAATTATAAACCTGATACCCAGTGAGAGACTGTATGTAATCATACATGATCTCTTCTTCATAGCAAACAATGAATATATGAATTTATAAAATAATCAAGAGTCTAGAGATAAATAATAATGGGGTTAATGAAAAGGATGCATTTTATACATGATCAGATCAGATCTAATTTGTTGCTCCTCTTACAGTTTGCTCCATCCTACATCATTTTGCTCAGCAGGGTGGTCCCACTGAACTCAGTGAAATTATCCACAGGAAAAAGTATTGTTTTTTCACTGCTTACTTCATTTCTAAAAGCAAGCTAACTTTAAGCTGGGCTGGCAAATGTGCTTCCAGTAGTTTATTCTCTGATGGCAAAACTGTTTTAGGAGACTGCTGTCGCCCGTGCCCAGCTGCTGCCTGCACACCGCAGTTCCCTGCCTCTCAGCTGTGACGATGCAGCTGGTTGGGGAGCTCTGAGCCAGTGTGGACCAGCAAAACTGCCATTTTAAAACACAAAACCTTGATGATTTCACTGACGTGATTTGCAGCACAGCTGGGGCAAGCCAGCATGCAGGGGCAGGACCTGATGGTGCTTTTTGTATCACGGTATTTCCAGCGGCGAGCATCTCCTCCTCCTTGCCCCTTTTTCAATTTTTTATTATTTTTTAATTTGGATCATTTCACTGATCTGACTTTACAGAGAGCCATACAAGCAATCGAATTAGTGGACTGAGGAGGATCAAGGCGGTGAGCTGCAGTAGATGCGTCCTCTTACGTCAGGCTTCGTCTTGAGGAAATGACAGGGTGCAACTTCACACTGAGTAACAGCAGCAGGTTACAGTATCCTTTGCCTGGAGCCCTCCTAGTGTTTGTTAACTGTTGCAACAGTAGCCAGATAGTGGCTAAATTTATCATTTCTAGTTCCTTGTCCAAGAAAAGCAGCAGTAGCTAATACAGGTAATAATAATAACACTGAAAACCTTAACACAGTTGCTAGTAAGGGCCATTGTGGTATGTCTGCTGCCTTGAGAAAAAAGGAGGGCTGTAGTTTTGATTTAGTAGCTTCTTCTGTTTCCCTTCCCTTGCTTAAGTACTTTTCTAATGGCTACTAAAGAGCTTTAGAAATTCTGTCGCCTCCTCGGAGTTGTGCTTAAACATAACCTTGATGAGCCCCAGGAAGAACCTGCTCGAGGACTCCTGGCTGACTGAGCTTCTGTACCATGAAAGGCTGCTCCGAGGTTAAGAAAATTGGTTCTGAATCCTTTCAGGGCAAGTCAATAAGCCACTGTCTGAAGGCAGAGCTTTCTAGCATCGCTTTGGAGCACCTTTCCTTGCTGGCACGTGGCTCGCAGAGCTGCGAAGTTGAAGCCGCGGGAGGAGAGCTCGCCGGCAGGGACTCGGCTGCAGGTATTCCCACCCGCACGAGGAGTCGAAGCTTCCGTTACGTTAGACGGTCGTCTCGTTGATGAGAGCTCTTCAGCTGAAAAAACATGGTCATCTTCAGACTAGGCATCCTGAGTAAATCACCGTTAACTGGAATCGGGCCTGGACACACAACTCAAATGCAGGGACCTGTATTTAAGGGTCAGCAGTCTGGAACTAGGTCCTGCGCCTGGTGCTTAGTATCACCATGAAAGGTCATATTTAAAATGGCAGCTTTAGTTTGAAGTTTTACAAGTGGTTGTGAAAGGAAATCGCTCGATTCTTGCAGTAACTTAAAACCCGAACGCTGAGGATAAGTAAAATAGTGGTAAGAGGCATCGGTTTTATGCTCTGCTAGACTAGTGTGTCATTTTTTTCCGGTGAAAAGTTTCACGTTGGAGGATTTCTCCCTACCTGTGGAAGCTCTTCTCCTCTGCAGCAAAGCTCTTGACTATGCGTCTTCCTTGAGGCATTTGAATATTCCCATTGGCATGAATGCACCGGTCCTGTGTTCTGCTTAAGCTTGTGGTATAGCGCTTTTCTCCGATGCAAACTCAATGCCGTTTTCCTGTTTTGACTGTGAGAAAAGGTGTTGCATGGGTCCAGTCTGTTCCGTGCTTTGGTGGGCTGCCCATTATGGTCGGACCTGCCACGAGGTCGTACATGGGAGTTCTGGATTTTTGCCTATGGCTGTGGTGAAAGGTTTTAATTGCTGAATTGGAGATGACAGAGTTGTCTTCCATTATCGCTTTCTTGGGACATCAAGTGCTCCGAAATAAGTGTTACACCTTGGCCGGAGTCTGCATGCTCTGCTACAGCGTGGCATTGCAGTGGAAAGGTTCATTTCTATGTTATAAACTCAGTCTGAGAACTGGGAGATTGGAATTTGTACTAGACTTAAGTCACTTCAGTTACTTAACCCTTTCTGCTATTACTTTATGTATTAATGTGAAGAAAAAAGCTTTTACTCAGTTTTTTTCACTGGCTTGACTCAAAAGGCAGCACAGACTTTATTAAAATTTTCTGGAATAAATTTTGCTCCCTGCTGTGCACCTCAGTTTGTAGTGAACCTATACAGAACTTGGCCCGCTAACTTCAAAATAGGTTGTGATTTCACTAAACAATGTTTTTGGCCTTTTGAAAATTGATACATGGTGTTGATATAGTTTCTTTTCAGTTCATATCCATCAGCCTGATTTCTAGTACTTGTGCTAATGGAGGTGAGAAACTGTCGTTTAGCCAGGAGGAAGTATAGTGTAGAAAGGAACAACAAGAAAAGTCTCTGTGTAATCCTGCCTCTCTGACTCAGTTACAATCTACAGATCTTCACTGGGTTTTATGTTTCTCTCTGAGTTACTGCCAAACGTTATGATACAAAACTAACTTAACTTTGCAGTACGTCTGCAGGTGATTTCTGATATAGGTATATTTTCCTGTGGATAACTGTATGTAATCTTATTGTAGCATTTGAAATTTAAACCTGATTTTAAAAGCCTAACGACCATCCGACCCTGCCTAAGCAATTTTAAGAGCGTGAGGTTTTGGTCATGTAAATGGGTTCTGCAAACCCTGTGCTTGCAGCGAGCCAGCTGCTCCGAACCCAGTGCCCACGAGCACGTCCTTCAAATGGTGAATGCGACACAAGTGACCTTGGCAAAACCAGCACGTGTTGGGCAGTTACTGCAGAGTGGTGATGTTGTAATGCAAGCTCCTACAGTTTGTCCTGCAGATGCTTATTCAGCTGTCCAAGCTCTTCTTTTTGAGTTAATCAATATAATTTTACCAGGACAAGCTTCATCTTTCATTTTCTGTGCCAGGGAAGGGTACCAAGTTTGGGAGAGGTGTGTGTGGGAAAACCAGCAAAACACAAGCTCTAGAAATATTGCAATTGGTATCAATAAAAAGGCCCTGCAAAGCTTGCAAAGGTTTTCTTTGGGGAACTAGGGGTTGCCGGAGGAGCACTTTGGCCTTCTGTAAAATATCTGTCCATTGCTCAAGTACTGTTCCTGAAAAGTAAAATGAAATAGGCTTAACTTGAGGAAGCTTAATTTGTGTGTCCGCAAGTTTCAGATACGGTTGTAAGACCACAATTTGCAATGCTTAGACTTGAATTCTTTCCAGATGTTTCTTCCGTAATATTATCTGTAACTGTAGTAGTCCATATGCTTCTCTATTCTTGATGTAGGTAATACTGCAAATAACAAGAAAATACCATTGAGATTTATTTGGCACTTGAAATACGTGACTGTGCTTACAAAATTCTAGTCATGATAAAGTCCTTAGAAAGGCACCTAGGCCCTGGTAAGCAATAATTTTTCACCTGATACCTTTAATCTGATGGTTTCTTATTGTTTGGCTATTGATTGCATTTTCAGTGTTATACAAAATATGCCTTTATTCAATGTAAACTATGCCTTAAATTTTATTAGTACAGTATTTCTACTCATTCATTAAAGCCAACTTTTTTAATGACAGGTGAGTAAGCTAATGCACATTGCCTCCATTTTCATACTCAGTAAAGGTTTGCAAATAAGTTGTTTACTTGGGCTGCAATTTTTTTTTAAACCTTTTTCAAATCTTGTAGCCGGTCAAAATGTGTAGTCCAGTTTCTAGCAGTAGTTAAGCAGTTGTGCTACACAGTTTCTAGCCTGAGCTGATGGTGAGGTGGAGCTGTGTCATCCCTGCCCAAGCTCTGAGAAACACTGTTAGCAAGGGGCGGATTTCCCTCTCTTTTTGTAGGGGAACTTTGCATCCGTATTAGGATGGGGCTTTTGCTAATGATGACCATTTTGTATGAGTACAAGATCTTCCATTGTGCTAATTTTTCTTTTTTTCAAGCACCAAAAGACATTTTCCTGCTGCTTGTGCACCCAGTTGTCTAGGTGTTGCAGTTATACTCAGATATGCTGTGTTAATTGTGCAAAACTGTTTGCAAGTATACCTCAAAAGAGAGGACAGTGGAAATACCCTGCAGTAGGCTTTGAGGTTCAACAAAGTGTTTCATGATTGTCACGTACAGATTAAGAGCTGAAACTCGATCAAATGAGCAGAGCTACTAAACCCATTCATCATTTTGCTCCTGTACAGGCTAGGTGCCTACACTGAACCTGTACCAGTGTAGGCTGTAACGGTGCAGGCAGGGATTTATGGTTGGAATCTATGAAATGGCTAAAGTGAGCAAAGAATATATGCACCTGGATTTCTGGAGATTCAGTTTTCTCTCTGCCTGTGGATATTGCAAGCAATGACAAATATCTTTTTTGGCGGCAGCAGCATGTGGACCGCTTGGCTAGGATGTAAAGGAAAAACATTCTCTTGTGATGATGAGGCCTTGCAGACCCAATCCTTCTTGTATTCTGGGAAAGACAGTTTGCCCACTGCCAGGTGTGTTTTGGAGGCATTAGCTGCTGTTTCTGGCTGAGGATCTTGCAGTTTGGCTCTTTCTCTGACTGAGTGATCCCGTCCATGTCTGACCCTAGGAGGCTTCGAAAATGCATCACCAGATACATTAGTGGGAAAGTGAAGTTATGGAATCTGCTCCTGATATTGATGCTGACTGTAGACCTGTTGGTAAGGGTCATCTTACTCAGGATACCATTGAGCATCCCATAAGCTGATCTCTAAAATTCTCTCAGGTGTCACAGCTATGCTACCATAGTCACACTCTAGGCATGAGGAAGAGTTTGAAGTCTAGTCCATTGTGATTGACTGCTATTTTGACTGGCAGATGTTACTTGTTCCATTAAAAAGAAAGTGTTTTTTTTGTTTTTTTGTTTTGTGTTTCCCTCTCTCTTAGGTGGAACGTATTGGGTATTCAAGGAGCCTTACTTAGCCTCTTTGTGGAGCCAATTTACTTCTCTAGCATCATCTTGGGGAGTTTATATCATGGGGATCATCTATCCAGAGCCGTATACCAGAGGATAGCAGAGATAGAAGATCTACCACCTCTTTATACACTCAACAGACCTTTACTTAGTGGCAAGTATCTAATGGAGAAGGCCGTACCGGTAACTAAGTCTGTTCCAGTAGCATTGTGATTTTGCAATTCTCAAAAACCTTGCGAATTATGTACTGTGAGTAAATTGCTTTGTGGTTACAGCACAGAAGTTCCAGTCTAAACCTAAATCAGATATTCAGTCAGAAATACCAGAGCAAGGAGCCTTCATGAGTTAAAAGGTCCCAGTAAGAACTGGGGTGTGATCCTTTTAATGTGGTTTCACGTAATTGCTGTCTGGAATGTGCCCTAGCGATACGTGAGGCAAGTTGAAAGCCTGGGCTTAGTAAAATCTCTTCCCATCCATAGAATAGCGTTAGATCTCACTGTTACTTCTCTTGCCATTGCAGATATGTGTTGAACGGCTGCATCTTTTAGCAGTGTGCCAAGATACACACATTTGGGTCACAATTTCTAGATCAATAACCACCTAAAAATGGATGGAGAGAACTTCTCAGCTGCCATTGGTTGTATTTTCTTTCTGTCATCAATCTCTGTTGGATGCAGCATTGGCTTTAATTAGCATGGCACCCAACTTGTTTGCATGATCCGATTATCATAATACTTTCATTTCCACTTTGTAGTTTAATGCTGCATTCAGAGCCTGGTGGCACGTCCTTTAGGAATGTTTTAGTAGAGTATTAGATACCTCTGACGGACAGCAATACAGCAATCCCCAGCAGGCGCAGTGAGCGGTTGTCTTCTGCAGCTGCTATTGAACCTTTAAGTCCTGTTCTTTAGTTTTGTGTCCATCTTAGAATCTAGTGGGGCTAAGAGGAATGGCAGTGTTTGAATTAACAGGTCTTAACTTCTGATTGAGCCGTGACTTAAAGGAAAGTTCTAAAATACTAAAAAAAACAAAAAACAAACACCCCCCCCCCCAAAACTAAAGCTGCTAGTTACGGTAATGTGGTGAAAGTTTTAAAAGTGAAATCTCTTATCCTCCCTATCATTGTGTGCACTGCTTTGTTCTGTAGAGCTTGGCTTCTGGCATGCATCTGTTTATTTTCCAGGAAAGAAAGATCAGTATTTTAAAGCATGTTTAAAGTATGACATGAATTTTACAAATAGATGTAGGGAGTGGGGAGAAGGTGTATCAAACAACCAGCAATTCTTTAGAAAAGAAAGCTAATTAGTAAGGATTCCCTGAACCAGGACATACTAAAATGTTAAGTGATGGATTTGTCCATGTATTAGCATGTAAGTAAGAGTTATAGCACTCATAATTCCAAATATATAACTGGTTTATGAGCATAGTAGCAGATGCATGGACTGTTGCTGCCTGATTTCTGGGGATTTTTATCAATTCTTCAAAACAGCAGGTTGCGGGGGGGACAGTTTTTGTGTTGTTATTTTCAGAACGTGTGACAGCACCTTGGCTTCTTAAAAGCCAAAAGCTGAAATATTGTGTTCATCTATTTGATAGGAAATAGCACCATCTGTTTTACGAGTTCAGCCAGAACTCACTGAGCAGTAGAGAGAATTCAGAAATGTTCTCAACTGTTAAGTTTTTGTGAAAATACACACATCTCAGAATGTACAAGAAGCTTGTTTGGGAGGGAGAAAGGAGGAAAATTATTATTATTATTATTTTTTTTTTTTTTTTTAACTGAGAGGATTAGTCTTCAAAGCCTGTGTTTTGATCCATGCTATTGGATTCAGCTGGGGCACTTTTGTAGCTACAGATTTACTCTTTGATTCACGCCTTTTACAGTGGATTCCTATTTGGAAATACTGCTGAAGCACGACAGAAATAACTGTCCCCAATTCTATGTTCCTCCTGATCCTGCATATGCAATTCTATAATGATTGCTCATTTCTAACTGGGATATGAAATAAAATAACATCTGTTGAGTTATGGCATTCCGTATTTCCCCACTGTCTCACCTATTTATCTGAGAAAGCACTAAACACTGAGGTTTTTTTCCTCTTATAAGATGATTTTTTTTGTCTGCAGGGACAGTTGCATTAAGTTGAAGTCAGACTGAGATATTGTTATCTACTGTACCGTTCAAAACTGTCTTTGCATCAAATGTTCTTTCTTTCTCCATAAAAGATTTTCTGCTTATACTTCCTTTTTTTTTTTAAGCTAGTTAAATGCAAACATGCATATCAGAGCAGCTGCTTTGCAGTCAGTGAGTGCAAGAAACCCATATGTTGGTAGAATACTCCCACCCAATATCAACTCCCGGGATTCTTGATTCAAGGAGCCAACCTTTCAGCATGCCGTTAGCGCCATGGCACGGAGGGACCATGAGCTCTCACAAAAAAATTGGGCTTTTCAGTTTGAGAGAAGAGAGGTTGTGAATTTCTAGAGCAATCTGAAAAGGGACCAATTTCTCGATCAAGCTTTGAGAGTGGGAGCAGATAACAGACTGCCAGTGTGCAAGGGAATCTGCACAGATTCTTTCTGGAGTCATTGATGGAGATTAGCATGAAGGAGTTACCGAGTGCAAAAAGCAGAGTAACAAAAACTCAGCAAATACGCCATTTAGAAAAACAGTCCTTGAAAATCCTTGTTAGAAGAAGTCATTAAATATAAAAGAGAAGGCATTACATATAAAAGGCAAGCTCTTCTTTAGCAGAGGCAATTAGTATGAAGAGAAGTTCATTAAACATCTGTCTTTATGGTTCCCATTGCTGGTGTCCGTCATTCCCTTCTTTCTGTGAGGGCTACTAAGCCAAACCCTGCAGTAGTCTCTGCTTTTCTGGACAGTGCATTTTTTCTTAACTTTGAATAAAACATTTAACACAGCCTACCTTCTCCCTGTTTTGACGTCTAGTGTTACGCTTTAGTTTGTGTATGGTCTCCTGTTTTTTACCAGCGTATTGTCAGAAATGAAGTTGTTGGGGGTTTTGACCAATTCCTCATGGTACTGACATGGTCTTCCTCTGTTTTGTTTCTTGGATAAAACATCCTGGAGCAGTGTCACATCTTCCAATTACCTGTCACCAGCATAAAAATGGTTTTAAATAAGACTGAGGTCTTAGGGTAAGGTCCGTCTAGCCTAGTACTATTCTCCCACTGGTAATTACGCAGTGAAAAGTAGGAGTAAATGGTAAGCCCATAGAGATGCTTCCAGAGAACAGCAGTAGTAATCTGTGGCTCAGGGACTTTCCGAGTCAGGGGTGAAGAGTCTTTGTATTTAAAAATTCTTAATGGATCTTTCACTCATCGACTCCTGTATTTGCTTGTTGGATTGGTGTAAACTTTTTAGCATCCAAGCATCTTCAGTAAGGCAGTCCATAGGATGTGTAAAGATTTGTGCAATGGAATTTACTTTCTGCTAATATAATTAGATGCTTCTTAGGTCTTTGCTCAAAATAGGCAATAAGCAGTTTTTCCCTATCACTTTCATCATGCCACTCAGTTTTCTAGACCTCTATGATGTTCCAACTTAGTCATCTTTTTTCCCAGATAGAGTCTTCTTGCACTTTGTTGTTCCTTGTATGGAAACCATTCCACATAAGGATCATCCTTTCCATTTCTCTATAGTCTTTTTGAGCTAGAGAGCACCTGATAATCGAGATAAGGCAGCAGTACTGATTTCTATGGTGACATCGTGATGTTCTGTTCCGTTCTGTATTCCTTTAATAATTATTCCTAACATTTTCTTTGCCTTTTTTGATTGCTGTTGATTTTTGACCTGACATTTTGATAGAACTGAGTATTAGAAACCAAAGCCTGGTTCCTGAATGCTAATAACCAGCTCCAAGTCCAGCACTTTTTATGTAAAATTGATTGTTTTTTACTTCATGTGTATTACCTTATATTTATCTAGAATGAATTTCATCTGCCGTTTTATTGCCCAGTCACTCAATGTTGCAGGTTTTTTCTGCTACTTTTTGCAATTGCTTCTCATCTATACTATCTTGAATAATTTAGTGTCTTCAACAATCTTTCCCCTGTTTTTCCCCCACCACTCCATTTCGGGTCTTCAAGGTGCCAGCACAGACCTTGAGGCTCTCCAGTAGTGACCTGCCTCCACTGCGAGAATGAGCTGTTCAGTCCTGTCTTTGAGTCCCTGTCTTCTGACCAGCTCAGTGACCTTCCTCCCACTCAGTGACCTTCCCTCTTGTCTCAGGATTGTGTAGTTTCTTTAGAAACCTTTCATGAGAAATCCTGATAAATGATCTCTAGAAATCTGTGTAAAACCTTGTAAGTCAAATAGCCGCTGTCCCCATTTGTTGACTACTTCAGAAGGCTCCAGTGCACTTGTGAGGCTGGGCTTCCTTTTTCCAGAGCTGGGTTGGCTCTTTCCAAGGAGACTGTATTCATCCAGATGTCCATTAATCCTGTTCTTTAAGGCAGACATCAGGCAAACAGGCCTTCTGCTTCCCTAGATCTCCCCTGGCTCTCTAAGAATTAGTGTCACACTGGCCATCCTCCATCTTCAAATACTAAGGCAGTTTTTTGTTGACTCCTTCCCAATATTGTCATGTCTCCACATGTGCCTGTTAGTTCCTACCAATCTGCCTGGTAAAGATGTTAGGTTTATTGAGTGATAGTTCTCTGGCACGCCTCTGAACTCCTTTTTAAAAACTGGAGTCACCAGCTACCTTCTGGCCTGGGAAGACTACTGTTTCTGCTGTCACATCTTTGATTTCCTCCAACGCAGCTGAATACTATCTGGGTGCTGTAACTGGTGTTTGTTCACTTTGTAGGTTTATCCTAGAACTATTTTTACTGGCACCTCAATTTGAGATGCGTCCTCTGACATGTTGCCGGTAAAAGGGGCTCAGGCCTTGGAACCTATCCCGGCTCCTTAACAGGGAAACTGGATGCAAAAATTCATTCAGTTTTTCACAATATCATCTTCTTTCTTCTCTGAATGCTCCCTCTATAGCTTGGCCAGCTGTTGGCAAAACTGATTTCCTGTTGCTGCGATGTTCAATGGATTTATTGTTAATTTTTATGTCTTTTGCAAGCTGTTTCTCAGACTCTCTTTTTGGGCTGACTTACCATGTGTTTACATTAAACTTGTCATTTTACAGTCCTTCCCATGTACGTCCTTTGAAGCTAGCTTCAGCTTTTTGGAATATGCCATTTTGCATTTTATAGCCTTCCTTACCCTGCTGTTTAGACACACTGGCTTTATTTTGGTCTTTCTAAAGTGTTTCTGGCTGGGTGGCGTGCATTTGCTCTGAGCTTCCGGTTTGCCTTCAGATATTCTCCGTGCTGCCTGCCAGGTTTTTACTATTAGCTGCCCTTGTCCTGACCTCCTCTGTAACGAGATTGGGAGTAGGAGAAAGAACTCCCTCGCTGAACGCTTTTGTACAGACTGGCTAGGTTGAAAGGAGCGGTTCTTGCTGCAGGCCGCAACTCTTGGCCGCAGCTTGTCTCCGTGTTAGAGTAGCTAATCACCATACCTTCTCCTGGTTTAAACTGGGTCAGGTTGTGTCAATGGGTAGAGAAGCTCTCCCAGCAAACCCTGACCACACGGCACGCGCAGTAGCCAATGCTGGAAGTCTCAGAGGGAGTAACACAGCTCCAGCCCTTTGGTTTCTCTAAATGGAGCTGAGCACAACAACCATGGAGCTCACCTTTGAAACTGGTAAGCTTCTCTACTGTTTTTTGCTGTGCGACTGTGCCCGCACTCCAGTCGCCATGGAGTGCATGATCGTCGGACTGTTGACTGCTTGTAGTCAGGAATGGCCAACTTCCAAGTTGTCGGGGAAGATGCACATGCCATCGCAAGTTGCCTTTCACTGTTAGGTTTGATAGAAAATTTGAAAGCCTAGTAGAATCTGTTGGGAATTTTCCTATACTAGTCCTTTCTTCGTTTTTTTGTTTGTTTGTTTGTTTGTTTTTTTAATTTTTGGAAACCTGAATTGCAGTTACATGGGTTTGGTCAGTCCTGAACTTAAGTAAAGATTCCTTCTGTTGTCCAAGTCTTTGAAAAATGCCTCTTCTGTCCTGTGGAAGCACGTGTGTCTTCCACTGATTCCTGTGATACAAGGAATGGATTCAAGTTGCAGAACTGAAAGCAATATCTGAACTATTGTATCCTCAGCAGACCTTCTCTACCAAGATCTGATGAATATTTCAGTGCATCTTCTCCTGTCACCTGCTTTGCCACACAGGATCCCAGAAGAATGCATAGAGGCTAACCCAGGCCTGACTTATTTTTATTTAACAGTCTGGATGCCAGTCAGATCTTGTCCAACAGACAAAAGGGACTGGTTGAAAGCAAGAATATGCTGCTCAAATATATTGTAGGAACACTTTATTATACCCCCAAAGTATTTATGGGCTCTGATTGGACAATCAGGCTGTATTCTCACATTGGATCCCAAAGTGTGTAGGTACATCTTAGAAGTTTGACAGGATCTTATTTCACTAATATTCAGGGAAACTGAGCAGCTTCTTTGAGGAATGACCCTGTTCTGAATTTTGTACGCTGGCTTCACAGAGGAAGGAGCCCTGCTGCCTCTTTGCTGAAATCACTGTCACTCTTTGTATCTCATATTTTGTTAGGAAGATGCGCAGAAGAAGCATTTGTCATGGTAAGTGACTGAAGTGCTTATAAATTATAAGGGAAGAGGATTCTCAGCCTGCAGACCTGGCCACGCAAACTTCAGAAGCTGCCTCCATTAGGTGGGGCAGGGTGGCACTAGAGGGGATGGGGAGTGATTCGGGACAGGGTTGTACACAAGATGTCAGTCACCAACGTAGGACTTGATAAAGATTTTTCAATGAACATGCATCAGCACTCTTCTGAAGAACTGCTGTCTGCATAATTTTTTTCCTTCTTTTTTTTTTAATATATCCTTCAACATGATTTTGGCAGTTTCCTTGGTACCTAATCCTTCCATTCATATTTGTGTTTTTCAGCCCTCTGTGTCCTTTCTAATGAAACTTGTCTGTGGGTTCTGTCCTCAGAGAACTGGCAGGCTTGATTATTTATGTAAGCACTGGAACGAGGATGCTGTGACCTTTGCTTTCATGTGTTAGACCTGCTTGTAGTAATGTCCACAAATAAATTCTGAGCGGTGTCCTTGAAATAGCTTACTTACACCAGTTTTCAAAGGAGGATAAAACATCTTCCTTTCTACCCTAGTTTTCTCTCCCATTACTAGTTCCAGCTTATTGTGCCCTGATCACATCTAGATTTTGAGGGAGAAGATATGATCCACCTTAAGTGTTATCAGATGCTTTTCTTTTGAGATGACCTTTATTCCCTGTTTGGGCTGCCTGTGATTCGCCTTCAGGGACTCCTGTGGCATCTCTGCAAGGTTTATGCAGATAACAAAGCAGCTGAACAAGGTGTTGTCATTTAAGTATATCTGAAATTCTGAGTCCATATATGTACTTTTTTTTTTAAGTTAATACAGCAAAGTAACCTAAGGAGTGTGACTGTACAAGTGCCATGGAAATGTAATGTGTACTTGAGTGTGCAGCTTCCTCGTCCTTCTTTGCAAATCCCCTCTGTAGCATTACAGTGTTCACCACATCGGTATGGAAGGAGCATGAGCAAGCCCTATGGGGAAGCGTAAGCTATTATTTGCTGAAAGAGATGCATGCAGCCTAAATATCTTGGTCTTGGAGGGAATCATTCACTGAAGGAAAACTTAAGGCAACATTTTTCTTTCTGGAATGGAGAGAGTGGCCTTAAATAATAAAGGGAAAAAAGGTCTTTTGCAGTACTTCAGGAACGATATCTGATCACTGTACTTCTTCAGTAGTGTACGAAACAAAAGCCAAGGTAATCATAGAGATATTTTTAAGTTAAATAAAAAGTACAACTGACCCACTTGTAATATGGTGGCATTTTTTTAACCCCCCTTGCCTCAGTAGTTTTGATAAATGGGTTTTGAATTAAGAGTATCATCAGTATGCCGTCTTAAACAGATGGGTCTGTTCCATGCAAGCTTCATGGAAAGAGCCTAGATCTCTGTGCTTTTTGAGAATCACTTAAAGAGCTTGGATTCCTTTTGGGCACACCAGCAATTTGTAATTTGTTAGGTTTTCAGGCGCAGGCCTTCTGTTGTGTGACTCACAGAGTAACAGGGTTTATTTGCTCTGCAGCATTTGGACTTTAATAGCACAGGAGGGGTTTTGTTTTGCATGATCAGCTCCAGTTTTCGTGGCTTAATGAGTTTTGCATCACTGCAAACTGAGACTTACGATGCTCGTGTTCATTGCCGACCACTAAGAACGACAGCAGAAGTTGTGCTGAGGTGCTTCCTGCTTTCCTCTTGTCAGAAAATCCTGTTCTTATTGGGTCTTCCTCAAGTACTACTTGTGTGATATTCTTGATGGTACCTGTGTTTTTAGTATTCAAGATTAAAATTTGAACGTTGTGAATGGGAATGGAAATTCCCTCCTCTGCTCTTTTCCTTTCATATAAAGCAAGATTGAGGCTTTTTTGGCGGGGGAGAGCTTATATCTGTTCCAGTCTATCTTAGTGCGTGGAAAAATCTTTATTTTGGGGGTTTGCTTTTCTGACGTTACTTTTCTCGGAAGCATTTGTTCCTTTTTCTCAGGTTGGATCTTTCTTATGCTGATGGCCCTAAAATTGTTTGTGTTTCAGTGGGCCTTTTCATGGGCCAGTCGAGCTAGTAGCTCTGATTTCAGATGTGATAAACATTTGTGAGGCTGTGCACTGGTGACTTCGATACGTGCTTACCCAGTTGAGCCTCCGTATTTTTGGTGACTGTTGGTAAGGTAGCTTCTCCTGTTTCCAAATTTCATCTGTCCCTAGTCTGCTGGCTTCATTGCTGTTTGCAAGAGGATTTAGAAGTTGGAATGGATTCCCCTGTTCACGATGACAACGTCCTCCTTATGCTGATCAGTTTGTTGATCCCACATTCGTCTTGTTCACACATTTGCAGATGAAGGGAGTTAGATCTGTGGCATCGCATGGATGAGGTAGATTGCTTTGGTGCATGTCAGCTCCTGGATGCCTCTTTCCTGAAAGAAATCAGAAGAGATCTCTTCAGGAAACCTTTGTTCAGGTTCTCCATTTTTTCAACTTACCTTTTAAGAAAATGGTGAACGGCAGGGTTTTTTTTCTATTTACTCAGCACATTATTATGTATCAGTCATATTAACCAGGCTGACATAAAACAAGAATAAAAATAAAACAGTATCAGGAAGTTGGGTAGGGTTGATATTTCAAAATGTTAGTTTGTTTGGAAGAATTGAGCACAGTAAGCAACTGAGTTTTATTGTATCCAGCCACGATGTCATTCAGGATTTAAGGAAGACCTCACACGCTCGCAGTGCTGGTCCTTCCAGGCTGCAGCTGGGGAGCTACTGCCGTGCGGGGCCGTAAGCTCCTCGCTCAGCCTCACAGCCGGCAAGCAGGGCATGCAGTCAGCGGGCCATAGACCTGGAGGAGGTGTCGCAGCGGCGAGGCTGGCGTCGAGTGAGCGAGTCTTGCAGTCATGTGGCTTGGATTGGCGTAGCCTCATTTATTAGATTGTATCTCAGGTATCAGCAAAAAAAGCATTCTGCTGCAGTGCTTATGCTCAGTTTTTATAAATTCACTAAATTTTACGAAGTTTAGGACCTAACAGAGATTGTCGTAATCTGAAAATAAATTTGAAAGAGGCTTTAAATGAGAATTGCATTAAAGTAAAAAATGGGGCTTATTATTTATTAGAAAGAAGAAAACCATGTGTTTATCTGCTCTCTTCCAATGAGATAACTGAGACATGTCAAAGGTAACATTTTAGATTAACAATTTTGCAGCCTGTATAACATCTGCCGGGTCTGTGATTAAATGACAGAATGCAGGATCAAAGCCAATGTGTTGTACAGCTTTTTCATAGTGCGCATAACCTAAAACACTTGCTATACTAATAGCTCGGGAGTTCAGCCTGGCAGCTGTCTTAGAGCACTGAGCAAGTGCTGAGAGCTCTGCTGATGCATCCGTGGGAGATCTGTTGCCTATGGGTGGTAGCACCTCTCAGGAGCCTTCGATACTGTACGGTGGCTATATACTGCATGGCGCTGGAGTGCCGTGGGGGAATCCATCCTGCTCCAGGCAGCTGGCTTCTGTTCATGCTTGGGTTATACTTGCAGCTGCTTTGCTTCTCCGTAGGCAGAGATAAAGTAGTATTTGAGAGGTGCTGTAAAATTTCACGTCGGAGCAAAATAGTCTGAATTCTCTCCTAAAACTTGAGTCTAGCAGATTACTGTTTCTGGGCATCTTAGGTATTAATGGGCAAAGCTTCACAGAGCGTGTTAAGTGGGCAGATGGTTGTAGCATGGACAGGTTAAAGCTGAAAGATTCGATCTTCTGCTAATTTTAGTACTTTGCACAGGATGCTGAGGTTGGGGCTCGCTTTGTCTAACGTGGGCACCCGCAGCATGGGCGCTAGTCAGGTGCTAGTCCCTGGACAGCTGGTAAGCAGAAGGAGGTGCTCTAGCATAAATGAGAAACATCCTGTGCTGAGGAATGACAAAATAGGTCAGATCCCCCCAAAAGTACTCATTCCTTTGCGGTCTGTAAGGAGAGATCAAAAATAAATAAAGGTATAAAGAAAGAATTGACCGTTGCTGGTTGCCAGCTTGCCTTTTGGGCCCTGAGGCTCACATCATAGCTTGACAATTTAGGGGCGTTTAGGTGAACAGCCTGGCATCGAACACAAAAAGGCTGTAGCAGATCTGACGTAAAACCCGCTCTGCAAGACCAGTCTTTCTTTGCCTCTCGCTGATGACTGTTGACTACGCTGTTACCTGTTCCTCAGTGGAGGAAGTAGAGCTCTTAGCCTCTTGTAGGATACAGCATCTCAAAAGCAAGGCTGAATGAGTTAGAGGTACCGGGAAAAAATTAATGTGTAGTAACCACTGTGCATCTGAATGTCTGTAAACACAGGGAGAGAGGAAGAAATAAGTTTGTGTGAAGTGCTTCAATTTTGCCACTTCCTAGTTTTTACATTTCCTGATTTGCAAGACTGTACTTTGAAGGTAGTCAGGCTTTTGTAGCAATAGATCAGTAGCCTTTAATGAAGTGCATTTAATATCATCTCTATCACTCTAAAGCTACTGAAATGTAGACATGGTCATGTCTTGGTTTGCAAAACAACAGGCCTAACTCCATTTTTATGAAGGAAAGTGAAAAAGCGCATTGTGGGCGCTTCTAAATAAGTATGACTTCTCCAGTTAAAGCTGTAGTGGGAATTTGTTGTCCGAATTGTAATTACATGCGTTGAAGCGTGACCAGGATTCATATTTTTACAAGAATTGTGATGATGGGATCATTACTCATTTGGAAATGAGGTATTAAATACACACCTAAACTGTTACAGCAGTGCAGGGAAAGGAGAATGTTTAGACAGTTACAGCTGGCAAAACTTTGCTAAATCTGCTCTTTGCTATATTCGGCTAGTGCCATTACCGAATGCATTTTGAGACCGGTGGTTTCTTGTGCAGGAGCGGAGCAGCTTTATTTCTATTTCATAGTTATCTGCGGGTTGACCACTGATTCGTTCGTTTGTCATATCAGCTAAGCCAGATCCTCCTGAGATGCATGGGGCAAGGCTCCAGTATTACTTTCCACGTGGGGCTCCTTGCTACCGGTCTCACCATAATCCCCTCCCTCTTGGGCCCGAGGGGAGGATGTTTTCCCAGAGCTCTGGCGATGCTCTGTTAGGAATCGCAGAACGAATAAGAGAGCGTTTTAGCCCCGGTGAGAATGCAATATGCATGGCGAAACCCCTAGGATTCAGCTGAAATTCTGTAGGAGAAGGTTCTCACAAGCAAAGAATTGCTTATAAGATTGCCTAGCAAGAAGATCTCAGTAACGTTGCTGTATGGCTTATTCCCCAATAAAAAGAACAATCAAGAGTTAAGATGTATCGTTGTCATTAAATAACTCTTCTCTTTCAGGTATTAGCAATGCGGAAGCCCGCCAGCCAGGGAAAGCACCAAACTTCAGTGTAAACTGGACAGTAGGAGACACTGGTCTCGAAGTTATTAATGCTACAACCGGCAAAGATGAAACGGGTCGTGCATCTCGCCTTTGTAAGCATGCTTTGTACAGCCGCTGGATGCGTATTCATGCAAAGGTATTCAAAAGTGCAAGATTTTCCACTTCTGTTTTATTCATAATGAAATACCTTCGTGTGTGCTGCTTTCTGTGCTCGGAAAACACTTTCTGAGCCTGTTATAAGCTCAACCTGATGTTAGGTATTGGTCTGTGTAGTAGTGGAAAAGAGTCTTTGGTTGGCTTATTCTTTAATTTTATAATGTCTAGTCCCAAATTTATGCAAGGATCTAAAAATTCTTGTTATAACTAAGTAAACAAAGGGTGTTAACTCCTTTGAGCTTGCCTTCTCATTTTAATTTATTTGGAAAGATAATCTGAACAGGTTCGATTTTAGTGGAAGTGGGATTTCACCCTGTCCTTTCTTAGGAAGGCAAGATACCAGGAAGCATCAGTTAGTGCTTTTTCGGTGTCTAGACTTCTTCTGCCAAAGCAAGCTGATAGTTCAGGAAAAGGATGGCTGGGAGGGAGAGTACGCAGTGCTGTTTTCCTTTCAGCTCTGCCTACTGGGCCAGCTTTGCCTCCTTCCGCTTCCTGAAGGTTAGGTTTAATAGTTCGTGCCTTTGCTTAAAAATATCTGGTTTAATAACCGCTTTGCTCCTGAACTGTTTGGTTTAAGAGTTCAGTCTCTCATCTTTTCTTCTCTTTTTCGATCCATGCAGCTTTCGTCCAGCTTACGCTCAAAGATCATCAAGCCTAACCTGTACCACGAAACGAAGCAAGGAGCCACCGAGTATCAAACTGCCAAAGAGTGTTTGTTCAAAGCGTTCCTGAAGGCAGGACTCGGAGCCTGGGTGGAGAAACCGATAGAGCAGGATCAATTTTCTCTTACTGTCTAATTCACAGACTGCACATCACTTTGGAAAGGGGGTTGTTCTGGAAATCCTGGTGTCCGGCATCGCTTTCTGGCATCTCTACAGCAGACGAAACATCTTTTTACTCTTTTTTTTTTTTTTTTCGGAAACTTAACTTGTAGATGTTTCTGTTTTGCCTAAGTATTGAAACTCGATGATTATCAGATCCATAATTCTATATTTTGTTACGGGAAAGTCATTTTTGGTGTCTTTCTAGAAATACTTTTACTCTACAAAATTTGCAGTAAGGCTGTCCTTATAGTACAAGATGACTCATTTTTTCTGGGTTAAAATAATAATTTTTTTTTAATTCAATGTCATCAAGTGCATGAGAAAATGGAAGTTGCTTTAGGTTTTACACCACACTTTTAGTAGGAAGTAGCTTAATTTTTTAAAAAGAAAATAGATGACAAAGTTGATTCTACTCCTCTATTAACTTGTTTTTGAACTGCAGATATTTCTACCATATAGACCACAAAGCCAGAATGGAGTCTGGACAGCTAGTTTTTCCCCACTTCCTTGCTCTTTAAAACCAGCTGCTGAAAATTTCATGTCTTTGATGTATGTATTTATTAGTCTGTGACCCAGTTTTTAACATGCAGCTTTTTATTCTGTTTTTAAAAATACATTTACCTCCCATTTACACACATTGTGAAGTCTTTGTTTTTTTACCATTGTAAACTGGAAACAAACAGTTATTTGTAAGTTAGGAAGTTTAGTCTCTAATGTGCAGAAATCTGTTTAGCACTAGGTGATTTGTTTATCCCAGGAGCTCATCAGAATATAATCGTAACTGTAACAGTAACGTGGAAGCTTCCAAAAAAAAATTGCTCATTTTAAGAGCACGAAACCTGAATTGCCAAAAACAATCTACTCATTGAGTATTAATTGCTCTCTCCTCAAGGAAATGAAAAGCTCTTCTACGGGCAAAAACTCGTTAAAGCTTCTTTCTTGTGAGTTATATCTCTTTTCACTGGAGTTATTGTGTCCCTTTGAGGTTTCATTGCCTTTGGCCTTTACGTATGTGGTGGTCTTTATGAGCTAATTAGGTAAGTTACTCTCAAATGTGCTTTTATTCACTCTGATAATTATTTAGAAAAGTGTTTTTTTCACAAAGGTGTAGACACTTTCACATCTGCTTCATATAAAAATGAAAGATAGGAGGGAAATACTGTAAGATCTGTTAGATCGACTGGTGTGTTGTCGGCACTTTTAAAAACACTTTTTACTAAGTGGCATCTAGGAGTGGGTTGGAGACTGCCCAGTGTTGTTTCTCTGCTTACGTAGCATGTGTCCACATACATCATGTGGTTCATGTCTATCCAAACAGCACGTACACGTTCTGAAAAGCCTCTCGAAGATCCCCTTTTGCGAACAGTTAAGGTGACGTTTCATGGTACAGGAGTTTGGGTGACAAAACCGAATCAGTGTGTTTCCGCACCCCTGCTCCCCGCTACTGGTTCCTGTCGTTCCATCCCGTTTCACCACCCCTCACCTGTGCCACGTCCTCGACTGGATCAGCAAGGTGGTCCATGTACTAAAATAGAAGTAAGGGTTGTTTTTTAGACCCACATTGGGTCAGAGATCCGGTGTAGAGTTGTGCTGGCACATCTGAGGACGAAGCGAACTAGAGCACGGGGATCCCTTCAGCCAGCTTCACTGCCAAGTCCGTGTATCATGAAACTCTAGCCGAAGTTATCATACCTCAAACCAAGTGTCTCCGGGGGATTAGTGACTACTTGGGGTGTTGCAGACTTCAGTGTAAAACCACTTCTGGCCAATGACGAATGCCTAGGAAATGTGCTGCTTTGTTTTTGCTCAAGTAGGAACCCTTGCAAAAAGAGCCTTCAAATGTAAAAAAAAAGATCGAGCCTGAAAATCACCTGTGCATTAGTTTAAACCTCTGGGTTAGTGTCTTGGAAGTAGTGCATTAAGGCCCAGTCTAACCATTTGCGACATTATTAGGGAGAAGAGTGAGCACTGCTGCAGGAAGGGAAGCCAGTCCGTTGTCAAGGGGTTCCCTCCGAAAAAAAACCCCTGGTGCTTCTAGAAGTCACTGTCCTTCCCAGATGCTTTGCGTTGTGCCAGAGGAGCAAATTTTGCGAGCTATAATCAGACAGACCGTGTTAAATGAGCTGCTCTGGGACCCTAAGCCAACCGGTCCACTTCTGCATTAAGCCTGGGAGTGCTCCCATGGTCTCTGCAGCCCCCACAGAGCAGAAGGGCAGCTCTTCCTGAATGCAGATACGGCTTTTGCTCTCATCTGACTGAGGCTTAGACCGGCTGTATCTCGAAAAGTTATTCAATTGTGATTTAATTTGGTCAGATGTTGCAACCCTCACGTATTTGCCTTTAAGTCCAGTCCCGTGAATAGTGTCATTAACGCTGCAGAAATTCTTCTGGTGGCTGTAGTTGAACATGTGCATACATCGTTGCAGGACGGAGGGAAAGCTGCTCGCACTGTGTAGATTTTTCTTGGGATTATTATTGTTTTTAAAAGAAGTACACATTTTTAAGGGACTCAGTCTATTGATAAATGAAGTCTTTTGATAATTTCAAGCAAATTATTTTTACCCATCTTTCTGAAGTTCTCATTCAAAAGGACCAGGAAAGTATTAACTCAAACTATTTTTTTTTATGAAGTCACAAATATGAGCAATATATTTAAGTATTATAGACATAGTTTTTTAAGCTGCTCAAATGAACTATTGAAATTAAACTGTAAAGGAAATCTGTTCCATGCCAAAATCTTTTGATGAAGGAGTGGTGTCAGGTTATTTATGAGGAATGAGTTCTCTTGTTTATAATTCCAGGATTTTAACAAGAAAGACGTTTTCCAGGGTCATATGCTTCCATATCTGTCTTCTTGGGAGTCAATAAAATACTACCTGGCTTCCCTCGCTTGCTTGTTCCCTTTGCGCGGTGAAAAGAAGTTGCAAGAAAAGTCCTTAATCCTTCCGAGGACACGACGCGGTCACGCTCCACCAGCCTCTGCCGTGTCCCCTGCTTGTTTAACTCCATGCCCCGACGGCTCGTGCCAGGCACAGTTGCGGTTGCCGGTGCTCCCGTATTCCTCACGAATCCCCAGCGCCGTGCGTGAATGAGTATTGATGTATTTAATTCTGGATGATTGCAACGGAGAAGATGCTTTAGCTACCAGCAGCTGCTGGGTTTTGTGGCCGGCCTTTCCGTGCGAGACCGTTTGGGAAGGCCGAGCGGTCTTCCTGGAAACACTTGCCTGCTGCCTAGGCCGAACTGGTGGAAACTGACCTGAGCAAAAAAACCCCGCGATGCCGTTCTGGGAGCTGTTTGGGTTCTTTTCGTTTCTTCTTTTGCGTGAAAATGAGTGCTTGTCTCAGGATCTTCAAAGAATTTAAATAACGAGCGACAACTTTAACGTTAACGAATACTTGAAATATAATTTAAGGTGTTTTTTTTCCTCCAGATGACATTGTAGCTATAATAAAGTTTGTAGGTTAGTAAAATAGAACATTTTAAACATAGACGTTTGAGATCTATCTATATATATATATTCTGCAGGATCATTTAAGAAAATTGGGGCCTAAAGGTAACACTTGAAATACTGGTTATGGTTGTACTCAGGACCTGATAATAACTATAGAATATTTCCTATCTCTAGTGTGTGAAGCGTACCATTTATAGAAGTTTGTTAGCAATGCTTGTCCCATAACTGTATGAATGTCCACGTACTTCTCACGCTCACAGTCCCCACTCGCCTGTATGTATTTAGTGACGATAATTGTGCCTGTGTGTATGTGCAGCTTAGAAACGTACAGCAATGAGCTTTCTGTACAGTTAACAAGTCTGGTATTCCCCTCATGCTAGAGAAATCATTTCAGTAATGATTACCGCCTAGGAAACTCAGGAGTAGAAGATTTTTACGTGTCATTACTCCGTATGTCCTCATGGAAAGCTAAAATAATTCACAGCTGAAGTTCAAGGAACTTAGAGCTGGGTCACTGGTATTTTATTTAATCAGATCAATTCTGTGGTTTCTAAGAATGCTGTTTTTAGCCAAATAAAAGGAAAAAAAAAAAAAGCTGATCGTGCGCTCTCCATGAAAATTTGTGCTGGTTATTGAATAACGCTGATAATGTAGAATACACGTCTTGGTTTGCAGAAAGCAGCACAGGTGTCTAATGGAAGAGTAGCATCGCCTTTTGAAACCAAGCTGTCTTTTCCAAAAATAACCAGCCACTTTCATCTTTCTAAGAATTGTTCAGTTGTGGTCGACATGTAATTGAAGTGGATTTTTTTTTTTTTTTTGATATTGGTTGTTTTCTAAATAGTGAAAATCATTATCGCCATTCATTAAATTGAGCTTTTATGCTTTGAAGGCTTGCACTTACAGAGGAGTCGTGCTTTGAAGTCTTTGCGTTTTGTCGTCGTCAAATGTCCACCGTGAAAATTAGTCCCAAGTTTACTGAAAGTGCAGAAGAGCTGCAGTTCAGGTGCATAATCAGAGGAAAAAATGTTTAACGTTATTCAAAACGTAAGAACCCGTAGAAATAAAATGTGTAAAAATCCATTATCCTGTCTCAGAATCGCCATGTTTTTTATTATTTTTTTTTTAAGGCTATTATAAAATACCAGGTGATTTCAGCTGAGTTTAAAATACTTCATCTTTACTTGGTGCATTCTGAGAGGAACTGACACTTCTCTGAAGGTTGCCTAGAACTCATGCAAACGTAGATTTTTTGGAAAGGACGTTGAATGGATTTTAAAAGGGGCGTTAAACGTCAGGCCTTTGAGCCAGGAGGCCCAGCACGCTGGCAGCTCGTGCCAAGCCCCGCGCCAGTGCCCTCCGCGCGCCCGCTCCTGCAAACCTGACTCTCGGCGCCTTTTATACCCTCCGGCCTTTTGTACGACGGCGGGCAGCGTGCGCCTCGGCAGGCTTCCGCCAGGGCAAATTCGAGCGCCCGGTTCCGTCGCGTGCTTTTGAAAACGTTACGTGTTTAAACCCAACCTTTATTCTAATCGTCTTCCACATGTAACGGGCCGAGTTATTGCAGGGTCGATGGTCATTTGCACGGGGCAAAAATTGTCCTAGCAGCTGGTTTGGTCCATTGGGTTGCAGGTGTTGCTGAAGGAGGTTCTGACAGAGGTAAAAGAGGGTGGTTGCTTTCTCTTCCTACACGACCTTATAGGATGGGGTTAGCACACGCAGGCGGTTGCCTTTCCGCTCCCTGCTGCTCTCTGCCTTCAGAGGCTTCGTGGCCGAGAGCCCGGGCGCGTGGGCGGAGGGAATTGCCGCTCAACAGCAGACACTTCCCGGCCGCCACCTTCTTTGGAAACGTCCCAGCGTAGGCATCAATCGCACGTGCGAGGTCTGGTCGATCAGTCCATGTGCCATAAAACTGGTGCTTTTGGGACGCGTCGGCTTTACTGCTGTTCATTTGCAGACGGTCTGGAGTATTTGCGAGAAACTTTGGTCTGCGCCACGGGGAATAAGGTTACAGGGGTCTCTGCGGTAGGCAGGTTGGGTGCTACGGCGGCAGGAGGTGTGATACGTTGCCATTTGGCAGGCGTTCCTGTCCCCAAAGCATACGCCAGCGGATAAAAGATAGGCGTATAAAAATTAAGGCCCAGTTTTCCCTAAGTATTTTGATTAGAATTAGGTGCCTAAGCTGTTACGGTGCTTCGGATCAAACCTTTTCTTCCACTGGTTTTGTTCAATTGGTTGTCATGAGGACAGCGCAAATCTACAGGGATTAAAAAAAAAAAAAGAAAAGAATTATGGTTGAAATCCTGAATCTGTCAAAGCTGACGGAGACCAAATAGGACCAGAGTTTCTCCCTGTGTCATGTAGACATACAGCGTTTTTCAGAACCTTTCCAATTGAAATTCCGTACTGTTGCCTATTAATGCACGGGCTGTTAGTTGTGCCAATAGCATTTTCACATGCAGAAATTAGTTTTATGGGTAGCTATATTTTGTTTTCTTTTGTTATTCTAGGAAAAAGGATTTAAGAAATATGTTGCTGCAAAAATTGAGACCAGCTGGCCTTGGTAGATGCGACATTTTAAAGAATTTCTGTTCTTTAGAGAGAAAGATCTACTGTCTAGGTCATCAGTGTTTTTTATGTTTTTAATATCTTTATTGTCATACAAATACTGTTTTTGTTGTAGTTCAGCTGATACATCTTTAACAGATTTAAGATCAAATGTGTGTGTGTGACTATATATTTTTATATATATATATATATATATATTGCTGTACATAATTTGCATTAAGCAGTTACTCTTCCCCCAATCTTACTGTGTGATAGTGTGAAGACATTAGCTTTTACTAACCGATGTAAGGATATTAAAGAACACTGTCAAATACTTTCATTAATATTTTTTATTTTCCATTCATCAACGTGAGAAGACCTCATTTCACCTCTGCTATGTTGTTTTCCTTACAGCCCACGTGTACATATCCCTGTATCACTGCTGAAGCACAATCCATCAATTGATTAGTCTTAAATAATGACTGTTTTGCATACTACCTTGCTTTGTTTAATTAATGTTTGTACAGAGATTTGAAAATATAAAGAGCTATATCATTGCTAAGTTTCACCATTGTTTTTGTATATTGAGATCATCAGTGTCAGTAAAAAATATATATACTTAGGTGAAACGGATGGCACAAAATCCTGTGCAAAATCCTGTCCTGCTTAAAGGACAGCTCTGTCTGCGGCAGCGTCCAGAAACCATTACTGCTGCTTTAAATAGCAGCAAGCTGAAATCTTCTCCTGTCGGGAGAGACCTGGGACCATTCTCCTGGCTGAAGTGGCCCCTGGTAAAGGCCTGGAGAGCTGAAAGTTTCTGTCATTGTCATCAAATCAGTCAACTAGCCACGGAAATGCCTTCTCAGATCTGGGCCCCTGGCCAGGGTGCGCAGTGATGGGCTTGCTGCACCCTGCACCCAGCCAGGGCAGTGCAGAGACTGCTCACACCCATGCATGCACCCCCCCGCCCCGGCTGGGTCCAGCCCTCCAGGAGCAGATGCAAAGCACGCAGTCTGCTGAAGTGGTGCTCTTCCTCCACGTTTCCGCGTCCCAAGAAATATGTTTTTTGACGATAGAGCTGATTTAGAGTGAAAGAGCAAGATGGAAAATCCCTGCATTGGTGATGCACCTTGTGAGGGGCTCAGGGAACCTTCCTTACAAACAGCTGGTTGCAATACATGAAAATCAAAGACCAGGCACGTGCAAAAGAAACCACCAGCAACGTGGAAGTGTTTTCTCAGAGGATGTCTTGATGGATACTGCCACCGACCTTGAGCTGTGGTCACCAGCCCAACCAGTAGTTCTTACTGGGTCTCTCCACATGTTGGTTGACCCTGGAAAGTATAAGATTTGGACACTGCTCAGAGGGGAGAACAAAGGGACTTGCAAAGGCACAGCACAGAGGTGACGCTCTCCACCGCTGGGAATTCATTCCGAGACACCGCTGCTTTCTGTTTCCTGAAGAAAGGCAATGGCTTTGTGGATGAAGGACAAGTGAGCAGGGACCGATTCCTGGAGATGCTTGCAAGCCTCTTGATCTTCTTCTTGCAATCTTCTTGATCTGCCTGCATCCCCTCTGGCCTTCTCTGCTCAGCCAGCACCACCATGCAGCAGAGGTGCAGGTACTGCCAGGGTTCCCCTGTAGTGTTTAGGTCCATTGGGATTGTCCCGAGCCTCGCACTTGTTCAACCTGGGCTCTGACTTATGGAAATCTGTCAGCAGTGACTGGCTGCACATCTCCGAGGGAGGACAGGATGATGCCTGGGGATGCTGGCATGCTGTTCAACAGTCCTCAGCAGCCACATGGGTCGGAGGTGTCACTGGGGATCTCTGCCTTTTGTCATTCATCATTTTGCAGTCAGAAACGCAATCAGAAAAAAAACCACCCTGATCTTGCCCTTTTTCCTTTACTTGGTGCTACAGGGCATCACATCATGAGCCAGCCCTACGCAGCACCAGACTTGAGACGAGCTTCTGGCTAAGACATGGGGTTTCTGACAGCCCAGCAACGTTGGGCCTTGTCCAGCCTAATGACACTGTCAACCGCACAAAGTAACTCTGCTCCCTTGTTTGCGGGGTCATGTGTTTGCCTTATTATTCCTTAAACAAGTTGGTCCCTACAGCTCCAGTTGGAGGGACAAGTCAGTGGCAAGGCTTGGCCTTTCATGAGGTTTTATTTCGGCATGGGTATTGCACCGAGCTCGACGGTAGTCACTTAGCAACAGGCAATGATCTCCTGCAAGGACATGGGTCTGAAAGGCGTTTCCTTGTGCAATGAAATGAGGCTGGTGGCAGATGGAAGCAGGGAGGATGGATGGAGGAGCTGTTTCTTCCAAAGTTGAAGCTATTTTTACCCAGGTTCCTTGACTTGGAAATTGCTGCCCTGTGGCAAATGCCTTCATTAATAGTATGTGAAGGTTATGGGAGAGGTAAGTCAGTAGCTTTTTATGCTCTGGTGCCTTACAGGAAGCACCTGTCTGTGGATGCAATGGTACATTTTGATGGACTTTTTTCTCCTACCTCTTTCTGCTCTGGCTCCTGCATGGGGAGTGAATTAGCTGCAGAAGTACTGACTATGTGGTGGCAAGTGGCACATCGTGCTCCATTTGCTGAATTCACAGTGAGTGGCAAACAGATACATGCTCTTCCAGGCACGCAAATGTGTCTGGTGTTCAATGATCAGAGGCTGAGGAAGGCAGCCCCCATGGCTGCGTGGCCCTGTGGATGGGCAGATGCACAGACAGGCAGCTGTCGCCACCCTAGAAAAATGTTGACTGCACAGGGACCCAGGGAACCAGGAGCCAGGGAAAATCTTTACAGCCCTTGGAGGCAACCACTGACTGTCAGGGCCATGCTTATAGTGTTTGAATATTACTGTGGCTCTAGCACAGCGCCTAATTTTACAATCGGGCTTCACAATTAGTTCATGTCAGCAAAAATTCGGTTTTCACAAGGACAGCAAAGGTGTTTGGGGCATATCCTTCTGCCAAATTTCATGGTCTAGCTAATGCCCAAGTTAGGGCTGTTCAAATAAAGATAGGGCTTTGTAGCAGTAGTAAACAGTGACAAGTATTTTAGGGGACATGCAGGAATGGTTGCAGGTCTTCTTCTGAAATTAAAAGCAAGCAAAAATATCTCCAGTCCCAGGCATGAGAAACATGACCTGGTGCTGGTCACACCTCCGCATTGATGCATTTGTCCCCACTGGACATATTTGACCTGGCTGTTATTTTTTTCTTGACCACGCTGTAGCTCTTTAAATTGGAAATTGTGAATGAAGATTGCAGGGTTTGAGCTCAAGGAGGAGCTCAGGAAGCCCCGAGGAGCTCTGCTGCAGCACGTGGTAGATCTTGCAAGTCTTCACAGGTTCAAAAAGAGAAAAAAGACTTTCAAGGGCTGGTGAAATAAAAGAGGTGGACCCACCAGCTCCTGATGCTCTTGCTCATCGCTGGAGAGGGCTGGGGGAAGTGTCACCCCCAACTTGCATGTTCTCCTGCCACGTCTGCTATGAGCCGCTCTGCAGGTGGGGTGCTGCCCTCAGTCCAACACAGCCTGGAGTGGGTCTCCTGAAATGCAAAACTGCTGCTGTAAGTCCCTCTGATGCACCGAGGATGGGACTGGGTGGTGATGTCCCTTGTCCTGCAGCTTGCCCCAGCTCCTTCCTTTGGGGCCCCACAGGTTACTGCTCCCCAAGGCATGGCAATGTTGTCTGAAGCTCCCACAGCTCCTGTATGGTGATTATACAGGGTTGTTCCATTGAACCAACCAGGTCTTTCACATCATACACGATGCAAGTGCCTGCCAAACCCTCTATTACCCTGTCAATAAGTATGTGGGGAAAATGGATTAAATACCAGCTTCACGGTGCTGTGACTGCTGGTATCAAGCATTCAGGAATTTCTAGCCTTCCAGCTGTGTTTTGGAGGCTGCAATTGAAATGTGTAATCGAATTTTTACACCTGGCTTCTCTCCTGATGGAAAAGGTTACTGGTGACAAAGCCCCTCTCTTCCCTTCCCTGTGTTTCCCCTTGTTAGCACTCCTCTGCTTAATGCAGGGCCGGTTCATCCAAATTGGCTGCAAAGCTGTGATTGCCATCACGGCAAGAAATGCCCACGTCTTTCATTTCTCACTGGGAAATCATGCACTGCTGCCCAGCCAGGACAGGGCTTTGCAAGCTTATTGAAGTTTGTTGCCTGAAGATTTTCAGGGCTGTACGTAGCATGGCAAAGTCTTGGCGTAGTCTTGCACAGGCCAGTGTGGAGTTAGCAGGGGTTTGCTGGCTGTGGTGTGGTGTGGGCTTATTCAGGATGATGTGGCGGAGAGCTGCACCAGGAGCAGCAGGGATGAGGTGGCAGGCGCAATTCTGCAGTTCTCTCTTTCTGGACAATTTAACACCGGTGACAGGGCTGCTTTGCTGGAGCAGGGACTTGCACTCCCACGGCAGCTACTTGGCTATCAGCACTGGCTCAGGGACAGATCAGCGGCACCATGCAGGATTTGCCATGGGAAGCCCTGAGTTTAATCATGAGGTTGCACTCATCCCGCAGAAAATGGATTTCTGTTCCTGCTGCGCTTTGGTGGGTGGCACTTGTCACTTGGCATCCTTGGAAGAAACGTCAAGCTGGCTGGATGCCGCCAAGCTGACATTGAGGAGTACCTCCAGCCGGGAGAGACGATGCTGATATACGTCCTCTTGTCACCCACTGCTGTAGCCCCAGATTGCCCCAGATTGCAGCACATTATTCCGGGAGTGACAGCCGACCTTTTGGTTGGACGTTGGGCTCCAACAGTCCCCAGGCTGTCTTACAGCTGCTTCCAGTGTCCCATGAACCCGCACCAATGGGGACTGACTGCACCAGGGTGTGAGACAGGAGCCTCCATGGAAGGTGGGAGGCTGTCCGTGCCGGTGAGTTGCTGCCCTGTGGGAATTTTTAATTTTCCTGTGTGTGTGTGTGTGTGTGTGTGTGTGTGTGTTATTCTATAGTTTTATTTATAAAACTTTATGAGGGGTAAGAGACTGACACCTCCAGCCTCCTCAAGGGTGTCTGCCCTGACTCTCTCTAGCCATCCCTGCATTTCATGGAGGGGCATCAGGTTTGTGCCTGGGGGGCTTTGGCTGCTCTATGATTTCACTGCCCATGGGCACAGCAAATCCCTGTCCTGAGACACTACGGCTGTCCTTGTCTTTGCAGACTTTGCTTGGTGGCCAAGGCACATTGGGGGTTGTTGCCTATGGGGCTGCAGATGTAACATGCTCGTGATGGGGCAGCAGAGATCGTGCAATATTGAGCAGGCTGCCCGGGGCCACAACACCCCTGAGCTCGCCGAGGTCTCACTCTTCTCCTACCCACAATCAAAATAAATCCCCTGTTTTCAGAAGTAACCCATGGGCAGGAGTCTGAGGACTGGAAGGAGCTGAGGAAGGAAAACGGGACAAGCTAGGAGCAAAACTCAACTCCATGGGCTCATGTTTTCCACAAGAAGAGGTGGGGATGAGGAGTGTGATCTAACTGATCCTGAACAAGCTGATGCATTACCTCCAGCCCAACAGCTTGGGCTTGTGATAAATGGACTGGGGGATAAGAAATGCAATGTCTATGTTGAAGATGAGCCAAGAGGAAAAGGTCTGAGGAGAGCTGGGTTGATCCAGCAACCTTGGAGACTGCACGAAGATGGCAGAACCAGTGCTGACAGGCGCAGAGGGAAGATGGGTTTGAAAAGCCAGATCCCACCACGCAGTTTCTAGACTGGAGCAACATTGCACACAGGAGTGTGGAGCCGACCTTGAGGCCTGCATAGCACCTCACACCCTGCCTGCTTGTGCATCCCTTCTTCTGACGGGCATTACAGGCTGAGAAATCTCCTCTTCTTGGATAGGGGTTTTTCTGTCTGCTTGACACCTGCTGCATAGGAGCTGCCTTTGTGGAGCTGAAGAGCCACGAGGTGTGCCCAGCCCCACCTTGGGGGCTGTGGAAAATCACCACAAGTGGAGAGCTTGGCACATACCAGTGAGAAGTTTCTTATTTGCAGAAAGCTGGCCAAGGGGATGTACCAAGGCAGCCACCACTCTAGCTAGGTGCAGAAGCTGAGGATCAAAAGCACTATGTAGGTGCAAGCTCTGGCCCCACCAAGCCCTAACCATGAGATGGGGCTCACCAGGCTGCAGCAAAAACCCACGGCTTGTAAGAAAGCGATAGTGGGGGCTGCTCCTTCGCTGTGTCCTTGTCACTCACAGAGCATCTCTCTGGGCAGCTGGGGAGTACCCAGCCGGTCTGCCAGGCCACCACCAAGACCCTGTAGCATGCCCATGCATGGGGCAGATGATGAAGACCTGGAAATACACCCAGCCAATGCATGGTGGCTCTCTCCAAAAAACTGGTGCTTGGCTAGAGCAACTCCTGGAGGAAAAGAGGATCCCTGTAGGGACACCCCAAGAGGTGCAGAGGATTTGTGGCACCAGGGATGGAGACCGAGGTGTTGGTGGTGCAGGTGCAGGCTCAGCCCCTCAGCCCAGGGCCTTTATACGGGGGCAGAAACAAGGGCAACTGTGGGCAGGTCTGCCCTCATCCTGTGCAGTGGGCTTCTGTCCTGGTGGGGCAGGGCAGGGAGAAGGCAGGATGCTGAGGCATGTAAATAGGACTCTAATTTCCGTAGGTAGCAAGACCATGAGAAACTATTTTGTCTGTCTGGTCTGACCACAGAGTAATTTGAGGAAGAATAATTTGTCTGGATTTACCTACTGAGACTGGTGGTTAACACATTGTAGTCTTCTGGGCAGAAAAGCCCTCCATTACCACAAGTTCCAGTAGTGGACTGTGGTTGCATCACATTACAACCCCTCTTTTTGCTTTGGTTTGATGCAGTGTGGGCCTGACCCTGGGTGGATCAGAACCAAACGCGAGCAACATTTGGGTGGCTTCATCCAAAATGGATTTAGAGGAGCCACCATAACTCTGCAGGTATCGCCTTTCTTTGCAGGTGACACCTCTGACAGCTGTGGTTCTTGCTGGTCAGGATGTGGCGGGCCAGGGCGGTGTGGTCTGGGAGGTGAGCTGCCAGGATGCACCTCGGAGGACCCGGCTCCCACCCCACTTACATGGCCGAGGTTGCAGTGGGGGCATGCACCAGCCATACAGAGGGACATGGGAATCCCACATTGGTATCACCAGAGATGGCTGCCACGGTCACAGGGGTGGGAGAGGCAGCTGCCACAGGAGCTTTTAGCCTGGTGAAGCATCAGTCCTGCTGTTGTTTGCCATGCCTCACTGCCCACCAGTGTCACCTGGGACACGGCTGTTGGGACAGGGAGGTCTCAGTCCGGATATGGAGGTAGAGCAGTCAACAGCTGTCCACCACGCTAAGAGCACATGGCTCAGCTGATGCAAGGTTAAATGTTTCCATGTCTCTGTGCTGTGGGTTATGGGCAGGACATCGTGGACTCTGTGCTAGGAGGCGTGTGCAAGAGCAGAGGAAAAAGGCTCCTTGAAATTCAGCCTCTCACCAAATAGGATTTGTTGCATTTTTTTAGGTCATTTTCACTCCCCACCCCCAAAGGACCTGCTACTGAATTATTCTCCTAATAACAGTTCCTTTAAAGCTGCTCTGCTGTAAGTTAATTGCTTGCTTTAGTCTATTCCTTAAAAAAAATGACCCAGGTTAATTACGGAGATTGTTGGGAGTATTGTGGGGCTGAAGGGCGTGGAGTCAGGAGAGAATTTGGGAGGAAAAGAGCGGGGGCACAAAGGAGAAACAGGATGTGGCAGACAAAGCGCACCACCCTTTTGCAACACGAGTAACAAACTAGCTGGTGAAGGCCAGGCAGTTTTATCCAGTTGCACAGCGGAGGAGGGAGCAATATGAAAGTATCGCGGTCCATCCCTGACCGCAAAGGGTTGCATACCAAAAAATGATTGCTGCTCACGGACTAAGTGTTGACCTATAGTGCCCCTAGCCTCATTATCCCTGATTACCATATTAAAAAACATGCCCTTTGCTGCATAATGATATGTAAATAAGGGGGGGCATACCCCAAAACAATCGTGCAAATGGCAACCTAGCCAATGAAGTATGATTGCCGCGCTTCCGCATCCCACCTTCAGCAACTAAAAAAGAGAGGACAGCCCACTAAAGTTTTAGGAAGGGAGGAAAACTGAACCTCCCGACCTGTTCACCAGAGATTGCTGACGAGCGAGCCTCCTTCTCCCCTCCCCCAAACAGGGACGCCTCTTTGGTAAGACTTGTGCCTCCGGCCATGTTGGATGTTACCCCGGGGAAATATATTATTACTGAAAGCGCTTAATTGTTAGTTTGAGCTCAAAGAAAGAAAATTTGTTGCAGCAGGTGCATTTATCAGTGGCAATTCTGGACCTGTTGTACCTGTCGCTTTAATAAATTCTTATTCTTTTTTACTTTGCAAAATGGACTCAGGGAAAGTCCTTGAACAAGGGGCTCTGGTAGGCAAATGTACATTGCCAAGACAAGGAAGGACCTTCCTTCCCTCCCTCCCTCCCTTCACGCGACAAAGGGAAAAGTAAACTCCAGGTGAAATGCAGCAAGCGTGAAAGCCTTCATCTTCGCAGGCAGCCTCTCTCCCCCCAGCTCCTCCATGAAGCCTGTTGCTTTCCTTTGAAGTCAGCGGAGTAATTAAAACATCAGCCGGCTGCTGTCTTTTAGTCTAGAGGCCAAAAACCCCATGACAGGCCCTGCTTGTCCTGGGAGCATTTGCCATTCCCCACTCCTCATCAGCCTGGGGGAAGGCCAAACAGCACCCGGATGTGCACGCAAACACGACATGGACACGGCCTGCTGTGGGCAGACGAGTGCAGGCAGGAGAGCTGCTCCTTTGCAGGCACCCACGGACACTCACTCCCCCTCCCCGGGCCAGCAGCTGCCCTGACAGTGCACCGGCGGCAAGTGGAAGGAGCAACGCTCACGTGGGGGGAAATGGAGGCGATGTCCGGACACAAAGAGGGAAAGAGAATATATCTGAGCACGCACAGAGGGGAATAGAGCTAACTGAGGTTGCACGGAGGGGAATAGAGCACATCTAAGCATTCATGAATGGGAAAAGAGCTTAGCTGGGGATGCACAGAGGGGAATGGAGCGGATGTGAGGGTGCGCGGAGGGAGAGGGAGCTTGCGTGAGCTCACGAGGAGGGTAAAGAGCTGAGCTGACGGTGCATGGTGGGGAATAGGGCTCATCTGAAGGCTCGTGGATGGGGAATGAAAGGATCTGTGTTCACATGGTGGGGAATGGAGTGAATCTCGGGGTGCACAGAGGGAACTGGAAGAGAGCAGGGGGGGGTTGGACTAGATGATCTCCGGAGGTACCTTCCAGCCTCAACCATTCCATGATTCTGTGAGATGTGAGCATGCATGGAGACGAACAGAAATGACCTGAGGGGGAGTGGAAGGGAACAGAGATAACCCGGCTGTGCATAGAAGGAACGGAGCTGGTGTGAAGGCACACAGATGGGAATTGATAGGATTTGTGTTCACACCGTGGAGAAAGAAGGGGATCTGAGGATGCACAGAGACAGTGGAATAAATCTGACTGTGCCCAAAGATGAGTGGGACTGCATGCGCAGAGGTGAGTGCCAGCACAAAGGCTTGGCGCTCCCTTGTCAGGCTCTGCACTGCTGTTTTGCCTTTCCCAAGGATAGTTGATCCCCACTCTGGGAAGAAACTGGGATTTCTAAAAATTTACTGGTTTGTTTTGCTTTTCTTCCAGCCTTCCTCCTCCCCAGGTTATGACAGGGAAGCATTTGCTGCTCAGGAGGGTTTGCAGCAGAAATGCCTGACCTAAGGCATTGTGAAGAGGTGTCACTTTGTGGATGCCAGTGCTGAGAGGCGACAATGGGGACCGCACAGCCTCGCAGAACATCGGTGGCAGGGCTGGTACTGGGAGCGGGGCCATCGGACATTTGAAGAGCCTTGCTAGTGAAGTAGTCCCACCCAGCCAGGCCTGGGGCATTTTGAAGAAGACAAAACTGCATGAGGATGCGTGACTTTCATGAGCGCCATGGGGCAAAGGGAAATGTGTGGGGGGAAGGAAACGAAGCTTGTTTTTTTGTGCCCCTGCCCATTTCACTTAGCCTCTTTTTTGGGGTACGTGCATGCCTTTTTGAGATGTCAAGGGAAGGTAAGTGTCGCCATTCCCTGCTGAGTTGAGCCTGCATCTCCTGGTGGCAGCACTCACGCTGCCCTTCTCCAAGCACACTGCCCCGGCAGGCTCTTCTCCAGGCTCCTCTCCCCTTGCTGACCCATGGGATGCTAAAGCAGCCTCTGGCCCAGCTGGGCCCTACAGCGGGAGGGCACCTCAGCGTGCCTGGGGAGCAGCCTGCCCTCTGCTCCCTCCAAAGCTCGGCACTGCCCAGCTTGTGTGTGGGAGTGACGAGTGTCCTGGCAGGGGAAGGTTGGGGAGGCTGGTCCGGGGTGGAGGGACTGCCTGGCTGCGTGGAGGGGTGTGTGCGCCAAGGCCGTGCCCTTGTGCTCTCCTCAGCTGGCGAGGGGCAGGAGAAGAGTGGACGAATACCTGCGCCAGAGCCTGTTGTACTTGGAGAGCCCCCAAGAGTCCTTGCGAGAGGCGGCTGTGAGGTTCACTGGTGAGCCCCAACCGCTGCGGTCCCTCTCTGTCCCGGGACAGCTCGGCCCCAGCCCCGGCTGCTGCGCTGGCAGCAAGAAGCAGCCTTGCGACTGTGGCTGCTGCAGCCCCGAGTGCCTGCTGGAGGGCCTGGGTGCCCGGGGGCTCCGTGTCACCCTCTGCCATCTCTGGCCACACGTGTGGGGCTGGTGGGAGCCTTGTTCAGTGCCTCACAGCAAGGCCCTTGGGTGTCCCACTGGGAAAGCGCCCTGGGGTCAGCCCAGCCCGAGGGGAGGTGGGCGCATGGCCAGGTGGGCAGGGCTGGGGGCCGTGTTTGCTGCTGGGGGTGGGCTGTGGAGCAGGGCTTATGGGGGGCTGTGTGTGTGCCTAGGGCTCGTTGGGCGGCGCATGAGGGGCCGGAGCAGGCAGAAGCTGGAGGCCATCTGTGAGGGTGAGTGAGGGCAGCAGGGTGTCAGGCAGGGCTGGTGGGAGGAAGACAGATGCTGGGCAGGGAGCTGCCATGCCTGCCCCAGGCGAGGAGGGCTCTGCTCGCCGTGCAGAGCAGGGGCGGTGTGGGTAGAGTAGAGAGAAGATTTCAGGCACCTTTGGGACATTCCTGGCCAGTAACTGCCAGCCGATCCATTTGTCCCCCCTGCTCCCTCCTGGCTGTGGGAAGAGCCGGGTGGGACTGGCTGTGTCAGGAGGCGATGCCTGGGGCCTGTGCAGATACAGGGCCTTGATCTCTGCTCGCCTCCTTTCCCTCTCAGCCCTTCAAGGCTTGCAGGAGGACATCAGCCCGTCCATCCATTCCCTGGCGACACAAACCATCGTGATGCTGAGAGCTCCAGGGAGGCAGTCTGCATCTGGAGGCACCCATGAAGGCTTGTGCTACCGGCTGAGGAGAGCGTGGCAGCGGTGGCACTGTCCTCTGCGAGGAAGCTGCTGGTGCTCGGCCACGTCCTGATGCCAGGGTGCTCTGCGCACAGGGGCCACCTGAGTGTGCGGGGAAGTCATGGGGTCCCTGGCCTCTCTCGCTGCCTGCAGGACAGCTCCAGCCCTCAGGCACAGCTGTTGCAGACTTGTGCTGCCCGTCCACCCTCTGCTGGCCTTTCCCCAAAGAAGCAGCCCTGTCTCTCCATCATGTGTCATTGTCTTTTCATTGGGCAAACGAATTGGTGGAAAAGTCAGGCCGTGAAGGAATTGGTCTCACCCTGAGAGGGGAAGGACATGCCCTCCCTGCAGCAGTCTGTGGCAGCCACAACGTAACACCCCCCCTCCCCCCCCCTTCCAGCAGTGAGGGAAGGCCCCCGTTTCCCCTTACAAAAGGGTCAGCAATGGCTGGAAGATGGCAGCGGTCTTTCCGAGATTCTGCCTTGAAAAGCCATGACCTCTTGTGCCTGAGGAAGGGCCTGGCGCTGGGCCCTTGCCGGCGCAGGCTTCCCCTGGTGTGGCTGAGCCCAGGAGCTGGGAGGCTGCCCAGATGCTCTGGCTCCAGCAGCCAAGTCAGCTGCCGTGCTGGGAAAGTCTCCTTCGCCAGAAGGCAAGGCTGCACCCATTGCTGTCCCCTGCAGCCTGCCCTCCTGCGCTCAGAGAGGAAGAACCGCTGGGCTCCCCTTTGAACACCAAAGGCGGTGAGTGCCTGTGGCCAGGCACCGCAGGATTTGCCCATGCAGGCACCAGTGCCCCAGGGCGCAGAGCTCTGCACAGGCACTAGAGGCTCCAGCCCCTCTGCAAAGGGAGCTCTTCAGGCTCCCTGACTGCAAAAGCCAAATGTAACAGCAGGAACAGGCTTGAGCGTGCGCCTTCAAAACGATGATACAGTATTTGCCCAGAGAGTTTACACCTTTCAGATGAGGGTTTGACAACTGCTGATTTCTCTCCTTCAAGGCTCTTCTTCTCCATGACCCCAATAGGGGTGATCCCTGCTGTAAAACCCGCATGGCCATGACTGATCAACCCGAATTCAGCTGGGAGCCCTTAAATGGCCATGCATAAAGTAGATCAGCACAGTGCAACCTTGAGGCATCAGCCCTCTGGGCTCTTTGTGCAATCAGGGTGCTCAGTGAATGAGTGCTGCAGAGTGGACGCTTCAGTATACCCCAGCTGCAGGACATGGAGCCAGGCCCTGAGCTCAACCCAGCTTCTCCCGTTGCAATCCCAATGCCCCGGAGCAGGGGCCATTGGCAGCAGCAGCAGCTCTGCACCCGAGGGCTCAGCACCATGGGCTCAGTTCAGGCAGGCGGCAGCTCGCCCAGCTCTGTGCAGCCGCTGCCCTCAACCGCTCGGCTCTGGTTCTGCGCTGGGCTGTCCCCACAGCCCTCAGGGAGAGCAGAGCCAGCACCGCCTGGGCGAGCGCTCAAGGTGACACCTGCACCCCACGTGCCTTCTCTTCCCGCCTTTGCCCTCTGCTTCCCTCTTCCTGCTTTTCAGGACACCCCAGCGCCTGCTGTGTCCGTGTCCCCAGAGCCCTCTGTTGCTCTGCCCTCGCTTGACCTCTGAGTCCTGGGAGAGAGCCCTTGGCACAGGAGCATGGGCTATGTGACTGCTAAGCAGTATCCCCTCATAGACTTCAGTGGAGTTGCACCTCCCGCAACTGTACAACAGCATTTACTTCTATCACAAGGACCTTGCCCATCTCCCAGTTACTTCCACATACCCTTCTTGCCATCCAGTGCCACAAGAACAATGCCAAACTTAAAAGCAAATGACTGCTCCAGCAAACCTCACAAATCAGGTCTACGGCTCAGACAGAACAGAGATCAAAACATAACCCACCAGGTATGCTGTAAGACACAGCTTTGCTCCCAGGGCTGAGCAAGTCCCAGGGATTTCAACAGGACATTTGTGCTCCTCCAGCTTTTTCAAAAAGCAGAGGGATCTTAAACTGTGCATCTTGGCAAACTCACAGAGTGCAAAACAAACTGATCCTCTTCTCACCTCACATCTCTCCCATTCTAAGGAGCTTTCTGCAGTAGCACAAGAGGAACATGTGTGAATGCTGCATGTGATAGTCACAATAAATGGTTCAACTGTCCTCATTATTTCAAAAACATACCTAGAGCTAACTTGAACAAGAATTAGTTGTAAACAGCCACCTTAAGATTCAAGGCTCTGCTAAGCAGGCATTTCTGAACCCTGCTCCTACAGCCACTGCACTTCCTGGCAGTTGCAAGGCCCCTTGAACTATCAGCAAAGGAGGTCAGGAGTCACCTTCTGCATGCTTGACATCTACTCAGCAACACAGTACATTTCAGACCTTAGCATTTGCTGGGGTGGCAGCAACACAGCTGACACTTAACCAGACAAGGAGCAACCCTGGCAGACCTCACCTTTGCTTCTCTGACAGTAGAGCCCACTCCTTAAATTAGGTCACTAACTGCAGCCACCTGGTTGCAATTAATTGTTCACACACCACACAATTACCCAATTAACACACCAAAGTTAAGTAATCCAGTAAGAAAGTTTCTGATCTAGCCAACAGTTATAAATGCCAGCATCTAGGCTCCACTGTGGACACGTCCTGGTGCAGATAGGAGGGGAGACAGTGACTTCTGGCGAATCTGCCACACCACCAACACTCATTGATTCTAAGCCCTGACTCATTGCTGCCATCTAGTTCTCACAAAAAGCCTGTTTAAGGTGTTTTTAGGCTGCACTTATGGTTGAACTGCTCACACTGAGAAGTAGCAAGCAGCACTGCCCTAAGCACATGCTTTTAGTTCATCAGCTGCTGGCTCATGCAGCTCCCAGGCTCTGACCACACCATTAGCCTCCTCAAGCTCCAAGGCACACTTGCATGTCAGCTCAGAGTTTGGAAATGCCATGACCACAGGTTCCTGGGGCGCAGCTGGAACCCTGGACCCAATTCATCAATGAACATTCTGCACGTGCTTAGCTTTAAATAGCTATGTTGTTTGAGTGACCAGTTAAGTGTTGCCTTCAAGTGGAACCAAAGCACCTCGGCTTCTCTCTGATGTCCCTGTAGCAACAAGAGACTGCTGCTCAGCGACAGCTTCAGCAGTGGTTTTCCAGTTTCCATTCAGGAAGCTAGAGCAGACTGGGCAATACAGTCATTTTGCTACTTTGAGTCCTGGCACTACAAGGACCCATTCAGCAGAAAGCAATATACTGATTACAGCTTTCCTGCAGACAGCAGGTGCACCAGGCAGTCAACCCCACTCCCCTTCCCCTCCCCCACCCCACCCCACCCCACCCCCTTTTTTTCCCCCTTCAGTTACAGTTCTCTTGTCTCATAGTAAGGCTACTTTTCAACTAATTTGGGCTTGTCTGGGAAAACAGTGGTGTTCCCTCCAGGAACTTTAGCAGAGCAAAAGCTACACACCTATGAAATCTCTCTCTGCCATTATGAAGAAAAAAATGTTAACAGCAACATTAGCCCGAGTTACTTTATTGCACACGCAGGTGAACATTTCCTGTTGAAACATTGGCTTAAATGGCTCATTGGAAAATGTGTAGCAACTCATAAAGCACCTTCCTCTTGGTATGAAACTCATAAATTCATACTGCTCTCCTAGTGAAAAAGCTTTCTTCCATCAAATATTATGCACAGACCTGGGGGGGGGGGGCGGGGATAAGGCTGGGTCTTGTTAGGTAAATATGAGTAGTTAATTAATCATTGCAAGAGTTTGCCTGGATATTTTATAACAGAAATTAATTTTTCCACACCAACAATAGGATGCCATTGGACTGGCAGAAAAAATACCTGCTAGTCCTTCTTCACTGCTGAGAAGGACTCGGGAGCAGTCCGAGAAATAGCTGGGTGACATCCACCGAGACCTGACATACGAATGGCCTCTTAGGAGAGTTTCTGGAAACAAGCAGGGCTTCATTTAATGCCTATCTATTACTTACCAACGAGAGGTACACATTAATTTTTCCAAGCGTTTAGACTCAAAGCACAGCTTTACTTGAACGTCTCGAGATCTATTTCACCCTCCCAAGAAACCTGAAAGTAACCTAAGCCTAATAATCTAAAATAAGCTTTTTAGCACCTCCCAGGAAGCAACCCCCCCCCCCCAACACACACACACTGAAAGCAAACCAGTGCTTAAACTGAATAAAAATGCTCCCATTTGAAAGCCCCCTCACGGGCCCTGCGAGGAAAAACTGTGCAAGAGAGCGGGAGGACGCTCCCACGAAGCAGGAGCCGGGGCGGGAAATGGCGGCGCTAACGGCCGCCGGGCGGGGGGGCGGGGCCGGGGGCGGGGCGGGGGGTGTCTCAGCAGCGCGGCGGGAGGGGGCGGGGCAGGGCCCGGCGGGGCGGGGCGGGGCGGGGCTGCGCTGCGCTGCGCTGAGGGGGCGCGCGGAGCGTTGGCACGTGTGTCGCGCGCGCGTGGAGCGTTGGTGCTGGCAGCTTGTGCGGCGGGTGCCGGCCTCGCTTCAGGAGCTGCTGCCGGAGCCGGGCTGCTGGCGGGGAAGGAGGAGGGAGGCCGGGGCGGGGAGGGTTGGGGTGGCGGGGCGCAGCACACACGGGCGCCGCTGAGGGGTGTAGGCCTTTTGGCGGTTAGCAGAGGCCCAGGAGCTCCGCTGAGGCCTGTGTGGGGCTGTGCAGCTGCGGCCTTCCCGTGCTGTGAAGTGCAGTGTGCGGCACTGATGACCGCTAGCAGTGAAGCCTCAGCGCGGGGAGAAGGAGGATGCCGTGCAGGCTTGGGACTGCAGAGCGGGCCTGGGACTGAGGCAGCCTTTTGTGTGAGAGACGTGCTCTAGTTGAGGCACTGGGCTGCCAGGGGAAGGAGCTGAAGAAAGAGGTGAGCAGGCTGCACGCCGTGAGGGAGGGTGAAGAGGAGCTTGATGGGGTCTTTGCGGGAAGTCTGCAGAGGCAGGAGCCTGAGCCACACAAAGCAAGGAAGGAGGGACGGCTGGAGGCACCAACCTGAGTCCTCCGCGGCAGAGCCCTCCCTGCGAGCGTGCCACAGACCGAGGCACCGATCTGCCACAGAGAAGGCTGCCAGCCCTGGGGATTGAAGAGCTCCATACAGCATCGGGGTGCTGCTTGACTGTGTTCCCCAGGGGGAAAACATATTTACGTACATACTGACAGACATATCTATCTGTGCATACACACATATTTAATTTGCCAAAAGACTTCTCCCTTTCAAATTACCATTTGATTCCAGAGAGGCCAGCGCTGCTGCAAGACCTCAGGCTGAGTCTCCCCAAGAGGCGAGGGAGGCGGGACACTGCCGTGCTGCAGGACGAACAAGGCAGCCTCAAAGGGGTTGTGAGGAACGGGAGAGCAAAGGCTGCTGAGCACATCGCTTCCTCTGACCCACTGACACATCCTGGTGCCAAAGCCTTGCGTGAGGGAGCGCTTTCTGCCCTGACATCAAATACGTTGGCTATGGATCAGAGGAGCCAAAACCTCTCAGGTCCCCCTGTCCTGCTGTGCTGCCAATTCACGCCTGTGTTGTGCTTTGCCCCAAGAAGCAGTGCTCTTTCTTCGTGACACGTGGGTGTCTTTTCTTTAAGGAGACAAAGGCGAGGAGGAAAACAGCTTTCCCATCGCTTTGGGGTCACTGCCCTCAACATCTCCATGCCCATTTCTCCCAGGCTGGGCCCATGGCTCTTTATGTGGCCCTGCCAGTGCAAGTGCTCAAGGCAACGCCTGCATCCGCGCATCTTCGCTTCGCCCTCTTCTCTGCCACAGCTCCCTTCACTCCAGAAATGCCCGTGCACCCTAGCAGGGAACCGAGCAGGCCCACGCATAAGAGAAACACTCCATCTGCCAAGCTGAGTTTGAAGAGAACCACAGCTGCGATCCTTCTGGAGCTTCCTGAAACGCCAGCATTACTGCCAAGAGCCCCCTTTCACCCTGCCGCTGTGCCCTGGGTGCACAGTGCTGGGACGAGAAACCTCTGCAGAAGCTGGAGCAAAAGATGAGGTGGACAAAGAGCCACAGCAGGTGAGAGCATGGGCCGCACTTCAGAGCAGGGCACTGCAGGTGCTGTTGGTCATGGCAGCGCAGGGAAGAGATGAGGAGAGCCTGTGCCAAGGAAGAGGGCTGTCTGCCTGTGAGAAAGAGGCAGCTGCTCTGTCCCCAAGAGACTGTTATTTGGAAATAAAGCAGCTTCCAGAGACACAGGGCCAGCATGGTGACCCGATGTTGCAGCCACTCCTGAAGGACTACTGGCAGTGTATTGATGGCCATGAGAAAAAAGAGGCAGCAAAGCCTTGCAGAGAAGAAAATGAAACAGAGTCAGTTCAGTTTTGTGCAGGAGGAAACTAAAATAACAAGGGACTTGCTTCTAGTCACATTGGAAAAGCAAGGCCAGGACATAAAAGAGTGCAGAACAGACTAACAGAGCTCCTTCCAGACGCTAGTTGAAAGACTATGGAGAGAAGGAGACTTCTCCGTGTCAGGAAATTGTTCCCCAAAAGGAAGGAAGAGAACCCCCCCCCCCACCACCACCACCTCTAGTTCGTCTTCCCATGCAAGGGAACAGCCCCAGCACTCAGTGCTCACCATCTCAGCTCAGCAAGTGCCCTTCTTGCCCAGGCCAGTCCTGGCACAATTGCAGCAGCAAATTGAGCTGCTGCAGATGGAGGAAGGGGCTGCTGCCTCCAGGCCCCGCAGCAGCAGCAGCAGCAGCAGCAGCAGCACTGCTGTCTCCATCCTGATGGCTGAATCTTCCGTTTTCAGTCGTCTGCCTGTCCACAAGTAGTCACGTTCAATTGTACTTAGGAATTTGTTTCACCTAAGTTGCCATCTTTGAAAAATTAGGCTTTGAGTCCAAACTCAATGTGTAGGTTCCGCTAAGAGTAAGCTGAGACAGGCCTTTCTATCCTATCCTAAGAGTCACCCATGAAGGGCCTCGCAGAGCTACCCTTAAGCAGATGCCCAAATTTCTTGCATTGAAACTGGGGTTGAGATGAACCTCTGCCCAAACGTGCCAGTCTAGTTTAGACGCTTCATGTCTCAAGAGCTACAAGACTGAAGTTAAAAGTGAGCTGTAAGTATAGAGATGGAATTTATTCTTTCGTTATTGTGGTACTGCTGGAGATGAAGGCTGTACATGCAGGCAGCGCACATCAGTCATTAGTTCCGTGGTGGAGCAGGGACTCCGTGGAACTTCTGAGAAAAGAGAGTGGCTGGAGACAAAGGACAGATGGCCTGACCCTTGACAATTAAGTAGTTGACTGCTTGTTACAAGAGCCGTCCGGGTAGAAATTGCAGACAGTTTAAGAAATCTCCCCAGGCAACTGCTGCCGTGTCTAGCTCGATTTGTACTCTTAAATGTGTTGGTTACCGTGGTGGGTGGAGTGTCCTCCAGACTCCTGTGGGTAGGTCTTACTGCACAAGTGACCAAACTGGACACAGTTAAGCCATTTGTAAAGAGTCGGCAGAAATTGTTCTCGCAGAAATGGTCACTTAAGACGGGGTGCTCCCTGCATTGCTGGAAAGCAAGCAGGTGAATATTTTGCTTGAAGGAGCACTAGGATGAATGGCCTTTCTTTCCGCTGATCTTTTCTAAATCTCTTTCTTTCCTTGCCTGTTTTGGGGTTTGCTTCCCTGATCTAAGGAGGGGGTCTCCTCATGATGCCTCTGTCTCTGCCCCTGTTCCCCAAGAAAGGCGAGGCAGGGAGAGCGGAAACACACTGGCCACCCCGCGGGAGAGGGCTGGGGGCTGCAGGGCTTTGCCCTGCAGCACAGCAGGAGGGCCCGGCTGCCTGGATCCTGTCACAGATGAGGTCGGGGGTTGGGGGCAGTGGGCCCAGAGGGCAAAGGGCCCACGGTCGCACAGCGTGGGGGAGATGGGGGACACCTCGTGGAGGCCTGAGTGGTGTCAGGGTTTGGGAGGGCTCAAAGGCCCCAGGGGTGTGTGAGGGCCCTGGGGACTCCAGGCGGGCAGTAGGGACCGCTGAGTTTGGCCGTGCCCCCCAGGGGGTGGCTGGTGGTGGTGATGAAGCATCCGCCAGGGTGCCGCGTGGAGGAGAGGTTTCCTTCGGGGCTCGTGCCCTTCACACCTCGTCCCACGTGTGTCCCCGTGGGGCGCTCATTAGGGTGGCTGAGGGCAGGGCCAGGGAAGAGTGGTCGGGGGGACCAGGCGAGGATGGGAGCGGCCCTGAGGGGCGCAGACGCCCATCGGGGCCCCGGGGCAGCCCGAGGGCAACCAGAGGTGTCCTGGGACGGGGGGCGAGCTGGCTCTGTGCCCCCGAGGGGACACAGCCTGCCCCTCCCCCGGCCAGTGACAGGCCCCCCTAGGGTGACAGTGGGGCCCTTTGTGACTGTGCTCCTGTGACACCCCACGGCGTTGCCAGGCGCCGGCACGGCCTCGGCCCCGCAGTGTCCGGGAGGACGGCGACGGGAGCGGACGGGAGCGCGTGGGGCTGGCGAAGGAGCCCCCTGAGTGCACCCAGGTCTTTCCCTGTTGCCCCGGGCAGCCCCGCGGAGCCTTTGCCACGTGGCCAGGATGGCGGAGCGACCCCCCAGCCGCCCCAGGGTGGCCGGGGAGGAGGAGGCGAAGGACGACGGGGCCCTCGCAGAGGGCAGCTGCGAGCTGGAGCCCCGCGAGGGCTGGGTGCCCCAGGCGCTGCCAGCGGGTGAGTGCGGGGGCACCGCTGGGCTGGGCAGGGCTGGGGGCTGCGAGCCCTCCTGCTCTGCCCCGGGCTCCCGGCTGCCGTGGGGGCTGCCGTGGGGGTACCGGGGCCGCGGGGCCTGAAAGTGCTGTGCTGCAGCGCTGCGCCCCGTCCACTGGGCACCTCGCAGGCCTGGCGAGCCCAGGGCAGCCGGGGTGTCCGTGGGCCAGTGCAGGTGCCTGGCCCGGGGCTGGCTGCGTGCATGGCAGCAGGCGTGCGGCGGGGCAGAGGGCTCGGCTGTCTGCTCTGCTCCCTCTGGCAGCCCTGCAGCTCTGCCTGCTCTCTTTCTGCATCAGCTCCCGGCCTGACTGTGCCCAGAGAGGAGGCGGAAGCCCTGGGGTACATGCGCGCCTTTTTGAGACGCCGAGGGAAGGTGAGTGTCGCCATTGCCTGCTGGGCTGAGCCTGCATCTCGTGGTGGGTGCCTGGGGGTGCGCCACGCTCAGAAGCCCCCGGAGGGCTCTTGGCCGTGGAGGGCTGCTCCCTTGCAGGCGCCGCACCCGTGGCTGCAGGCCCTGCAGTGCTGCGGTGCTGCTGGCCGTGCCCCTGCCCCTCTCACGCTCTCTGTTTGTCCCTCTGCTCCTGGTACCAGGAGGCGGCTGAGAAGCTGCGGTTCCTGGCCTGCGTCCGCACCCTCTGCACAGCGGCCCCCTCCAATATCTTGTTATGGCAGGAGCTTTTGCTGTGCAGGCAGGAACTGGCGGAGTCGCTGGAGGTGAGGGGAGAGGGGACTGCCATGAGGCGTGGTGGAGGGAGGGGGCGGTGGCCCAGCAATGAGGGCAGGACGGGGGTGTCTGAGCACGGGGGGCTGTGGGGCCCTGGCTGGTGGGCAGAGCCGCTGCCAGTGTGGGGCTGCTGGAGCCTCTGAGGAGGCGGGGGAGCTGGGTCCTGGGCAAGGAGGGGGCCGCCTGGGTGTCAGTGGTGGCATGGGGCAGCTGGGCTCTGGCAGCCCTGCAGACTGCTCGCTGGGCCCTGGCAGCTGCCATGGCCCATCGTGGTTGTGCTCTGCAGGTGCTGCTGCAAGAGGAGCCCACCGACCAGCTGGGCACTGCGGTGCGGCAGCAAGTCATGCTTGCCATCAGCGCAATGAGGTAGCTGTCGCAGCCCCTGGCTTGGCCAGGGCCTCGGCAGCAGATGTGCCGGTGGCCCCAGTCCTAGCTGGGAGGCTTCCCCCATCCTGGAGGAGTCTGCCGGCGTCATCTGCTGGGCCTGTGCTGGGCCCCAGGGTGGTGGAGACGCGAGGGCAGAGAGGGCCCTGGGGCTCTCCCACATCTCCTGAGCTTTCCCCAAGGGTGAGGCAGGAGATATGGGTCCCGACGCCCTGTGGCTGCCAGGCCTGTCCTCTGTCCCTGGCCAGCATCGTGGGGGGAAGAGGTGGCTTCCCCACGTAGTGCGGGTATCCCCCGTGGGTCTGCCACGCCCGGGTCTGCATCCCCCTTGCCAGGGCACAAAGGTCCTGCTGCCAGCTGCAGGCACTGAAAGGCCCCTCTCTGTGCTTGCAGCCAAGTCGGGCTGCTTGCGAAGAGCAAGAGGAAGAGCCTGCTGCATGCCTGCTTCTGCAGCGTCTTCTGCCTGCCTCCAAGGGAGGAGCTGCGGAGCTGGGCTGCTGCCCTCGACTCCCAGGTATGCGCTGGGTGGCTTAGGGAGGCGCGCCAGGCTGCCTGGGCTGGTCCCTGGCTCCCCTGTGCCGAGAGACAAGAGGGAGCTCCAAGGCAGGGCAGGCTCTCGGCTTGGCTTTGCCACCCCCATGCCTTCTTCGCCTTGCCCCGGGCAGGGCGCCGGGCAGAGCCACCAGGCTGGGCCCTGTGCAGCAGCTCTCCTGCCCTGGGGCCTCTCCGTGGGCTCCACAGCACCATGGGTGTCCCCCTCGGGCGGGAGGAATTCAAGGCCCTCTCGGGCAGGTAAGGGGCAATGGGGAGGAAGCACCTCAACCCTCTGTGCCCCTTGCAGACCCTGGACGCTCTGGACAGCATGCTGCAGGTGTTGGCGCTCGACTGCCCTACCTCGGGCCTCCTGGAGATGCAGAACATCTTGCAGGTGTGGTATTTGCCAAGAGTGGGGTTCCCAGGACGAGTCCCTCATTTGTAAGGGAAGATCCCCCCTCAGGTGGACCCCTCCCTGCCCAGCAGCAGCTGCAGAGAGCACGCTGCCGGGAGGGGCCTGGCTCCCTCGTGGGAGCGGGCTTGCCCACGGTGCTCTGCTGTGAGCGCAGTGTCTCCTGGCAGAGCTGCCTGCCTTGGAGCAGCCGTCAGGGCCCAGGGCAGAGCAGCAGCTTTTCTCCTCCCAGGTGCTGCTGCCCTTCGCCGCGTGCCAGCCAGCAGCTGTGCGTGAGAGGGCCGTGGGACGCATTGCGAGGCTGAGTGATCTGCTGATCGGCTCTTTCTTGCTGCCGGTAAGGAGCGTGTGGTGCAGGCAAGCTCCAGCCACCCCATGGCCCCTTGTCATCACCCCCGAGTGGCCTGCAGCTGCGGGCTCCCTCTGAGGGCAGCCTGGGCAGAGGTTAGGGCCCTCGGCAAGAGCCTGCCCTGAAGCTGAGGTCTTGGCCTGTCTCTTTGGGCTTCCCCCTGTGGTCCCTGCTCTCTCGGGAGGCAGCTGTGCCGCCAGCGCCGTGCAGGCCAGGCCTGCCCTGGGTGCATGCCGTGGGCGCAGCAGGTCTTGCAGCCGTCCCTGGCCTTGGCTGCTGCTGCGCAGCTGCTTTGGGAGCCAGGGCAGTCAGGGGCCACCAAAGCTCTGGCTCCCCTGGGAATCCAGGCCTGCATGGCGCGTGGGTTGAGGGCTTTGATGCTGAGCTCAGGCCCGGTGTCAGCGCTGCCTCCCTCCCCCAGGCCCGCGGCTGCTTTGAAGGAATCGATGCCAGCTCTGCCAGCCTCGAGCAGAACTATGTCCCCATCGTGGGGCAGCTGGTGGGGCATCTCACCCTGTGTTGCGCCAACGAGGACGAGGGGAGCAGTCACGAGGCAGCGGATGCTCTTTGGCACCTGTACAGATTCCTGCAGCGGGAAGAGAGTAAGAAGCTGCGTCGGGTGGGTCCTTGCAGTCACGGGCAGCCAGACAGCAGGCACTCATCCCTGTGGTGCTGAGCGGTGGCCTGGGAAACCTTTGGCAGCACCTGCTGCTCCAAGGCCTCCTGTCTTGCCTCAGACCAGAGCATCCGCTCAGAGTCATTCTGCCTTTCTGTATTCTTGCAAGCAATTTGCCCTTCCCGCGCCTTGCAATAGGCCCAGACCCTCCCTGGGCGTCCTGCTGCCCAGCCTTTTCTGGCATGCCCTCTTCATCTGCCAGGGGAGACTTCTCCCTGCCGCCTTAGTGGGCCATGTCCCCCTCTGGAGCCTTCCTGCTGACCGCCCTGCGTTTCCCCTCCTGTGCAGGCAGGGAGCTGTCGCAGGATAGCCCAGAGCACCTGCAGCTCCAGCAGGCCTGGGAAGCTGCCAACAGCTTCTGGCTTTCGGGGTCTAAGGACGTCAGCGAAATGAGCAGGGTAAGGAGCGCCTCGCTGGTTGGGACTGCCAGGTGTGGGGTGAGCATGGGACTTGGACGAAGAGAGGGATGGCTAACGGGGGGGGCTGATGGGGCCTTGCGGTCACTGGGGAGAGGGCTCGCACTGTGTGTGGGCTGGGAGTAGCCAAAGGCTTCCCTGCTGCCACCAGCGAGCTCTGGTTCCCTGCAGGAGCAGTGCACGGGGACCGTGACCCCAGCCATGCAGCTGCAGCCCAGTGCCGTCAGCCATCCCGGCAGAGCCCCTGCTCCTGGCCCTCCGGGGGTCGCCGTGCCAGCACTGCCGCCCGTCTCTCTGCAGGGCCGCTTGCTGCTCAGCCAGGCACCGCTGTTGGGACCCTGGGTGTGACGTAACTATCTTGGCTGCCCTCCTTTCTCCCGTAGCTCTTTGGGAAATACCTGTATCCCGCTGAGAGGACAGCCGTCATCCTCACAGCCATCGGGGGCATGAGAGCCGGCAGCACCTATGACACGCAGGCAGCTGCTGCCATGCTGGATGCGCTTGTGACGGACGATGCCTCCCTTTTGGAGCATGTAGGTAGCCTGTGGGTGGCGTGGCCGGGGCTGGAGGCCTTTGGGGAATTGCTTTTCCCCTGAGCGCAGGCGTGCCAGGGACCCGACCCCCTGTGAGGGCAGCACAGAGCGGTGGCAAGGGCAGCCGTTCTCGGTGGGAGCTGGGCGAATGGCTGCAGTGTGGCAGCAGCCCCAGTGTGAGCCGTGTCCCCCCAGGTGCCAGAGATGGTGAGGTGCATGTGGAGAAGCGTGCTGTCCATCGGGGAGGTGTCTGCGCGGCTCAGCCTGGACAGGGCTCTTCTGCTGCTGACGTGCGCATACCCCAAGGAGGTGGTTGTGAGCCTGTTGCGCTGTTCCCCATCCTGTGACAGGTATGTGCCCGGCAGCCTTTCGTGCTTGGGGCCCCGCAGCCTTTCGAGCTCATCGCATGTGGGCTGGAGGCCAGGTGGAGCTTTTCAGTACTCTGCTGAGGGGCTGGGCCCTCCCGCTGTCCCCGTGTGGCAGCCCCGGTGCAGCAGGCAGGGCTGCAGCAGGCAGAGCTGACCAAGCCTGCCTGCCTTCAGCCCCTGAGCCCGCTCGCCTTGCTGCCTCCCTGCCCCACAAGGGACTTGAGCTTGGGCGTGTGGTGCCTGGTGGGGCAGGGCAGCGAGGGGCAGTGGGCAGAGGCAGGGCTGGCGGGCAGCCCAGGCCCTGTGCGGCTGCCCAGGCCACGGCGCTGCGGCTGCGGCACCTGCTGACAGAGCGCTCTGGGCCTGCAGCGCTGCCGCGGCCATGTGGCGGGTGCTGGTGTCGAAGCCCGGAGGTGCGGAGCGGGTGCTGCGGGAGCTGGTCAGTGTGCTGGAGGACTGGCCGCTGCACAGGACAGTGACCTCGGATGGGGACGCCATGGACGTCTCTTCGCTGGCTGTGAGTTTGTGGAGGAAGCCTCGCTCTCCCCTAGGGCTGCGCTCGCCCCTGCGGGCGAGAGGCAGGGAGCCCTCTGCCCTTCCCCATCCACCGCCAAGCTGTGACCTCCCCCAGGGCTGCGGCTGGCAGGGCCCTGGCCAGCGCCCGACGTCGGCCGCGCCAGCACGCTGGGCTGCCGCGCCTGCTCTGGGCCCTCTGTGCACAGCGCCGGAGCTTGCCTGAGCGGCTCTCTGTCTTCCTCCCTGTCTGCATCTCCCTGCCTCGCTGGGCACGCTGGCAACGTGGGTTGGGGGCAGGATGAGGGTGCGGGGCATGGTTAGGGGCAGGCAGGAGCAATGCGGAGGCCAGGCAGGCCACAAGGGCTGGGTCAGGGACGCCAGGGTGGCCTGCAGGCTACATGTGGCCCTCCAAGGTGATGTTCACACCATTGCAGGAAGGCTTGTTGTGGCCATGTGACAGAGAGGAGCTGAGCCCCAAGAGCTCCCATGGCTTTGCTCTGGCCAGACAGCCAGGGCAGGCACTGCTGCTTCTCCCAAGGCGCAGGGCAGTGCCTGAGCCTCACCCCCAAGCTCGGGCAGCGCAACAGGGACGTCTCAGCAGCGAGAGGTGTGTTTTTTTTCTGCAGGCCACCAGAGCGCTACAGGAGATCCTCCAGCAGCCGCCCTGCCTGCAGGTGCTAGAGGTGTTTTTCCCCCAGCTCTTCCTGGCGCTGCTCTTCCAGATTTCCTTCAGTGCAGAGCTGACGCTGGGAGAGGCTGACACCTTCCGGAGGGAATGCCGAGGAGAAGAGTCTGCTCCCACCAGCCCCGCCAGGTGCTCCACCGCAGCCCCGCCGTCTCTGCCGTGGACCTATAGGCAGGGCCAGGGGTGCCAGCGTGACCTGGGCTTTGCTCCGCACGCAGGTTAACAGTGCGGACCATGAAAGCACTGCTCTGCCATGCTGGCTACGAGAGCCAGGTGCTGGTCCTGGCGAGGAAGGGTGGCTGGGACCTGCTGCTCCGCGCTGAGACCTACCGCAGGGGAGTGGGTTTGCTGGCCAGGTGAGAGCCCCCTTGTCCCCGCTCTGCCCCAGCGTTTCTCCGCTGCAGACAGGGTGCCCCGCAGGGGTGCCCATCCGTGCAAGAAAGGGGCTGCAGCTTCAGCACTTGTGATGGAGACATGGCTGAGTAGAGCGGCCAAGGCAGCTCCTGCTCCAGAGCTGCTGCCCAGCTCTGCACACTGCTGGGGGAGAGGCAGTGTTAGGAGGCCCGAGAGAGGGTGACAGGCAGCAGCAGTCCCCTCGCAAAGCCCTAGAGTGCCCTCCCGAGGGGCCTGGGCTCGTTGCACTGAGAGCCCTGAGGTGTGTGTGTGCAGGCAGCCCTGGCAAGGGCAGCGTAGCAGGGAAGGGGCAGGATGCCCGGAGGAACACTAGAAGAGCCCAGGGGGCATCCATCCAAAATGGGCAGCAAATGGGTTGTGTTGGAAGTCTGGACTTCAGGGCAGGAAGGGTGTCTTTCCAGTCTGCCCCGCCAAAAGGAGCCTGATGACGCTGGGCAGTGACTTTCTCATGGCGAGGTGTGGTGGGGAGAGACCATGGCTCCCCGAGCAAATGCTGCCAGAGCTGAGCACAAACGTGGCCTTGCCCTCCGTGTCATGGCCCATGGGGGCCTGGTGAGAGGGCTCGGGAGTGCAATTGGAGAAGAGGTTTGCCTGGGCTGCTGAGAGCTGACAGTGCCTTCTTCCCTGTGCCAGAGAGATGAGGAAGACCCCAAGAGAGCTGCGTGTCTTCCTCTTCCAACGGCTGACAGCGCTGCTGGAGAGCGAGGAGTCCTGCCGGGAGATCCCCGCCATGGCTTTCCTCGTGGAGGTGAGGCTGCTGGCAGGCGGTGCCTTGCTGGGGTGCCTCTAGCTCCGGTGCTCTCTTGTACCCACAGGTGTGGGATGGCCAGCAGCGAGTGGAGGGAGCTGGGGCAGTGGGTGCCGTGCGATTAGTGCCCTTGGCCTTGGCCCCTGTGTGGTGGGGTAACTCTTGTCGCCACGTGGATTTGACGCCTCCTTTGTGCCAGCTCTCTAGTCAATGGCTCCTCAAAGGCCTGAGGATAAGAGGCTGCAGCTGGTGGCAAGGAGCAGAGGAGGAGGCGAGGGATCTGCGCAGTGCGCCATGAGGCCGAGGGCAGGGAGCGTGGCCCCGGGGGCTCTCGGCACTCAGTGCTGCGTTTGGGCCGGGCTTTGTGTGTGCCTGGTGGCCTTGGCCCGAGCTGTTGGTGGGATCCAGCACTGCGTGACACGGGGAGTCCTGCCGCCATTGCCAGTTTGTGTGTGCTGTGTGTTTCAGCTGCTGGCCTGCAGTGACCTTCGTGGAGACAAAGACGCTTTCTTGGACCTCTTTCTTTGGACGTCTCTGCGGAGTCGCTGCTGCGTGATGCATGGGCTGGTGCTCAGAGGCCTCGTCCTGCTGTGTGAGAGACAGGAGATGGTGAGCAGGGGACAGCGGGGTGAAGGTGTGCAGGCAGCGTGGGTCTGGGTAGGGAGTGCTGTGGAACAGGGTGGCTTGGACTTTGCTGGGCCTCTGGAGCTGTGTTAGCTAGAGATCGTGGCGCAGCACCAAGCAAGGCAGCTCCAAAGGGCTTGTGTGGCGGGAGTGCTGTGGCCAGAGGGAGCGTCCCGCTGGGAGGTGGAGGGGAGCCTGAGCACAGGGCCAGGCTTTGGGCACAGGCAGCTTCCGGGCCGCGAGGCAGCAGCCCCCACCCTGCGGAGGCCAGCACGTGCTGAGTGCTGCCTGGGGGGGGGGGGGGGGGGGTGTCTCTGCGCTGCGCCGTAGCCTCTGTGCACAAGCCGTGGGTGTCCGCAGGGCCTTGGCAATGGGGCCCTGAGCCCCGGCGGGACAGGAGCCTGCTAGGGTTGGGACTGCTCATGGCCAGGGCAGGTTTCCAGGCAGCCTTGGTTACTAAGCGCGGTGCCCATTCAAGTCTGGTGGAGAAGAGGGCCACTGGTCAGGTGCAGAGGAGCCTGTGCCGTGCTCTCCTCCCTCCCTGTGCCTCAGACCCCCCCAGGCCCATGGCTGTGCCGATAAGCCCAGGCAGCCGGGAGGTTGCTGCAGTGATTGCCGTGCCAGCTTCTGGGAAGCCAGCGGGGAAGCTGGTGTCTAACAAGGCAGGCCTTTTGGCCAGGGCACTCTTTTATTTCTTCAGGAAATGAGGTTGTGTTTCCCCCAGGTAAGAGAACTGCAGTACCTGTTGCCGCTGCTCATGAGGTACCTGCAGGATGTGGACAGGGACATGAGCACCAAGGCCTTGCTGGTGCTCAGCCGTGTGGTCCCTGTGATGGAGGGAGAGAGGATCACCCACGCGGCTCCGCTGCTGGCCGGGAAGCTCCTGCCACTCTTTGAGGACGTAAGGCTGTGGGGAGGGCCGGGGGTGCTGCTGGTGTGCGTGTGAGGCTGTGTGCGGGGTCACGGCTGTGGTGTGTTCCCCTGTGCGTGTGAATTTGTGCTTCCCACCACAGGCCATTTTGCAGTGTCTGCAGAGCTGGCCCACAGCTCCTTGGTGCAGAGGGAGGCTCCGAAACCTTCATCTCCCTATCGGCCACACTGCCCCCCGTGCTCCATGTGGGCTTGGAGCAGCCAGTGCTGAGGTGCCGCCTCTTCCTTCCCCCCAGGAGTCTGACTGCGTGCGGAAGCTCTCCATCCAGCTCTTCGGAGCTGTGATGGAGACTGTAGCGGGCACCAAAACCCAGCAGATGAAGATGCAAGTGCACAGGAGCCTGCTGCCCCTGTTCTTCCACCTGCATGATGAAAGCCCAAGTGTGGCCGAGGTATGGATGTGCAACGTGAGCGGTCATTTGGGGAGGGCAATGCTGACCCCCTTTGGGTGGGCGTGAGCGTGAGGAGCAAGGGCTGCTGGCAGTGGGCCCCTTTGAACGTGGGTCACCTTGAGGCCCAGGCTGCTGAGTGCCTGAGGAGGTGCAGAGCCCCAGCTTCCCAGCTGTCCCTGCAGGTGTCCGAGGATGGGGTTTGACCCCCAATCGCTGTCGCCCCTGTGCTCTGCCCAGGGCTCGTGGAGAAGTGTGGCCTGGGGCATGCCCAGAGCAGCTCAGCAGCTCTTGGGGCTCTCTGTTGTGCTGCCAAGGCAGGACGAGGTGCCTGAGGTGCTGCTTGCTCCCCGTCTCTGCCCGGGACGTTGAAGCCCATGGCAGACCCAGGTCCCAGCTGCTGCCTCTTCCCATGGTGGGCCAGGAAAGGCCCTGAGGCTTGCCAAGAGGAGGGGGTCGCAGGGTCTTGTCCCCTGGGCTGCGGTGGCATCTCCCAGTCTCTGCTGCTGCGCAGGTCTCTCAGGAAGCCCTCGTTGGTGCTGCCGAGTTCCTCAAGTGGCAGCAGCTCAGACACCTGGCTGAGACAGCGCAGACATGGAGGATCGGCAAGTGCCTGGTAAGGACGGCCACAAAGCGCCCAGCCCCAGCCCGGACAAGGCCTGTTCGCCTCCATGGCCAGCATGTGGGGCAGGCAGCTGTGCCCCTCACCACGGCTGCATCGCAGAGCCGCCAGCCTGGAGCAGCACTCACGCTGCCCTTCTCCAAGCACACTGCCCCGGCAGGCTCTTCTCCAGGCTCCTCTCCCCTTGCTGACCCATGGGATGCTAAAGCAGCCTCTGGCCCAGCTGGGCCCTACAGCGGGAGGGCACCTCAGCGTGCCTGGGGAGCAGCCTGCCCTCTGCTCCCTCCAAAGCTCGGCACTGCCCAGCTTGTGTGTGGGAGTGATGAGTGTCCGGGCAGGGGAAGGCCGGGGAAGCTGGTCCAGGGTGGAGGGACTGCCTGGCTACATGGGGGTGTGTGCGCCAAGGCCATGCCCTTGTGCTCTCCTCAGCTGGCGAGGGGCAGGAGAAGAGTGGACGAATACCTGCGCCAGAGCCTGTCGTACCTGGAAAACCCCCAGGAGTCCTTGCGAGAGGCAGCTGTGAGGTTCACTGGTGAGCCCCAACCGCTGCGGTCCCTCTCTGTCCCGGGACAGCTCGGCCCCAGCCCCGGCTGCTGCGCTGGCAGCAAGAAGCAGCCTTGCGACTGTGGCTGCTGCAGCCCCGAGTGCCTGCTGGAGGGCCTGGGTGCCCGGGGGCTCCGTGTCACCCTCTGCCATCTCTGGCCACACGTGTGGGGCTGGTGGGAGCCTTGTTCAGTGCCTCACAGCAAGGCCCTTGGGTGTCCCACTGGGAAAGCGCCCTGGGGTCAGCCCAGCCCGAGGGGAGGTGGGCGCATGGCCAGCTGGGCAGGGCTGGGGGCCATGTTTGCTGCTGAGGGGTGGGCTGTGGAGCAGGGCTTATGGGGGGCTGTGTGTGTGCCTAGGGCTCGTTGGGCAGCGCATGAGGGGCCGGAGCAGGCAGAAGCTGGAGGCCATCTGCGAGGGTGAGTGAGGGCAGCAGGGTGTCAGGCAGGGCTGGTGGGAGGAAGACAGATGCTGGGCAGGGAGCTGCCATGCCTGCCCCAGGCGAGGAGGGCTCTGCTCACCGTGCAGAGCAGGGGCGGTGTGGGTAGAGTAGAGAGAAGATTTCAGGCACCTTTGGGACATTCCTGGCCAGTAACTGCCAGCCGATCCATTTGTCCCCCCTGCTCCCTCCTGGCTGTGGGAAGAGCCGGGTGGGACTGGCTGTGTCAGGAGGCGATGCCTGGGGCCTGTGCAGATACAGGGCCTTGATCTCTGCTCGCCTCCTTTCCCTCTCAGCCCTTCAAGGCTTGCAGGAGGACATCAGCCCGTCCATCCATTCCCTGGCGACACAAACCATCGTGATGCTGAGAGCTCCAGGGAGGCAGTCTGCATCTGGAGGCACCCATGAAGGCTTGTGCTACCGGCTGAGGAGAGCGTGGCAGCGGTGGCACTGTCCTCTGCGAGGAAGCTGCTGGTGCTCGGCCACGTCCTGATGCCAGGGTGCTCTGTGCACAGGGGCCACCTGAGTGTGCGGGGAAGTCATGGGGTCCCTGGCCTCTCTCGCTGCCTGCAGGACAGCTCCAGCCCTCAGGCGCAGCCATTGCAGACTTGTGCTGCCCATCCACCCTCTGCTGGCCTTTCCCCAAAGAAGCAGCCCTGTCTCTCCATCATGTGTCATTGTCTTTTCTTTGGGCAAACGAATTGGTGGAAAAGTCAGGCCGTGAAGGAATTGTTCTCACCCTGAGAGGGGAAGGATATGCCCTCCCTGCAGCAGTCTGTGGCAGCCACAACGTAACCCCCCCTCTTCCATCAGTGAGGGAAGGCCCCCGTTTCCCCTTACAAAAGGGTCAGCAATGGCTGGAAGATGGCAGCGGTCTTTCCGAGATTCTGCCTTGAAAAGCCATGACCTCTTGTGCCTGAGGAAGGGCCTGGCGCTGGGCCCTTGCCGGCGCAGGCTTCCCCTGGTGTGGCTGAGCCCAGGAGCTGGGAGGCTGCCCAGATGCTCTGGCTCCAGCAGCCAAGTCAGCTGCCGTGCTGGGAAAGTCTCCTTCACCAGAAGGCAAGGCTGCACCCGTTGCTGTCCCCTGCAGCCTGCCCTCCTGCGCTCAGAGAGGAAGAACCGCTGGGCTCCCCTTTGAACACCAAAGGCGGTGAGTGCCTGTGGCCAGGCACCGCAGGATTTGCCCATGCAGGCACCAGTGCCCCAGGGCGCAGAGCTCTGCACAGGCACTAGAGGCTCCAGCCCCTCTGCAAAGGGAGCTCTTCAGGCTCCCTGACTGCAAAAGCCAAATGTAACAGCAGGAACAGGCTTGAGTGTGCGCCTTCAAAATGATGATACAGTATTTGCCCAGAGAGTTTACACCTTTCAGATGAGGATTTGCAGCAGCAGTAGCTCAGCACCTGAGGGCTCAGCAGCATGGGCTCAGTTCAGGCAGGCGGCAGCTCGCCCAGCTCTGTGCGGCCGCTGCCCTCAACCGCTCGGCTCTGGTTCTGCGCCGGGCTGTCCCCGCAGCCCTTGGGGAGGGCAGAGCCAGCACTGCCCGGGCAAGCGCTCAAGGTGACACCTGCACCCCACGCGCCTTCTCTTCCCGCCTTTGCCCTCTGCTTCCCTCTGCCCGCTTTTCAGGACACCCCAGCGCCTGCTGTGTCGGTGTTCCCAGAGCCCTCTGTTGCTCTGCCCTCGCTTGACCTCTGAGTCCTGGGAAAGACCCCCTTGGCACAGGAGCATGGGCACGGGCATGGGCACCTTGGAGGCGGGGGAGCCCCCACCAGGGCCCCAGGCCCCTGATGGCTGTGCACGTGGGTCACTGCCAGCACCCCGGCAGGGAGATGGGGGCTGCCATTGCCTGCACACGCAGCGTGGGGGAGCCCTGTGCCAGGGAGGGCGAGGGAAGGGGCTGGGGTGCAGGGAGCAATTGAAGGTGTCCCTTCCCTGGGGAGCGGGGTGCAGGGGAAGGAAGGGATTTGGGGCTGGCTGGGGCTGATGGCGGGTGTGGGGCAGCCTCTCTGCCATGGCCCTGGCACACTCCATCCTGCCCAGCCCAGCCTTGTCCCTCCCAGCCCGTCCCGACCCAGGAAGGATGCTCAGCAATGACCAGAGCAGCTGGCTAGATCCTGCTCTCACTGCACGGGAGGTGCCGAGCCCAGCGCAGCCCGTGCTTGTGTTGGGGGGCAATGAAGGGGTGTCTTAGTCCCTTTGTAGCACAGCCAGCGCTGTGGAAGCTGTAGCAGAGGTCAGTGAGACGGGCTGGACCTGCAGCCAGCCCCTCTTGTCCCCCGGGCACCTGAGGACTCGGTGGCTGGGGAGGAGCCGTCTCCTCCACAGCGCCCCTGCCAGAGGAAGAGGCTTTTCTATCAGTGCTTTTTGGTGTGCCCCAGGGGCCCCCACGTGACTTCTGGTGCTGAGTAGGGGCCTCCCTGCACGGTTTGGGTCAGGCCAGGTTCTCCGCGTGCCTTTTGGTGCAACCTCGGGGGGCCTCCAAGTGCCCTTCTTTGCACCCCAAGATCCTCCAAGTGCCTTTTGGTGAGTCCCAGGAGCCTTTCCGTGCATGCCAGGGTTTCCTGAGAGCCTTTTGTGCATCCCTGGGTGCTCCATGTGCCTTTCTGTGTGTCTCAGGCCCTTTCAGCGTTTTCTGTCCCACTGCAGATTGCTCTGTTTGCCTTTCAGTGCCTCTCCGATCCTTCTGAGCCCTTTTTGGCATGTCCCCGATCCCTCTTGGGATGCATTTTGGTGCATCCCCAAGCTCTCTGTCTGCCTCTGCTGTGCCCTGTGGTCCTTCTGTTACATTATATTGATTAAAATAGGCTATACTTGGGATTCTCGCATGAAAGTATAATCACAGGTGTTGGGTAACTGTACGGTCTGATGAACTAGGTAAATGATAAGTGAATCTTGGCAACGGTAACTGAAGAAACCGTAAATGGGAAACAATCGTGTAACTTAGCAATTCTGTTGATTATGTTAAGTAACCGAATACTATAGCAACTCAGTTGATTGTATTGAAATAGTGTTATATAACCAAACACTATAAATCAAATATCTAACTTAGCAACTATGTTGATTGTATTCAAATAGTGTTATATAACCAAACACTATAAATATGTAACCAAGGTAAACGGGGGTTGGGATTCTCAGCTTTGGACATGAGTCCCTGAGACCCCGGGCCCTGAATAAAGCACCGCATATAACTGCTTTCGTAGTTATGTGTTTCTTTACGGGCAACACTTCTGCTTGCTTCTTTCATGACCCAGGGGCCCGCGTGAGCCCTCTGGCCCCCTCAGTGCTGGGGGGGGGCAACCACCCCCCACCAAGATCAACTCTTTTGCCTCTTCCCTTCCCTTCAGAAAAGAGGCAGGCAGGGCAAATTGTAGCCCCAGTCGGAGCGACGTTCTCCCCAATGTGGCAGAGAGGCAAGAGAGCAGCTGTAAAAGGCCGAGTGCAAAGAAAGCTTTGGCCTCACCCTTAAATCCAAAGCCATGGCGAATGCCTCAGGCCAGAAGCCCGAGGAAGGGAGCAGGCACAGGAAACCCGGCCGGGGGAGGTGGCATTTCTCTAGCAGGGCTGGGCTTGTCACCAAAATCAGGCGTAAACCTCCTTAACACCAATGGAGCATTAAGAAACAAGCATTCTCTTTATTACGATGCCAGATGCATGGGGAATCGCTCCTCCCAACGTGCATACCGTATGTTGCATTAGCCAAAGGTAATATTGCTTTGTTCCATACAGATGCATTAAATTTCTCGGAATGATCATACATATTCATTCTATTTCCTGGAACTTATTATCATATTTACGTAGTCATTACGCATGCGGTCTGAATCGCTGGGGGTCCTTCTGTGGGGGTCTCTGGTGGTCCCTAGTGGTTGCTGAGGAGGTGCCTTTTCCATGAACTCTGAGCTCCTTTTCCATAGATGGTCTCGGCTTGGCTCATTTCTTTGCTTGAGAAAGCTGTCTTGTGCCTAACCTTGGTTCCCACTGCTTTCTGCTGGTTTAGCTGTACTCCTCTAGGATGTCTCAGTTACAGTTGCGAGGATTGTATCCTTGGGTACCTTCTTGCCTGAAGCTCCTGGCAACAGTTGCCTCCTTTCCCACTCCCTGTTTTGAGAAGCTGCCTGAGGCCCCTGGCAACACTTCCAGCCTGGCGGCCTTTCCCGTGGGCCTCTGCAGCACCAGCAGCCTGTGCCCGTCGCACAGACCCCCAAACCAGCCTCCCACCCACCACCTCACTCACAAGGGCCTTGCAGATGCTCCCAGGATCCCCCTGCCTCCAGCAAGCAGCAAGGGCTCCTTCCTGGGCCCTCCACTTAGGACGCACAGGGCACAAGCACCCCTCCAGGAAGGCGGTGCTCACACCTCAAAGCCAGAGCAGGCTTGAGCTTTGATCAAAACCCCCCCTTGCAGATGCTCCCAGGATGCTCGTGCCTCCAGAGTGGGGCTGAGCTTTGCTCACAGCCCGCTTTGGGGCACTTAGCCACATGCCCTCCTGCACCTGCGTCCTCTCTCCCTCCCCATCCTGGGCAGGCCTCTGCCCCTCACCAGGGGCTTTTCACACTTCACTCCAACACCACAGCATCGCTCCAAACAACCGCTCTGGGCAACTGCTCCAGCACTCACGAACCCTCACAGTAAGCCAGCTTTTTCTTAGCTTCACACACAACTTGCTGCACTTCACTTTGGGCCTCTTGCCCCTCAGCCTGGCACTGCGCACAACTGAGAAGAGTCCTGCTCCGTCCTCTTGACACTCTCCCTCCAGATATTTAAATCCATCGATCAGATGCTGCCCCATTTGGCTTTTGAACTTATGGAGCCTGAAGAGCTCCCTTTGCAGAGGGGCTGGAGCCTCTAGTGCCTGCGCAGAGCTCTGCGCCCTGGGGCACTGGTGCCTGCATGGGCAAATCCTGCGGTGCCTGGCCACAGGCACTCACCGCCCTTGGCGTGCAAAGGGGAGCCCAGCGGTTCTTCCTCTCTGAGCGCAGGAGGGCAGGCTGCAGGGGACAGCAACGGGTGCAGCCTTGCCTTCTGGCGAAGGAGACTTTCCCAGCATGGCAGCTGACTTGGCTGCTGGAGCCAGAGCATCTGGGCAGCCTCCTAGCTCCTGGGCTCAGCCACACCAGGGGAAGCCTGCGCCGGCAAGGGCCCAGCGCCAGGCCCTTCCTCAGGCACAAGAGGTCATGGCTTTTCAAGGCAGAATCTCGGAAAGACCGCTGCCATCTTCCAGCCATTGCTGACCCTTTTGTAAGGGGAAACGGGGGCCTTCCCTCACTGCTGGAAGAGGGGGTGTTACGTTGTGGCTGCCACAGACTGCTGCAGGGAGGGCATGTCCTTCCCCTCTCAGGGTGAGAACAATTCCTTCACGGCCTGACTTTTCCACCAATTCGTTTGCCCAAAGAAAAGACAATGACACATGATGGAGAGACAGGGCTGCTTCTTTGGGGAAAGGCCAGCAGAGGGTGGACGGGCAGCACAAGTCTGCAACAGCTGCGCCTGAGGGCTGGAGCTGTCCTGCAGGCAGCGAGAGAGGCCAGGGACCCCATGACTTCCCCGCACACTCAGGTGGCCCCTGTGCGCAGAGCACCCTGGCATCAGGACGTGGCCGAGCACCAGCAGCTTCCTCGCAGAGGACAGTGCCACCGCTGCCACGTTCTCCTCAGCCGGTAGCACAAGCCTTCATGGGTGCCTCCAGATGCAGACTGCCTCCCTGGAGCTCTCAGCATCACGATGGTTTGTGTTGCCAGGGAATGGATGGACGGGCTGATGTCCTCCTGCAAGCCTTGAAGGGCTGAGAGGGAAAGGAGGCGAGCAGAGATCAAGGCCCTGTATCTGCACAGGCCCCAGGCATCGCCTCCTGACACAGCCAGTCCCACCCGGCTCTTCCCACAGCCAGGAGGGAGCAGGGGGGACAAATGGATCGGCTGGCAGTTACTGGCCAGGAATGTCCCAAAGGTGCCTGAAATCTTCTCTCTACTCTACCCACACCGCCCCTGCTCTGCACGGTGAGCAGAGCCCTCCTCGCCTGGGGCAGGCATGGCAGCTCCCTGCCCAGCATCTGTCTTCCTCCCACCAGCCCTGCCTGACACCCTGCTGCCCTCACTCACCCTCGCAGATGGCCTCCAGCTTCTGCCTGCTCCGGCCCCTCATGCGCTGCCCAACGAGCCCTAGGCACACACACAGCCCCCCATAAACCCTGCTCCACAGCCCACCCCTCAGCAGCAAACACGGCCCCCAGCCCTGCCCAGCTGGCCATGCGCCCACCTCCCCTCGGGCTGGGCTGACCCCAGGGCGCTTTCCCAGTGGGACACCCAAGGGCCTTGCTGTGAGGCACTGAACAAGGCTCCCACCAGCCCCACACGTGTGGCCAGAGATGGCAGAGGGTGACACGGAGCCCCCGGGCACCCAGGCCCTCCAGCAGGCACTCGGGGCTGCAGCAGCCACAGTCGCAAGGCTGCTTCTTGCTGCCAGCGCAGCAGCCGGGGCTGGGGCCGAGCTGTCCCGGGACAGAGAGGGACCGCAGCGGTTGGGGCTCACCAGTGAACCTCACAGCTGCCTCTCGCAAGGACTCCTGGGGGTTTTCCAGGTACGACAGGCTCTGGCGCAGGTATTCGTCCACTCTTCTCCTGCCCCTCGCCAGCTGAGGAGAGCACAAGGGCATGGCCTTGGCGCACACACCCCTCCACGCAGCCAGGCAGTCCCTCCACCCTGGACCAGCTTCCCCGGCCTTCCCCTGCCCGGACACTCGTGACTCCCACACACAAGCTGGGCAGTGCCGAGCTTTGGAGGGAGCAGAGGGCAGGCTGCTCCCCAGGCACGCTGAGGTGCCCTCCCGCTGTAGGGCCCAGCTGGGCCAGAGGCTGCTTTAGCATCCCATGGGTCAGCAAGGGGAGAGGAGCCTGGAGAAGAGCCTGCCGGGGCAGTGTGCTTGGAGAAGGGCAGCGTGAGTGCTGCTCCAGGCAGGCGGCTCTGCGATGCAGCCGTGGTGAGGGGCACAGCTGCCTGCCCCACATGCTGGCCATGGAGGCGAACAGGCCTTGTCCGGGCTGGGGCTGGGCACTTTGTGGCCGTCCTTACCAGGCACTTGCCGATCCTCCATGTCTGCGCTGTCTCAGCCAGGTGTCTGAGCTGCTGCCACTTGAGGAACTCGGCAGCACCAACGAGGGCTTCCTGAGAGACCTGCGCAGCAGCAGAGACTGGGAGATGCCACCGCAGCCCAGGGGACAAGACCCTGCGACCCCCTCCTCTTGGCAAGCCTCAGGGCCTTTCCTGGCCCACCATGGGAAGAGGCAGCAGCTGGGACCTGGGTCTGCCATGGGCTTCAACGTCCCGGGCAGAGACGGGGAGCAAGCAGCACCTCAGGCACCTCGTCCTGCCTTGGCAGCACAACAGAGAGCCCCAAGAGCTGCTGAGCTGCTCTGGGCATGCCCCAGGCCAGACTTCTCCACGAGCCCTGGGCAGAGCACAGGGGCGACAGCGATTGGGGGTCAAACCCCATCCTCGGACACCTGCAGGGACAGCTGGGAAGCTGGGGCTCTGCACCTCCTCAGGCACTCAGCAGCCTGGGCCTCAAGGTGACCCACGTTCAAAGGGGCCCACTGCCAGCAGCCCTTGCTCCTCACGCTCACGCCCACCCAAAGGGGGTCAGCATTGCCCTCCCCAAATGACCGCTCACGTTGCACATCCATACCTCGGCCACACTTGGGCTTTCATCATGCAGGTGGAAGAACAGGGGCAGCAGGCTCCTGTGCACTTGCATCTTCATCTGCTGGGTTTTGGTGCCCGCTACAGTCTCCATCACAGCTCCGAAGAGCTGGATGGAGAGCTTCCGCACGCAGTCAGACTCCTGGGGGGAAGGAAGAGGCGGCACCTCAGCACTGGCTGCTCCAAGCCCACATGGAGCACGGGGGGCAGTGTGGCCGATAGGGAGATGAAGGTTTCGGAGCCTCCCTCTGCACCAAGGAGCTGTGGGCCAGCTCTGCAGACACTGCAAAATGGCCTGTGGTGGGAAGCACAAATTCACACGCACAGGGGAACACACCACAGCCGTGACCCCGCACACAGCCTCACACGCACACCAGCAGCACCCCCGGCCCTCCCCACAGCCTTACGTCCTCAAAGAGTGGCAGGAGCTTCCCGGCCAGCAGCGGAGCCGCGTGGGTGATCCTCTCTCCCTCCATCACAGGGACCACACGGCTGAGCACCAGCAAGGCCTTGGTGCTCATGTCCCTGTCCACATCCTGCAGGTACCTCATGAGCAGCGGCAACAGGTACTGCAGTTCTCTTACCTGGGGGAAACACAACCTCATTTCCTGAAGAAATAAAAGAGTGCCCTGGCCAAAAGGCCTGCCTTGTTAGACACCAGCTTCCCCGCTGGCTTCCCAGAAGCTGGCACGGCAATCACTGCAGCAACCTCCCGGCTGCCTGGGCTTATCGGCACAGCCATGGGCCTGGGGGGGTCTGAGGCACAGGGAGGGAGGAGAGCACGGCACAGGCTCCTCTGCACCTGACCAGTGGCCCTCTTCTCCACCAGACTTGAATGGGCACCGCGCTTAGTAACCAAGGCTGCCTGGAAACCTGCCCTGGCCATGAGCAGTCCCAACCCTAGCAGGCTCCTGTCCCGCCGGGGCTCAGGGCCCCATTGCCAAGGCCCTGCGGACACCCACGGCTTGTGCACAGAGGCTACGGCGCAGCGCAGAGACACCCCCCCCCCCCCCCCCCCCAGGCAGCACTCAGCACGTGCTGGCCTCCGCAGGGTGGGGGCTGCTGCCTCGCGGCCCGGAAGCTGCCTGTGCCCAAAGCCTGGCCCTGTGCTCAGGCTCCCCTCCACCTCCCAGCGGGACGCTCCCTCTGGCCACAGCACTCCCGCCACACAAGCCCTTTGGAGCTGCCTTGCTTGGTGCTGCGCCACGATCTCTAGCTAACACAGCTCCAGAGGCCCAGCAAAGTCCAAGCCACCCTGTTCCACAGCACTCCCTACCCAGACCCACGCTGCCTGCACACCTTCACCCCGCTGTCCCCTGCTCACCATCTCCTGTCTCTCACACAGCAGGACGAGGCCTCTGAGCACCAGCCCATGCATCACGCAGCAGCGACTCCGCAGAGACGTCCAAAGAAAGAGGTCCAAGAAAGCGTCTTTGTCTCCACGAAGGTCACTGCAGGCCAGCAGCTGAAACACACAGCACACACAAACTGGCAATGGCGGCAGGACTCCCCGTGTCACGCAGTGCTGGATCCCACCAACAGCTCGGGCCAAGGCCACCAGGCACACACAAAGCCCGGCCCAAACGCAGCACTGAGTGCCGAGAGCCCCCGGGGCCACGCTCCCTGCCCTCGGCCTCATGGCGCACTGCGCAGATCCCTCGCCTCCTCCTCTGCTCCTTGCCACCAGCTGCAGCCTCTTATCCTCAGGCCTTTGAGGAGCCATTGACTAGAGAGCTGGCACAAAGGAGGCGTCAAATCCACGTGGCGACAAGAGTTACCCCACCACACAGGGGCCAAGGCCAAGGGCACTAATCGCACGGCACCCACTGCCCCAGCTCCCTCCACTCGCTGCTGGCCATCCCACACCTGTGGGTACAAGAGAGCACCGGAGCTAGAGGCACCCCAGCAAGGCACCGCCTGCCAGCAGCCTCACCTCCACGAGGAAAGCCATGGCGGGGATCTCCCGGCAGGACTCCTCGCTCTCCAGCAGCGCTGTCAGCCGTTGGAAGAGGAAGACACGCAGCTCTCTTGGGGTCTTCCTCATCTCTCTGGCACAGGGAAGAAGGCACTGTCAGCTCTCAGCAGCCCAGGCAAACCTCTTCTCCAATTGCACTCCCGAGCCCTCTCACCAGGCCCCCATGGGCCATGACACGGAGGGCAAGGCCACGTTTGTGCTCAGCTCTGGCAGCATTTGCTCGGGGAGCCATGGTCTCTCCCCACCACACCTCGCCATGAGAAAGTCACTGCCCAGCGTCATCAGGCTCCTTTTGGCGGGGCAGACTGGAAAGACACCCTTCCTGCCCTGAAGTCCAGACTTCCAACACAACCCATTTGCTGCCCATTTTGGATGGATGCCCCCTGGGCTCTTCTAGTGTTCCTCCGGGCATCCTGCCCCTTCCCTGCTACGCTGCCCTTGCCAGGGCTGCCTGCACACACACACCTCAGGGCTCTCAGTGCAACGAGCCCAGGCCCCTCGGGAGGGCACTCTAGGGCTTTGCGAGGGGACTGCTGCTGCCTGTCACCCTCTCTCGGGCCTCCTAACACTGCCTCTCCCCCAGCAGTGTGCAGAGCTGGGCAGCAGCTCTGGAGCAGGAGCTGCCTTGGCCGCTCTACTCAGCCATGTCTCCATCACAAGTGCTGAAGCTGCAGCCCCTTTCTTGCACGGATGGGCACCCCTGCGGGGCACCCTGTCTGCAGCGGAGAAACGCTGGGGCAGAGCGGGGACAAGGGGGCTCTCACCTGGCCAGCAAACCCACTCCCCTGCGGTAGGTCTCAGCGCGGAGCAGCAGGTCCCAGCCACCCTTCCTCGCCAGGACCAGCACCTGGCTCTCGTAGCCAGCATGGCAGAGCAGTGCTTTCATGGTCCGCACTGTTAACCTGCGTGCGGAGCAAAGCCCAGGTCACGCTGGCACCCCTGGCCCTGCCTATAGGTCCACGGCAGAGACGGCGGGGCTGCGGTGGAGCACCTGGCGGGGCTGGTGGGAGCAGACTCTTCTCCTCGGCATTCCCTCCGGAAGATGTCAGCCTCTCCCAGCGTCAGCTCTGCACTGAAGGAAATCTGGAAGAGCAGCGCCAGGAAGAGCTGGGGGAAAAACACCTCTAGCACCTGCAGGCAGGGCGGCTGCTGGAGGATCTCCTGTAGCGCTCTGGTGGCCTGCAGAAAAGAAACAGACACACCTCTCGCTGCTGAGACGTCCCTGTTGCGCTGCCCGAGCTTGGGGGTGAGGCTCAGGCACTGCCCTGCGCCTTGGGAGAAGCAGCAGTGCCTGCCCTGGCTGTCTGGCCAGAGCAAAGCCATGGGAGCTCTTGGGGCTCAGCTCCTCTCTGTCACATGGCCACAGCAAGGCTTCCTGGGACGGTGTGAACATCACCTTGGAGGGCCACATGTAGCCTGCAGGCCACCCTGGCGTCCCTGACCCAGCCCTTGTGGCCTGCCTGGCCTCCGCATTGCTCCTGCCTGCCCCTAACCATGCCCCGCACCCTCATCCTGCCCCCAACCCACGTTGCCAGCGTGCCCAGCGAGGCAGGGAGATGCAGACAGGGAGGAAGACAGAGAGCCGCTCAGGCAAGCTCCGGCGCTGTGCACAGAGGGCCCAGAGCAGGCGCGGCAGCCCAGCGTGCTGGCGCGGCCGACGTCGGGCGCTGGCCAGGGCCCTGCCAGCCGCAGCCCTGGGGGAGGTCACAGCTTGGCGGTGGATGGGGAAGGGCAGAGGGCTCCCTGCCTCTCGCCCGCAGGGGCGAGCGCAGCCCTAGGGGAGAGCGAGGCTTCCTCCACAAACTCACAGCCAGCGAAGAGACGTCCATGGCGTCCCCATCCGAGGTCACTGTCCTGTGCAGCGGCCAGTCCTCCAGCACACTGACCAGCTCCCGCAGCACCCGCTCCGCACCTCCGGGCTTCGACACCAGCACCCGCCACATGGCCGCGGCAGCGCTGCAGGCCCAGAGCGCTCTGTCAGCAGGTGCCGCAGCCGCAGCGCCGTGGCCTGGGCAGCCGCACAGGGCCTGGGCTGCCCGCCAGCCCTGCCTCTGCCCACTGCCCCTCGCTGCCCTGCCCCACCAGGCACCACACGCCCAAGCTCAAGTCCCTTGTGGGGCAGGGAGGCAGCAAGGCGAGCGGGCTCAGGGGCTGAAGGCAGGCAGGCTTGGTCAGCTCTGCCTGCTGCAGCCCTGCCTGCTGCACCGGGGCTGCCACACGGGGACAGCGGGAGGGCCCAGCCCCTCAGCAGAGTACTGAAAAGCTCCACCTGGCCTCCAGCCCACATGCGATGAGCTCGAAAGGCTGCGGGGCCCCAAGCACGAAAGGCTGCCGGGCACATACCTGTCACAGGATGGGGAACAGCGCAACAGGCTCACAACCACCTCCTTGGGGTATGCGCACGTCAGCAGCAGAAGAGCCCTGTCCAGGCTGAGCCGCGCAGACACCTCCCCGATGGACAGCACGCTTCTCCACATGCACCTCACCATCTCTGGCACCTGGGGGGACACGGCTCACACTGGGGCTGCTGCCACACTGCAGCCATTCGCCCAGCTCCCACCGAGAACGGCTGCCCTTGCCACCGCTCTGTGCTGCCCTCACAGGGGGTCGGGTCCCTGGCACGCCTGCGCTCAGGGGAAAAGCAATTCCCCAAAGGCCTCCAGCCCCGGCCACGCCACCCACAGGCTACCTACATGCTCCAAAAGGGAGGCATCGTCCGTCACAAGCGCATCCAGCATGGCAGCAGCTGCCTGCGTGTCATAGGTGCTGCCGGCTCTCATGCCCCCGATGGCTGTGAGGATGACGGCTGTCCTCTCAGCGGGATACAGGTATTTCCCAAAGAGCTACGGGAGAAAGGAGGGCAGCCAAGATAGTTACGTCACACCCAGGGTCCCAACAGCGGTGCCTGGCTGAGCAGCAAGCGGCCCTGCAGAGAGACGGGCGGCAGTGCTGGCACGGCGACCCCCGGAGGGCCAGGAGCAGGGGCTCTGCCGGGATGGCTGACGGCACTGGGCTGCAGCTGCATGGCTGGGGTCACGGTCCCCGTGCACTGCTCCTGCAGGGAACCAGAGCTCGCTGGTGGCAGCAGGGAAGCCTTTGGCTACTCCCAGCCCACACACAGTGCGAGCCCTCTCCCCAGTGACCGCAAGGCCCCATCAGCCCCCCCCGTTAGCCATCCCTCTCTTCGTCCAAGTCCCATGCTCACCCCACACCTGGCAGTCCCAACCAGCGAGGCGCTCCTTACCCTGCTCATTTCGCTGACGTCCTTAGACCCCGAAAGCCAGAAGCTGTTGGCAGCTTCCCAGGCCTGCTGGAGCTGCAGGTGCTCTGGGCTATCCTGCGACAGCTCCCTGCCTGCACAGGAGGGGAAACGCAGGGCGGTCAGCAGGAAGGCTCCAGAGGGGGACATGGCCCACTAAGGCGGCAGGGAGAAGTCTCCCCTGGCAGATGAAGAGGGCATGCCAGAAAAGGCTGGGCAGCAGGACGCCCAGGGAGGGTCTGGGCCTATTGCAAGGCGCGGGAAGGGCAAATTGCTTGCAAGAATACAGAAAGGCAGAATGACTCTGAGCGGATGCTCTGGTCTGAGGCAAGACAGGAGGCCTTGGAGCAGCAGGTGCTGCCAAAGGTTTCCCAGGCCACCGCTCAGCACCACAGGGATGAGTGCCTGCTGTCTGGCTGCCCGTGACTGCAAGGACCCACCCGACGCAGCTTCTTACTCTCTTCCCGCTGCAGGAATCTGTACAGGTGCCAAAGAGCATCCGCTGCCTCGTGACTGCTCCCCTCGTCCTCGTTGGCGCAACACAGGGTGAGATGCCCCACCAGCTGCCCCACGATGGGGACATAGTTCTGCTCGAGGCTGGCAGAGCTGGCATCGATTCCTTCAAAGCAGCCGCGGGCCTGGGGGAGGGAGGCAGCGCTGACACCGGGCCTGAGCTCAGCATCAAAGCCCTCAACCCACGCGCCATGCAGGCCTGGATTCCCAGGGGAGCCAGAGCTTTGGTGGCCCCTGACTGCCCTGGCTCCCAAAGCAGCTGCGCAGCAGCAGCCAAGGCCAGGGACGGCTGCAAGACCTGCTGCGCCCACGGCATGCACCCAGGGCAGGCCTGGCCTGCACGGCGCTGGCGGCACAGCTGCCTCCCGAGAGAGCAGGGACCACAGGGGGAAGCCCAAAGAGACAGGCCAAGACCTCAGCTTCAGGGCAGGCTCTTGCCGAGGGCCCTAACCTCTGCCCAGGCTGCCCTCAGAGGGAGCCCGCAGCTGCAGGCCACTCGGGGGTGATGACAAGGGGCCATGGGGTGGCTGGAGCTTGCCTGCACCACACGCTCCTTACCGGCAGCAAGAAAGAGCCGATCAGCAGATCACTCAGCCTCGCAATGCGTCCCACGGCCCTCTCACGCACAGCTGCTGGCTGGCACGCGGCGAAGGGCAGCAGCACCTGGGAGGAGAAAAGCTGCTGCTCTGCCCTGGGCCCTGACGGCTGCTCCAAGGCAGGCAGCTCTGCCAGGAGACACTGCGCTCACAGCAGAGCACCGTGGGCAAGCCCGCTCCCACGAGGGAGCCAGGCCCCTCCCGGCAGCGTGCTCTCTGCAGCTGCTGCTGGGCAGGGAGGGGTCCACCTGAGGGGGGATCTTCCCTTACAAATGAGGGACTCGTCCTGGGAACCCCACTCTTGGCAAATACCACACCTGCAAGATGTTCTGCATCTCCAGGAGGCCCGAGGTAGGGCAGTCGAGCGCCAACACCTGCAGCATGCTGTCCAGAGCGTCCAGGGTCTGCAAGGGGCACAGAGGGTTGAGGTGCTTCCTCCCCATTGCCCCTTACCTGCCCGAGAGGGCCTTGAATTCCTCCCGCCCGAGGGGGACACCCATGGTGCTGTGGAGCCCACGGAGAGGCCCCAGGGCAGGAGAGCTGCTGCACAGGGCCCAGCCTGGTGGCTCTGCCCGGCGCCCTGCCCGGGGCAAGGCGAAGAAGGCATGGGGGTGGCAAAGCCAAGCCGAGAGCCTGCCCTGCCTTGGAGCTCCCTCTTGTCTCTCGGCACAGGGGAGCCAGGGACCAGCCCAGGCAGCCTGGCGCGCCTCCCTAAGCCACCCAGCGCATACCTGGGAGTCGAGGGCAGCAGCCCAGCTCCGCAGCTCCTCCCTTGGAGGCAGGCAGAAGACGCTGCAGAAGCAGGCATGCAGCAGGCTCTTCCTCTTGCTCTTCGCAAGCAGCCCGACTTGGCTGCAAGCACAGAGAGGGGCCTTTCAGTGCCTGCAGCTGGCAGCAGGACCTTTGTGCCCTGGCAAGGGGGATGCAGACCCGGGCGTGGCAGACCCACGGGGGATACCCGCACTACGTGGGGAAGCCACCTCTTCCCCCCACGATGCTGGCCAGGGACAGAGGACAGGCCTGGCAGCCACAGGGCGTCGGGACCCATATCTCCTGCCTCACCCTTGGGGAAAGCTCAGGAGATGTGGGAGAGCCCCAGGGCCCTCTCTGCCCTCGCGTCTCCACCACCCTGGGGCCCAGCACAGGCCCAGCAGATGACGCCGGCAGACTCCTCCAGGATGGGGGAAGCCTCCCAGCTAGGACTGGGGCCACCGGCACATCTGCTGCCGAGGCCCTGGCCAAGCCAGGGGCTGCGACAGCTACCTCATTGCGCTGATGGCAAGCATGACTTGCTGCCGCACCGCAGTGCCCAGCTGGTCGGTGGGCTCCTCTTGCAGCAGCACCTGCAGAGCACAACCACGATGGGCCATGGCAGCTGCCAGGGCCCAGCGAGCAGTCTGCAGGGCTGCCAGAGCCCAGCTGCCCCATGCCACCACTGACACCCAGGCGGCCCCCTCCTTGCCCAGGACCCAGCTCCCCCGCCTCCTCAGAGGCTCCAGCAGCCCCACACTGGCAGCGGCTCTGCCCACCAGCCAGGGCCCCACAGCCCCCCGTGCTCAGACACCCCCGTCCTGCCCTCATTGCTGGGCCACCGCCCCCTCCCTCCACCACGCCTCATGGCAGTCCCCTCTCCCCTCACCTCCAGCGACTCCGCCAGTTCCTGCCTGCACAGCAAAAGCTCCTGCCATAACAAGATATTGGAGGGGGCCGCTGTGCAGAGGGTGCGGACGCAGGCCAGGAACCGCAGCTTCTCAGCCGCCTCCTGGTACCAGGAGCAGAGGGACAAACAGAGAGCGTGAGAGGGGCAGGGGCACGGCCAGCAGCACCGCAGCACTGCAGGGCCTGCAGCCACGGGTGCGGCGCCTGCAAGGGAGCAGCCCTCCACGGCCAAGAGCCCTCCGGGGGCTTCTGAGCGTGGCGCACCCCCAGGCACCCACCACGAGATGCAGGCTCAGCCCAGCAGGCAATGGCGACACTCACCTTCCCTCGGCGTCTCAAAAAGGCGCGCATGTACCCCAGGGCTTCCGCCTCCTCTCTGGGCACAGTCAGGCCGGGAGCTGATGCAGAAAGAGAGCAGGCAGAGCTGCAGGGCTGCCAGAGGGAGCAGAGCAGACAGCCGAGCCCTCTGCCCCGCCGCACGCCTGCTGCCATGCACGCAGCCAGCCCCGGGCCAGGCACCTGCACTGGCCCACGGACACCCCGGCTGCCCTGGGCTCGCCAGGCCTGCGAGGTGCCCAGTGGACGGGGCGCAGCGCTGCAGCACAGCACTTTCAGGCCCCGCGGCCCCGGTACCCCCACGGCAGCCCCCACGGCAGCCGGGAGCCCGGGGCAGAGCAGGAGGGCTCGCAGCCCCCAGCCCTGCCCAGCCCAGCGGTGCCCCCGCACTCACCCGCTGGCAGCGCCTGGGGCACCCAGCCCTCGCGGGGCTCCAGCTCGCAGCTGCCCTCTGCGAGGGCCCCGTCGTCCTTCGCCTCCTCCTCCCCGGCCACCCTGGGGCGGCTGGGGGGTCGCTCCGCCATCCTGGCCACGTGGCAAAGGCTCCGCGGGGCTGCCCGGGGCAACAGGGAAAGACCTGGGTGCACTCAGGGGGCTCCTTCGCCAGCCCCACGCGCTCCCGTCCGCTCCCGTCGCCGTCCTCCCGGACACTGCGGGGCCGAGGCCGTGCCGGCGCCTGGCAACGCCGTGGGGTGTCACAGGAGCACAGTCACAAAGGGCCCCACTGTCACCCTAGGGGGGCCTGTCACTGGCCGGGGGAGGGGCAGGCTGTGTCCCCTCGGGGGCACAGAGCCAGCTCGCCCCCCGTCCCAGGACACCTCTGGTTGCCCTCGGGCTGCCCCGGGGCCCCGATGGGCGTCTGCGCCCCTCAGGGCCGCTCCCATCCTCGCCTGGTCCCCCCGACCACTCTTCCCTGGCCCTGCCCTCAGCCACCCTAATGAGCGCCCCACGGGGACACACGTGGGACGAGGTGTGAAGGGCACGAGCCCCGAAGGAAACCTCTCCTCCACGCGGCACCCTGGCGGATGCTTCATCACCACCACCAGCCACCCCCTGGGGGGCACGGCCAAACTCAGCGGTCCCTACTGCCCGCCTGGAGTCCCCAGGGCCCTCACACACCCCTGGGGCCTTTGAGCCCTCCCAAACCCTGACACCACTCAGGCCTCCACGAGGTGTCCCCCATCTCCCCCACGCTGTGCGACCGTGGGCCCTTTGCCCTCTGGGCCCACTGCCCCCAACCCCCGACCTCATCTGTGACAGGATCCAGGCAGCCGGGCCCTCCTGCTGTGCTGCAGGGCAAAGCCCTGCAGCCCCCAGCCCTCTCCCGCGGGGTGGCCAGTGTGTTTCCGCTCTCCCTGCCTCGCCTTTCTTGGGGAACAGGGGCAGAGACAGAGGCATCATGAGGAGACCCCCTCCTTAGATCAGGGAAGCAAACCCCAAAACAGGCAAGGAAAGAAAGAGATTTAGAAAAGATCAGCGGAAAGAAAGGCCATTCATCCTAGTGCTCCTTCAAGCAAAATATTCACCTGCTTGCTTTCCAGCAATGCAGGGAGCACCCCGTCTTAAGTGACCATTTCTGCGAGAACAATTTCTGCCGACTCTTTACAAATGGCTTAACTGTGTCCAGTTTGGTCACTTGTGCAGTAAGACCTACCCACAGGAGTCTGGAGGACACTCCACCCACCATGGTAACCAACACATTTAAGAGTACAAATCGAGCTAGACACGGCAGCAGTTGCCTGGGGAGATTTCTTAAACTGTCTGCAATTTCTACCCGGACGGCTCTTGTAACAAGCAGTCAACTACTTAATTGTCAAGGGTCAGGCCATCTGTCCTTTGTCTCCAGCCACTCTCTTTTCTCAGAAGTTCCACGGAGTCCCTGCTCCACCACGGAACTAATGACTGATGTGCGCTGCCTGCATGTACAGCCTTGATCTCCAGCAGTACCACAATAACGAAAGAATAAATTCCATCTCTATACTTACAGCTCACTTTTAACTTCAGTCTTGTAGCTCTTGAGACATGAAGCGTCTAAACTAGACTGGCACGTTTGGGCAGAGGTTCATCTCAACCCCAGTTTCAATGCAAGAAATTTGGGCATCTGCTTAAGGGTAGCTCTGCGAGGCCCTTCATGGGTGACTCTTAGGATAGGATAGAAAGGCCTGTCTCAGCTTACTCTTAGCGGAACCTACACATTGAGTTTGGACTCAAAGCCTAATTTTTCAAAGATGGCAACTTAGGTGAAACAAATTCCTAAGTACAATTGAACGTGACTACTTGTGGACAGGCAGACGACTGAAAACGGAAGATTCAGCCATCAGGATGGAGACAGCAGTGCTGCTGCTGCTGCTGCTGCTGCTGCTGCGGGGCCTGGAGGCAGCAGCCCCTTCCTCCATCTGCAGCAGCTCAATTTGCTGCTGCAATTGTGCCAGGACTGGCCTGGGCAAGAAGGGCACTTGCTGAGCTGAGATGGTGAGCACTGAGTGCTGGGGCTGTTCCCTTGCATGGGAAGACGAACTAGAGGTGGTGGTGGTGGGGGGGGGGGTTCTCTTCCTTCCTTTTGGGGAACAATTTCCTGACACGGAGAAGTCTCCTTCTCTCCATAGTCTTTCAACTAGCGTCTGGAAGGAGCTCTGTTAGTCTGTTCTGCACTCTTTTATGTCCTGGCCTTGCTTTTCCAATGTGACTAGAAGCAAGTCCCTTGTTATTTTAGTTTCCTCCTGCACAAAACTGAACTGACTCTGTTTCATTTTCTTCTCTGCAAGGCTTTGCTGCCTCTTTTTTCTCATGGCCATCAATACACTGCCAGTAGTCCTTCAGGAGTGGCTGCAACATCGGGTCACCATGCTGGCCCTGTGTCTCTGGAAGCTGCTTTATTTCCAAATAACAGTCTCTTGGGGACAGAGCAGCTGCCTCTTTCTCACAGGCAGACAGCCCTCTTCCTTGGCACAGGCTCTCCTCATCTCTTCCCTGCGCTGCCATGACCAACAGCACCTGCAGTGCCCTGCTCTGAAGTGCGGCCCATGCTCTCACCTGCTGTGGCTCTTTGTCCACCTCATCTTTTGCTCCAGCTTCTGCAGAGGTTTCTCGTCCCAGCACTGTGCACCCAGGGCACAGCGGCAGGGTGAAAGGGGGCTCTTGGCAGTAATGCTGGCGTTTCAGGAAGCTCCAGAAGGATCGCAGCTGTGGTTCTCTTCAAACTCAGCTTGGCAGATGGAGTGTTTCTCTTATGCGTGGGCCTGCTCGGTTCCCTGCTAGGGTGCACGGGCATTTCTGGAGTGAAGGGAGCTGTGGCAGAGAAGAGGGCGAAGCGAAGATGCGCGGATGCAGGCGTTGCCTTGAGCACTTGCACTGGCAGGGCCACATAAAGAGCCATGGGCCCAGCCTGGGAGAAATGGGCATGGAGATGTTGAGGGCAGTGACCCCAAAGCGATGGGAAAGCTGTTTTCCTCCTCGCCTTTGTCTCCTTAAAGAAAAGACACCCACGTGTCACGAAGAAAGAGCACTGCTTCTTGGGGCAAAGCACAACACAGGCGTGAATTGGCAGCACAGCAGGACAGGGGGACCTGAGAGGTTTTGGCTCCTCTGATCCATAGCCAACGTATTTGATGTCAGGGCAGAAAGCGCTCCCTCACGCAAGGCTTTGGCACCAGGATGTGTCAGTGGGTCAGAGGAAGCGATGTGCTCAGCAGCCTTTGCTCTCCCGTTCCTCACAACCCCTTTGAGGCTGCCTTGTTCGTCCTGCAGCACGGCAGTGTCCCGCCTCCCTCGCCTCTTGGGGAGACTCAGCCTGAGGTCTTGCAGCAGCGCTGGCCTCTCTGGAATCAAATGGTAATTTGAAAGGGAGAAGTCTTTTGGCAAATTAAATATGTGTGTATGCACAGATAGATATGTCTGTCAGTATGTACGTAAATATGTTTTCCCCCTGGGGAACACAGTCAAGCAGCACCCCGATGCTGTATGGAGCTCTTCAATCCCCAGGGCTGGCAGCCTTCTCTGTGGCAGATCGGTGCCTCGGTCTGTGGCACGCTCGCAGGGAGGGCTCTGCCGCGGAGGACTCAGGTTGGTGCCTCCAGCCGTCCCTCCTTCCTTGCTTTGTGTGGCTCAGGCTCCTGCCTCTGCAGACTTCCCGCAAAGACCCCATCAAGCTCCTCTTCACCCTCCCTCACGGCGTGCAGCCTGCTCACCTCTTTCTTCAGCTCCTTCCCCTGGCAGCCCAGTGCCTCAACTAGAGCACGTCTCTCACACAAAAGGCTGCCTCAGTCCCAGGCCCGCTCTGCAGTCCCAAGCCTGCACGGCATCCTCCTTCTCCCCGCGCTGAGGCTTCACTGCTAGCGGTCATCAGTGCCGCACACTGCACTTCACAGCACGGGAAGGCCGCAGCTGCACAGCCCCACACAGGCCTCAGCGGAGCTCCTGGGCCTCTGCTAACCGCCAAAAGGCCTACACCCCTCAGCGGCGCCCGTGTGTGCTGCGCCCCGCCACCCCAACCCTCCCCGCCCCGGCCTCCCTCCTCCTTCCCCGCCAGCAGCCCGGCTCCGGCAGCAGCTCCTGAAGCGAGGCCGGCACCCGCCGCACAAGCTGCCAGCACCAACGCTCCACGCGCGCGCGACACACGTGCCAACGCTCCGCGCGCCCCCTCAGCGCAGCGCAGCGCAGCCCCGCCCCGCCCCGCCCCGCCCCGCCCCGCCGGGCCCTGCCCCGCCCCCTCCCGCCGCGCTGCTGAGACACCCCCCGCCCCGCCCCCGGCCCCGCCCCCCCGCCCGGCGGCCGTTAGCGCCGCCATTTCCCGCCCCGGCTCCTGCTTCGTGGGAGCGTCCTCCCGCTCTCTTGCACAGTTTTTCCTCGCGGGGCCCGTGAGGGGGCTTCTAAATGGGAGCCTTTTTATTCAGTTTAAGCACTGGTTTGCTTTCAGTGTGTGTGTGTTGGGGGGGGGTTGCTTCCTGGGAGGTGCTAAAAAGCTTATTTTAGATTATTAGGCTTAGGTTACTTTCAGGTTTCTTGGGAGGGTGAAATAGATCTCGAGACGTTCAAGTAAAGCTGTGCTTTGAGTCTAAACGCTTGGAAAAATTAACGTGTACCTCTCGTTGGTAAGTAATAGATAGGCATTAAATGAAGCCCTGCTTGTTTCCAGAAACTCTCCTAAGAGGCCATTCGTATGTCAGGTCTCGGTGGATGTCACCCAGCTATTTCTCGGACTGCTCCCGAGTCCTTCTCAGCAGTGAAGAAGGACTAGCAGGTATTTTTTCTGCCAGTCCAATGGCATCCTATTGTTGGTGTGGAAAAATTAATTTCTGTTATAAAATATCCAGGCAAACTCTTGCAATGATTAATTAACTACTCATATTCACCTAACAAGACCCAGCCTTATCCCCGCCACCCCCCCCCCCAGGTCTGTGCATAATATTTGATGGAAGAAAGCTTTTTCACTAGGAGAGCAGTATGAATTTATGAGTTTCATACCCAGAGGAAGGTGCTTTATGAGTTGCTACACATTTTCCAATGAGCCATTTAAGCCAATGTTTCAACAGGAAATGTTCACCTGCGTGTGCAATAAAGTAACTCGGGCTAATGTTGCTGTTAACATTTTTTTCTTCATAATGGCAGAGAGAGATTTCATAGGTGTGTAGCTTTTGCTCTGCTAAAGTTCCTGGAGGGAACACCACTGTTTCCCCAGACAAGCCCAAATTAGTTGAAAAGTAGCCTTACTATGAGACAAGAGAACTGTGACTGAAGGGGGGAAAAAAGGGGGTGGGGTGGGGGAGGGGAAGGGGAGTGGGGTTGACTGCCTGGTGCACCTGCTGTCTGCAGGAAAGCTGTAATCAGTATATTGCTTTCTGCTGAATGGGTCCTTGTAGTGCCAGGACTCAAAGTAGCAAAATGACTGTATTGCCCAGTCTGCTCTAGCTTCCTGAATGGAAACTGGAAAACCACTGCTGAAGCTGTCACTGAGCAGCAGTCTCTTGTTGCTACAGGGACATCAGAGAGAAGCCGAGGTGCTTTGGTTCCACTTGAAGGCAACACTTAACTGGTCACTCAAACAACATAGCTATTTAAAGCTAAGCACGTGCAGAATGTTCATTGATGAATTGGGTCCAGGGTTCCAGCTGCGCCCCAGGAACCTGTGGTCATGGCATTTCCAAACTCTGAGCTGACATGCAAGTGTGCCTTGGAGCTTGAGGAGGCTAATGGTGTGGTCAGAGCCTGGGAGCTGCATGAGCCAGCAGCTGATGAACTAAAAGCATGTGCTCAGGGCAGTGCTGCTTGCTACTTCTCAGTGTGAGCAGTTCAACCATAAGTGCAGCCTAAAAACACCTTAAACAGGCTTTTTGTGAGAACTAGATGGCAGCAATGAGTCAGGGCTTAGAATCAATGAGTGTTGGTGGTGTGGCAGATTCGCCAGAAGTCACTGTCTCCCCTCCTATCTGCACCAGGACGTGTCCACAGTGGAGCCTAGATGCTGGCATTTGTAACTGTTGGCTAGATCAGAAACTTTCTTACTGGATTACTTAACTTTGGTGTGCTAATTGGGTAATTGTGTGGTGTGTGAACAATTAATTGCAACCAGGTGGCTGCAGTTAGTGACCTAATTTAAGGAGTGGGCTCTACTGTCAGAGAAGCAAAGGTGAGGTCTGCCAGGGTTGCTCCTTGTCTGGTTAAGTGTCAGCTGTGTTGCTGCCACCCCAGCAAATGCTAAGGTCTGAAATGTGCTGTGTTGCTGAGTAGATGTCAAGCATGCAGAAGGTGACTCCTGACCTCCTTTGCTGATAGTTCAAGGGGCCTTGCAACTGCCAGGAAGTGCAGTGGCTGTAGGAGCAGGGTTCAGAAATGCCTGCTTAGCAGAGCCTTGAATCTTAAGGTGGCTGTTTACAACTAATTCTTGTTCAAGTTAGCTCTAGGTATGTTTTTGAAATAATGAGGACAGTTGAACCATTTATTGTGACTATCACATGCAGCATTCACACATGTTCCTCTTGTGCTACTGCAGAAAGCTCCTTAGAATGGGAGAGATGTGAGGTGAGAAGAGGATCAGTTTGTTTTGCACTCTGTGAGTTTGCCAAGATGCACAGTTTAAGATCCCTCTGCTTTTTGAAAAAGCTGGAGGAGCACAAATGTCCTGCTGAAATCCCTGGGACTTGCTCAGCCCTGGGAGCAAAGCTGTGTCTTACAGCATACCTGCTGGGTTATGTTTTGATCTCTGTTCTGTCTGAGCTGTAGACCTGATTTGTGAGGTTTGCTGGAGCAGTCATTTGCTTTTAAGTTTGGCATTGTTCTTGTGGCACTGGATGGCAAGAAGGGTATGTGGAAGTAACTGGGAGATGGGCAAGGTCCTTGTGATAGAAGTAAATGCTGTTGTACAGTTGCGGGAGGTGCAACTCCACTGAAGTCTATGAGGGGATACTGCTTAGCAGTCACATAGCCCATGCTCCTGTGCCAAGGGCTCTCTCCCAGGACTCAGAGGTCAAGCGAGGGCAGAGCAACAGAGGGCTCTGGGGACACGGACACAGCAGGCGCTGGGGTGTCCTGAAAAGCAGGAAGAGGGAAGCAGAGGGCAAAGGCGGGAAGAGAAGGCACGTGGGGTGCAGGTGTCACCTTGAGCGCTCGCCCAGGCGGTGCCGAGCGGTTGAGGGCAGCGGCCGCACAGAGCTGGGCGAGCTGCCGCCTGCCCGAACTGAGCCCATGGTGCTGAGCCCTCGGGTGCAGAGCTGCTGCTGCTGCTGCCAATGGCCCCCGCTCCGGGGCATTGGGATTGCAACGGGAGAAGCTGGGTTGAGCTCAGGGCCTGGCTCCATGTCCTGCAGCTGGGGTATACTGAGGCGTCCGCTCTGCAGCACTCGTTTACTGAGCACCCTGATTGCACAAGGGACCCAGAGGGCTGATGCCTCAAGGTTGCACTGTGCTGATCTACTTTATGCATGGCCATTTAAGGGCTCCCAGCTGAATTCGGGTTGATCAGTCATGGCCATGCGGGTTTTACAGCAGGGATCACCCCTATTGGGGTCATGGAGAAGAAGAGCCTTGAAGGAGAGAAATCAGCAGTTGTCAAACCCTCATCTGAAAGGTGTAAACTCTCTGGGCAAATACTGTATCATCGTTTTGAAGGCGCACGCTCAAGCCTGTTCCTGCTGTTACATTTGGCTTTTGCAGTCAGGGAGCCTGAAGAGCTCCCTTTGCAGAGGGGCTGGAGCCTCTAGTGCCTGTGCAGAGCTCTGCGCCCTGGGGCACTGGTGCCTGCATGGGCAAATCCTGCGGTGCCTGGCCACAGGCACTCACCGCCCTTGGCGTGCAAAGGGGAGCCCAGCGGTTCCTCCTCTCTGAGCGCAGGAGGGCAGGCTGCAGGGGACAGCAACGGGTGCAGCCTTGCCTTCTGGCGAAGGAGACTTTCCCAGCACGGCAGCTGACTTGGCTGCTGGAGCCAGAGCATCTGGGCAGCCTCCTAGCTCCTGGGCTCAGCCACACCAGGGGAAGCCTGCGCCGGCGAGGGCCCAGCGCCAGGCCCTTCCTCAGGCACAAGAGGTCATGGCTTTTCAAGGCAGAATCTCGGAAAGACCGCTGCAGTCCTCCAGCCATTGCCGACCCTTTTGTAAGGGGAAACGGGGGCCTTCCCTCACTGCTGGAAGGGGGGGGGGAGGGGGGGTGTTACGTTGTGGCTGCCACAGACTGCTGCAGGGAGGGCATGCTTGGAGATGGCCTCCAGCATGAGCTGCTCCATCGCCTTTCCAGGGATGGAGCTGAGGCTGATTGGCCTGTAGTTTCCTGGGTCCTCCTTCTTGCCCTTTTTGAAGACTGGGGTGACACTGGCTTTCTTCCAGTCTTCAGGCACCTTTCCTCTTCTCCATGACCTGTCCAAGAGGATGGAGAGTGGCCTAGCAATAACATGCGCCAGCTCCCTCAGCACTCGTGGGTGTATCCCATCGGGGCCCATGGATCTGTGGGTGTCAAGTCTGCTTAAATGGTCTCTAACCCAATCCCCCTCAACCAAGGGAAAGTCTTCCTTTCTGCAGACTTTCTCTCTTGCCTCCAGGGTCTGGGGTTCCTGAGGGCTGGCCTGACAGGAAAGACTGAAGCAAAGGCGGCATTCAGTAACTCTGCCTTCTCTGCATGCTTCGTCACCAGGGCACCCACCCCATCCAGCAATGGGCCCACATTTTCCCTAGTCTTCCTTTTGCTACTGATGTATTGGAAGAAGCCCTTCTTGTTGTCCTTGACATCTCTTGCCAGATGTAATTCGAAATGGGCCGTAGCCTTCCTCGTCGCATCTCTGCATACTCTGACAGCGTTCCTATATTCCTCCCAAGTGGCCCGTCCCCCTTTCCACTTTCTGCAGACTTCCTCCTTCTGTTTGAGTTTTGCCAGGAGCTCCCTGCTCATCCATGCAGGTCTCCTGCCTCCTTTGTTTGACTTCCTAGTCATAGGGATGCAGCGCTCTTGAGCTTGGAGGAAGTGATCTTTGAATATTAACCAGCTCTCTTGAGCCCCCCTTCCTTCTAGGGCCCTAACCCATGGGATTCCTCCAAGCAGGTGCCTGAAGAGGCCAAAGTTTGCTCTCCTAATATGGTATTATAGTTCTCAGTTGCATTCTTATTCGTTCTTCCTGATCATCTAAAGTATACATTGGCCACCAATGATTACAATATTTAATTAATTGCCTTTTGGTAAGTGTGCCTCCCGGTGCGCCAGTGCTGGAAAAGACATCCCAGAGGTGATTTCTTCAAGATCCCCCCCCTCTTTCGATGCTTGCTTACCCATAACCACAAAATCCACAAAACAAAGTCCAATAACGTTCCAAAGGTCACATTACCACAAAAATCGAGCAATTCAGGACTCCAGCCTGATCTGGCGGGACTCTAACCCACTTGCGGTACCTCTTTAGCCCAACCCTGCGAGGCTTTTGCCACATCTTATGGGCAGGCAACCCAAACCTTTTTTTTTAATTAATTTATTTTATTTGTTTATTTATTTATATTTATTTACTTTTAAGAAAGGAATGCCTTTACCTTCCCAGGGGTCTTGTTTAGAGCTCTTCAGTCCAGGGATCGGAGGTTCTCCCCGAGAATCCCTCGGTGCTGGCTGCAGGTGCTGCCATCCCGCGGATCCGTCAAGATTCAGAAGCAGAGTCCCACCTGGGTCGCCAAAACTGTCACCGAAAGCGGCAGTAAAACTCCTTAACACCAATGGAGCATTAAGAAACAAGCATTGTCTTTATTACGATGCCAGATGCATGGGGAATCGCTCCTCCCAACGTGCATACCGTATGTTGCATTAGCCAAAGGTAATATTGCTTTGTTCCATACAGATGCATTAAATTTCTCGGAATGATCATACATATTCATTCTATTTCCTGGAACTTATTATCATATTTACGTAGTCATTACGCATGCGGTCTGAATCGCTGGGGGTCCTTCTGTGGGGGTCTCTGGTGGTCCCTAGTGGTTGCTGAGGAGGTGCCTTTTCCATGAACTCTGAGCTCCTTTTCCATAGATGGTCTCGGCTTGGCTCATTTCTTTGCTTGAGAAAGCTGTCTTGTGCCTAACCTTGGTTCCCACTGCTTTCTGCTGGTTTAGCTGTACTCCTCTAGGATGTCTCAGTTACAGTTGCGAGGATTGTATCCTTGGGTACCTTCTTGCCTGAAGCTCCTGGCAACAGTTGCCTCCTTTCCCACTCCCTGTTTTGAGAAGCTGCCTGAGGCCCCTGGCAACACTTCCAGCCTGGCGGCCTTTCCCGTGGGCCTCTGCAGCACCAGCAGCCTGCGCCCGTCGCACAGACCCCCAAACCAGCCTCCCACCCACCACCTCACTCACAAGGGCCTTGCAGATGCTCCCAGGATCCCCCTGCCTCCAGCAAGCAGCAAGGGCTCCTTCCTGGGCCCTCCACTTAGGACGCACAGGGCACAAGCACCCCTCCAGGAAGGCGGTGTTCACACCTCAAAGCCAGAGCAGGCTTGAGCTTTGATCAAAACCCCCCCTTGCAGATGCTCCCAGGATGCTCGTGCCTCCAGAGTGGGGCTGAGCTTTGCTCACAGCCCGCTTTGGGGCACTTAGCCACATGCCCTCCTGCACCTGCGTCCTCTCTCCCTCCCCATCCTGGGCAGGCCTCTGCCCCTCACCAGGGGCTTTTCACACTTCACTCCAACACCACAGCATCGCTCCAAACAACCGCTCTGGGCAACTGCTCCAGCACTCACGAACCCTCACAGTAAGCCAGCTTTTTCTTAGCTTCACACACAACTTGCTGCACTTCACTTTGGGCCTCTTGCCCCTCAGCCTGGCACTGCGCACCACTGAGAAGAGTCCTGCTCCGTCCTCTTGACACTCTCCCTCCAGATATTTAAAGCCATCGATCAGATGCTGCCCCATTTGGCTTTTGAACTTATGGAGCCTGAAGAGCTCCCTTTGCAGAGGGGCTGGAGCCTCTAGTGCCTGTGCAGAGCTCTGCGCCCTGGGGCACTGGTGCCTGCATGGGCAAATCCTGCGGTGCCTGGCCACAGGCACTCACCGCCCTTGGCGTGCAAAGGGGAGCCCAGCGGTTCCTCCTCTCTGAGCGCAGGAGGGCAGGCTGCAGGGGACAGCAACGGGTGCAGCCTTGCCTTCTGGCGAAGGAGACTTTCCCAGCACGGCAGCTGACTTGGCTGCTGGAGCCAGAGCATCTGGGCAGCCTCCTAGCTCCTGGGCTCAGCCACACCAGGGGAAGCCTGCGCCGGCGAGGGCCCAGCGCCAGGCCCTTCCTCAGGCACAAGAGGTCATGGCTTTTCAAGGCAGAATCTCGGAAAGACCGCTGCAGTCCTCCAGCCATTGCCGACCCTTTTGTAAGGGGAAACGGGGGCCTTCCCTCACTGCTGGAAGGGGGGGGGGAGGGGGGGTGTTACGTTGTGGCTGCCACAGACTGCTGCAGGGAGGGCATGCTTGGAGATGGCCTCCAGCATGAGCTGCTCCATCGCCTTTCCAGGGATGGAGCTGAGGCTGATTGGCCTGTAGTTTCCTGGGTCCTCCTTCTTGCCCTTTTTGAAGACTGGGGTGACACTGGCTTTCTTCCAGTCTTCAGGCACCTTTCCTCTTCTCCATGACCTGTCCAAGAGGATGGAGAGTGGCCTAGCAATAACATGCGCCAGCTCCCTCAGCACTCGTGGGTGTATCCCATCGGGGCCCATGGATCTGTGGGTGTCAAGTCTGCTTAAATGGTCTCTAACCCAATCCCCCTCAACCAAGGGAAAGTCTTCCTTTCTGCAGACTTTCTCTCTTGCCTCCAGGGTCTGGGGTTCCTGAGGGCTGGCCTGACAGGAAAGACTGAAGCAAAGGCGGCATTCAGTAACTCTGCCTTCTCTGCATGCTTCGTCACCAGGGCACCCACCCCATCCAGCAATGGGCCCACATTTTCCCTAGTCTTCCTTTTGCTACTGATGTATTGGAAGAAGCCCTTCTTGTTGTCCTTGACATCTCTTGCCAGATGTAATTCGAAATGGGCCGTAGCCTTCCTCGTCGCATCTCTGCATACTCTGACAGCGTTCCTATATTCCTCCCAAGTGGCCCGTCCCCCTTTCCACTTTCTGCAGACTTCCTCCTTCTGTTTGAGTTTTGCCAGGAGCTCCCTGCTCATCCATGCAGGTCTCCTGCCTCCTTTGTTTGACTTCCTAGTCATAGGGATGCAGCGCTCTTGAGCTTGGAGGAAGTGATCTTTGAATATTAACCAGCTCTCTTGAGCCCCCCTTCCTTCTAGGGCCCTAACCCATGGGATTCCTCCAAGCAGGTGCCTGAAGAGGCCAAAGTTTGCTCTCCTAATATGGTATTATAGTTCTCAGTTGCATTCTTATTCGTTCTTCCTGATCATCTAAAGTATACATTGGCCACCAATGATTACAATATTTAATTAATTGCCTTTTGGTAAGTGTGCCTCCCGGTGCGCCAGTGCTGGAAAAGACATCCCAGAGGTGATTTCTTCAAGATCCCCCCCCTCTTTCGATGCTTGCTTACCCATAACCACAAAATCCACAAAACAAAGTCCAATAACGTTCCAAAGGTCACATTACCACAAAAATCGAGCAATTCAGGACTCCAGCCTGATCTGGCGGGACTCTAACCCACTTGCGGTACCTCTTTAGCCCAACCCTGCGAGGCTTTTGCCGCATCTTATGGGCAGGCAACCCAAACCTTTTTTTTTAATTAATTAATTTTATTTGTTTATTTATTTATATTTATTTACTTTTAAGAAAGGAATGCCTTTACCTTCCCAGGGGTCTTGTTTAGAGCTCTTCAGTCCAGGGATCGGAGGTTCTCCCCGAGAATCCCTCGGTGCTGGCTGCAGGTGCTGCCATCCCGCGGATCCGTCAAGATTCAGAAGCAGAGTCCCACCTGGGTCGCCAAAACTGTCACCGAAAGCGGCAGTAAAACTCCTTAACACCAATGGAGCATTAAGAAACAAGCATTGTCTTTATTACGATGCCAGATGCATGGGGAATCGCTCCTCCCAACGTGCATACCGTATGTTGCATTAGCCAAAGGTAATATTGCTTTGTTCCATACAGATGCATTAAATTTCTCGGAATGATCATACATATTCATTCTATTTCCTGGAACTTATTATCATATTTACGTAGTCATTACGCATGCGGTCTGAATCGCTGGGGGTCCTTCTGTGGGGGTCTCTGGTGGTCCCTAGTGGTTGCTGAGGAGGTGCCTTTTCCATGAACTCTGAGCTCCTTTTCCATAGATGGTCTCGGCTTGGCTCATTTCTTTGCTTGAGAAAGCTGTCTTGTGCCTAACCTTGGTTCCCACTGCTTTCTGCTGGTTTAGCTGTACTCCTCTAGGATGTCTCAGTTACAGTTGCGAGGATTGTATCCTTGGGTACCTTCTTGCCTGAAGCTCCTGGCAACAGTTGCCTCCTTTCCCACTCCCTGTTTTGAGAAGCTGCCTGAGGCCCCTGGCAACACTTCCAGCCTGGCGGCCTTTCCCGTGGGCCTCTGCAGCACCAGCAGCCTGCGCCCGTCGCACAGACCCCCAAACCAGCCTCCCACCCACCACCTCACTCACAAGGGCCTTGCAGATGCTCCCAGGATCCCCCTGCCTCCAGCAAGCAGCAAGGGCTCCTTCCTGGGCCCTCCACTTAGGACGCACAGGGCACAAGCACCCCTCCAGGAAGGCGGTGTTCACACCTCAAAGCCAGAGCAGGCTTGAGCTTTGATCAAAACCCCCCCTTGCAGATGCTCCCAGGATGCTCGTGCCTCCAGAGTGGGGCTGAGCTTTGCTCACAGCCCGCTTTGGGGCACTTAGCCACATGCCCTCCTGCACCTGCGTCCTCTCTCCCTCCCCATCCTGGGCAGGCCTCTGCCCCTCACCAGGGGCTTTTCACACTTCACTCCAACACCACAGCATCGCTCCAAACAACCGCTCTGGGCAACTGCTCCAGCACTCACGAACCCTCACAGTAAGCCAGCTTTTTCTTAGCTTCACACACAACTTGCTGCACTTCACTTTGGGCCTCTTGCCCCTCAGCCTGGCACTGCGCACCACTGAGAAGAGTCCTGCTCCGTCCTCTTGACACTCTCCCTCCAGATATTTAAAGCCATCGATCAGATGCTGCCCCATTTGGCTTTTGAACTTATGGAGCCTGAAGAGCTCCCTTTGCAGAGGGGCTGGAGCCTCTAGTGCCTGTGCAGAGCTCTGCGCCCTGGGGCACTGGTGCCTGCATGGGCAAATCCTGCGGTGCCTGGCCACAGGCACTCACCGCCCTTGGCGTGCAAAGGGGAGCCCAGCGGTTCCTCCTCTCTGAGCGCAGGAGGGCAGGCTGCAGGGGACAGCAACGGGTGCAGCCTTGCCTTCTGGCGAAGGAGACTTTCCCAGCACGGCAGCTGACTTGGCTGCTGGAGCCAGAGCATCTGGGCAGCCTCCTAGCTCCTGGGCTCAGCCACACCAGGGGAAGCCTGCGCCGGCGAGGGCCCAGCGCCAGGCCCTTCCTCAGGCACAAGAGGTCATGGCTTTTCAAGGCAGAATCTCGGAAAGACCGCTGCAGTCCTCCAGCCATTGCCGACCCTTTTGTAAGGGGAAACGGGGGCCTTCCCTCACTGCTGGAAGGGGGGGGGGAGGGGGGGTGTTACGTTGTGGCTGCCACAGACTGCTGCAGGGAGGGCATGCTTGGAGATGGCCTCCAGCATGAGCTGCTCCATCGCCTTTCCAGGGATGGAGCTGAGGCTGATTGGCCTGTAGTTTCCTGGGTCCTCCTTCTTGCCCTTTTTGAAGACTGGGGTGACACTGGCTTTCTTCCAGTCTTCAGGCACCTTTCCTCTTCTCCATGACCTGTCCAAGAGGATGGAGAGTGGCCTAGCAATAACATGCGCCAGCTCCCTCAGCACTCGTGGGTGTATCCCATCGGGGCCCATGGATCTGTGGGTGTCAAGTCTGCTTAAATGGTCTCTAACCCAATCCCCCTCAACCAAGGGAAAGTCTTCCTTTCTGCAGACTTTCTCTCTTGCCTCCAGGGTCTGGGGTTCCTGAGGGCTGGCCTGACAGGAAAGACTGAAGCAAAGGCGGCATTCAGTAACTCTGCCTTCTCTGCATGCTTCGTCACCAGGGCACCCACCCCATCCAGCAATGGGCCCACATTTTCCCTAGTCTTCCTTTTGCTACTGATGTATTGGAAGAAGCCCTTCTTGTTGTCCTTGACATCTCTTGCCAGATGTAATTCGAAATGGGCCGTAGCCTTCCTCGTCGCATCTCTGCATACTCTGACAGCGTTCCTATATTCCTCCCAAGTGGCCCGTCCCCCTTTCCACTTTCTGCAGACTTCCTCCTTCTGTTTGAGTTTTGCCAGGAGCTCCCTGCTCATCCATGCAGGTCTCCTGCCTCCTTTGTTTGACTTCCTAGTCATAGGGATGCAGCGCTCTTGAGCTTGGAGGAAGTGATCTTTGAATATTAACCAGCTCTCTTGAGCCCCCCTTCCTTCTAGGGCCCTAACCCATGGGATTCCTCCAAGCAGGTGCCTGAAGAGGCCAAAGTTTGCTCTCCTAATATGGTATTATAGTTCTCAGTTGCATTCTTATTCGTTCTTCCTGATCATCTAAAGTATACATTGGCCACCAATGATTACAATATTTAATTAATTGCCTTTTGGTAAGTGTGCCTCCCGGTGCGCCAGTGCTGGAAAAGACATCCCAGAGGTGATTTCTTCAAGATCCCCCCCCTCTTTCGATGCTTGCTTACCCATAACCACAAAATCCACAAAACAAAGTCCAATAACGTTCCAAAGGTCACATTACCACAAAAATCGAGCAATTCAGGACTCCAGCCTGATCTGGCGGGACTCTAACCCACTTGCGGTACCTCTTTAGCCCAACCCTGCGAGGCTTTTGCCGCATCTTATGGGCAGGCAACCCAAACCTTTTTTTTTAATTAATTAATTTTATTTGTTTATTTATTTATATTTATTTACTTTTAAGAAAGGAATGCCTTTACCTTCCCAGGGGTCTTGTTTAGAGCTCTTCAGTCCAGGGATCGGAGGTTCTCCCCGAGAATCCCTCGGTGCTGGCTGCAGGTGCTGCCATCCCGCGGATCCGTCAAGATTCAGAAGCAGAGTCCCACCTGGGTCGCCAAAACTGTCACCGAAAGCGGCAGTAAAACTCCTTAACACCAATGGAGCATTAAGAAACAAGCATTGTCTTTATTACGATGCCAGATGCATGGGGAATCGCTCCTCCCAACGTGCATACCGTATGTTGCATTAGCCAAAGGTAATATTGCTTTGTTCCATACAGATGCATTAAATTTCTCGGAATGATCATACATATTCATTCTATTTCCTGGAACTTATTATCATATTTACGTAGTCATTACGCATGCGGTCTGAATCGCTGGGGGTCCTTCTGTGGGGGTCTCTGGTGGTCCCTAGTGGTTGCTGAGGAGGTGCCTTTTCCATGAACTCTGAGCTCCTTTTCCATAGATGGTCTCGGCTTGGCTCATTTCTTTGCTTGAGAAAGCTGTCTTGTGCCTAACCTTGGTTCCCACTGCTTTCTGCTGGTTTAGCTGTACTCCTCTAGGATGTCTCAGTTACAGTTGCGAGGATTGTATCCTTGGGTACCTTCTTGCCTGAAGCTCCTGGCAACAGTTGCCTCCTTTCCCACTCCCTGTTTTGAGAAGCTGCCTGAGGCCCCTGGCAACACTTCCAGCCTGGCGGCCTTTCCCGTGGGCCTCTGCAGCACCAGCAGCCTGCGCCCGTCGCACAGACCCCCAAACCAGCCTCCCACCCACCACCTCACTCACAAGGGCCTTGCAGATGCTCCCAGGATCCCCCTGCCTCCAGCAAGCAGCAAGGGCTCCTTCCTGGGCCCTCCACTTAGGACGCACAGGGCACAAGCACCCCTCCAGGAAGGCGGTGCTCACACCTCAAAGCCAGAGCAGGCTTGAGCTTTGATCAAAACCCCCCCTTGCAGATGCTCCCAGGATGCTCGTGCCTCCAGAGTGGGGCTGAGCTTTGCTCACAGCCCGCTTTGGGGCACTTAGCCACATGCCCTCCTGCACCTGCGTCCTCTCTCCCTCCCCATCCTGGGCAGGCCTCTGCCCCTCACCAGGGGCTTTTCACACTTCACTCCAACACCACAGCATCGCTCCAAACAACCGCTCTGGGCAACTGCTCCAGCACTCACGAACCCTCACAGTAAGCCAGCTTTTTCTTAGCTTCACACACAACTTGCTGCACTTCACTTTGGGCCTCTTGCCCCTCAGCCTGGCACTGCGCACCACTGAGAAGAGTCCTGCTCCGTCCTCTTGACACTCTCCCTCCAGATATTTAAAGCCATCGATCAGATGCTGCCCCATTTGGCTTTTGAACTTATGGAGCCTGAAGAGCTCCCTTTGCAGAGGGGCTGGAGCCTCTAGTGCCTGTGCAGAGCTCTGCGCCCTGGGGCACTGGTGCCTGCATGGGCAAATCCTGCGGTGCCTGGCCACAGGCACTCACCGCCTTTGGTGTTCAAAGGGGAGCCCAGCGGTTCCTCCTCTCTGAGCGCAGGAGGGCAGGCTGCAGGGGACAGCAACGGGTGCAGCCTTGCCTTCTGGTGAAGGAGACTTTCCCAACACGGCAGCTGACTTGGCTGCTGGAGCCAGAGCATCTGGGCAGCCTCCTAGCTCCTGGGCTCAGCCACACCAGGGGAAGCCTGCGCCGGCGAGGGCCCAGCGCCAGGCCCTTCCTCAGGCACAAGAGGTCATGGCTTTTCAAGGCAGAATCTCGGAAAGACCGCTGCAGTCCTCCAGCCATTGCCGACCCTTTTGTAAGGGGAAACGGGGGCCTTCCCTCACTGCTGGAAGGGGGGGGGGAGGGGGGGTGTTACGTTGTGGCTGCCACAGACTGCTGCAGGGAGGGCATGCTTGGAGATGGCCTCCAGCATGAGCTGCTCCATCGCCTTTCCAGGGATGGAGCTGAGGCTGATTGGCCTGTAGTTTCCTGGGTCCTCCTTCTTGCCCTTTTTGAAGACTGGGGTGACACTGGCTTTCTTCCAGTCTTCAGGCACCTTTCCTCTTCTCCATGACCTGTCCAAGAGGATGGAGAGTGGCCTAGCAATAACATGCGCCAGCTCCCTCAGCACTCGTGGGTGTATCCCATCGGGGCCCATGGATCTGTGGGTGTCAAGTCTGCTTAAATGGTCTCTAACCCAATCCCCCTCAACCAAGGGAAAGTCTTCCTTTCTGCAGACTTTCTCTCTTGCCTCCAGGGTCTGGGGTTCCTGAGGGCTGGCCTGACAGGAAAGACTGAAGCAAAGGCGGCATTCAGTAACTCTGCCTTCTCTGCATGCTTCGTCACCAGGGCACCCACCCCATCCAGCAATGGGCCCACATTTTCCCTAGTCTTCCTTTTGCTACTGATGTATTGGAAGAAGCCCTTCTTGTTGTCCTTGACATCTCTTGCCAGATGTAATTCGAAATGGGCCGTAGCCTTCCTCGTCGCATCTCTGCATACTCTGACAGCGTTCCTATATTCCTCCCAAGTGGCCCGTCCCCCTTTCCACTTTCTGCAGACTTCCTCCTTCTGTTTGAGTTTTGCCAGGAGCTCCCTGCTCATCCATGCAGGTCTCCTGCCTCCTTTGTTTGACTTCCTAGTCATAGGGATGCAGCGCTCTTGAGCTTGGAGGAAGTGATCTTTGAATATTAACCAGCTCTCTTGAGCCCCCCTTCCTTCTAGGGCCCTAACCCATGGGATTCCTCCAAGCAGGTGCCTGAAGAGGCCAAAGTTTGCTCTCCTAATATGGTATTATAGTTCTCAGTTGCATTCTTATTCGTTCTTCCTGATCATCTAAAGTATACATTGGCCACCAATGATTACAATATTTAATTAATTGCCTTTTGGTAAGTGTGCCTCCCGGTGCGCCAGTGCTGGAAAAGACATCCCAGAGGTGATTTCTTCAAGATCCCCCCCCTCTTTCGATGCTTGCTTACCCATAACCACAAAATCCACAAAACAAAGTCCAATAACGTTCCAAAGGTCACATTACCACAAAAATCGAGCAATTCAGGACTCCAGCCTGATCTGGCGGGACTCTAACCCACTTGCGGTACCTCTTTAGCCCAACCCTGCGAGGCTTTTGCCGCATCTTATGGGCAGGCAACCCAAACCTTTTTTTTTAATTAATTAATTTTATTTGTTTATTTATTTATATTTATTTACTTTTAAGAAAGGAATGCCTTTACCTTCCCAGGGGTCTTGTTTAGAGCTCTTCAGTCCAGGGATCGGAGGTTCTCCCCGAGAATCCCTCGGTGCTGGCTGCAGGTGCTGCCATCCCGCGGATCCGTCAAGATTCAGAAGCAGAGTCCCACCTGGGTCGCCAAAACTGTCACCGAAAGCGGCAGTAAAACTCCTTAACACCAATGGAGCATTAAGAAACAAGCATTGTCTTTATTACGATGCCAGATGCATGGGGAATCGCTCCTCCCAACGTGCATACCGTATGTTGCATTAGCCAAAGGTAATATTGCTTTGTTCCATACAGATGCATTAAATTTCTCGGAATGATCATACATATTCATTCTATTTCCTGGAACTTATTATCATATTTACGTAGTCATTACGCATGCGGTCTGAATCGCTGGGGGTCCTTCTGTGGGGGTCTCTGGTGGTCCCTAGTGGTTGCTGAGGAGGTGCCTTTTCCATGAACTCTGAGCTCCTTTTCCATAGATGGTCTCGGCTTGGCTCATTTCTTTGCTTGAGAAAGCTGTCTTGTGCCTAACCTTGGTTCCCACTGCTTTCTGCTGGTTTAGCTGTACTCCTCTAGGATGTCTCAGTTACAGTTGCGAGGATTGTATCCTTGGGTACCTTCTTGCCTGAAGCTCCTGGCAACAGTTGCCTCCTTTCCCACTCCCTGTTTTGAGAAGCTGCCTGAGGCCCCTGGCAACACTTCCAGCCTGGCGGCCTTTCCCGTGGGCCTCTGCAGCACCAGCAGCCTGCGCCCGTCGCACAGACCCCCAAACCAGCCTCCCACCCACCACCTCACTCACAAGGGCCTTGCAGATGCTCCCAGGATCCCCCTGCCTCCAGCAAGCAGCAAGGGCTCCTTCCTGGGCCCTCCACTTAGGACGCACAGGGCACAAGCACCCCTCCAGGAAGGCGGTGCTCACACCTCAAAGCCAGAGCAGGCTTGAGCTTTGATCAAAACCCCCCCTTGCAGATGCTCCCAGGATGCTCGTGCCTCCAGAGTGGGGCTGAGCTTTGCTCACAGCCCGCTTTGGGGCACTTAGCCACATGCCCTCCTGCACCTGCGTCCTCTCTCCCTCCCCATCCTGGGCAGGCCTCTGCCCCTCACCAGGGGCTTTTCACACTTCACTCCAACACCACAGCATCGCTCCAAACAACCGCTCTGGGCAACTGCTCCAGCACTCACGAACCCTCACAGTAAGCCAGCTTTTTCTTAGCTTCACACACAACTTGCTGCACTTCACTTTGGGCCTCTTGCCCCTCAGCCTGGCACTGCGCACCACTGAGAAGAGTCCTGCTCCGTCCTCTTGACACTCTCCCTCCAGATATTTAAAGCCATCGATCAGATGCTGCCCCATTTGGCTTTTGAACTTATGGAGCCTGAAGAGCTCCCTTTGCAGAGGGGCTGGAGCCTCTAGTGCCTGTGCAGAGCTCTGCGCCCTGGGGCACTGGTGCCTGCATGGGCAAATCCTGCGGTGCCTGGCCACAGGCACTCACCGCCTTTGGTGTTCAAAGGGGAGCCCAGCGGTTCCTCCTCTCTGAGCGCAGGAGGGCAGGCTGCAGGGGACAGCAACGGGTGCAGCCTTGCCTTCTGGTGAAGGAGACTTTCCCAACACGGCAGCTGACTTGGCTGCTGGAGCCAGAGCATCTGGGCAGCCTCCTAGCTCCTGGGCTCAGCCACACCAGGGGAAGCCTGCGCCGGCGAGGGCCCAGCGCCAGGCCCTTCCTCAGGCACAAGAGGTCATGGCTTTTCAAGGCAGAATCTCGGAAAGACCGCTGCAGTCCTCCAGCCATTGCCGACCCTTTTGTAAGGGGAAACGGGGGCCTTCCCTCACTGCTGGAAGGGGGGGGGGAGGGGGGGTGTTACGTTGTGGCTGCCACAGACTGCTGCAGGGAGGGCATGCTTGGAGATGGCCTCCAGCATGAGCTGCTCCATCGCCTTTCCAGGGATGGAGCTGAGGCTGATTGGCCTGTAGTTTCCTGGGTCCTCCTTCTTGCCCTTTTTGAAGACTGGGGTGACACTGGCTTTCTTCCAGTCTTCAGGCACCTTTCCTCTTCTCCATGACCTGTCCAAGAGGATGGAGAGTGGCCTAGCAATAACATGCGCCAGCTCCCTCAGCACTCGTGGGTGTATCCCATCGGGGCCCATGGATCTGTGGGTGTCAAGTCTGCTTAAATGGTCTCTAACCCAATCCCCCTCAACCAAGGGAAAGTCTTCCTTTCTGCAGACTTTCTCTCTTGCCTCCAGGGTCTGGGGTTCCTGAGGGCTGGCCTGACAGGAAAGACTGAAGCAAAGGCGGCATTCAGTAACTCTGCCTTCTCTGCATGCTTCGTCACCAGGGCACCCACCCCATCCAGCAATGGGCCCACATTTTCCCTAGTCTTCCTTTTGCTACTGATGTATTGGAAGAAGCCCTTCTTGTTGTCCTTGACATCTCTTGCCAGATGTAATTCGAAATGGGCCGTAGCCTTCCTCGTCGCATCTCTGCATACTCTGACAGCGTTCCTATATTCCTCCCAAGTGGCCCGTCCCCCTTTCCACTTTCTGCAGACTTCCTCCTTCTGTTTGAGTTTTGCCAGGAGCTCCCTGCTCATCCATGCAGGTCTCCTGCCTCCTTTGTTTGACTTCCTAGTCATAGGGATGCAGCGCTCTTGAGCTTGGAGGAAGTGATCTTTGAATATTAACCAGCTCTCTTGAGCCCCCCTTCCTTCTAGGGCCCTAACCCATGGGATTCCTCCAAGCAGGTGCCTGAAGAGGCCAAAGTTTGCTCTCCTAATATGGTATTATAGTTCTCAGTTGCATTCTTATTCGTTCTTCCTGATCATCTAAAGTATACATTGGCCACCAATGATTACAATATTTAATTAATTGCCTTTTGGTAAGTGTGCCTCCCGGTGCGCCAGTGCTGGAAAAGACATCCCAGAGGTGATTTCTTCAAGATCCCCCCCCTCTTTCGATGCTTGCTTACCCATAACCACAAAATCCACAAAACAAAGTCCAATAACGTTCCAAAGGTCACATTACCACAAAAATCGAGCAATTCAGGACTCCAGCCCGATCTGGCGGGACTCTAACCCACTTGCGGTACCTCTTTAGCCCAACCCTGCGAGGCTTTTGCCGCATCTTATGGGCAGGCAACCCAAACCTTTTTTTTTAATTAATTAATTTTATTTGTTTATTTATTTATATTTATTTACTTTTAAGAAAGGAATGCCTTTACCTTCCCAGGGGTCTTGTTTAGAGCTCTTCAGTCCAGGGATCGGAGGTTCTCCCCGAGAATCCCTCGGTGCTGGCTGCAGGTGCTGCCATCCCGCGGATCCGTCAAGATTCAGAAGCAGAGTCCCACCTGGGTCGCCAAAACTGTCACCGAAAGCGGCAGTAAAACTCCTTAACACCAATGGAGCATTAAGAAACAAGCATTGTCTTTATTACGATGCCAGATGCATGGGGAATCGCTCCTCCCAACGTGCATACCGTATGTTGCATTAGCCAAAGGTAATATTGCTTTGTTCCATACAGATGCATTAAATTTCTCGGAATGATCATACATATTCATTCTATTTCCTGGAACTTATTATCATATTTACGTAGTCATTACGCATGCGGTCTGAATCGCTGGGGGTCCTTCTGTGGGGGTCTCTGGTGGTCCCTAGTGGTTGCTGAGGAGGTGCCTTTTCCATGAACTCTGAGCTCCTTTTCCATAGATGGTCTCGGCTTGGCTCATTTCTTTGCTTGAGAAAGCTGTCTTGTGCCTAACCTTGGTTCCCACTGCTTTCTGCTGGTTTAGCTGTACTCCTCTAGGATGTCTCAGTTACAGTTGCGAGGATTGTATCCTTGGGTACCTTCTTGCCTGAAGCTCCTGGCAACAGTTGCCTCCTTTCCCACTCCCTGTTTTGAGAAGCTGCCTGAGGCCCCTGGCAACACTTCCAGCCTGGCGGCCTTTCCCGTGGGCCTCTGCAGCACCAGCAGCCTGCGCCCGTCGCACAGACCCCCAAACCAGCCTCCCACCCACCACCTCACTCACAAGGGCCTTGCAGATGCTCCCAGGATCCCCCTGCCTCCAGCAAGCAGCAAGGGCTCCTTCCTGGGCCCTCCACTTAGGACGCACAGGGCACAAGCACCCCTCCAGGAAGGCGGTGCTCACACCTCAAAGCCAGAGCAGGCTTGAGCTTTGATCAAAACCCCCCCTTGCAGATGCTCCCAGGATGCTCGTGCCTCCAGAGTGGGGCTGAGCTTTGCTCACAGCCCGCTTTGGGGCACTTAGCCACATGCCCTCCTGCACCTGCGTCCTCTCTCCCTCCCCATCCTGGGCAGGCCTCTGCCCCTCACCAGGGGCTTTTCACACTTCACTCCAACACCACAGCATCGCTCCAAACAACCGCTCTGGGCAACTGCTCCAGCACTCACGAACCCTCACAGTAAGCCAGCTTTTTCTTAGCTTCACACACAACTTGCTGCACTTCACTTTGGGCCTCTTGCCCCTCAGCCTGGCACTGCGCACCACTGAGAAGAGTCCTGCTCCGTCCTCTTGACACTCTCCCTCCAGATATTTAAAGCCATCGATCAGATGCTGCCCCATTTGGCTTTTGAACTTATGGAGCCTGAAGAGCTCCCTTTGCAGAGGGGCTGGAGCCTCTAGTGCCTGTGCAGAGCTCTGCGCCCTGGGGCACTGGTGCCTGCATGGGCAAATCCTGCGGTGCCTGGCCACAGGCACTCACCGCCTTTGGTGTTCAAAGGGGAGCCCAGCGGTTCCTCCTCTCTGAGCGCAGGAGGGCAGGCTGCAGGGGACAGCAACGGGTGCAGCCTTGCCTTCTGGTGAAGGAGACTTTCCCAACACGGCAGCTGACTTGGCTGCTGGAGCCAGAGCATCTGGGCAGCCTCCTAGCTCCTGGGCTCAGCCACACCAGGGGAAGCCTGCGCCGGCGAGGGCCCAGCGCCAGGCCCTTCCTCAGGCACAAGAGGTCATGGCTTTTCAAGGCAGAATCTCGGAAAGACCGCTGCAGTCCTCCAGCCATTGCCGACCCTTTTGTAAGGGGAAACGGGGGCCTTCCCTCACTGCTGGAAGGGGGGGGGGAGGGGGGGTGTTACGTTGTGGCTGCCACAGACTGCTGCAGGGAGGGCATGCTTGGAGATGGCCTCCAGCATGAGCTGCTCCATCGCCTTTCCAGGGATGGAGCTGAGGCTGATTGGCCTGTAGTTTCCTGGGTCCTCCTTCTTGCCCTTTTTGAAGACTGGGGTGACACTGGCTTTCTTCCAGTCTTCAGGCACCTTTCCTCTTCTCCATGACCTGTCCAAGAGGATGGAGAGTGGCCTAGCAATAACATGCGCCAGCTCCCTCAGCACTCGTGGGTGTATCCCATCGGGGCCCATGGATCTGTGGGTGTCAAGTCTGCTTAAATGGTCTCTAACCCAATCCCCCTCAACCAAGGGAAAGTCTTCCTTTCTGCAGACTTTCTCTCTTGCCTCCAGGGTCTGGGGTTCCTGAGGGCTGGCCTGACAGGAAAGACTGAAGCAAAGGCGGCATTCAGTAACTCTGCCTTCTCTGCATGCTTCGTCACCAGGGCACCCACCCCATCCAGCAATGGGCCCACATTTTCCCTAGTCTTCCTTTTGCTACTGATGTATTGGAAGAAGCCCTTCTTGTTGTCCTTGACATCTCTTGCCAGATGTAATTCGAAATGGGCCGTAGCCTTCCTCGTCGCATCTCTGCATACTCTGACAGCGTTCCTATATTCCTCCCAAGTGGCCCGTCCCCCTTTCCACTTTCTGCAGACTTCCTCCTTCTGTTTGAGTTTTGCCAGGAGCTCCCTGCTCATCCATGCAGGTCTCCTGCCTCCTTTGTTTGACTTCCTAGTCATAGGGATGCAGCGCTCTTGAGCTTGGAGGAAGTGATCTTTGAATATTAACCAGCTCTCTTGAGCCCCCCTTCCTTCTAGGGCCCTAACCCATGGGATTCCTCCAAGCAGGTGCCTGAAGAGGCCAAAGTTTGCTCTCCTAATATGGTATTATAGTTCTCAGTTGCATTCTTATTCGTTCTTCCTGATCATCTAAAGTATACATTGGCCACCAATGATTACAATATTTAATTAATTGCCTTTTGGTAAGTGTGCCTCCCGGTGCGCCAGTGCTGGAAAAGACATCCCAGAGGTGATTTCTTCAAGATCCCCCCCCTCTTTCGATGCTTGCTTACCCATAACCACAAAATCCACAAAACAAAGTCCAATAACGTTCCAAAGGTCACATTACCACAAAAATCGAGCAATTCAGGACTCCAGCCTGATCTGGCGGGACTCTAACCCACTTGCGGTACCTCTTTAGCCCAACCCTGCGAGGCTTTTGCCGCATCTTATGGGCAGGCAACCCAAACCTTTTTTTTTAATTAATTAATTTTATTTGTTTATTTATTTATATTTATTTACTTTTAGGAAAGGAATGCCTTTACCTTCCCAGGGGTCTTGTTTAGAGCTCTTCAGTCCAGGGATCGGAGGTTCTCCCCGAGAATCCCTCGGTGCTGGCTGCAGGTGCTGCCATCCCGCGGATCCGTCAAGATTCAGAAGCAGAGTCCCACCTGGGTCGCCAAAACTGTCACCGAAAGCGGCAGTAAAACTCCTTAACACCAATGGAGCATTAAGAAACAAGCATTGTCTTTATTACGATGCCAGATGCATGGGGAATCGCTCCTCCCAACGTGCATACCGTATGTTGCATTAGCCAAAGGTAATATTGCTTTGTTCCATACAGATGCATTAAATTTCTCGGAATGATCATACATATTCATTCTATTTCCTGGAACTTATTATCATATTTACGTAGTCATTACGCATGCGGTCTGAATCGCTGGGGGTCCTTCTGTGGGGGTCTCTGGTGGTCCCTAGTGGTTGCTGAGGAGGTGCCTTTTCCATGAACTCTGAGCTCCTTTTCCATAGATGGTCTCGGCTTGGCTCATTTCTTTGCTTGAGAAAGCTGTCTTGTGCCTAACCTTGGTTCCCACTGCTTTCTGCTGGTTTAGCTGTACTCCTCTAGGATGTCTCAGTTACAGTTGCGAGGATTGTATCCTTGGGTACCTTCTTGCCTGAAGCTCCTGGCAACAGTTGCCTCCTTTCCCACTCCCTGTTTTGAGAAGCTGCCTGAGGCCCCTGGCAACACTTCCAGCCTGGCGGCCTTTCCCGTGGGCCTCTGCAGCACCAGCAGCCTGCGCCCGTCGCACAGACCCCCAAACCAGCCTCCCACCCACCACCTCACTCACAAGGGCCTTGCAGATGCTCCCAGGATCCCCCTGCCTCCAGCAAGCAGCAAGGGCTCCTTCCTGGGCCCTCCACTTAGGACGCACAGGGCACAAGCACCCCTCCAGGAAGGCGGTGCTCACACCTCAAAGCCAGAGCAGGCTTGAGCTTTGATCAAAACCCCCCCTTGCAGATGCTCCCAGGATGCTCGTGCCTCCAGAGTGGGGCTGAGCTTTGCTCACAGCCCGCTTTGGGGCACTTAGCCACATGCCCTCCTGCACCTGCGTCCTCTCTCCCTCCCCATCCTGGGCAGGCCTCTGCCCCTCACCAGGGGCTTTTCACACTTCACTCCAACACCACAGCATCGCTCCAAACAACCGCTCTGGGCAACTGCTCCAGCACTCACGAACCCTCACAGTAAGCCAGCTTTTTCTTAGCTTCACACACAACTTGCTGCACTTCACTTTGGGCCTCTTGCCCCTCAGCCTGGCACTGCGCACCACTGAGAAGAGTCCTGCTCCGTCCTCTTGACACTCTCCCTCCAGATATTTAAAGCCATCGATCAGATGCTGCCCCATTTGGCTTTTGAACTTATGGAGCCTGAAGAGCTCCCTTTGCAGAGGGGCTGGAGCCTCTAGTGCCTGTGCAGAGCTCTGCGCCCTGGGGCACTGGTGCCTGCATGGGCAAATCCTGCGGTGCCAGGCCACAGGCACTCACCGCCTTTGGTGTTCAAAGGGGAGCCCAGCGGTTCCTCCTCTCTGAGCGCAGGAGGGCAGGCTGCAGGGGACAGCAACGGGTGCAGCCTTGCCTTCTGGTGAAGGAGACTTTCCCAACACGGCAGCTGACTTGGCTGCTGGAGCCAGAGCATCTGGGCAGCCTCCTAGCTCCTGGGCTCAGCCACACCAGGGGAAGCCTGCGCCGGCGAGGGCCCAGCGCCAGGCCCTTCCTCAGGCACAAGAGGTCATGGCTTTTCAAGGCAGAATCTCGGAAAGACCGCTGCAGTCCTCCAGCCATTGCCGACCCTTTTGTAAGGGGAAACGGGGGCCTTCCCTCACTGCTGGAAGGGGGGGGGGAGGGGGGGTGTTACGTTGTGGCTGCCACAGACTGCTGCAGGGAGGGCATGCTTGGAGATGGCCTCCAGCATGAGCTGCTCCATCGCCTTTCCAGGGATGGAGCTGAGGCTGATTGGCCTGTAGTTTCCTGGGTCCTCCTTCTTGCCCTTTTTGAAGACTGGGGTGACACTGGCTTTCTTCCAGTCTTCAGGCACCTTTCCTCTTCTCCATGACCTGTCCAAGAGGATGGAGAGTGGCCTAGCAATAACATGCGCCAGCTCCCTCAGCACTCGTGGGTGTATCCCATCGGGGCCCATGGATCTGTGGGTGTCAAGTCTGCTTAAATGGTCTCTAACCCAATCCCCCTCAACCAAGGGAAAGTCTTCCTTTCTGCAGACTTTCTCTCTTGCCTCCAGGGTCTGGGGTTCCTGAGGGCTGGCCTGACAGGAAAGACTGAAGCAAAGGCGGCATTCAGTAACTCTGCCTTCTCTGCATGCTTCGTCACCAGGGCACCCACCCCATCCAGCAATGGGCCCACATTTTCCCTAGTCTTCCTTTTGCTACTGATGTATTGGAAGAAGCCCTTCTTGTTGTCCTTGACATCTCTTGCCAGATGTAATTCGAAATGGGCCGTAGCCTTCCTCGTCGCATCTCTGCATACTCTGACAGCGTTCCTATATTCCTCCCAAGTGGCCCGTCCCCCTTTCCACTTTCTGCAGACTTCCTCCTTCTGTTTGAGTTTTGCCAGGAGCTCCCTGCTCATCCATGCAGGTCTCCTGCCTCCTTTGTTTGACTTCCTAGTCATAGGGATGCAGCGCTCTTGAGCTTGGAGGAAGTGATCTTTGAATATTAACCAGCTCTCTTGAGCCCCCCTTCCTTCTAGGGCCCTAACCCATGGATTCCTCCAAGCAGGTGCCTGAAGAGGCCAAAGTTTGCTCTCCTAATATGGTATTATAGTTCTCAGTTGCATTCTTATTCGTTCTTCCTGATCATCTAAAGTATACATTGGCCACCAATGATTACAATATTTAATTAATTGCCTTTTGGTAAGTGTGCCTCCCGGTGCGCCAGTGCTGGAAAAGACATCCCAGAGGTGATTTCTTCAAGATCCCCCCCCTCTTTCGATGCTTGCTTACCCATAACCACAAAATCCACAAAACAAAGTCCAATAACGTTCCAAAGGTCACATTACCACAAAAATCGAGCAATTCAGGACTCCAGCCTGATCTGGCGGGACTCTAACCCACTTGCGGTACCTCTTTAGCCCAACCCTGCGAGGCTTTTGCCGCATCTTATGGGCAGGCAACCCAAACCTTTTTTTTTAATTAATTAATTTTATTTGTTTATTTATTTATATTTATTTACTTTTAAGAAAGGAATGCCTTTACCTTCCCAGGGGTCTTGTTTAGAGCTCTTCAGTCCAGGGATCGGAGGTTCTCCCCGAGAATCCCTCGGTGCTGGCTGCAGGTGCTGCCATCCCGCGGATCCGTCAAGATTCAGAAGCCGAGTCCCACCTGGGTCGCCAAAACTGTCACCGAAAGCGGCAGTAAAACTCCTTAACACCAATGGAGCATTAAGAAACAAGCATTGTCTTTATTACGATGCCAGATGCATGGGGAATCGCTCCTCCCAACGTGCATACCGTATGTTGCATTAGCCAAAGGTAATATTGCTTTGTTCCATACAGATGCATTAAATTTCTCGGAATGATCATACATATTCATTCTATTTCCTGGAACTTATTATCATATTACGTAGTCATTACGCATGCGGTCTGAATCGCTGGGGGTCCTTCTGTGGGGGTCTCTGGTGGTCCCTAGTGGTTGCTGAGGAGGTGCCTTTTCCATGAACTCTGAGCTCCTTTTCCATAGATGGTCTCGGCTTGGCTCATTTCTTTGCTTGAGAAAGCTGTCTTGTGCCTAACCTTGGTTCCCACTGCTTTCTGCTGGTTTAGCTGTACTCCTCTAGGATGTCTCAGTTACAGTTGCGAGGATTGTATCCTTGGGTACCTTCTTGCCTGAAGCTCCTGGCAACAGTTGCCTCCTTTCCCACTCCCTGTTTTGAGAAGCTGCCTGAGGCCCCTGGCAACACTTCCAGCCTGGCGGCCTTTCCCGTGGGCCTCTGCAGCACCAGCAGCCTGTGCCCGTCGCACAGACCCCCAAACCAGCCTCCCACCCACCACCTCACTCACAAGGGCCTTGCAGATGCTCCCAGGATCCCCCTGCCTCCAGCAAGCAGCAAGGGCTCCTTCCTGGGCCCTCCACTTAGGACGCACAGGGCACAAGCACCCCTCCAGGAAGGCGGTGCTCACACCTCAAAGCCAGAGCAGGCTTGAGCTTTGATCAAAACCCCCCCTTGCAGATGCTCCCAGGATGCTCGTGCCTCCAGAGTGGGGCTGAGCTTTGCTCACAGCCCGCTTTGGGGCACTTAGCCACATGCCCTCCTGCACCTGCGTCCTCTCTCCCTCCCCATCCTGGGCAGGCCTCTGCCCCTCACCAGGGGCTTTTCACACTTCACTCCAACACCACAGCATCGCTCCAAACAACCGCTCTGGGCAACTGCTCCAGCACTCACGAACCCTCACAGTAAGCCAGCTTTTTCTTAGCTTCACACACAACTTGCTGCACTTCACTTTGGGCCTCTTGCCCCTCAGC